>NC_090811.1:7343964-7991464 GCF_036512215.1 Solanum lycopersicum
GAAATTATACAATTTAATTATAAGGTGACAAGAAGGGATGTCATACATGTGCAATTGGCAAGTGTGGTATTTATATTAGGCAAAGCTTCTCTCTTCAATTTCCATCTAAACCAGCCCCTAGTTTTGGCTTCTCTTTTTAGTGGATTTTGGTTTGGTAATTGTCAAATTGGACACTTGATAAGATTTTTGTTTTATATTAAGCTAAATTTTTAAAATTTTGTATACCTAAACAAATAGCCAACATGACATTAGGTGTTAGAATTTTATTCTTGTATGAAATTGTTACCTTTTGAATAAATACGAATATGAATTTAAATTAATCAGATCACTAAATTTAAAAAAAAATTATGATCAAGATATACTTTGCACTTCAATACTTATCAAGTTAATCAAATAATTCAAACAAGCTCTTTTAGTGTTTGATGGCTTAGTATTTGAGTCAAAAGAAGTGTCCCTTAATGGTAAAATACAAAAAGGAAGAAGTATTATATTCCAAAAAAAAAATCGCAATTATAATTGATTTTTCTACTTACTTTTTAATGTAATATCAAACAATATAAAAAAAAAAATCATATTTCCTCAAGACAAATACTAAAGTAGAAATGGAGACTATAAAGATGGGGACAAAAATAAGAATAGATCATATTAGAGGCCGGAGGAAGACGATCAAAATAAAATAATCATTTGTTAAATTTATTATAAAATTATATTTTTTTTTAGATAACCTGATAATAATAGTGTTGTTATATCTAGGCAAACTTTTTAATATTCTTTACGTTAATACAAGTCTTAATTTTCATCCATATATGCATTCTTATAACATTTAAATGGAAAACAATGGCCGGTGGGAAGTCATTTTATTGAATTTATTTATATATACTATGTAATTAAGGTATGATAAATTGTTACTCAAAACTCATCATTAATATTTGGTTTAGAAGAAAAATTAGATTAGTTAGGTAAATCCAATTTAAGAGATTTAGAAGCAACAAAATATTATTAGTCTCACGTGTTCATCATGCTTTTTTGTTCCCAAAATTCCATATATCATGTCAAATTTGTGGACCAAATTAATAAATAAAAACCAAATACAAGTATTAGCTCACGTTGCCATGATGCATGTCTCAAATACAAGCAATTTAATAAAATTTATATTTAGTGGTTATGTACTTATTTTTAATATTATAATTTATAATCGAAGAAGACCCTTAAAGTTATGAAATGTTTCAAATAATTATTGTGCTATTCTTAGCAATATTGAATTTTCAATGTTAAATCAAAAGTAAACTAAATAATATACAAATTTCAAATTGTTGAACATGAATTTAAAAAATCTAAATTAACAAAATCACAACTTAATAAGAATGTCAAGAACCTAAATATTTATAAATTTCAATTGAATTGACTTTACTTATACGAATAGTGAACAAAAAATAGTCATTTCAAAAAGAAGTCAAAATTCATCATTATATATATTTTGGCGAATAAAATATCTACTTTATCACAAATTCATGTTCATACAAGTTACAACACATAGTAAAACACTAAATTAATGGATGAAAACTAATTTAAATAAACTACTACACCATCCATCTCAAAATATATCAGTTAATTTGACTCAATATAAAACTTAAAAAAGAAAATTGAAATTTATAATTAAAAATAAGTCATAAATATTTATTTAGCTTGAAATTACTTTATCAAACATAAAGTGTGCATTTTCAAAAAGTTATTACTACATATAGAAACATATCTTTTTTTATTGACTAAGAAGGAAAGTAAAGTTATATAAAATTAGAATAGAGAAAATAATATAATCATGCATGTTAACTATGTTACTCATTGCACCTTGTTGAATTCTCAACACAAACTTTACAGGAACGTATGTAAGAGGGTATCCTCGGGTTCACGTGAACTCATTATATTTTCCTTTTGAAATTATATATACTAGGTTATATTGTTCGTAGTATCATATGATGCGATGATAACATAGTGCATCTTTATACGTTAAGTTAAAAATTTGAATTTTATATTTATCTTATTTTATTTTTCTTTCTAAAATAAGATAATACATCTCTAAATGGTTACTGATAACATTTTTAACATTTTAAGTAATTTTATATCGAACCAATTAAATTTATATTTTCAATTAATTTTTTTAATAATAATATACTTATTATCTCAAAATTGTGATTACGCCTCAATGACATAAAGTTAGGAAGTTTGGTCCCCCATGAATTTGAATATACCTTAATTTGTAGAAGGAGGAATTTTATTTGCCAAAAGCGGCGTCGCATGCAATAAACGTGAAAAGTATAAATAAATAAAATATATTAGTAAGCAGACGCTGCGGTTGACCAAATGACTAATGCTACTTCAATTCTTCAATTTCTTCACTTCTAATAGTAAAATTGCCTTCAAAAAATTTACCTACCCCAAACATTAATTTGAGTAATATTTAAATAGATAAATAAATCAAGAAAATGGGTCCATGTAAATAATTAAGACCTCGTACGTTCCTTCTCCATATGAAGGTTGGAATCAAAAATAATCATTGAGTGAATTGTATCTTTTTTGTTTTAATTAACCTAAAAAAAGTTTTGTTTGTTTTAATTTATATGAAAATATTTAATTAGGTGTGAAGTTAAAAAAAAGGAAGAAAAAACTAAAACTTTGTAATTTTAAAAATATGATAATATTTAAACGGTTATAGAACTTTTGAAACTTAAATTTTAGAGCTTGTTTGGATTGATTTATTTTAGTTGTTTTTAAGTTAAAATAGTTGTAAAATATTTTTGAAGTACTTCGATAAATTTAAAAAATATTTATAAATCTCGATTTTAAGCTAAAATGATAAAAATACAAAATTCATTAGTTAAATTACTAATTTATGAATTTTGGCTACAAGTCAAAAAAATGTCAGTCCAAATAGAGTTTTAGACATGTTATTATATTATCGTACGAATTACGCTTTTTTCACTTTTATTTATCCAATATTTTTAAAATATTTTTTTATTTTCACTTGTTATTATTTAACATATCAAAAGATAAATAAATTATATTTTACCCTTAGATCTAATTTCTTAGTGCAAAATCATGTTTGTAGATATAAAATATCAATTAATAGAAATAGTGTGATAAAATAATCAAATCAATCATGATATTCTTAATGAATATATAAAATTTAAATGTGATATATAAAAATAAATTAAAGAATTAATTATTAAAATAAATATGACGTTTAAATAAATTATCTTTACTAAATATAATAATATATGAAAAATCACTCAAGAAAGTATTATTAATAATATTAATTAATTTTTTACTTTTTCCAAAAAAAAAATTTATACTAGAGATAATTAAAACTATTATTAAGGACACGCATAATTTTGAAATTAAAAAATTAATAAACTTTGAATATTTTTTTTGAACCTACAAAAAATATCAGAAATTCATTTTACTTTAAAATGAAGGAAGAATCATTTTATTCAAACATACTAGTAAAAGAATAATTACATGTGAAATAAAACGGAAAGATTAAGCATTAAAACTTATAAAAATCATCATACCTAATATAAAATCCACAAAAAGAAATTTGGGAAAGATCAAGATTCAAGTGTAATATAATAGTCTTCGTGTTAAAGTTTGATTAAATTTAAATTCGTGCTTAAAAATCTTATATTAAAGAATATAAAATACTTACATTTCAAGTATATACGAATCTCCATGTTAAGTCGGACTAAATTTAAATTCGTACTTGAAAACTCGAACTCAAAACCTCTTTATTAAAAATTTAAAAGAAAATTACCATCAAACCACAATTCTTATTGGTAAATATATGCAAGTCTAACTTTTACATCAAGGAGTCAGAAGAGTTGTTTGTAAAAAAACTCAATTCCCAAATATTCAAAAAATATATATATTATCAGCCTCAATTTGTACAATATCATTCAAATTTAAAAGGTTAAAATAATTCAAAATTTAATTGAAAATTTAAGCACTAAGTCTTCAATTTATTAACTATATATATATATATATATATTTGACAACTATATAAAAAAAGTAAATTATGATAATTAATAATTTTAAAATATTATTAAAAAATATTTATTTTAAAATTTTTTAAAAATTGAATAAACACAAAAGATATTCATCCCAAACACATAGAAAAAAAACTAAAGAGTTTGACTCTCAAAATTCGAAACGGTGTCCCATAAAAGGAAAGGGAGTATTTTGATGAGAGAGAAAAAAAAAAAAAAAGATTTGTGGAATGGGCATAGTCAGGGCCAGGGGTGAAGAACCTTGGGAGACATCCCTTAATTTTGTTTTTCCAAAAAACATCAACTTGTCCCCACTTTCATAAACCCAAATACATTGAATCCATTACTTTATCAACATATATACCACCACACACATCAACTTTTAAAATTAATCAAATACAAAACCTATTCTTCTCTCTCTCTAAAAAAATCAATCCAAATATCAATTTTGATTCACAAAAAAAAAAAAAAACCCTAAAAATGGATGCAAGTGAAAGATCAACAACAACAACAAAAGTGTTTATGAAGAATCCATATAATTCAAGAAGATCAACAAATGGGAAAAAAGTATTTTCAATTAGTTATTTCAGTTTGGAGTCATTTCTTTTGCTAATTTGTTTATCAGCATCATTGTTACTTTTGCCATTGATTCTTCCACCATTACCACCACCACCATTTATGCTTCTATTACTTCCAATCTTTATTTTATCACTTCTCATGTTCTTGGCTTTTATGCCTTCTAATATCAAAAATGTTTCTTATAAATATGTATAATTTCTTTACCTAACAACCAAATCTAGGTTTGTTTAATTTTTATTTTTTGTTTTTATACTTTTGAGCAATGTAATGTCAGAGAAATTAAATGTGTATTACACTACTCTTTTATTTTTGATTTCTATATTCTAAAAAAATAAAGGCAAATCAACAACACATATTTATTTTGAGCAGAGGTTTCGAGTTTGAATTTTTGATTGATATACAACATATGAATTCGAGGCTCCAATACGAGGAAAAAATAAGATGAAGAAGGCTATAATTGAGGATGCCTAATTTGTAATTGATATTAGAGTATTTTTGTTCTAACCCCTAGATTTTGTTTTATTAAAATTAGTTGAATTAAAAAGTTTGTTTCTAATGAGAAGTTAATTAAACATAAGAGTGCAAAAGTTCAATTGAGTTTATTGCAGTTTTTAGTAATCAACAATAAATATGTTTTTAAGAAATTATTATAATAATAAAAATCAAAATAATGAAGATAGCTGTAATATTATCTTATAAACTATAAGAATTAATAGTTTGATGAGTTGTTTATATCTTTAACTTGCACCATTCAATACCATTTATCTTCAAGACTCAATTTATTTATCAAAGCACTATCTAATTTTCAAATATTATATGAGTCTTTAATATATAAATCTTCTATTTTTCAAAGAAAGAAGAAAAATCCAAAAAGACTTTATCTCTTAGTTTTTTTTTTAATATGTCATCTATTCCTTGTTTTTTTTATATGTCATCTTTACTATAAATAGTTGATTCGTAATATTTATTATTTCGCGAAGTCAATGTATATTTTGTAATATTTTTATTTTATGGTGATTTATTAGCCTTCAAAATATATATTTGATCAATATAAAATGAGAAAAATTGTATATAATAGCAAACTAATGACCTAAAATAAATGGAGTAGCTAGGGTTTGATTTAATTGTGCTCTATAGTAAATTTTTGCCAAAAATTGTCAGACGCCTCTCTCCCAAATATTTTGCTCACTACTCTCATCCATTCTCTCGCTCGCTTCCTCACTTTTCATACAAACACAAGTGTATAAAAACTGTTTCTAATTATATAAAGCAGAGAAAATTGTATAAATACATATATTTTTGTTCCCCTTTCTCTCCTCTTCCAGATCTCGCTCGCCACTTTCGCCTTTCTCACTTATACAAACAGAAGGGAAATGTATAAATTGCGTTTTTGTTTGTATAAAGCGTGAGAAAATTGTATATAAACATGTAAGTACATATATTTTCATCCTATACATTAATAATTATACAATAAAAATACTCTCTTCCCAGTTTCTTTTGTCTTTCTCTCTTTCTCATTTTATACAATTTTCAAATTGTATCTAATTTCTCTCTTTCTCATTTTATACAATTCGATTCAATTGTATATTCCTTGTCAAGTCTCTTTTGTCTTTCTCTCCTTCTCATTTCATACAAATTCAAATTGTATATAATCGTTCTATATACTTATAATAATATAATTCCTTTTATACACTTAGTTTTTATACAATTCTCTGCCCAAGTGTCTTTCTCTTTCTTGTTTTATACATTTCGTTTTATACAATTTGCTTCAACTGTATATGTATAGCGAATTATACAGTTTCTATGTTTGCTATGGAGCGCAATTATGCAAACTTTGCTATAACATACAAATATAAATTTTTAATTTGCTATATGTGAAAGTTGCCCATATAAAATACTAAGTGAATAATTCATGTTTATTAGTCAAATTAATTAATCAAAACAACGTAATTCATATTTATTGATTGAAAAGTTAATTTAAAAAGAAAAAAGAAAAAAAATAGTAAACTTAATTCTTTAATACAAATAAAATATAAAATAATGATATATAAATATAAACGGAAAATATACAAGTTTTGAGAGGATATGAGATATGGAAAAACCAAATATTCAAACTTCTCCTAATTCACTCATTTATTAATTTTTGCAAAGAGCAAGATACATTTTCTTATGAGAAAAGAAAACGTTAGCAATGTTGCACCATTTATGCAACTCTAGCTCAATCAAGTTTTTATAATTTGTTTGACATTATTTTTAAAAATATATTTTAAAATAACTTTCAGAAAACCTAATTTAAAAGAAAGAAATTTGTTGAAAAGAGATTTTATAAGCAAAATTGATCTTTTTAAAATTAAATGCTTTTTAGAGTTAAATTACGAAAAATGACATATTAATATATTTTTAATATGAAGATTAATTGATTGGGAGAAAAGTATTTTGTAACTCTATTATAAAAAAAGTTAATTGAAATTTTATTTTAATGAAATTAAAATGTATTTACTTAAATTTTCAATCAATATTTTACATTTTTCCGAGGACTAAAACCTCTTAACTGTTATTTTGTCTTTTTTTTTAACCTTATAAATATAACGATATTATCTTTTATTTCAAGTTCTGTAAAATCATACCTAAAATAATATGTAATATATGAACGTAAAGTAAAATATAAATTTATTATATAAAATATAAAATAAAATTTAATCAAAATTAAATTCTTAAATAAAATTTAACCAAACTTATAAGATATGTTAATTAATTAACAAGAAATATATTGAATGTATATATGAAAGAGATATTTTAGTGTTAAGAAAAAAAAAATTCATTTCTGCTTTTGCTTTTTTTAAGAAGCAAAATTATTATCTTCTTCCAATAACTTTAAAAACCGCTTGTGCTTCCAGCTTCTATTCATAAACACTTTTATTTATTGATTTGTCAAACAACGTAATTTTTCAATAAAAGTAAAAAATAAATATTTCTGACCTCCTAGCAATAATGTCAAACAGACTCTTAGCCAATAACTCACCATTTATGCACCTAACACCAATTGGATTTATTCCTTGGATCAATTCTCTCATCATCTGAGCTTTTTTAACAATCGTTTTGAATGGTGTTGTTGGCATTCATTGGGAACATACATAACTACACACTATATACACAAATATACATAGATGATACATCCTGATATACACTGATAGATCCTTCTTCACACACACACACACATACATGTGGATATATACTATACTACACATTGTTTCTAGTTTCTTTTGCAGTATTTTATGTATTTGTTTTATGCACAATTTTCCAATACAAAACTGTAAACAATACTCTCAAGATAATTCACTTCTCCAAACCCCACACATTATGAGAGCTCTGAAGTATCCTTTTATTCATCTTATTCAAGTAAAAACACATTTATAACTAAAAATGTCAGACTGTTTGATCAATTCCTTTTTACATTCATGTCCATGTAAACAAGATCACAAAGGACAACATGGAATAAAACAGCAGGGGACTAGTCAATATACAATGAACATTTGAGTTACTAGCCCTTCTGAATTTAGTTACATAAAACCAACACATTTAAGAGTATGCATCTTTCCAAACTCCATGCAGACATGTAACTATAAGCCGACCTACTTGTTCAGTAAGAAAATTGATCAACCGTGGAGGTTTCTTCCTGACTTTCAACCCAACTGTGTTATTATACTTGTGAACGGAGATGTGCGTTGTGGGGGGGGGGGGGGGTGAAAATTTGAGAGCTTCTAATAAGCAGCACTTGATGCATTTAGCAAAAATGGAGGAAGATGATGCTCCAAGACAGCCACTAATTCTTTTCCTTGGTTTGCCTCTTCCAGTACTACACCACCAAGCCTTTTGGCAGCTTCCACAAGCTGTCCTCTAAGTCTTTGAGATAACAAGCAACATCTCCCTGCCTTAACACTTTCTCTATACAGTGGCAGGTATGCTATTGCTACCCTCAAGGGCCCAGGAAGATCCTTCAAACAGATAGGAGATTCACCGTAGTTTACAATTTGCACAAAGTTTAAGTAGTGTTGTTGTCCTTGCCGCAGTCCATCCGAGAAGGCAGCTTCCGACCAATGTTCCCGAAGGAAACTCCTCAGACCGGGAGGAACAGCATCATCATCAGACTTAGCTATACTGTCAGCAACAGCATAAGTGGCAACAGGATCACTGAGGAAGTCCGAATGCAACAGAAATGCTACCCCATCAAGAGACCCACTGCTTCTCTCGCCAGCAGCCTTAAGAATCTCGATGCTGAGGGCAGCAAGAACATGCTTAGGAACATGAGGAAGGAGATACGCAGCAACTTCAACCTGACTACTGGAGGTCGCAGCTGTAAGGGCCAGACATAGTTCCATGTCCCTGCATCCCCTTTTGACAAACCATTCAACAACCTGCATGCATCCCCTCTCAGCAGCTCTCATCAGCGGGCCCAAGAAAGACAATGCATTACCCTCTTCCACTAAACATTCCATGGTTCCAATTTTACCGTAATGGGAAGCAAATCCCAAAGCCAGTTCAACATCAACATCCAAGCTGTTCCTTTGAGCAATCTACAAGAAAACCAAAACAACCAAAGATGAAAATGCCAAACTTCTTTTTAATGCTTTTGAGCCGTAAACTCGATTTCATTAATAATTAGAAAATATGCAAAAAAAATTTCCGAGCCCATATGTGTCCAAGAAGGAAAGTAACGATAGAAAGTAGGAAAGAAAACAAAATGGACTTGACTGCTCCAGTTCGCCTCTATTTCTAAAAATCTATATTGGAAGAATTTCCAAAAGGAAACTCATTGATTTCCACCGCCGCTTCCACTGAGCTCTGAAGATGATGAACAAGAAGAGGTTCCACAACAGTGGTTTGGTTCTCCTAAATCTCTGGGTGATCAACACATGTGGTCCTCTTTGATGTTTGCAGCTAGTTTTCAGCTTGCAGAAGTAAGAAGTTTACCTTTCTCTTCTTTTTTGCCCTGCGTTTTTGTGGTCCTGGTTTGAAGTTAACTTCTGCTCCCTATTTTGCCCATCTTGATGTGTATCCGGTGAATGAGATTATTGTGTATCCCCATGAGTATACAGAGGGTTGTCATAATGGGTATCTGTGTCTCGCATCCTTCTTCTCTTGTATGATGTTTCTTTAGGTAGTGGTTTCTGCAGTGCTCAGGTCTCAACTTTCATTCTGATCTTGCAAACCTCGCTTTTTGCTAATGTACCTTTTTGTTGACTGATGAAACATAGGCTAGGTAACTTTATCATAGTTATTTCACCCATGAAGTGGCCAAAACAATATTATGTAAATATAATAACGGTGAATACTGATCTCCTTGATTGTATGCTATGCATGGTTGTTGCTACTGATCTTGCGTTTCTTTATCCTGATTGAAGGGAGTGGTGCTCTATTTAGGTTGAAAATCTTCCTTCCAATGGTTGGAAGATTTTAAAAAGTGTGGAATTTGATCCCTTCATGTATTACAGCTGTGTTTGCTAGAAATCCACTAGCTGATTAGCCTCTCTGAAAGTGTGCTGAACTTGGACCCCTAACTGTTGTACTAATTTGATTCCCTCAACTCTTTCAATCAGCATCCAGGGTATTTTCCACATTTCTTCTAGCATGTTCCTGAGACCATGTGAATCAGTCACAAGAATTACGTTATGTCATCCATGTGTGAAACAGCATCTGATAGCTTGATGGCTATAGTATCTGCCTCCATGTTGCTAGCTTCCCCTATTTGTTATGCTTCCACATATATTAGATCACCTGAGCTATCTCCAAGACAAAATCCATAAGAACTCTCACCAGAATTGCCTTTACTAGCCTCATCTGTGTTGGCATTTTATCCATCATGTCGTAGGCATTTTCCAGCTTACCTGTGACTCGCCTAAGTGAACTGATTTCTGAAAAAGTTAACAGCCTCTTCTCCAATATTTTGATATTCTTAATCTTGTCTCCTTGGCTTGTCTGAATCTCTTAGATGTGAAGCTTTTTCCTCCTACCTTTCACATAGGAATGAAAGAATTTGGTATTCCTGTCCCCGTCTACAAACTGTATTCTCTTAAGTGCAAATATCTTTTCAGTTCTGTTAAGAGCATACCTGCTAACCTCTGTAGGATATATTTTCAACTGAATCTCTTTACAAACCTGTACTCCTCTTAAGTGCAAATATCTTTTCATTTCTGTTAAGGGCATCCGCTAACCTCTGTAGGATATATTTCCAACTGAATCTCTTTAACATTTGTACATCTTCTAGAGCGACTATTTGCAATAAAACATTGCCAAAACTCTCTTTCCTGCATCATGGGAGGGCTCCATTCACCCTTTTCAGTTTGGCCTGAAACTCGGTGAAAGGATTACCAACAAAGTCAATCCTCTCATCGTCTTTCAGTATGCTTCTGAAATGGTTGTGCTTGGTCCAGATATTGAGAAATTTGAAGCGCTTGATGACTGGTTCTTGTTATGCATTGCATATCACATGTAGAGGAGCATGGTCTAATCCCTGTCTCACCATATGCTGAACCTCATTGACCAGAAAAACCTCCATGAACTTCTGATTACCAAAATCTGTCTAATCTTTTGAAGATGCATTCATTCTGTAATCTGCCATTCCACCATGTGTATTTACTCCCTATGAATTTAAATTCAGAGATAGACATTGAAATCTCCTCCAATTATTCAGGGTATCTGATTTGCATAAGTAACGTGTTCAATGTCCTTCCACAGTTCCAGTCTTTCTAGAGGATTGCACCTGGCATATACAGCTGATATCATAATTTCTTGATTACCAGCCTTGCATCTGAATTTCAAAGTGCGTTGTTGAATAATGTCAGTAAGCACTTGACCTTCCCATTCACCATTCCAGAAAATCCAAATCTTTGAGGAACAGTTTGCAATAGCATTCTGTATTCCCAGTCTCCTTTTGTATTCTTCTAACTCATGTGGTCCTTGGGAAGGTTCTATTAGGGCTATGTATGGGTAGTGATGTCTTCTGTTAAGTTCCATTAATTTCTCAAAGGAATTTTAAGAATTAACAGATCAGATGTTCTAGAAAAGTAATTTGTCAATCATTAATCAATCTGGGGTGGTTATATTATTCCTCCTTGTCCTAACCTCCAAAGGAAGGGATGGATTGCTTGTTTTTCCTCTTTTGGTTCCACTCTTAGCTGCCTGGGTGAGAGGTCTCTTTCTTTGCTTGTATAATTCATGTTCTCCTCCATGTATTCATCTTCCCCTAGTATCTCTACTGTGTTGTTTCTTCTCAATTGATATGTCCTCTATCTCTGGTGTCTCACTAAGAGATGTGTCTGGGATAATAATCTGCAATGGCTGCAGTTCTTGAGTACTCGTAACATTTTGCGTTTCTACCTTATCCTCCTTTTATGAGCTGTTATTTTCCCTATTGTTCGTTCCAATATCTTGTACTAGTCCTCCCTGGTATCCTTGAGGAGTCTTGTGGTTTAGCACTCCCTTTTTCTCCTTCTGTTTCTTTGTGTTGGTTATCCGGTGGTGCCCATATTATTAGAACACTTGATGTTGGATTCCGTTTGTTGGTTGTATGTTTTACTTTGTTTTCATTGTCACTTGTGTTTTTCTTATAGTCTTATTCTTTATTGAGTTCCCTTTGCTATCCAATTGTTTACCAAAAGCCTTTTTTTTTTTGCTTTACAAATAAGTGGCATGACCTAAAGTAGTTTCAACCTAACTAAGTATTCCAGCGACCTACACAGTCTCGGGCATCCAATTGCCCTGAGGGTAAGTAAAACAAGATCCTTCATCCTAAGCAATTTCTTGTTGAGATATTGTTTATTATTAAAGCTATATCTGTGTTTTCCCTTATGAATTTACTTTTTTTATCTACTTATCAAAGTGAAATTGGAACACGTAGAAAACACTAAACAGTGGTTTGTAAGCCCAACCCAGAAACTAAGGGTGAAAGGAAGACAAAAAAAGAAGAAGCAAATAGAACACCCATAACAGGTGAAATACCAATATAACATTTACAAAGCAGTCACCAAGAAGAACCTTTAGAAAGTACAAATCCGAAAAGGGGGTAGATGCATGCTTCGAAATGTAAAAGTGAAAACATTACACTCCAAAATATACATCAATGTACCTGCAAAAGAATGCGGACCAGCTCTGTGCTCCCAAAACGTGAAGCTTCAAGAAAGCACTGATTGACATTGTCTGCACCCCCATCCACCAACATGCCGAGCAATCCTTGGATTGCAGTAGCTGAAATTCCTGATGCCCAGCAAGTATCAAATGAACTAGGGAATAGTGTAAGCGGAAAGCAAGCTGCATCAAATGCTTCTGTAAAGTCCTTCCCAGTAAGGTGATTCCCAGCAAGATCCAGGAAAGTTTTGAAAGCTGATAACTGCAATTGTATTTCAACAGCAGAGTTCTTCCCAACCGTATCTCTCTTTCCTTGGCAGCGGGAATGGAAACCTATACATTTAAGAGCCCATTCAGTGAATTTCTGAACCTTAGCACCAGCTTCAGCCTTCAAGACTTCATCTCCACTGCATTCTCGTAGTCGTTCATGCAACCTGCTGAGAGTGGTGGTTCATACCCAGCAAAAACTTTAGTGCCACAAACATCTTAAATACCAGACATCAAGGTAAATGGAAGAGAAAAGTTGTAACTAGACTGCATCCAACAGTGGCCAAGTGGTCAATAAAGTGAGAGTAAACCCTGGACACCAGAGTTCAAATTCCAGCAGAGCCATCTATTCCTCCATTGCAAAGTCACTGCTCAATTATGGGCCATCTTTCTAAGCAGAACACACACAAACTGGACAATGCCAGAACACACGGCAGAACACACGGCAGACCTTCTTAGTTGCTGGGTGAGAAGAGGGGGGAGTAAGAACCAGAAGAAATGGTGGAACATGATACCCTCTTGTATATGGTGGACTATTTGGAGAGAAAGAAACAAGAGGTGTATGGAACATACTGCAGAATCAGTACAGAAGATCAAATGGCGTTGTATGAAGACCTTCTGTTTTTGGTGTAATGAGGAGGTATAGAGGATGCTTAACAGATTTTAAACTTTTTCTCTTCTTTATAAGTTCAGTAGCAATTTCTTGAGTTCGTTTTTTTTCCGGTCACTGATGTAAATCTTTTTGATGGTTGCCACCATACCCTCATTGCTGAGGAACACAACTTTACTTTATCAAAAAAAAAAAAAAATTCCAACAGAGACAAATAAATACTAGGTGATTACTTCTCATGTACCTAAGCCTTCAGATCTCCCAGTATCTGGGTGGATGGGAGGCACCACCATTGTTAAAGGGAAAAAAAACTGTAACTTGGCTTTGTAAATTATCAGTTATCACCAAGGAAATTCTTATATATGCCTTCTCAAAAAAAAAGAAATTCTTATATATGAAGAACAAACTTTTCAAATAATATGCCATCTGTGTATCTTTATTGATAATAGCCCATACGATTGGTAATAGCAACAAACCAACTAATGTAGCAAGCTCGTTTGATAGTTTCAATAACAAGCAAATGCAGGTTCTTCATGCTTACATTTTAGCAAAAGGTCTAAAGAGTATTTTCAGCATAAAGATTAAATAACTCAAACCCACAGCTTGTTGGAAGCAGGGGCGGACCTATGAAGGCGGGAGGGGATGCCTCACCACCAGCAAACCTCAGCCGGAACTTTGTATAAGTATGTATACATATAGATAAAAACATACAAATACGTTCAGTGGCATCCAGATTACAAAATATACATTAGGTGCCATTGGCAAATTCCCAACTTTTCTCCATTGGATTAGTTTATCTAATATAAACTTAACCCCCCCCCCCCAATATTCTGAACTAAATCAAAATTAGATCAAACCTCCCAATGTGTAACCCATTTCGGCTATCTAAATAGTAATATGTGAATTTTCAAAATAATGTGGCACCCGAAAAATCCTGGATCTTCCTATGGTTGGAAGCTGAGACAAATGCTTCGTTTGTGCTTTACATAAAATAGTACTGGAGAAATAAAAGAAAAAACGATTTCACAACTTTGTACACAAAGAATCAACTGAACAATATCTGGGTCTAAAAATTTGTGGTTCCGGATGAAAGAACTTGGATTTCAAATCAGCATGCTGCATTTCACAGGGATCCTACTAATTTAACTAGACATGTATTCTTCAGAGATTGGGAGAACATTCAACAGAAAAACAAAGGCCTTCTCTAACATCATTTAAGCATTCAAAGACGAAGTTCAAGATAATGCAAGGAACGGCAAAAGCTCTGACCTTCGTGCCATAACAGTGACAGTATCTGCAAGGCCCATTGTTCGACTCTGGCAAGCAGAAACACAAGAAGCAAGAAATGAAGTCCTTAGGGCAGCCCGAGTGAAGTCGAATGCACCATTAGCGATGATCTTCTTAATCAAACCTGTTATCCCGTACAACTCATCTTGATTACTCAAGAACCAGATTGAATCCAAACCAATGCATAAAGCATCATTCAGTGTTTGGGGATCAGCCAGTAGGATCAAACTCTCTGCCAACTCCCAATCATGGTCACTCACAGCACCCTGGAACAAGCGCCCCAACTCAATCCTATCTTGTCTACTAAGCTTCTTTTCAAGACCTGATTCCTCACTTTTTCCGAGTTCCGAGTCAGAGTTAGCTATCCCTGATTTAATCTTATTAACTCCACAACTGCAACCTCCTGCAACGGCAGATGATCTGAAGTCCTTATGTACAAGTGGAGCTTCTCTTGAAAACACCACATTTCCATTACTTCCCTCTCCTTCCTCAGACGGCAAGACTACATTCTCATTGTTCCGATCAGATATATCCATGTCAGCAGTTTCCACTTCCATTTCTGAAAACACAGTCTTTTCTTCACTAATAATGCTATTCCTACTTCCAACAAACACTGCCTTATCTTCTTCCATATTTTCCTTTAACAACTCAACACCCAAATAACAAAATACCTCAACAATCAATTCTTTCCATCAAAATCCATTGAAACCCAAAATTTAAGCAAAGTTCAGAAAAACCCAGAACCCCTTTTTCTTCTGCCAAACCCACAAAAGCCCCCCCAAAAAAATTAAAAAAAAAAAAAAGAAGAGATCAAACTGCAGAAAGAAACTTGATTTTCCAGTTGAAAATGGAAGTTAACGATCACGTAAAGAGCAAACCAACAAATTTCAGATTCCAAATTCCAACACACTCATCTTCATAGCCTATAGTAGCAAACAAAACCTAAAACCCTTTTACCATTAACAGATAAATAGTGGATGAGGCATATCCACCAAGAAGCCGCCTACAAATCAACATATACTCATCAGCTAAAGAATAAAGAATAGCAGAAACAAAGTTCAACAGAGAAATGAAAACAAAATAGGAAGAATCAGTTTACATAAGAGAAAAATAGAGTGAAAAAGGGACGGAGAAGAAGAAACAAACCTGAAATAGAGAAAACCCTTTTGCCTCTTCTTTACCTAAGGTTGTTACTGGTTAATGGTTACTTGGGACTTAAAAATGAGAGTTAATAATTGTTAATATGGGCTGGTCCATTTTATTCGGGTTAATTTATTTAGGTTTTGAAATTCTAATTAATCAGATAAAATAATTGAAATACTACATAAATAGTTTTTAGGTTATAATCAAATTTTGGAGATATATCTTAACTAAATCAAGGTCTTATTATCCTTGAATTTATTTTTTTCTAATTTATTACACCTTTTATCTTACGTGACACAATCTGTGACTCCACGTAATTGAGGCGCGTGGAAGATATTTAAATGTCATG
Source organism: Solanum lycopersicum (assembly GCF_036512215.1). Classification (NCBI taxonomy): domain Eukaryota; kingdom Viridiplantae; phylum Streptophyta; class Magnoliopsida; order Solanales; family Solanaceae; genus Solanum; species Solanum lycopersicum. The sequence goes on from NC_090811.1 coordinate 7,360,364, forward strand.
TATGCCAAAAAGGTGCACAAAATTACCAAAAAAATAAGTTTAGGGGTAATATGATCTTAGTTTAATTAAGATGTATCTCTATCTCTGGAATTTCGGTCATAGTTTAAGGGGCTATTTGTGTATTTTTCCAAAATAATTCTATATTTTTATCTTTAAAATTGTTATATTTTATATCTCACCTCAATCTAGGGGTGTGCACTATTTGGATTATACCGAAAAACCAAACCAAATCGAATTCTAATTTGGATTTTTTTTTTTGGGGATTCTTGGTTTGGTTTTGGATTTATAATTTACTTTGTTTTATTCTTTTTTGGTTTGGTTTCAGATTTAGAAAAATAAAAACTAGAAAAACGGAATTTTATATATATAATTAAGTTGGAGTTAACCACTTTTATCCCTTTTTAATTATTTTCATCATGATTTAGTTATTTTCTTATGTTTGGACATAGAAGGGTTAAAAATACCCTCAACGTATTCCAAATGGTTCAAAAATGCCCTCCTTCCATCTATTAGTTTAAAAATGCCCTTAACGTTTTTTTAAGGTTTAAAATTGCCCTTTTTTAACAGCCTGCTGACATGGCAAATGATGAATCATTAAATTAGACAAATGACTTCATCTTATTGGTCCACCTAAATTTTCATAATCCAGCCCAACGACCCGACCCATCTATGTAAAAACTCAAACCCACCCACTAACCTGTTTACCTTTTAACCTAACATATCCTTGAACTCCATTTTTGCACACGATTCTCAGCCTTTCTTTTTGTAGCAGTTGCCGAGGATGGAGGTTTAAGGTTGAAAATCACAACACCTTCTAGTTATGTTGTTTTGTTACTTCAAGTTTTCACTCAGTTGATTTCATTACCCTGCAACTGAGGTAATGTTTTATTTTTTTTAGATTATAGAGTATTTGAGTATCTATTAAAAAATCATGTATTTTGAATCTTTTTATTCTTTCTTTGTATTGTGTTAGTTGTAGTGGTCCATGTCCCTTTTCTTTTATTTGTCTTTGTCTTCATTAATGTAGAGTTTTTTACTGCTAGTGGGGGTCCATGTCTTTTTTTTATTATATGCTTTATTATACATATTATATTTTATCACATTTGGTATTATCTGATGTGGTCTCTTCTTTTTTGTTGTGTTGCATATTGGTTCGATTCAAGAATGATTGAAAATGTTGATCTGATTTTTAATTATGGGGGACAATGGTTTCGAAAACCACAATTGGTATACCATAAAAAATTGTTTCACGTTTGGAGAGCTTACGAAGTTGACTTGCTGTCTTACATTGATGTATGTCGAGAATTTAAAGAAAAATTAGCTTTTAGTGAAGTACGACAGCTTCTATTTACAGCCCCATCTGGTGGTTTTTATGTGATCGAGGGGGATGAAGGCATTATAATTCTTCAAAATATACTATCTGACAATTTCAAGGTAGTGAACTTTTTTGCGGTAGATAACTCTGAAGAGGAGCTTGAGTTAGTTCCAAACATTAGTTGTTACCATAAAAGTGACAATGTTATAGAAGTTGGAACAGATTGTGATAGTAGTGAGGAAGAGGAAAATGGTGAAACTATGTCTAGCGAATATGATAGTGAAGAGCTGGAGATTTATAAAAAGCAAAAACAACTTGATATCAATGAAACGTTAGACAAGTACAAGGATTTGGAGTATGGTATGACCTTTAGCAATCTCAAAGAAGCTAAACAAGTTATTGACTTTTATGCTGTTGCAAATAAGAGGGATATTAGAGTAAAGAAAAGCGACAAAGGTAGAGTTACTTATTGTTGTGTTCTTGATTGTCCCTTTCGATGCTCGATTTACAAGGATGGGAGAGATCAAGGTTTTAAGATCAAGACCTTGAATCAGGAACACACATGTTATGAGACTTCTGAGAACAGGAGAGCTAAAGCTGGGATTTTATCTCAATATTTTAAGAAGAAAGTTCAGAATAACCCTACGTTTAAGATTAAAGACATGAAGGAGCACTTGGAATCTGTTTTGGATCTTGATGTGAATGAGTCAAAATTGAAGAGAGTTAAGAGGCTTGTCTTGGACAAATTAGATGGTAGTTACGCTGATGATTATAATAAGTTAGAGGCATACACATATGAATTGAGGATGAGTAATCCAGGAACTGATGTAGTGATCAATTTGTCAAGAGATGCTATGGAAGAAGGGAAAAGAAGATTTTTACGGTTATATATATGCTTTCAGGCATTAAAGGAAGGCTGGAAAGGAGGTTTGCGACCTTTTATAGGGCTAGATGGCACCTTTTTAAAAGGAAAAATTAAGGGAATAATGTTGGTCGCAGTGGGACAAGATTCTAGTAACCATTTCTATCCACTTGCTTGGCCCGTTGTAGATAAAGAAACTAAAAGAACTTGGAACTGGTTTCAGGAGCTGCTGAAACATTCTTTGGACTTAAAGTTGGGTGAAAATGTCACTTTTATATCAGACATGCAAAAGGTATCTTTACTTTAAGTTTATTTCATCTTTTCTTAATTATTTTTCATCTACATTATTCTGCAACTAATATGAATTTATGTTTTTGAAGGGCTTATTGAATGCTGTTACTAATGTATGCCCAAAAGCAAATCACAGATGGTGTGTTCGGCACATTGAAGCTAATTGGAGCAAAAATTACAGAAGCGGAGAGTTGAAAAAGCTTCTTTGGTGGTGTGCTTGGAGTACATATGAGGAGGAGTTCAAAGATCAACTTACAAAAATGGGTGAGTTGAATAAGAAGGCTGCTAAGGCCTTGGTGAGCTATCCACCAGAAAAATGGTGTAGAGCATATTTTGACACCAAATGCAAAAATTTCATGATTGACAACAACTTCACGGAGTCCTTCAACTCATGGATTGTAGAGGCCAGACAAAAGCCAATCATAAAGATGCTGGAAGAAATAAGGGTGAAGGTTAGAAAATCTTGCTTTTTTAAATTCAATATAGTTGATATGAACAAGTGCTAATTGTTTAGATTGTGTGCTAAGCTACTGGAATAAGTTGGAAAAAATGTTTTAAGCTACTGAAAAGTTTTCAACTTGAGTAATAACAAGTGTTAAAACTTATAAGTGTTATCATTTTGATTCCAATAGTGTTTTATGATGAAAATATTATTCCATTTGATCGCGCTTAATGATCAGAATTTTAGGTCTTTGTTTTAAGATGTTTTAAATTTATGTTTTTTTCAGTTCGTGCAACATTAGCTGGTTCATTTTTTTTTGTTTTTGATTATTTTTGTATAGGTAATGAACATGTTAAGGAAGCATGAGGCTGAAGTTAAAAGTTGGAAGAATGAGTTTTCACCACATGCAATGCATCTCTTTAATGACTACAAGGTCATTGCCCAACGATGTAAGGTTGAGTTTAATGGAGGTTGTGGATATGAAGTGACCGAGGGTGTGGATAGGCATACAATCAATATAGAACTTAAAAGATGCTCATGCAGAGTATGGGACTTATCTGGAATACCATGTCCTCGTGCCATCAAAGCATTTATCCATAAAAAAAGTTGACCCTATTGCTGAAATACACTGGTGGTACTCTAAGGAAGCGTATTTGAAGGTATATAAGCACAAGATCGAACCAGTTAGAGGTGAAAACTTTTGGAAGATTGAGCCGCACCATGCCATGGAGCCTCCTACTTTAGCTACGATGGCTGGTAGACCAAAGATGAAGAGAACAAGAGAGAAGGATGAGGCTAAGAATAGGCAGGGGGCTTGGTCAGCTTCTAGAAAAGGAATGTTAATGACTTGTGGTTATTGTGGTGAACCAAATCATAACAGAAGAAAATGTCCATTGGTAACAATATTTAACTTCATAAATGGTGTTCCCATTTTGTATGTAACGATCATCATCTAATTTATTTTTTCTTCATGCAGCTCAATGATAAGTACGAGGACGTCTTCCAAGATGAAGAAAGCTCTCAAGAATCTCATAATGTACCCTTGACAGAATCAGATAACACTCAAGAAAGTGCATGTTTCTTCATTCCTGTTCCTGGTTTAAGTCAGATCTCTAGCCAGAGCTCTATCGTAGCAGAGCATGATTCAGATCCTACTATATATCCTAAAGTGGTGTCTGAAAGTAATTTTAGACTTCATGAGAGACTGAAGAAAATAAATATTGGGACGAGAAAGATAACTTTCCAGGGAGATCACAATGGTATATCAATGCCGACCAACCTTCCATATTCACCAAAAAAAGTAACTTGGAAAGGGAAAGAAGCAATGACTTCAAACCAGTTACAAGCTACAAGGGAGAGAAAAATTGGCAAACTTAAGCCTATAGGGGGCAAGGGGATGTAGAATTTGTTTTGTATTTAGTGTCATTAAGTGTTATGTAAGGAGAGAATGAAACAATGACTCCAAACAACTAGTGTTTTTGCTGATTTTTGTACTCTTAATGGTTGTTAGACAACTACAGTATGACTCCAAGCAACTTGTGTTTTTGCTGATTTTTGTATTATTAATGGTTGTTAAGACAACAATCGACTCCAAAGTGTTACCTTTCTAATATCAATATGGTTTAGCTATGTGTATTGTCAAAAGTTTATTTTAGTAGTATTATGTTTTATGGTTGGAAGTTGCAGAAGAAAGAAACAGAATATCACTCCAAACTAATGAGAAAGACATGAATAACTTGATAAGAAATGTGCAGCAATTTTATCGAGTTAAATTTCTATAATGGAAAACAGAAGCAGATTAATTAAAAGAAGCTATGAATAAGGGATGTATTTCGCGAAATAAGTAGTATACTGAAAAAATACCCTCTTCATTAGGACTAGTCCAGACTCTGGAGGTGGTGTAAGTATTTCCAAAATCCATCATGTTCTTAAGGAACTCTAATAAATGTGCCGTTTTTCTTGCTTTTGATTACCTGTTTTTACTAACTAAATATCCATGTATACTGTAGTCGTCTTGACAGGAATTCTTTAGACGGAACAATTCCATCAACCCTCAAAAGTCTCACACTTATGAGTGAACTGTGAGTAGACAAGCATAATGTTAATATTACCTTGATATGATCTCTTTTTTTTTTATGAGTTTATCGGACCATCTATAAATTTTCTATATCACTTGCAACTTCTTATCAAACAATAAATTCACTGGCCCTTTGCCTAATCTCACTGGCATGAATGCCCTCAACTACTTGTAAGTTCCTTGACATACTGATGTTCTGATTGGAACTCTATTCTGCTAAGATAATGAATCAATCTTGATGTTGTGATATCACATATTATGTCTTTAGATTACTTTAATTTGATTTTGTGTCCAATGGTCATGTTTTGCAGAGATATGAGCAATAATACATTCAGCTCAGCTGATTTTCCACAGTGGTTTTCATCTTTGCAATCATTGACGACTTTGTATCCATCTCTCTCTTGCTTTCGCTTTATCTCTTAACACATGCATGTATGTATCTGTCCCTGAGTTCAAGTGACTCAGCAGAACTCACATGCATCTAAGCGTACATGTTATCGGATGAAGTGTTTCATAGAGTTTGTTATGCACCTCATCTGTATTTGTTCTGCTCATAGAGTAATGTTCTCACTCAACTTCAAGGAGAAATTTCGCCAACCCTCTTCAGTCTTTTTCAGTTACAGACTGTGTGAGTGTTCTTTTACTTTTAGGCCACAGTGCATGTCATGCAACTATTCTCATTTTTTGCTGCGTGCTAGACTTGTAACGAAGTTTGAGGTAGTACAAAGTGACCTAGTATATGATTCTATGTTTTGTATTTCAATTTTACGACAATGAGGTGGTTATTATGACAGCAACTTGAGGGGAAACAAGATCAATGGAACCCTGAATATTGCATCCAACTATAACGGTCAACTAAAACTGATTGATTTGCAGAACAGTTCCATCGATTCATATATAGTAAGACCTGGATTTTCTTTTCAAATACTGTAAGTCCTCGAGTCACTTTTTCTCCACTTTAGCAATGAGAAAGAAATGCTGGATCATTCATGTTAGGACAATTGATTCTTCTGAATACAATTTAGTCATTTAACAATCTCAGTTTTCTACTTGTTCACTTGGCAGACTTATGCATAATCCAGTTTGTTATGAAAAAGGATCAGAAGACTACTGTGGCAATTCCCAAACGAACTTTGGATATTCAATTCCACAAGATAATTGCCTTAAAACACAATGCAGCTTTGATCAAATTCTTAGCACCTTTCTTTTCCGACTTGACAAACACAAGCATTTATGAGTCACTTCAGAAGTCTATGCTATCATATTTTAGCCAAAATCATGTGCCTGTAGATTCAGTTTCCTTGAGTAATCCAAAAAAGAATTCAGAGTACTACCTTGTGTTACACCTGCAAGTTTTTCCATTTGACCAAGTTCATTTCAACCGTACAGGGATTGCCACAATTGGATTTGCACTTAGAAATTGGTTTTAAGACCAGTGGGTCATAAATTTTGAAATGTTTAATGAAAATCCATGTCACTTTTGCCATGTCAGCAGGCAGTTAAAAAAGGGCAATTTTAAACCTTAAAAAAACGTTAAGGGCATTTTTAAACTAATAGATGGAAGGAGGGCATTTTTGAACCATTTGGAATACGTTGAGGGCATTTTTAACCTTTCCCCATCTATAATTGATAGTGATTTATATTTAAAAATATATTCAAGAAATTCAATATATATATATATATATACACCAAACCGAAAAGATCCAAATCAAAAAGAAAAAAAGCAAACCAAAATAAATTTATTTTGATTTGGATTGATTTACACTTCTTCAAAACTAAAAACAGAAAATCCAAATCGAAATAGCATAAAACTGAATGCACACTCTTACCTCAAATGACTCTTAGGCAATAGCAATATATTATCTAATTTAGGAAGACTCATCGTTACAAAAAGGGTAATAGTGAAAATATTTGATGGATTGATATTCCTTGGTCTAATATATTTAATCGTTAGAGTGTTGATAAAAAAAAATTGATTTAAAATTACTAGCGTCGATTAATATTGGATGCCCTTCTTAGCAAGTCTATACTCCACTTTGTTTTGCTCCCAGTATACATAAAATTGATAGATGATAAAATTGTTTTGATGCACTAATGTAATTATAATCTTAACGTCTGTTAATATGCAAAGCATGAAAATTTCGTTTCAATTTGTGATACATAAATTATGTAACAAAGCCTTAAGCTCCGTTTTAATAGAGTTTGTGTGAGAAATTGAACTATCCAATTACCCATATAATCTTTAAAAACTTCAATTTTCATTTATTTGTAGATCAATTTTACTTTTCATTCATCAATTATTTAATGGACTTCTAGTTTCATTCTTATAATAATCATAACATATTTAACTTTAAATAAATTTATGTGTGAAAATTGTATCCCTTCTGCGAATAAAAAGTATATATTGATAATAACTAAAAAATGTTTTGATAGTAAATAATTATTAAAAATTATATAATTTAAATAATTAAAAATTAAATATAATTAATCAAGTATTATGAGGATCAAATTTGAAACTCACTAACTAATTGAAAGACTTATAATATAATTCTCTATTATTTCTTTTAAATCATTGTGTATGAGAGAGTGGAAACAACTTTTTTAGTTGATATAAAAATAATATTTTCAAAGTCAAATAAGTGCAAACCTCCTATTTCTCAAAAGGAAAACACAGTGTTAACTATCTACTTTGAAAGCTATTATATGATTGTGTTTGGAAGGGAGTCAAGTCCAACTATTATGGTTATCACAAAAAAAAAAAAATGTTAATACATCATAGAACACTTTTTTTTAGAAAAATCAGAAGCTTATCACAGAAGTAGATTTTTGAAGCTGGCAAGCAGGATACAACCTTATAAATGGGGTTTTGCTTGACAGGGATCACCCTAAAGAAAGGAAGTCACTTTGGTTGTTATTCCAACATTCAATTAATATAATAGTAGGTTTTATGACATGATATTAAGGTTCTTCGGGGCGGATACCTATTCCTTGATATCTCTATCACTTATATACACGTGTAACAATTCACTCTGTGGCTATTTAAATACACCTCGTGTGGAGTCACAAAAAATTCTTGAAATTTGATGCTAAATTATAAATTGGATCACACAATAAAACTATTATAATTGAATTGATTCGGGCTGACATCACTTCGTCGTAGCAGGAGAGGAAGCCTCCCACTATGGTGAAGTTGGCGCCTGCATGAGCAAATAAAGTTGTAGAAATTTCACGAAAGTATGGAGAAATCGAGGATGTATTACTAATTATGATGTTGAGTTACAAGCTCCTCATATAAGAGAAGAAACCTATTTTTTGATTATACTAGGAATCCTACTACAACACAAATAATTGCATGAGTAGTATTGTATTACAGGTCAAATACCTTATCCTAGTCGATTCCATTAATATTCAGTAGCTTAGTTATACATAACTTAGGATTAAGTAGTCTAGTCCTAGTATGACTCGAACTCTAACTCGTCAGCCTGCTTCGATGGACCTATTCTTTCGACATGTTCCATCAGTTGTCAAGCTTCCTTCAACACTTCCCTCAAGCTAGTGAGTGGAGGAACTGTAATTCCTAGCTTGCTGCGAAAACCAGAGAAAACCTGTTTTGTCAAGGCTTTGGTATGAATGTCAGTTAGTTGATCCTTAGAGTTCACAAACTTAGTAAGAGGTTGTCCCCTGACCACTTTGTCACGAACAAAATAATATTCCATTTCAACATGTTTGGTTCTAGCATGCATAACTGGATTAACTGTCATGTATAAGACACTCATATTATCACAGTACAACGTAGGAACAGATCGAAGGAACACTCCAAGGTTATGAAAAAGATACAAAATTCAAGTCATTTCTGTGGCAGTGGAGGCTAATGCTCTATACTCAGCTTCAGCACTCGATCATGCTACTGTGGTCTATTTCTTGGATGTCCAAGAAATACAATTTGCACCTAGCTGGATGCTATAACTTGTAGTTGATCTCCTATTTGTGGTACAACCTCCCCAATCAACATCTTAGTAGTCATACAATCACATGGTGATTGTGAAATAATTCTGGGTCCAAAGTGTAGAGTACCTTTGATGTAACTGAGAATCCTTTTTACCCCTTGAAGATGTTCAAAGTTTAGACTTTGCATGAACTGTCTTGCTAAATTCAGAGTATGAGTGATATCAGGTCTTGTGAATATTGAAGGCTCTTTATTATCATTCTATAAAAGGATACATCTACAAGACTTCCCACAACTTCATGTAAACCATGTTTTTGAGCCAAATGAGTGGCTACACCCTTTGCCAAAGTCATCTATGTCTTGGCCAACAACTCAGCAACATGATGCTTCAATATGTATAGCTTTTTATATTTCATGATCAACGACACTAACCTACAGTTTGAGTGTCTACGAATAGAAGCTAGTAAAGTAACCTAACCAAGGGTTACGGTCGTGTTCCAAGAGAGTGGTAGTGAAAGTAGTAGCTACTTAGAATTCCGTTCTAAATAGTGACAGCTCAAGACATTTTCAAATATTAAGACAAAACAAGTTTAATTGGTGACACAAAATTTTCAAGTATCGATAAATCGGTTTTGTCACAAATAGTAAAAATAGCAAAATAAAAGAGAAAACAAATATGAGAGAGAATTCTTGGGGTGTGACCGCAATATATGTTGCCACAAACTAAAGAGTGCATGATTTAGATAGTAAAATTTACAAGACAATGGTGACTAGGCTAAGCTTTAGGTGAAAGTAATTCCCTCTCGGTCAACTTACCCCATATCAAATGGGTTCTTCTCGGATACCCACTCGTCTAAACTAACCAGCCTACATCTTACCCACACCCTAACTTTCAATAGAGGATGCTTGGATTTGTGACTAGGGTTAACCCTCTTAGGCTGAACGTCATGTTGACCCACTCCTTAGGCCCCGCAAAAGGCCCCACAAGAAGGACCCAAGGTTGATCGAGACACTGCCTTGGCAGTGTCAATCGACGGACCAAACGACGGCCAGTGGGTCAACCAACGGCCCGTTGGTGAGGTCTCATCGATTGGTACTTATCTTGGGCAGGTCTTAACCCAAAAATTGGCCAAGTACCAATCGACGAAAGCCAAAGGACGGCCTGTAGACTGACCTGCGGCCAGCCGATTGCTCCATCGGTGGTGCGCTGTACACAGGTGTCCTGCCTTTGTTTTATTTAAGGGGTGAATGAGAAATTCACCCCACGTCCTAACCTGATTCTAATGGATTATTTAGCTACTTTTGGTTGTATATAAGGGAGTAAAACGTGATCAATCCCACTCCCAATACAATTCACCAAATTAGACTTTTTCCTCCAAAAATATTCTCTCCAAACCCTCCATTGTTGGTGAAGCTCAAGAACAGCTTGGAGCTTGGATTTCCATGTATGAATCATCAAGTTTTGGATATTTTAATGTAGATAAAGGTATGGTGATCCTTCATCTCTAGTTATCCTTCCATCTAGAGAGTTAATCTCAAAGTTTTCAAAGAGAAAAATATGATCAAGTTCTTCTTCTTCATTCTAGCCAAGGGTTCTTTTTTAAATTGATGTCAAAAGCATAATATGAATGTATTGATGATTATCTACTGACTTGGACGTGATTTTCGATCCTATTGCATAATGAACCCATGTTCTTTCACAAACTCGATTTTAGCTTATGTATGGCTTTATGATCTTGATCTTATGCATACCGATTTTATTTCAATTATGTTAATATGATTATGTCTACTGTCTATTATGTATATTGATGGTGAATCATTGATGAATTATCCATGTGAATCAGTGCATGGAGGTTTGAACATGCCTAGCCTAGTCTTCGTTATGATCATTGTAATATGGGTCCTCAATTGATTAAGAAATGCATTTCGATTAAGTTGTGGTTCTTGTAGCTACTATTTTAGGTTAATACCATGGTTGAATTATGGATATAAATCTTTTATGATCAAAGTAAAGAAGGTTTGGTTTGAATTGATCTAGGTTCTTCTAGTCTACCAAGTAGTAACTTGTGATCTTGATGTTAGGTAGTTGTAATATGAATTGATCATGGTTAATTGTCTATAGATGCTGCCTATAACGTTATGTGAGTATGAATTATATGTAATGGATTTAATGTGGATCAACTCATGATAGTTTGAATAAGATCAACCTGTGTAAATTACCTTCCATGAACACCTAATATTAAGCATGTTTGTAGTGAATTCGACCTTAATGGCAATTGTAGTAGTGTCTCATCTAGACTATAATTTCATTATCTACTGCCTAGCATGTACTTTATTGGTAAAATATGATTGATGATTAATACTTTGGAAAAATTTATAAGATGCCCTATTCTCTCTACTCTACATTGAATGATAGTTTAATGGATTTAACGAAATTCATAACTATGATTTCGTTATGACTAAGTGTATGATTAGCTACTGCCTTGGTTGATATTATTGATGAAATATGATCTATAATCCATGCAAGTGAAGTTGGTTGATGGTCTATATCCTTCTACATTCTAGCATGTTAATGATATGTTGTACTAGTTGTAGCATGACCTTGTAGTAGCTTATGCTTAGCTTCATGAATGATTATGGTACCTTAAGCTACTGCCCTATACTTGATTTATTGATAAAAGAGTAGTAATGGTCAATGATAACCAAAGGCTAAAGGATTGGTAAGAATTCCTCTACTCTTTTACTTCTCTATTTCTTTATAGTAATGTTGATGAAGCCTTGTATGGCATTGTGGTATGGTCCACTTTTGGTGGCGGTGTTTACTCTATTATCTATCTATATATGTGTTGACCATGGGCATGAAGGCAAATTGATGAATATATGAACATGTGCCTATGATGATACCATGTGAAGCTTATGTCTATTTTCCTATTCTAGTTGTGATTTAGGTTGTATGACTATTGTGTAAGCATGTGTATATCCATGTTAGATAAAGTATAGGTGCTGCCATTGATGATTTAAAATGGTTAATAATACCTTACCTATGTACCCCTATGTGAATGCATGAATAACACAAGTTAGGAGTCTTAAGTGTAATATGAAGTTGACTTGTCTCCTATGCTATTGTGTGTTGTGTGGCTTATGCTTGAAAGAGTATTATGGTCTAAGAGGGTGGCTGCCACAATGTGTTGTTGATAGCCATTATGTGACATGTTGACCAATGTACACACACACTCACTTAACATGCATGTTACAAGTAGTATAGGTCATGGTGTCTAAATGAAAGGTAGTTCTCATATTCACTAGTGTCTACTACTATGCATGTAAAGTATATGTATGTGAAGTATGTTATGTATTCCTTACTAGGATGAATTGATAGGTGTACTAGTATGGGCAAGGGTATGGGACTTTGCCTATGCATTGCACATGTGTACCTTGATAGGATAGTTCTAGTTTTGGTTGTTATATGTATGAATATGTATGTATGAACATATGTGACTTAAGGTGTTATGTGAAAGATTTACTCACATATATGTATGCACGCACACATGAATGATAATTTAGTCAATAGAGGAGTCTTGAAAGGTGTGCTCAAGTGTATCCTAAACTAGATAAGTGCTAATACATATGATATGTCCACGTGAAAGGATTTTCTCACATGATAGAGGTTGATGAAAATACTTCTCATCTATAACCTATGAGCTAAGCATATGGGGAGTGAATCTCCTAAGCCTTCATTTTATAAAGTAATGTTAACGAAGGTTCTTAATAAAGGAAACTTAGCTTAGAACCGAGTGACTTGAATATGAGTGTTTGTCCCTTCCCAAATGTGGGGAGGTAGGTCACCATAAATCTCATGAGGTGGCTAACCACAATGCCTCAATGGGCATAAATAGGGTTTTCGTAAGTGAATAACTACAATGCCTAATCTTTGCATAAAGAGGGTTTTCACATGTACCTCAAAGTTCCATAACTATGCTTGCCACATAGGATCTAGCAATGTGATATCACTTAATATGCTAGCATGTGTTAATGTTTTACCTTGGCTAGGTAAGAACACCTTCCATTTGTAAGGCTCTACAACACCAAATTACATGTTTAGCACCCATGGTCTTAGTGTCGGTTAAGGCTATAGTTTCCCTGAAGTAAAATGGACAATGAAAGTAAATGAATAGGATCCTAACTAGGAGGATTTAAGGTAAGTTACTTAGGATAGGTGGAAGTAATGAACCCATCTAGACATTGCACAAGTAGCTCCTTAGGAAGTCCTATGAAGGTGACCTAACATGTATGATTATGTTTATGTCCATATGCATGACTTTGTAGTATTGGTCTACTTGTTATGAAGGTGTGCATGGTATGAATTTATGAGATGTGATATTATCCTTATATGCACTATGTTGGGCTAAATGACTATATGATGAAGGTTTTGTATTGACATGAATGAAGTTGCCTTCACTTACTTGTTGATGTATGAATTGAATGCCAAGGTTTGTGGTCTCATGAAGGGTCTACTAAGCATGTGTGGGGTTAGGGCTTCACATGTGCATTACATTAGTAGACTAATTGGGGTCATGAACAAGGTTTAATGAAGATGTATATGCAAAGAAGTATATATATGTATGACTTGATGTAGCTTACGATAATGTGCCTTAAAAATGCAATAAATTCTATATGTGATCTTATGTGATGTTTGACCTTTGAATATGGTTAAATGAAGCATGTGAATGATGTAAATGTTATTGAATAAGAGTTTTATGAAGATTTACTCAAAAAGGCATGAAGTATGATTTTAAAGAAAATCTCCCTTTTAAATGCATGTTTTTACATGGTTGTCATACTTAGTGCATTTTTGTACTAATTTCATTCTTCTCTACTTTTTACACAAAGTGTAGGTTATGGATGATTAAAGGATGTCTATGATTGAGGAGCTTGATATGTGATTCCCAAGCTCAAGGAAATGGGTCCTTAAGTTCCAAGTATTTCCTACTCATATCTTAATGTAAAGTTTATTAAAAGTTATATAGTTATGTCTTATGTTTTAAGGGTCGTGTCCCTAATGTATCCTAAGGTTGTTGAGTCTAAGATGATAAAGAGACTTAGGGTGTAAATATGTTTTATGACTTATATTTTATATATATACGAAGTGATGTTTCTAGTATATGATGTGCTATGAAAAGTTTTAAATTTTTCGCTAAATTTACTATGTCGATGCAATGAATGATAACTATGGTCTTGTATAAGACCTCCGAGAGGTCAAGTACACCATGTTACTTCTAGGGGGTGCTCCCCATATGTGACATAAGTTTTGTGCTACCAAGAGATTCTAATACGAATCCCCCGGATTCTGTTGTGGCAAAGGTACGATCAGATTAACCTCTCATCGAATGGCAATTGCTTTGAAAAATTTATATATGAAAACTGATGCAGAATCCAAACATTTCCAAACATACATCAGAACATATAATAATCTATTTGCATTTACTTCACTTGGTGTTACTTATGACAGAGATTTAGCCAAGGAAAATCGTGGTATTTATACATTTAAGGTTCAAGGACAAATGCATCACTTGATAGATTCTTTACATGAAATAATAGTGATTAAACTTATGAACATACTCAGAGATAATCCATTTCTCAATGTTTCTCCGATCTCTAGCAAGCATACCGAACTTGTAAAATTTCCACATAGCACTAAAATGTGATGCTGGATTGGACCAAGGAGTATATAACCTACCTACTACTATAGAAATTGCAGCAATATGGGTCGATGAAAATGATAATTGTACTACTCATGCACCAGATGTTCAAATTTATACACTTCGACAAAACACAGAGAGTCAGCTATTATTTTGTGTGTCATGACCCTTTGCAGTATCCATTATTATTTTCGCACGGACAGGGTGGCTGGCATTGTGATATTAAAAAATCTCACTGTCTACAAAATATTTGTAGAAATCTTCCTCTGTCTGAGTTTGACCAGTTGCCGAGTATAAAAATTTTTGCCTTTACTGATGGATACCTTGATATGGAAGACCAGGTTTTACAAAAAGGAAACAGTAAAAGAGATGCAGTTTCGGTTCGAGAATATTATTGTTATAAACTTCAAATGAGAAATGATGACAAAGATGAAATTTTGCATATAGGAAGATTATTACAACAATATGTTGTTGATGCATACATAACACTAGAAACACCGATATTGGACTTTGTTTCATTTAATCAAGATTTGTTCAGAATGAGTATACTACAAGGACTTTTTGATGTTTTAAGACTTGGTGAACGAGATGCTTCTAGTGTTGGAAAACAAACATTTCAACCAAATTCCTTTACAGGTGGACCTAGAGATATGCGCCAACGTTATATGGATGCTATCGCATTAGTTCAAAATTTTGGAAAGCCTGATCTATTTATAACTATGACATGTAATCCATCTTGGCCAAAATTAAAAGAACATCTATCGTCAAGTGATGAGGTACAAAATAGGCCTGATCTGATTAGCCGAATATTCAGAGCTAAAGTAGAAGAATTGAAAACGGATATACTCGAGCGAAATATCTTTGGAAAGGTTGTTGCTTATATGTACACTATCGAGTTTCAGAAACGGGGTTTACCCCATGCTCATTTCCTTATTATATTGAGTAATGAGCACAAACTATTAACAGCAGAGGCATATGATGATATAATTAGAGCAGAATTACCAGATGAAAATACAGAATCAGATTTACGCAGGCTTGTCATTAAGCATATGATGCTTGGTCCTTGTGGTAGTTTAAATTCAATAAATTCTTGCACAAAAAAAGGGTTATCCCAAAAAGATTGCTGATCAAACATCAAAAGGAAGCGATTCTTATCCAATTTATAAAAGACGAAATATAGGAGAAATTGTGAAAGTGAGACAGCAATACTTAGATAACTCTTGGGTGGTTCCATACAATCCGTATTTACTTGGAAAATTCAACTGCCATATAAATGTTGAAGTTTGCTCCGACATCAAAGTTGTGAAGTATCTCTACAAATACATTTGTAATGGCCATGACAAAATTGCTTTTTCTGTACAAAATAATGATGCACCCATAGAGATAGATGAGGTAAAGGAATATCGATCGGCTAGGTGGATTTCTCCTCCAGAGGATGTATGGTGTCTCTTTGGTTTTGCTATAAATGAAATGTCTCCCAGCATTTATCGCCTTCAGTTACACCTTCAAGGCCAACAATTTGTTTCTTTTAAGAGCAATACAGATATAAATTCAATTCTGAACAATCCAACGATGAGAAAAACAATGTTAACTGAATTTTTCTATATGAACAAAACTGACAAATATGATATTGAACTCAACTTACTGTACAAACAGTTCCCTGAGTATTTTGTGTGGTTATCCAGTGGCAAATTTTGGGCAAGTAGGAAAAAACATTGTGTTGTTGGACGAATTATGACATGCCACCCTACAGAGGGAAAACAATATTATCTTCGATTACTTTTAATGCATGTTCGAGCGCCAACATCATACGAGGATCTTCTAACAGTGGATGGAGAGCGTTGTACTACTTTTAGAGAATCTGTGGAGAAAAGAGGATTATTACTTTGTGATAACAGCTTCGTAGACTGTATGTCTGAAGCTGCCAGTTATCAGATGCCCATAGTTTAAGGCGCTTATTTGCTACACTATTGGTTTATTGTGTTCCTGTCAACCCAAGAAAATTATGGGAGCAATTTGAAGATTCAATAGTCGAAGACTATAAAATGTTACAGACTATTGGAAAAAAAGAAATTCAGTATCAGGCTTTGAATCATATTAATGAGATTTTGCATTCTATGGACCATGATATAAATGAATACGAGCTCATTCCAGAGAATATCCGATCTTCTGCAGCATCAAGAGAAGCAAAGGATGTTCATTTTGAGAGATTTATCACTGTTAGCGAAGACGATGTTCTTTTACACAAGAAGTTGAACAAAAAGTAAATGATTGCATATAATATGATCACAGAGAGAATATTTTCAAACAAACCAGGAGCATTTTTTATAGATGGTCCAAGAGGTACATGGAAAACTTTCTTATATCGTGTCTTATTAGCAACTATACGATCTATGGGATATGTAGCTTTAGCAACGGCTACCTCTGGTGTTGTTGCTTCTATTCTTCCAGGTGGAAGTACAGCACATTCACGTTTTAAAATTTCAATTGATCTGGATGAAAATTCAAGTTGCAATATAAGTAAAGAAAGCTCACTTGCAACTTTAATTCGTGAAGCAAAATTGATTGTTTGGGATGAAGTTTCATGGCTAAAAGAAAAACGGTGGAAGTTCTCAATTTGCGGTTAAAAGATCTGATGGATACAAATGCATTATTTGGTGGAAAAGTTGTAGTCGTAGGAGGTGATTTCAGACAAACTCTTCCTGCTGTACGATATGGAAAGAGAGAAGACTTCATTTGCCCCCTTATATATTACGCCTAAAAATAAATTGTCCAATCATATTATTACGAAATCTAAATCCATGTGAAGGTTTATGTAATGGCACCCGATTGACATGCTCTGATTTTAAAAAGTCATGTTATTAGTGATAAAATTACCACCGGCGATTTTAAAAATACACATGTGTTCATTTCAAGAATACCGTTGCTATCATCAGAAGATGAAAAAGTTCATGTTCAATTTGAAAGAACACAATTTTCCATTAGATTATGCTTTGCTATGACTATAAATAAAGCACAAGGTCAGACTTTAGACTTTGTCGGAGTTTACTTGCGAGAACCTGTGTTCTCACATGGTCAGCTTTATGTTGCTTTATCGAGAGCACGGAGTTCCTATTTTGTCAGATTACATATCCGACCACCTACACCAACAAACCATGACGATCATTCTACATCTAACACAGTATATGAAGAAGTCATCCAGAGGGCAATCATGTGACACTTTTACTCTATATTTATCCTATTGCAGAACAAAAAAGCTAAATGGTATTTTTCCTTTGTTGTTCACCTGTTTGGTACAGGTCATGTTACTCTTAACTTCACAAGAAATGGAGGTCCTGATACAATAAATACCAAGGTGACAGAGTCAAAGACAAGATTTTGCATGTAGTGAGCTAACACCTGCATTCTACTGTTTCTGCTTTCTTGAAAAAGATAACATGATAAATTTGATTACGTAGTATCTTGGCTGACATTTTGTCCAACTAGCTTTTTTTTTTTTTATTGATAGCTAAAAAGTCCATGTCCCCAATTTTACATTGAAATAAAGTATTGAAACTAAAAAGTAAAGACCTTTTGGTTTTATCTGTCAACTAGTGCTCAAGTTTCTTTCTCTAACATTTTTATTGCTAACTTTGGATTTTCATTAAATGCAGATTGCGTTGTGCACAAAATTGTCCTCAGGATTCAACAATATTTACCTTTAGACTCGTATCTGCAAACTTATAACAATATACAGTTCATACTAGTATTTTATATAGAAGAGAAAAAAATAGATAAAATATATCACAAACAGTAAAATAAATAATATCTTACCGTTTACATTTGATTTTACAGTTTAATGCTTCTATAGTGTCTGTTTATTTGTTCTATGTGCAACTTTATGAATATGATATTGCTAACTAATTATGAATTTTTCTTAATATTGTATACACGTAATATTTTATCGAATTGAAATTTATCATTATTTTTAAAGTTTTAATATCTTATAAATCTAAATTAAATATTTTAATTTTTATCTTATTTTATTAAGTTTATTTTTAAAAATTTGAAAATAATAAAAATAGAGTCACACTTTAAAGTACATATTATTTTTATTTTATTCAAATTTAGTAAATATATTTTGATTATATTTTTTGATCTAGCTATTTAATTCTCTATTTTTATTAATTTCAAAACAATTACTTATTATTATTATATTTTTATTTATTAACAACAATTTTTTTTTAAAAAAAAAAGTAACCTACCCATTACCCTCACCACCACTTAACCACAACCCCACAACCACATTTTCATCCCCATTTTCTACCACACTTCCACTCCACACACGCAAACTCACACCCTACACCAAACGTACTAGGACCACTACAAAACACAACACACACAAACACACAAAACAAATTTTTTTTTTTATTCATATGCTTTGTAGATGAAACTATTCATAATCTTTCACTAATAAAGGAGAATAAAAATTAAAAAGACAGGGATTGAACCTTAATTAGG
The DNA here is from genome assembly GCF_036512215.1 of Solanum lycopersicum. Lineage (NCBI taxonomy): Eukaryota > Viridiplantae > Streptophyta > Magnoliopsida > Solanales > Solanaceae > Solanum > Solanum lycopersicum. The sequence goes on from NC_090811.1 coordinate 7,379,496, forward strand.
CTGTCTACGTATCCATCAATAAAATCAGGCCCGACATAATTCAAATTACATAAGATAACTTAAACATACCCTTCCCAAAATTGAGAGAGAGACTAGGTTCGAAAAGAGCTTCTTACGTACCCCTTATGGGCTCAAGTCACGCCTAGTTCTTGACTACGAATAAACTTAAAAACAAAATGACGAACATGAGAGATGGATTACATGAACCTAAATCAACCCCAAACTTCTTTTTTGCCGTAGGGTGACGATCCGGTGCTCTCATCATTTGAACCTTCTTTTGCTTTCCCTTTTTCCCTCATGGAAGAAGCATTCCCAAAATTTAGCTTCCCGTTCACTTTCGAGGATCCTTGCAGTTGCTTTAGTGATATTAATTATCTTTTGATCGATTTTTGCAATCTTTCTTTTCACTGAGGTTGTTTCCTTATCAACCTCAATAATTCTCTCTCGTAGCAACCGTTCAGTTTGGTCAAGTATTCCAAGTCTTTTTTGGCTGCAACTATCCTCTCTTTAGTCTCGATAATTTTTTTGAACATTGACTCTTTAGTTTTTCCGTCATTAACCAAAGTAATAGGTCGATTTGGTGTGTTGACGCCTTTTCTAGACATTATAGCAACTCGACTTTCCTGTGACAGATGAAATAAAAATGTAGAGATTTTTGGAGTAAAAGATTAAAATATTTCTGAGAAACTTGAATGACACTTCACAGACTTTGTTGTTGTGAATTTTAATATATGCTTAGAGTGCTCTAAAAAATAGATTAATTCTGCTTTATACTAAATGACACATCACAACACATAACAATTATATCAAGCAACAAACAAATAATTTATATCACATGCTAGATTTGTGACCTTTTTATGTGAAAGGTAGGCCAAAACGTCAAACATAATGTGATTTTGATAGATTGATCCAAGCCATTAATTTGTGACAACAAAGACACCCAAATTTTCAGCTAATCGAACTCACTATGTCAAAATTAGGTTTGGATTCGTCTATCATTGTCACATTAAAAAAAATATGCTTTTGGTTTTTGGGTCGTGAAACCTGTCAACATAAAGGTGGACTTCTTAAATGTGGGATCGACATGCAAGATCGATCCCCGTAAGGTATATGCATGCATGACTTAAATTGAGGGGTGGTTTAGCTCTATATTATATTTTCTAAGATTTGGTTTTCTAGACACAAGGATCCTGAGTGGACAACTCGAGTAAGGAGGCTACGCGGTCATACAGAAAAAGATTTGGACACCCCGCGCATATGCCAACTCTTCCAACTTTGAAAATTTTGAAAGATGTTTGCAGGTGCGCAAAGCACACCTGGCGTGTACGTGTGATAGTGTGAATTTCCATGAAGTGGAGAAATGTTAACGAAATGACAGTTTATAAAGAAGTAATCAACTAAACAATTTATATAAAGCGGTAACAAATAAACAATTTAGATAAACAAAATAATTATATCACATGAGCATGAAAAATAAAATATTAGGCATGAAAAATAAAGCAAGCAAGTAACATATGCTAAAAACTTAATAATTAACCTAAGTCTAGTATGGTTAGAACCTATTAAATCCCCAACAGAGTCGGGATTTCTTTTATGCCATAGTTTATTTATCCTTAGAAAAATCACTTTGAAATGTTCTAAGTATAAAACAATTTAAGAAAAATACTTAGAAAAGAGTCGCCACTTAATTTTTTTTAAAGAAATTAGAAAACATAATTTAAAAAGATCTTGACAGATTAAATCTTAATAAATTTAGAGAAAATGGGCAAGAGATTCTTATTTACGCTTCAAGAAGGTTTTTAGGGCACTTGAAGCATCCACTAACATGTGGTTATCCTACGGCTTAAGTTAATAATATTTTTTACTATTTTATTTTTGGAAAAGATTAATTTGTAAAAACAGTTTAACAAAGAATAATTTTTAATTTTCAAGATAAGAGGATCTTCTAGGAACGTTTGACTTAAATTACAAATGATTAAAATTTTAACAAAAAACTAGACTAAAATAGTTTATTTAATTAATTTTCGAAAATTTAAACCAATATGATTCATTTGAGCATGAAAAGCCATTTTTTAATTAAAATTTTCGCCTAACTTAAAACAATTTCAATTATAGTAAAATAGTTAAGTGAAAAATATTAAAGAATATATATTTGAAGAACATAGATTTGACTGGTATACTCGACATAAAAATAAATGATTGCAAAATATGTTTAAATAGTAAACCAATATAAAGAAGTGAAAGAGGTAATGAAATTAAGTAAGTTAATTACGAATTCTAAAGTTAGAGTTAAATGAAATTAGTCAACATAATCAAAACAATTAGGAGAGTGAAAGAGATAATGAAATTGTGCCCCTTCTTGGGCCAATTTCGCTGCAAGTTTTTAGGTTTTAACCCAATCCCGTTTTTGTATACAGAGACTGTATTATCAGTGTATATCAGAACATATAAAACTCTTTCCATGTATCTCCTGCTTTCGAACACCTGTATTTTACCTCATCTCTGTATTTTTGCATTTATATTTCCCGTATATTAGTCCCTATTCTTATATATCATGCATATGATTATTGTATACTAGTGTATACAGAAGGCATACGACCCCTTTGGAGCTTTCCAAAACATGTAATGAGTCCATTCCTTGGGATTTGAACAAGCTGATTTTCCAGCATTAGGCTGGGTCTCCGAGACCTGTAATGGCTTCGCGAATATATAGAAGGCGGACTCGAGAAGTAGGAAAGGCATTGGGTTTCAACCCTGACTCGAAATACAAGGCAAAAACGAGTCCGGAGGACTCGGTCCAAGAGAATTATGCAAAGAAACCAAGATGAAACGATTAGAACGGAGAAATGGATCATACCAACTTAACACAATAACAAAAAGAAGAAAAAAATGGAAATAGAATGCAAGCACATGAAGGCAAGGCACATATGAACTGGTACTGTAACTTGATTTTTATTTTATTTTTTTATCTTTTTATATTAAAATATGAGCTAAAAATCTGGGCATAATTAAGAAGTCTAAAGTTAAAGCCCCCACGTAATTCACTAGAAATTTTATCTTAGACTTAATTCAATTGAACATCTTTATTAGTAAAAAAAAATTTCTATCAAACATTTCTGATGATCAACTAAATATAAAGAGTGTGTCATACACTCGTGATTGATGTGGCATATTAACCAATAAAAAAAACATGTAATATAGACCCATAATATAACAATTCAAAAAAAAAGTTATGTTTTTAACCAAAAAAAAAAAGGAAAAAAAATAATCCTTCCCCAATTTCTATTTAGCAACAATGGTGATCTACACCAAAACAAGATGAAGCCATGGCAGTCGATTAACAAGAAGAAGAAGGCATTAGAAATACTGATTTGGAGAAAATGGAAAAGCTTCCTTTTTTGTATTAATTCCCTCAATATATATACAAGAGAATTGGAGTTTTGTGTTTAACAAATACAAAGATGTAAAATGTAAAATGTGTGACTAACTTTCAAAACTCTAACTAACTTGATGTGACATCTAACTAACATTCTAACTAACATAACTAACAAGCTATCATAATTATATTGTTAATCCTTTCCTCAAGTTGGCAGTGATGATCTTACAGCCAACTTGTTGAGTAATGCTGAATATTTAACTCCAGGAAGGGCCTTTGTGAGTATGTCTGCTAGCAGTTCAGTAGTGGAGATATGATGTAATGAAATGAGCCCCTCCTGAAGTTTATTGCGTACGAAGTGACAGTCGACTTCAATATGTTTGGTTCTCTCGTGGAAAACAGGATTGTGAGCTATGTGGATAGCAGACTGGCTATCACAAAAGACAGGGATTGGTGAAGAATCAGATATAGTTAGCTTATTTGTCAACCTGTGAAGCCAAACCAATTCACCTACAACCTTCCTGATGAATTTATATTCTGCTTCTGCAGAAGATAGTGAGATGGTTTCCTGCTTCTTTGATTTCCAACTGATTGGACTGTTTCCAAGTAAAACCAAATAACCACTGACTGATCTTCTTGAGTCTGGACAAGATGCCCAGTCTGAATCACAATATGCTTTGATTGAGCAATCAGGATCTTTGGATAAGTGAAGGCCCAGAGTTGGATCTTGTTTCAAGTACCTAAGAAGATGAAATGCTGCCTACAGATGTGGAGCTCTAGGATTTTGCATGAATTGGCTCAAATCTTGAACACTGAATGCTATGTCCAGTCTAGTGTTGGTAAGAAAATTCAATTTTCCCACTAATTTTCTGTAGTATGTAGGATCAGATAATGGAGTTCTTTGGCCCTTAGTTTGATATTTGGATCAAGAGGAGATGTAAGAGAACTATGACTATAACAGTCATATTCTTTTAGCAAATCTAATACAAACTTCCTCTGGGAGACAAGTACCCCTCCTGGTATGCCAAGTATCTCTAATCCCAGAAAATAATGCAATCGACCAAGATCCTTAATCTTAAAAGTACCATCCAAGTAAGCCTTTAATTGTGTAATCCAAGTAGTGTCTGCACCTGTGAGAATAACATCATCAACATAGACTGCAACAAAAACAACTAATGCATCAACCTTTCTGTAGAATAGTGAGTAATCATGATGTGAATGTACATATCCTCTGAGTGATAAGGCTTCATTCAACTTGGCATACCATTGTCGACTAGCCTGTTTTAGACCATAAAGAGACTTGTTGAGCTTGCACACTAAGCTCAAATAATTCACAGCAAATCCTTGTGGTAGTTTCATGTATACTTCCTCATGAAGATCACCATGAAGAAAAGCATTGTTCACATCAAGCTGAAACATCTCCCAATCCCTTTTAACAACACATGCAATCAAGGTCCTCACAGTGGTCATTTTTACCACTGGAGAATAGGTCTCTGTATAATCTATACCAACTTGTTGAGTGTAGCCTTTAACTACCAGTCTGGATTTAAACCTTTCAATGCTACCATCAGATTTATGCTTCACTTTATACACCCATTTACATCCAATTGCTTGTTTTCCTGCAGGTAATCTCACAAGATCCCAAGTATTATTTGCATAAAGTGCATCAAACTCTTGCATCATGGCATTTTTCCATGCAAGACTTAAGGCTGCCTCCTCATAAGATAAAGGCTCACTATCATGACAAATGTTTTCAACAAGTGCTTGACTAACAGATGTAATATCATTGGGAGTAATGTGATGATGTTTGGTGAACATGGCATTCAAAGATAAATCTTTGTGAATGGGAATAGACTCTGTGGTAGGAATAGGAGTTTTTAGGATAGGGATTGAACAAATGTAATCTTTCAAATGTGAAGGGATCTTGCTTTCCCTTTGTGATCTTCTGTGCAGTAATGTAGGAGGAGAAGGTGATAAAGTATTATGTGAGTGATGTTCATTATGAGATGGAGGATTAGGTGATAAATTTGAAGAAGTAGGATGCACATCTGTATTTTGATTTACCAAAGTGCTATCAAATATTGAATCAATACAATCATTAAAATCATTTGAAGAAACTGTTCTGTCATTTGTAGAGACTGTACTAGGAATAGAAGGAAAAACATATTTGTCTGAAGTTAATGTGAAAGGAAACAGATTTTCATGAAATACTACATCCCTAGACATATGTATCCTTTTTGTGGCAAGACTCATCACTTTGTATCCTTTTATTCCAAAAGGGTAACCTACAAAGTGATTCTAGGTTGTAGTTTATCCCTCCGAACTTTGGGTAATGTTGGATAGCACAAGCAACCAAAAGATCTAAGTTGACTATAATTTGGTTTTCTCTTATATAAAACTTCATAAGGACATTTATTCTTCAGGTAGACTGAAGGAAGTCTGTTTATAAGGTGTGTTGCTGTAAGTAAACATTCCCCCAGTATTTTATGGGAAGCTTTAATTGGAATAGAAGAGCTCTTACTGTCTCTAATAAGTATTTATGCTTTCTTTCCACTATGTTGTTTTGTTGGGGTGTATATGGACAACTCTTTTGATGGATTATACCTTTGGATTGAAAGAATAACTTGGTTTCGTTGTTATTAAACTCTAGTCCATTATCTGATCTAACAATTTTGATTGTGGTTTGAAATTGGTTTTCTGTCATATTCACAAAGTTTTTGAGAACTTGTAAGGCATTACTCTTGGTACTCAATAAATGAGTCCAAGTTGATCTACTAAAATCATCTACTATAGTGATGAAATATTTGTAATTGTCATGGGTAGGTGTATGATAAGGACCCCATATATCAACAAGAAGAAGTTCAAAAATGGAATTAGAGTGTGACACTTTGACTAAAAGGCAATCTTTCTTGTCTTGCCATAGGACAGATTGTACACATAAAAGGTTGTTTGTTTGAGAAACTGGCTGGAATGGTCAGTATTTTTCTCATTTTCACAAAAGGCACATGGCCAAGTCTATTATGCCACAATAGGTCTACACCATGTTTAGTAGATATAGCATCAGAAGTAGAAGAACAAACAGCATGACTAGTACATTTGTTATTATCATGTAAGGTTTTATTTGTGACCTGACTACTATTACTAGACAAAGAAGAGTTGTGATTGTTGTGAGATATGCAGCAGCATATGGTGAACTTAGCAGGATTCTTCAGAAATCTTGAACAAAGAAAATGAAGTCCTTCTCTGCTACTACCAAGCACCTGAGGCCTCTTCATTGAAGGGGCCTGCAGTAAACAAGAAACACTAGTGAATAGAACAACACTTCTCATTGAAAGAGTTAATGAGTGAACTGACACTAGATTGTATTTAGAAGAAGGTACATATAGCACATTGTGTAGAACAATTTCAGATGTGATCACTACATTTCCAAATTCTATTACCTTAACTTTGTATCCATTGGGTAAAGAAACAAGCATAGGATAAGACATGGTTTGAATATTGGTTAGTAAGGATTTGTTAAAGGTTATATGGTTTGATGCCCCCGAATCAATGATCCATAAGTCAGCACTTGATTTGAAACATTCACATGAAGGATTGCCAAAATAAATAGATGAAGAACATACTATAGTACCTGCAAAATTCACAGAACCAACTTCCATGTTTGAATTGCTTAAATTAACTCCTTCAACTCAAAAATTCTGCAAAAGTTTCATTATGTTATCATATTGATCTTTAGTAACTGTGACCTTTTGATTCTGATTATTCTGCATACAATCTTCTCCTTGTGCAGATATCATATCATCAGAAGGTCCATGAACATTAGCTACAACTCTGCTTCCTCTATATTCATGATTATTGTTCTGTCTTGCATGAGATCCATTGTTCCTGTTAGCCTGATTAGGATATCCAATCAACTTATAACATTTCTCTCTGATATGTCCTGTCTTTTTGCAGTAACTACAAACCATAGCACTTCTATTGCTATTGTTAGCTGGAAAATAGTTGGACCCTCCATAATTGTTGTTACCTGAAGTATTTCCAGAGTAGTTATCATTAGAGAATGATGCTTTGTAGCTCCTTCCTATTGATCCCTTTCCATTATTATTAGATGAATTCATATTCAAGGAAATTGATTCCATAGGAATTTGATTAGCAGGTTTGAACTCTCTTTGCTTCTCTTCTTGAATTAACAAGGAGAAAGCTTGTGCCATTGTTGGAAGAGGATTCATCATAAGAATATTACCTCTTATCACAGTATACACTTCATTCATTCCCATTAAGAATTGTATCAAACGTCTATCTTGTTCTGCTTTGTACAATCCATCCTTAGCTCCACAATTACAAGCACAAGAACACTGATTATTTACATTTAAAGTACTCAATTCTTCCCAAAGCTTTTTCATTCTAGTGTAATAAACTGTGATGTCCAAACTTCCCTGTGTGAGATCATTAATCTCCTTTTGAATTTGATATAACTTTGCTCCATTCGTTTGATCATATCTATCTTCAAGTTCCTTCCAAAGTTCCACTGAATCACTAACATACTCTACACTATCTGCAATTTCCTTAGTAAGAGAGTTTAGAATCCAGGAAGTTACCATATCATCACATCTCTGCCATTGATGCAACTGGTTTGAACTTGCAGCTGGTTTAACACATCTACCATCAATGAATCCAAGCTTGTTATTCACTAATAAGGCTCGCATAACTCCCCTTCTCCAGGATCTATATCCTGTTCCATCAAATTTAACTGGAACCAGTACCATACCAGGGCTATCCGAAGGATGTATGTAGAAAGTGTTGTGTGCATCACTATTAACAGAAGTTCCTTGTGTTGAAAGAACACTTTCAGAACCTGTCATGATGAAGAATTGACTGGACACAAGAAAATCAACTAAACAAAGAAGAATCAACAAAAGATTCAGATCAGAAACAACAAGAATAGTCTTGCTCTGATACCATGTTAAGTTGCTCAACAATGGTGATCTACACCAAAATAAGATGAAGCCATGTCAGTCGATTAAGAAGAAGAAGAAGGCATTAGAAATACTGATTTGGAGAAAATAGAAAAGCTTCCTTTTCTGTATTGATTCCCTCAATATATATACAAGAGAATTGGAGTTTTGTGTTTAACAAATACAAAGATGTAAAATGTAAAATATGTGACTAACTAACTTTCAAAACTCTAACTAACTTGATGTGACATCTAACTAACATTCTAACTAACATAACTAACAAGCTATCATAATTATATTGTTAATACAACCAATCGGTGTCCACTTCCCCTTTCTTCTCAGAACACACCTTCGTCGTTATCCTAAAACAATTTTTTTTTAAAACTCAATATAGATTTGTATATTCTGCTTCTTCTTCTATTGTAAGTTTTTTTATGGTTTGATCTTTTATTTAGTAATTATAAAGAAAATGATTTTCAAATTCGTATTAATCTTGCCGGTAAAAATGAGTTATGTTGAAATTGTTTTTGATGCAATCTGATTCTTATTTTTTGATGAAATACTCTTCTACGATTTCAATGAGAATTTTCATCAGTAAACTCTTTTGATCTTTTTTGTTTTGGCTGGTTATTTCTTTAGTTGATGTCGAAAGTTAACATGTTTTTGATAATGATATTGGTGCGGAAAAACATATTCCATCCTGATAAATTTATTCAGAGTTAATTTATTTTTTAAACAAAAAATGAAGAAGAAAAATGAGTGGAACCAAAAGAAACAACAGAGATTTTGTAAAATGGGTGAAGAAGATGACGATGAGTGAAGAAGACGTGGTGGGATTTTCTTTTAAAATTTTTATTAAGATTGTTATTGAATTTAATTATTACTTTTTTGATTATTTAATGTTCCCAGGTGTCAAATAATAACAAATTTAAAGAAAAATTTTTTAATAAAAAATGGGAATCTACTCACGCGCCCAGAGAGAGTGAGCTACACTTATTTTGCCACATAAGCATTTTGTGTTCAATAGGTAAATGTTTTGAATAATTTAAGTGTTCAATATGTACAAGTCCTAATTAAGATGTTTAAGTGAATTATGCGGATAACTTTAAGGGGAAATATTAAAACATTTTTATGTAAATATTACTAGTGCAAGTCACAAATAAGTATATCTAAAGGTATGCGATGTCGGAAATGTTAGTTTATGCTACTACGATTTTTACATCTCCGAGAAAATGCATTTCAATAAATCATGATAACCGAATATAATCTATACGCCAAATTAACTACTATAACGCGTACATCCAATCTTGCAGAGTCCCTATACATCAACATTTTTGAACTCTAAGAACAGGAAAAGTCAAGCAATAATAACCTTCACATATACAAACTTTGCCTAACTAGAGACTCATTAGTTTCCAAAATCGAAGAGGAATGTTTTGAACAACGAAAAGTCGGAATGAAATAAAATCAACCAAAGTAGTGCATGAAGAGAAGAGTACAGAGAAAACGTAAAATCAATCGACCTATATTTATTTACACGAGTCGAGATACAAAACAAAATAGCTCACGAATGAAAATAAATCTCCTATAAGAAATTAAAATTGAGATTTCAAACTAAACCACAAATCATGAACAACAAGATGAAATCATGTAATGAAGTAAAACATCTCGACATCGAATGGTATCAACCCGATTTTAAGCGAATGAAGACGAAAAAAAAGCATTAAGTATAAGCAGACCAATTACATACTGATTTACTATTGTTAGTTAAAAAAATCCCGGAATACCAACATACAAACAACTTATACAGTTGATAATCACATAAAGAGCATTAAAGATGCTTGAACCGAAATTAGCATTACGTTTCAGGGGTCATCAAAATTGGGAACGACAAGCTTTGGACAGTGATTCCTCTACCACAAGATTTAAATATTGATAGCAAGCGAGGAGCTCAAGACTGATTACAAATAGAGATTTTATTGGAACCCAGGATTAGAGAATCATTTGAATTTTTTGAGCGTAAAATGACTATTGCTTCAGAGCTCAACTCCAAAACCCCTTTTTAAGTTATTTTTCTTATATAACCTCAAAATCCAATCTTTTTTTCTCGTCCTCAATCATTGAGAGTAGAATATTATTTATAAGGAAGAAAAGAGCACTTTAGGAGGAAAATTCGTTGGATTTTTGAAAGAAGAGTTTGAATTATCCTTTGCTCCTTTTCGAGATCAATAGTAAGAGGCATGGGAGAGTTGTATCTTTACTCTGAAAATTTTCAAAAGGGAAAAAAATGAACGGGACGCGGCGGCTGCAACTATTGTTAATGTATGCTGGAGAAGAGTCGTCCGATATGGCTGTTGTACGCTGAGTTCTCGCGATTTTTGTTGAGGAAGAAGACGCGAGGGTGGAGCGGGTCGGTGTACACGTTTGTTGTATGTATTTTAAGCGTTGGAAAATAAAGACTGATAGGGTTGGGCTGGGAAATTGAATTGAGTGGGCTGCTAGAATGTTAACTGAAAATCAAATTTCAGTCATTTAAGTTGAAAAATAGGTCTATCTTGGTTATTCAAAAAATTGAATTAAGGACAAAGAGAAAATGTCTAGCATTGCAATAGTAAAATAGTTACATGACTTTTAAATTTAAAACTTATCCACTTATGTTTAATTGGTGAAACCGTCTAAATATTAAATAAGAAAAATTAATATCAATTAATAAGCGAACTTTTTAATCTTAGAAAAATTAGATAATCAACCTTAATTATAAACTAATAACTAAAAGGAAAATTAAGCCAACTTAAAGTAAGCTAATTTAATAAAATCTTTGTGATGATTTTCAAATAATGTGATTATAAAATATATTTATTTATTATTAAAAATGAAAAAAATTATTTAATAAATAACTTGAAAGTTTCTTGAAATTCATAAAACTCATTAATTCAAAGCTACAATAGTCACTACTAAAATAGTTAATTTTTGAATAAATATACTAATCATATACATAATCATATAAGCATATATATTATTATAAAAAATTATAAAAATGACGAAATTACTTAAAATGACTTGGATAATATTTTGAATATTTCAAAGTCCATTATTTCAAATAGTTAAAAATTTAAGAAGCAAAATGACTAATTTATGTTGTAGAGGATCAAAATTGGGTGTCAACAGTGCCTAAGACACTATTTTATGATATTGTTGTATCTTAATATTGAAGTCAATTACTTATTTTAATTTAATATTTTGAGTAATCCAATAAACAAATAAATTAGTTATGTTGCTAAACTCGAATTTACTCCATTCTGAATTAGTTTAATCATTTGACATGAGGATTAATTTAATTAAAAGTATCATCAATTAATATAATAATGAATCAGAAGATTAGTTGTCTAGAATTCAGAAAAATAAGAGTAACACTTTTGATACTAGAAGAGTTTTATGCACATTAAAAATATTTGTTTTCGATTAAGAATGTGATTGCGAATTTTTTTAGAGGAATTAAAAGAAAAAAAAATAAGAATGTGTTGACACACTTTGTCCAAAAATAAAATAATTTCATTAATTTAAAATAAAAACACTTATAGATAAAATTAGATGATGCACTCAAGAGAGGAAGACAATTATGTCTCTCAATGTCAAGATCAAGAATACAGTTATGCATCCGATTTAAAATCAATAAAATTTGAATAATAAAAATGTGAACAAATCATAACATGAAAATAATATATTCAAAAATATTTTAAAATAAGTATAAGTCAATAAAAACGACCATGCTAAAACCACGAGACTCGATAGATGCCTAATACCTTTTCCTCAATCAAAAAAAAAATTTACTAGAATTTCTAGTTCACATGTCATATAAAGAGTTACTTATTTTTTATTAGGGAATAAACAAAAAATTAATTTGACACACTATAACTATAATTCCAAGTGGCGACTTGAAAAATTAAAATAATCTCTTAATAAATATGGTCACTTAAAATAGAAAAATCTTTCACCGTACACGAAAAAAGGGTGTGACATCACTGGCGACTCCATTGGGGATTAATATTTTCCAGATATATTGTGTATAACGACCTAATGTGCTACTTGTTGCTTACTTATTGCTTTGATATTACTGAACTGTATAATAAGTTATTGTCTTCTGTTTTACACTATTCTAAATCTCTAGTGACACTTCACACACATTCACAGGAATGCAGTTTGATATTATTGAACTGTATAATAAGTTATTGTCTTCTGTTGTACACTATTCTAAATCTCTAGTGACACTTCACACACATTCACAGGAATGCAGTTATTCATCATACTTTTAATTGAGATAAAGTTGAAGTGTCTTGACATCCATTGAAGGACTTTTAGTGCACATGTTAGGCGGAGTTAGACCAGTAATGAAGTCGAAAAAGCGATGCTACCGATAATTTGTTCATTCCTAGCTCGAGTGTTTGCTCAATCTATCTAAACACTTATCTGCTTCAGAGTTAAGTATAGTGAAACTAAAATATAGACCTGCTTACTCCTTATTTGAATTAGACTAAGTGACTCTCAATATTGATTGAGGTCTGTCTACGATAGTAGTTCCTCTTTTTGACACACATGTGATATTTATTACATTATTCAAAAGATCTTTGTATATTGATCAATTTTATAGTGATCAATAAAATGAAAAAATTGACATCTAATTATTTTTCAAAATAAAGAAAGAAAGCACATTAAAAAATTTATAAAATAATCAAAGAGAGAGATTAATAATGAAAACAACTATAAAAGAAAAAGTGGACAAATAATTAGAGATAGAGAGAATAATAATAGAAAAACAAAATATAACATAAATTCATAAAATAAAAGTAAACATGCAATAAAGGTTATTATTTCAACAATTCCACCAAATAAAACATTAAATTAGAGTTTTATTCCAATTTAATTGATATTTTTATGGGACAAAGTATTTGCCAATATTAGAAGAGTTTAATTCACATTAGAAATATTTATTTTCGATTAAGAATGTGATTGCGCATTTCTTAGAGTAATTGAAAAAAAAACACAAGAATGTGTTGATATATCTTGTCAAAAAATATAATAACTGCATTAATTTAAAATAAGATCACTTATAGATAAAATTAGATGATGCATTCGAGAGAGAAAGACAATTATGTCTCTCAATGTCAAGATCAAGAATGCAGTTATGCATCCGATTTAAGATCAATAAAATTGAATAACAAAAATGCGAATAAGTCATTAAATGAAAATAATATATTCAAAAATATTTTAAAGTAAGTATAAGTCAATAAAAATGACATGCTAGAATCATTGGACTCGAAGGATGCTTAATATCTTTGCCCTCAATTAGCAAAATTCTTTACCTATATTTCTAGTTCACATGTCATTAAAGAGTTACTTTCTTTTTAATTAGAGAATAAACAAAAAACTGAATTGACACACTATAACCATGATTCCAAGTAGTGACTTCGATTAATTAAAATCATCCCTAAATAAATATAGTCACTTAAATTGAAAAAATCCTTCCAAGTGCACGAAAAAACATCTTTGGCGACTCCACTGGGGACTAACAAGAATTCGAGTTTTATCGTATTGACTTTTACTTGATTTTACTATTATTTTTTGGATATATTGTGTATAACAATTTAATATGCTACTTGTTGTTTATTTATTGATTTGATAATATTGAACTATATAACAAGTTATTGTCTTTTGTTGTACACATTTTTCAATTTCTAGTGACATTTCATCACATTCACAAGTATGCAGTTATTCATCCTATTTTTTATTTAGATCAAGTTGGAATGAAATGAAAAGATTGACATTTAATTATTACTTCAAAATAAAGAGAGAAAACACATTAAAAATTTCATAAAATAATTAAAGATAGAGAGAGTAATAATAGACAACTATAAAAGAAAAAGTGAACAAGTAATTGGAGATACAAAGAATAATAAGGCAGGATGACCGGGTTGACCCTCGTACTTGGCATCGTTTGTAAGTTGGATCATTGTATTTCTGATTTTTCCAACTGAACACTTAAACTCATTCAAACATGATATTTCAAACTCCTTTCTCATCATTTGTGTGTGCGTGTATTACACTCAATTTACGCATAAAATTTCACATCATTTTTTAATGATACATCAGTATTACTATTATTTTTTTATGACACATCAGAAATCAAATATTTAAATATAAATAATATTTTTTAAAAAGGTGCAAATCTCTCTCTCCGTACTCATTTTTCAAATTCCCACTTCATTTTCTTCCTCACCACCCTTTACCCTTTATCCCAAAAAATAAAAATCACCATTTTTCGTCTTTCCCACACTCAAAATTTTCCGTATTGACAAAATGTGAGAGAATATAGTTAGCTCTTACACGTATTTTCGATTTTATTTATTTAGATTTGGTAAAAGATATATCAAAAAAACTTCAAATTGAAAAAAATATAAGTTTATAAGTAAATTCAAGCAATAAATTTTGAAAAAATAAGTTTTAGAAAAATGAATGATATGTATTTTAATAAAATCTTTTTATTATGATTGTGTTAATTGCGTATATGTCAAAAGAGAAGAAAAGAAAATGAATAGGTGGATGAGTGGGAAATTTGGGGCTGAAAAGCAGAAGAAAAAGGTGGGACTGTGCAGAAGAATAATAAGAGAAATGATTGTGGTGGAAATAGGTTGATTTGGTTGAAAAATGAGCTTTTGATTATTTTTTAGAAAAGTGGTGTGTAGAAGAAGATAGATTCTTTTATTTTTTTTTATTATATAATTTTAATAATTTAAAACTTAAAATTTAAAATTAAAAAAGGGAAAATACCCAAGTACCCCTCAACCTATGCCTGAAATTCCAGAGACACACTTATACTATACTAAGGTCCTATTACCCCCTGAACTTATTTAATATGTAATTTTCTATCCCTTTTTAGCCTACGTGGCACTGATTCGAAAAAAAAGTCAACCATCGTTGGGCCCACAAGATAGTGCCACGTAAGCTAAAAAGGGGTAAAAAATTATTAATAAAATAAGTTCAAGGGGGTAATAGGAACTTAGTATAGTATAAGTGTGTCTGAGATTTCGGGCATAGGTTGAGGGGGTACTTGGGCATTATCCCTTTAAAAAATGATGCTGAATTGCCGTAAATGCGTGTGGTCACACTATCTCGCCAAATAAGCTATTTTTAATGTCACATAAGTATGATAAATGGTCAGAGAGGTTTTTAATTTATTGTGTTTTGCTTAGTTTAGGGAACCAGCTGACAAATAGGTAAATACAAGAGTTCAAAATACAAACTAATACAATTATTAGGGTCCAGCAGACCATTACTGCTATTAATAATGGAAAAACAAAATATAACATAAATTTATAAAATAAAAGCAAATATTCAATAAGAGATTACTATTTCAACAACTCTACCAAGTAAGACATAAAATTGGAGTCTCAATCCAATCTAATTGATATTTTTATTGGGCAAAGTATTTACCAACATAATCTCAGAGGAATAGATTCTTATCAGCTCTCTTATGATGTGCAATTAAGGGTGGCGACGGAATCGTTAATTATCGGTTATGACATATTATTCAAAAAAACATGGGAATAAGCAAAAAAGTGAATTGACGCACAATAACTATAATTCCAAGTGGTGACATCGAAAAATTAAAATAATTTCTAAATAAATATGATCACTTAAAATGAAAAATTATTTTACCGTGCATGAAAAAGGGGTATGACATCTTTGACGACTCTGCTGGGGACTAACAAGACTTTGAGTTTTTTTGTATTAACTTTTACTATATTTTTTGGATATATTGTGTATACAATTTAATATTCTACTTGTTGTTTATCTATTGCTTTATAATTATTAAACGGTGTAATAAGTTATTATTTTCGGTTGTACACTTTTTTTCAATCTCTAGTTACACTTCATCACATTCATAAGAATACAGTTATTCAACCTACTTTTAATTGAGATAAAGTTGGAGTGTCTTGACACTCAATGAAGGACTTTTAGTGCACATGTTAAGCAGGATTGAACCACTAATAAAATCAAAGAAAACGATGCTAACAATAATTTTCTCTTTTCTGGCTTGAGTCTTCGCTCTGATAAATCAATCTAGACATTTATCTCAATCAGAGTTAAGTTAAGTGAAACTAAAACATAGACATGCTTGCTACTAGTATGCTACGCTTATTTGCATTTGAATAAGTAGAACTCGACACCTAATCAGATCTGTCTAAGATAATAGTCCCTTTTTTAACAAGTATGTGCAATTTATACGCTATTTAAATTATTTGAAAGGTCTTTATATATTAACAAATTTTATAGTGATTAATGAAATAAAAAAAGATAACATCTAATTATTACTTCAAAATAAAGAGAAAAAACACATTAAAAAATTCATAAAATAATCAGAGATAGAGAGAATAATAATAGGAATAACTATAAAAGAAAAAGTGGACAAGCAATAAGAGATAAAGAGAGTAATAATAGAAAAATAAAATATAACATAAATTTATAAAATAAAAGCAAACATGCAATAAGAGGTTACTATTTCAACAACTCTACCAAGTATGACATTGAATTGGAGTCTTATTCTTATTTAACTGATATTTTTATGAGGCAAAATATTTGCAACATAATCTCAGAAAAGTTCATTCTTGTCAGCTCTCTTATGATATGCAGTCAATAATTTTAATTTTCTAAAGAATTTTTCAATCAACCTACATTCTAATTGATATATGCATGTAAGACTAATATTAGAAAAATAAGAGTAGAACTTTTGAGAAATTAAATTTTAGAAAAATGAATGAGATGTAATTTAACAAAAGTTTTTTATTATTATCATGTTAAAAGTCTATATGTCAAAAGAGAAGAAAAGAAAATGAATAGGGGCAGGGGTGGATGGGTGGGAAATCTGGGCTGAAAAGAAGAGGAAAAAGATGGGACTGGTTTGAAGAAGAATAAGAAGAGAGAAAAGATTGTGCGGCGATAAGTTGGTTTGGTTGAAAAAGGAGTTTTTGATTATTTTTTAGAAAAGTGGTGTGTGGAAGAAGATAGATTCTTTTATTTTTTTTATTAGATAATTTTAATAATTTAAAACTTAAAATTTAAAGTTTAAAAAATGATGCTCGCTTGCCATAAATGCGTGTGGTCACACTCTTTCGCCAAATCAGCTATTTTTAATGTCACATAAGCATGACCAATGGTCAACGAAGTTTTTAATTTATTGTGTTTTGTTTATTTTAGGGGTCCAGATGACAAAGAGGTAAATAGAAGAGTTCAAAATACAAACTGATACAAGTATAAGGGTTCAACAGACCATTACGGCGAATAATAATGGAAAAACAAAATATAACATAAATTCATAAAATAAAAGCAAACATGCAATAAGAAGTTACTATTTCAACAACTCTACCAAGTAAGACATAAAATTGGAGTTTCATTACAATCTAATTTATATTTTTATTGGGCAAAGTATTTGCCAACATAATTTAGAGGAATTGATTCTTGTCAGCTCCCTTATGATGTGCAATTAAAGGTGGCAGCGAAATCGATAATTTCCGGTCATTGGTTCGGTGTAACCCGGTCCAGTACGATATCGGTTAGTCTTGGTATAGATCGATTCTTTCTGGTTCCGGGACAGATAGCAGGACGAAAATCAAGATTTACCAGTATTTCTTGGTTCCGAAAATTACTGGTCCGGTAATATATTTTTTTTAAATATATCTGTTAATAGCCGTTGGGTAGCGGCTAATGGGTCACTCCAACGGCTATTTGAGTAAAATTTCAGCCAATAGAAATCCTACCCCACCACAAACTTTTTTAATAACCTAAAGTTTTAAAAATTAAACTTTAACTCATTTTTTTACTTATAAATATTCTTAAGTTTTATTCTATTAAATCACAAAATCATCTGTTCATCTTGTACTCTCTCAACTCTCTAATCTCTAATTCTCTAATATATAATATCTTAAATTTCGATTTTCGACGGTTATAAAGGTCTACTTTTTTAAGTATATATTTGGTACATTCATTTCAACTTTTATTTTACATTTCATTTATATTTAAATAATTATTTATTTATTTTTTGATTTATTATTTGCATTATATTTTTTCTTATTATATATAATTTCACGTTTAATTTTTTAATATAAATTTCAGTAAAAATATTATTCAAAAAGGCAAGGGAATAAACAAAAAAGTGAATTAAGGCACAATAACTATTATTTCAAGTGGCGACTTCAAAAAAATAAAATAATTTCTAAATAAATATGGTCACTTAAAATGAAAAATTATTTCAGCGTACACGAAAAAGGGGTATGACATCTTTGCCGACTCCGCTGGGGACTAACAAGAATTCAAGTTTTTTTGTATTGACTTTTAATATATTTTTTGGATATATTGTGTATAACAATTTAATGTTCTACTTGTTGCTTATTAATTGCTTTGACATTATTAAACGGTATAATAAGTTATTGTTTTTTGTTGTACACTTTTTTTCAATCTCTAGTGACACTTCATCACATTCAAAGAAATACAATTATTCATCCTACTTTTAATTGAGATAAAGTTGGAGTGTCTTGACACTCAATGAAGGACTTTTAGTGCAAATGTTAAGCAGGATTAAACCACTAATAAAATCAAAGAAAACGATGCTATCGATAATTTTCTCTTTTCTGGCTCTAGTGTCCGCTCTGATAAGTCAATCTAGACACTTATCAAATGTATTTAAGATAATAGTCCCTCTTTTTTACAATTATGTGCAATTTTTGTGCTATTTAAATTATTTTAAAGGTCTTTGTATATTGACCAATTTTATAGTGATCAATAAAATAAAAAAAGATGACATCTAATTATTACTTCAAAATAAAGAGAAAAAACACATTAAAAATTCATAAAATAATCAGAGATAGAGAGAGTAATAATAGGAATAACTATGGAAAAAAAGTGGACAAGTAATTAGATATATAGAGAGTAATAATAGAAAAATAAAATATAACATAAATTTATAAAATAAAAGCAAACATGAAATAAGAGGTTACTATTTCAACAACTCTACCAAGTATAACATTGAATTGGAGTATTATTCCTATTTAACTGATATTTTTATAAAACAAAGTATTTGCCAACATAATCTCAGAGGAGTTCATTCTTTTCAACTCTCTTATGATATGCAGTCATCAATTTTAATTTCCTAAAGAATTTTTCAATCAACCTACGCTCCAATTGATGTATGCATGTAAGACAGTTATTAGAAAATAAGAGTAGAACTTTTAAGAAATAAAGTTTTAGAAAAATGAATGAGATGTATTTTAACAAAAGTTTTTTATTATGATTGTGTTAATGGTCTATATGTCAAAAGAGAAGAAAATAAAATGAATTGGTCAGGGGTGGGTGGGTGGGAAATCTGGGGCTAAAAAGAGGAGGAAAAAGGTGGGGCAGAGTTGAAGAAGAATAAAAAGAGAGAAAAAATTGTTGCGGCGATAGGCTGATTTGGTTGAAAAAAGAGTTTTTTTAATTATCTTTTGGAAAAGCAGTGTGTGGAAGAAGATAGATTCTTTTATTTTTTTTATTATATAATTTTAATAATTTAAAACTTAAAATTTAAAGTT
Organism: Solanum lycopersicum; assembly: GCF_036512215.1. Lineage (NCBI taxonomy): Eukaryota > Viridiplantae > Streptophyta > Magnoliopsida > Solanales > Solanaceae > Solanum > Solanum lycopersicum. Next base: position 7,399,445 of record NC_090811.1, read on the forward strand.
TAAAAAATGATTCTCACTTGCCGTAAATGCGTGTGGTCAGACTCTCTTACCAAATCAGCTATTTTTAATGTCACATAAGCATGGTAAATGGTCACAGAGGTTTTAAATTTATTGTGTTTTGTTTAATTTAAGGGTCCAAATGACAAAGAGATAAATATAAGAGTTCGAAATACAAACTAATACAAGTATAAGGGTCAAGCAGACCATTATAGCGAATAATAATGAAAAGTTAAATATAACATAAAATCATAAAATAAAATCAAACATGCAATAAGAGATTACTATTTAAACAACTCTATCAAGTAAAACATAAAATTGGAGTCTCATTCCAATCTAATTGGTATTTTTATTGGGCAAAGTATTTGCCAACATAATCTCAGAGAAATTGATTCTTGTCAGCTCCCTTATGATGTGCACTTAAGGGTGGCAGCGGAATTGATTATTATCGATTATCGGTCCGGTCCTTCCCAATTTGGTATGATACCGGTTAGTCTTGGTATAGACCATTTCTTTCAGGTCCAGGACAGATATCAGGACGGAAACCGAGATTTACCTGTTTCAAAAATTATCGGTTCGGTCAATTTTTTTTAAAAAAATTATATCCGTTAATAGCCGTTGGGTAAAGTTAGTAGGTTCCTCCAACAGCTATTTGAGTAAAATTTCAGCCAATAGGAATTTTACCCCACCACAAACTTTTTTAATACCCTAAAATTTTAAAAATTAAACTTTAACTCATTTTTTTACTTATAAATGCCCTTAAGTTTCATTCTTTTAAATCACAAAATCATCTATTCATCTTGTACTCTCTCAACTCTCTATTCTCTAATTTCTAATTCTCTAATATATTATATCTTAAATTTTGATGTTGCCTTATTTGGTCTTTGGAAATTAGATTTGAAGCTTCAAAATTCAATTTTCAACTTTTCACGTTCGGCTTTCGACGGTCATAAACGTCTACTTTTTAAGAAGACATTTGGTACATTTGTTTCAACTTTTATTTTACATTTCATTTATATTTAAATAATTATTTATTTATTTTGTGATTTATTATATATTTTTTCGTATTATATATAATCTCACGTTTAATTTTTTAATATAAATTTTGGTAAAAATATTATTAAAAAAGGCAAGGGAATAAACAAAAAAGTGAATTGACGCACAATTACTATAATTCCAAGTGGCGACTTCAAAAAATTAAAATAATTTTTAAATAAATATGGTCACTTAAAATGAAAAATTATTTCAACGTGCACGAAAAAGGGGTATGACATCTTTGGCGACTCCGCTGGGGACTAACAAGAATTCAAATTTTTTAGTATTGACTTTTACTATATTTTTTGGATATATTGTGTATAACAGTTTAATGTTCTACTTGTTGCTTATTAATTGCTTTGATATTATTAAACGATATAATAAATTATTATTTTTGGTTGTATATTTTTTTTTCAATCTCTAGTGACACTTCATCACAATCAAAGGAATACAGTTATTCATCCTACTTTTAATTGAGATAAAGTTGGAGTGTCTTGACACTCAATGAAGGACTTTTAGTGCACATGTTAGGCAGTATTGGACCAGTAATAAAATCAAAGAAAACGATGCTACCGATAATTTTCTCTTTTCTGGCTTTAGTGTCCGCTCTGATAAGTCAATTTAGACACTTATCTCCATCAGAGTTAAGTTTAGTGAAACTAAAACATAGGCATGCTTGCTCCTAATATGATCCACTTATTTGCATTTGAATAAGTGAAACTCGACACCAAATCAGATCTATCTAAGATAATAGCCCCTTATTACAAGCATGTGCAATTTATGTGCTATTTGAATTATTTGAAAGGTCTTTGTATATTGACCAATTTTATAGTGATTAATGAAATAAAAAAGGATGACATCTAATTATTACTTCAAAATAAAGAGAAAAACACATTAAAAAATTCATAAAATAATAAGAGATAGAGAGAATAATAATAGGAATAAATATGAAAAAAAAATGGACAAGTAATTAGATAAAGAGAGAGTAATAATAGAAAAATAAAATATAACATAAATTTATAAAATAAAAGCAAACATGCAATAAGAGGTTAGTATTTCAACAACTCTACCAAGTAAGACATTGAATTGGAGTCTGATTCCTACTTAATTGATATTTTTATGGGGCAAAATGTTTGTCAACATAATCTCAGAGGAGTTGATTCTTGTCAGCTCCCTTATGATATGCAGTCATTAATTTTAGTTTTTTCTAAAGAATTTTTCAATCAACCTACTCTCTAATTGATGTATGCATGTAATACAAATGTTAGAAAAATAAAAGTTGAACTTTTGATACTAGAAGAGTTCTATGCACATTAAAAATATTTATTTTCGATTAAGAAATGTGATTGCGCATTCTTTTGAGTATTTGAAAAAAATAAGAGAATGCGTTGAAACACCTTGTCCAAAAATATAACAATTTCATTAATCTAAAATAAGATCAATTATAAATAAACGTAGATGATGCACTCGAAAGAATAAGACAATTTTGTCTCTAAATTTCAAGATCAAGAATGAAATTACATTATGCATCCGATTTAAGATCAATAAAATTGAATAATAAAAATGGAAAAAAGTAATGACATTCATAAATATTTTAAAGTAAGTATAAGTCAATAATAAAGATCATGCTAGAACTACTTCCAATGATTCATTCATGCGGGGAGCCACAGCAGCTGCAGGTTGTACTCCCGGAATCTGAGGTGCTGGTGCAAAAAACACTGGAGGTGTCTGGCCCTGATCAGATAACCCGCTAAGATAAGTAAGAACCTGATTAATCATCTCTGGGGTAGGCTGGGGTGGTAATTCCTCATCTTGAACCTGCTCATTTTCCCCTTCCGCACCCTCTCTTATTACCTCATCAGTCGGTGGAGGAGTCACTGCTCTATTCCTCGCTAGACCAGGTGTCTGCCCTCTACTTCTAGTGGGCGTCCTCCTGCGACCTCTACCACGGCCTCTTTCCACTGCTCCTCCTCGAGTTACAGTCCCAATGGTTGGCTCAGACGCACCTTGTCTTGCCGGTATTGGTGTTGGCACAGTTGTTGCTCTAGTTCTAACCATCTGCGAAATAGAGTGAGGATGTCAGATACTAATTTGTATCACCTAGATACCAATTGGATCCAAGTAATAGCACGAGAGAAGGAAAGAATGGAGTTTTCCTAAAGTCCTACAGCCTCTTGAAGAAAAGTAAAGGCGTCCCCGTACCGTTCTGCAAGACTCTACAAGACCTGTCCTTGTGTGATGAGATCATTGAACCTAATGCTCTGATACCAAGTTTGTCACGACCCAAAACGAGTTGTGAGTGGCACCCACCCTTAACTTACTGGGTGAGCGAACCAACAATTCTAAACCCCAACATTCACCAATAGTTCAACTATGAATAACAAAATATAATGCGGAAGATCCAAAACTTATTCAATTAAATAGGCTTCTAAAGTTTATCAATTTTTATCCCCAAAATCTAGAAGTCATCACATCAAGAACATCTATCCTCAAATTACCAAACTTAAGAGTATTTAAGAAAACGAAACAAATAAAAAGATGGTCCATGTCCGAAATTCGAAGAGATCAAGACGTGAAGGAGAGAATCCAGCACGAGCTAGGAACAATAGCTCACCCCGAACTCTAATGTGCTGAAGACTTGCTAGAGCTGAGGGAGAGTCGAAGTCGATGGCACGCTTGCTACACTCCACAAAATGACAAGGAAGAAAATACAAGTAGGGGTCAGTACAAGGAACACGTACTGAGTAAGTATCATCGGCTAACTCAAAATAGAAAATAATATATATACTGAATAATAATATAAAATCAACTACAATACTTAACAGGTGACAAGCAACAATCACATGAACCATTGACAACAGCACCATAATAGGTACACCATCAATCACCATATTAGCACACCTATGAGGACTCATGCCTCCACTCCATACTCATTTGGGAATTAGGTTTTTTGAAATTGAATATATTAAGATAATTCAGGATTCCTTTCCTTTAATGTTATTGTGCCGGAATGTGACACTCCGATCTCATATATCGTGTCGAAACGTGACACTCCGATCCCATATGCTGTGTTGGAACGTGACACTCCAATCCAAGAATACCGTGTCGGAACGTGACACTCCGATCCAAGAATCTCATTATTTTATTTCAGTAAGCCTTCTTTATTCAAGGCTTCAGTTTAATAGAGAGGTTTCAAGATTAGAAATCCAATAGTCTCCTTATATTAGACCAACCACAAACCACACAACCAAACATTCAACCACATAATCAAGTATATAGGAGATTTTATAACATCACTCAATACATATCGATCGCTATTAAGAGTTTATCTATCACATAGAATTAAACCATAACCTACCTCCACCGAAGAATCGAAACCAAGCAAGCTACCTCTCCAATGCCTTTACCTTCCTCAGTGCCTGTGAATCTTCTCGATCTGAAGTCTCAGTCGCTTGCTTTCTTCTTTCTTTCCCCCTCTCTCGCTCGTCCTCCACTTCTATTCTTTTTATTTTTCCTCTACAGATTCCTTTTACCCTAATTATCATATAATCAATTTTATAAAAATATATGATAAAAGTAACCCACCATTTATTTCCCTACTATCCACTTTAAACCCCAACTAAATAAATTATTAAACTTAACCCCACTAATTTCATAATTATAAACATGAATAGTCCGTACACCCCTTTAAAAATTTTGCGGAAGTCTGACACCGTGTGGGGTTACGCAGATTGTGACGGTCCGTCGTACTTGTGACGTTCCGTCCTGCAGGTCCGTCACGAAGTTCAGAGAATTAGTCCCAATACTCAGATTTCAAGAGTTGAAGTGTTTTGAAACGAAAACGCTCGACGGACCGTTGTGCCTACAACGGTTCGTCATACTTGCCGTCGAGGGTAGTGAAGGGAGCAGCAGGAGAAATTTCACAAGTATGGGATGACGGAGTCCTTGACGATCCGTCGTGACCACGACGATCCGTCACATGGTCCGTCGACCCAGTAAGTATTTATCAGAAAAAAATTCTACAGCTCAGACCGACTAAATGGGTTGTTACAATTGATTTGGGGTAAGATGGTAACTCAAACTCCATAACATACGTCGCCAACGTATACATGATCGTGCCATAAACCATGATTCCACACCTGGCTCAAGAACGTTTTTAGTGGATCCGTCAATTCAGTTGTGTTGTATACTCCGGCAAAATATATGGTGGCTTTAGCAATGTGGGTATGACGTTGTATCATTATGAGGCTCATAGTGATGGTTGTTGTTTAGAGAAACTCCCAGAAAAGTAATGTATATTTTTTTATTTATTTCTATTATTGCATTCTTAAAATAATAGCTTAAATAATTTTCATCATGATTTATACTATAGTTTATTTGAGTACTTTCTGTGTTCTAGTTCAGTATTTATTACTCCTCCATCTCATTTTATGTGACAACATTTAATCGGACACAGAATTTAAAAAATGAGTGAAGACTTTTAAATTTTTTACCAAATTACCCTTTAAAAAATAATCATATTAAAATATAAAAATAAAATATACGAATTCCAATTTTTTTTGAAAAGTAACTTTCCTCATCATAAATGTATTGATAAAGGGTAAAGTCTAAAAAGATAAAGCACATTTATTTTTCATATTTATTTTCCTAAAGTCACTCATTTTCTCTTTCTAAGTAGTCCAAAAAACACTCTCCCTTTTGCTTAGGAAGAAGAACGTTCCATCTCTTCAAACATGTTTGTTTTTTTTGAAAAAAAAATCTCTTTTTGATTTCAACTAATTTTAGATATTTGGCGCCAAAATCACGTTAAATTTATGACGCTAAATAATAATTTTGTTTGATTTTTTTCAGCAAGTGCTATTAAGAGTGTTGTTTGCTATATTCTCATGTCATTTTTTCCTCTGTTACTCTTGAATAATTTGTCTTGCAGGGTTGTCTTCTTTCATTTTTTTTGTTTCTTGCTTATACTTTATAAATGAGTATAGTTGTGTTTTTGGAAGATCTGACCATTATAAATAAGCGATAAAAATTTGAAGAACGTCAAATCATTACAGAGTGGCTTTTGAAAGAAAGCAAGGAAGGAAAACTTAAATATGGATATTTAAAACAAGCTGTTATTTTGTTCAACAAATCAAGAAGAACTATTTTATGCATTTGGAAGCAATGTAAATAATTGGTTAATACTGGTACATTGTTGGTTGTGTCTTCGAAACTTACAAGCAGAGTTGGAAGAAAACGGGTGAAAGTTGACATTAAACAAGTTAAAGAAACTCCACTTTGTCGTCGAACAAATATTTGATTTCTGGCTTTTGCAATGAACATGGCAAAATCGACTGTCTTACGACGGATTAAAACTGGAACTGTTCCGACACATACCATTTTCATTTAGCCTCAACTAACTGAACAAGTACAACTTGAATTCTGCCTTTCAATGATTGATAAAAACACTATTCACACAAATTCAAAATTTGTGAATATGTTTACTTATGTTCACATTGACGAGAAATATATTTTTTTAACTAAAAAGGGTGAAAAGTACTGTTTATTTCCTGAAGAACATGAGCCTGATTCATATCGCTCTTGCAAAAGTAAAAACTTTATTTCCAAAGTTATGTTTATGGTTACTGCTGCTCGTTCTCGATTTGATGAAAATGGAATGAAGCTATTTTTTAAAAAAATAGGTATTTTTCCATTTGTAGTTGAGGAACCAACTAAGCGGAATAGCAAAAATCGAACTGCAAGAATTCTCGAAACAAAATCCATTCTATCGGTATTTAAAGATATCACTAGGGCTTGTTTGATTGAGAAAGTTCTTCCTGCCATTAGATCAAAATAACCAGCTTCAAATTCAAACATTCCTATCTTTAGATAATTGCAAGACCACATATTGGTGTCAATGATTTGAAATTTGTTGAAGCTGCCCAAAAAGATGAATTCGAAATTAGACTATGTTTTCAACCAGCTAACAACCCTAATTTAAATACGTTGGACCTTGGATTTATTTAGATCAATCCAATCTCTTCAATATCAAAAGTCTCCTTCAAATGTTGATGAATTAGTGGAAGCAGTAGAAATATCTTTTGATGAAATAAAGGTTGAACAATTCAACCATGTATTTCTTACTTTATACAATCTTGTATGATTGAAGTGATGAAAGATAATGGAAGCAACAACTACAAAGTGCCTCATTTGAACAAAATGGATTAGAAAGAGAATACAATCTTCCTCTTTTTTAACTTTGTTGTGATATTGGTATTGTCAACTCATGTTTCAACTCTACTTCAACAGTAAGGGTTATTAGTATGGCAAAATTTTCTTTTTTGAAATGTATTTATCATAATTTTGCAGTACTAGTATTGTGTACATTCAAGATGTTCATCATGTAACTTTTGTATTCCTTTAATATGTGAAAGTTGAAATGATTTTTTGTCAAGTAGGAGTATATTAGAGTATTACTATAATCATGGTGACCATATGTAATTTTTGTACTTATGTCTATTAGTTAAAGAAGTTTAGTAAAAATTACGTTGGACCCAAAGTATCATGAATTATTTTTAGTATTGTCACCATATTTTCTGGGTGTCTTATCGCTAATTTTATCTTAAAAATAAATTCCATTGATATTGAATTAGAAATTGTAAGTTGAGAGCAATGTTACGAAACGATTATTATTGAATTGTTCAGTATCTAGTTTGAATTTGAAGTTTTTGATTTTCTTTAAACGATTATTATCAAATTCATGTTAAAATATTTTTCATTAAAATTATTACCTTACTAAGTGAAAGTCCCAAAAATTTTAGTGTAAAAATAAAAAAGCATTGTAATGTAAATATGCAAAAAAAAAAAAAAAATCTTGGTGAAAGTTGGAAAGCACGAAGAATAATTGTGGACAATTTTTTTTTTACAAATTGAAAAAGTACAAAATGCTTAGGAAAAAAATAGAGTAAAGATTGATATTCCAGTCATATACAACAAAAAGCTGCAATTCTTTTTATAGAAAAGAGAAAGGGCAAGTACAATTAATTATTGATGACCTTTTATAAAAAAAAAATGAAATAAGAATACTATTTTAAAATTAAGTGAGATCAACAAGGGTAAAGAGGAATTGTACCTTTAAATATTTATATAAAAATGAAATATGATATTCTTTTTTTTTACTGACGAAAAAGAAAATTGTGCCACATAAAATAAGACGAAGGGAGTATTATTGCATCCCTATAAAATGTTTAAATCATTTTCATCATGATTTATATTACATACTTCAATTGAGCGACTTTTAGTATTTCAATTCAACTATTTGTTTTATTTAGTCATATTACATCCTCATATATTTAATATACTGATGTCATTCGATATGTATCATTTTATGATACATATTCATATACTTAGGATTATCAAGAGGTGTTTCATTGCGATCATATCATCTTTTTGTTAGCTTTTGATGATATATCCTTGTTTCTGGAGAACTTTAGTTTTATGATTTGTTGGTAGTAGTGTTTTGAGGTGTCATGGATATTTTTCCTACACCTATCTTATATAGCAGAGACCTTATAAAATAGACAACCTGGGCCAATCTTTCAGTATTCAGTTTTGGATGTTTATTTAAAGGCTAAAGTCATCTACGACCCTTTAAAGTTGTCTGCATATTTCATTTAGATACCTCAACTGATCTGACATGTCAAAAAGAGTGTATTTCACACTCTTAAAGCGCGTGAAGGAATTTAAAAATATATTTTTTCTTTTTCTTTTCAACTTACACCCTAATTAATAAATACTAATAATAATTAATTAAATAAAAAACAAAGGAACATTTCTGTCTTCTTCCCCATCTTCACTGCAACTATTCATTCTTTACCCACATCCACCCCCTCCACCTTTCTCTCTTAACCTCTCCAGTTCTTCAATTCTTTGATGATATTGATTTCTTGTTTTTTTCAAATAATCCGACGAAATTTTATTATTTTCGTTGAAAAAATATTTCAGCGAGGCTGATTTTTTTTCTCTTGTAAGTGTAATAAATGATGATTAGACAATAGGCCAAAGGTTTTAAATCTTAATTAACGCTATTAGAATGATAGGTGAATGAGTGATTAACGTAGATAAATATCAATGATATAATATCGATACTGATGAAAGGGATAAAATTCGAGAATGGGAATGATTTACTTGTGGTTGAAGTGCAGCAACCCAATAGAAAGGAAAGCAAGATCCGACGGAGAAGAAGAAGGGTTGAGGAAATGTTTACTGGTGGTTGAGGCATAGTAACAAAGAAAATACGTTCGTCGGAAAAAAAAAAGAAGAAAGAAGGAGGGTGGAGGCTGGAGTGGGGTGGGGTGGGGTGGGGTGGGTCAACTTTAACATAATATTTTGTTTTCTAAAAATTCTTTTGGAATTATTTGAATAGAGTTTATAATTTTTTTGATTAAATTGCCACGTGTTAATATTGTATTGATCTATTTTTCATGTATATGCATTTGAGATGCACGCATGTTTGTACTTTTATTAATTATCATTTTGTGTTAAATATGTATAGATTTGTTAAGATTAAGTGTTCAATAAGTACTAGCCTTAGTTAAGGTGTCTAAATGAAATATGCGGACAACTTTAAGGGGCCGCATATGACTTAAGCCTTATTTAAAATACAATATTTACAAATGGACAACTTTCACATATAGCAAACAAAAAAATTATATTTGTATGCTTAACAAAGTTTGCATAATTACGCTCCATAGCAAACATAAAACTATATAATTCGCTATACATATATAATTGTATAATTCGCTAGCCTAAATTCTATAATTCGCTAGCCTTCTTCGCTGTAATTGTATAATTCGCTATCCTATTTCACTGCGATTGTATAATGCACAATTGTATAATTCGCTGCCTATTTCGCTGCAATATTTTTATAAAATTTGTTTTGCATACAGTTGAATCGAATTAAAATGTAGGTATATTGCATTATTATAAGTGTATAGCAAGAAGATATATGTTTTTCTCTCTCTTTATACAAAAACAGAAACACAATATATACACTTCTGTTGTATAAAGATAGAGAAAATTGTATTTTACTACAATTGTATAATTCGCAATTGTATAATTCGTTGGCCTTTTTCTCTGCAATATTTGAAGTAAAATGTTTGTAAATTGTATAATTAAGTGTATAACACGAATATATATATTTTTGCATGTGTATATACAATTTTCTCTCGCTTTATACAAAACAGAAACAAAATTTATATACTTCTGTGTATAAAGCGAGAGAGACGAGCGAGAATGGAGAGTGGCGAGCGAGATTTTTGGGAGAGAGACGCCTGACAAACTTTAGCTAACGTTTGCTATGGAGCACAATTAAATCAAACCCTAGCTACTCCATTTATTTTAGGTTATTAGTTTACTATTATATACAATTTTCCCTTTACAAATAGCTTTGAGTTTTATAAACAATTTAAAAAAATTCTTCAGTTTTGATACTTGTGTATGCTTAAGTTTGTCTTTTGCTTAATAGTTAATCAGGACAAAGATTCAATAAGGGGTCATCAATGATTCTCGAATATCGGTTAGGTTCAGGGTGTAGGCTTTGCATGACAAGACCCTCAGTAGAATATAAGTTTTAGGTTATTGATCTGATGTGACATTTAGGATTTAAGTTGATTTTCCCTAATCTTTTAGCTCAAAAAAGTATATGGTTGTTTCTGTGTCTTACATACCACATATATTTCATTCAAATCGACGCTCATATTACCTTGAGTGTTGCATTTCATGTTGTAGGTTCAAATAGAGAATTCAATCGTCCTCTTTTGTAGGAGCTGTTGCTTTAAGATTTTGATTGCTTAACTTCATTATTTTTGAATTCATTGAGATAAATATTTTAAGTCAGGTTACAGTTGATGCATAGGTTGGGGCCTTGTCTCGAATAAAAGATATTTTGTGTACTTATAAAGGCTTGTATACATGTGATATATAATTGTGTTGGGTAAGACTTTGTCGACATTGTTATTAGCTAACTATTTTGATTTTTTTTCTTGTCAGCTTTGCTTTATATTTACTATTTTTGAGTTTCGCTTAGTCAACCTTCTAATTTGATAAATACTTTATGAACTTGGCCTTATAGTCCTTGAGTTATTTACTTTGTTATGTGTTGTTAGTAATTCTGATTGCTATACTTAGAGACCTCGTCAGTCTTAGACATTCGGTGGATTTATTAAAAATACTCAATATCAATTACTCGATTTTTTAGGGCTTTAGGTATTGGGCGTGTCTTCCTTGATTTGGGTGTGACAATCAAACTCCACTTATAAAGAACAATAGAATCAATTAGAGTTTCGTGATAATAACGTCTTGTAAATTAAGATATAAATAACAATATAAACAAGAATAATAAATGTATAGAACAAGAGAGAGTTTTCTTGTTTCAAGTGTATCCCATACAATATAATCCTTAAAATCTCTATTCACAGGGATACATTAAATAAGTCAAAAGATGTCATAAACGTGACATTGACCTTTAAGAACATGAGAAAATAGGAAATTGTAAAATAACAATAAAAAAATTAGTTTTGATATCGTAAAATTAAAAACGAAAAACGGCCTAAAATACCCTTTAATTATGTGAATTGGAATAAAAATATTCATCTTATATCTTTTGGGCCTAAAATTCCCTTAGATAGGATAGCGACACGACATAAATGAGTTTGCTAATTGATGTTATTATTTAGACCGTTAGAGATAATGACAAAATAGAACCTAAATATTGTTGTCTAGGATATTTTAGGTCCTTTTCCAAACAGAAAATAATACCTAAGAGTTATGATCATCCACACTACATAATAATAATAATAATAATAATCTTTACACCAAAAATAACATTCTTTTCTTTTTCACTTTGGTTTATATTAATGGGAATGTTTCTTTGTGTGTGTGTGTTTTTCTTTAAATAAAAATAATAATAATGGACAAGAGCATCTTAGTTGCTTCAATCACAATCCTATATGTCTTGCTGAAGAATATTCTTTTGAATTATTAGCACTTTAACTCAAATAAATAAAGAATTATATTATTTATATAGTTGAATTATAAAAACCAAAAAATTATTTTCAGTAAATAAACATAAATATAATTATTTTCAAAAAATACATTTTTTGACTAAATAAATAAAAGAAGTTGACATAGCCCTTTTGCTAGCGTTTCATCAATCATCAAAACAATACTTGTCTTCTTCTCCTGGAGAGCTCTACCATTTTATAACACTAGAATTTGTAAACCCTAGTTTTGCTGTAACAGAAAGATGGATGAAGAGTATGATGTGATTGTGCTTGGTACTGGTCTCAAGGAATGTATCCTCAGTGGTCTTCTCTCTGTTGATGGTCTCAAGGTTTTTCTCTTCACTTTTAACTATTTTTGCTTGAGTTAGCTTTAGATATGACTTTTTGATATCTTCGAGATCGGTTACTTGCTTTCGTTACTGTTTATCTGCTGCGATTTTGTGTTAATTTGTTGATTGATCCAGTAGTTTGCTTCATTACTTGTTATACGTTGATCCAGTAAGTTGCTTCATATGTTCTTACTTGAAATCCATATTTAAGTAAGTTTATGCAAGGTACAAGTTCGTTTAAAACTTGATGTGTATTCTCTTTTGAGAAATGTTGGGGAATTTGTATTAATTGTTTGTGTGTGAGGTACGTGTAATAAAGAAGAAGAAGAGCAAATAATTTGAGTTTTGGGCTGGAATTATCTCTTGTCTAAGGGAGTAGATTCATATTGATATTTAACATGAGAAGTTTTAATCCCTTAACTTTGCTAAATTGACTTTTGATTTCATTGACAGAATCTGTTTAAAAGTAACGGTTTTAAACGAATGTGACTTGTAAAATATAGGACACATAAGGTTGTGTTGTCACAAGCGATTTTACTACCTTTAAGGGAAAATAGTTACGATTTTTCGAGTGGGACAGATTGTTGCGTTTTGAAGTATTATCTTCTGATATAAATAGCTACTACTGAATTATGCATAAGAATGAGGAAGGCAAGAAGAAATTAAATGTGCATCAATCGAGAATGAGATAACACTGTCAGTTTGAATATGTTCAAAAGATTGTTCTTGCCGTTAGATTTTAGCATTGTCATGTTAGGGAGACCAAAAGTGCTTCACTTTAGGAAAATTAAGGGATTAAAAATCTTTTAAATTTCATCAGAACAGCACTGGGCGGGTAATACATAGGGTTCTTCTCTGAGTCGCGTGGATCAAAAAATGGATCTATGATTTCAAGTCCGCTCTTTGATTTCGACTGCATGTGCTTAGGAAAGAAGTTTTTTTAATGTATCTCTATGCTATTAAGTATTTTGATGGAAGTTCTTAGGGCCCGTTTGGATGGGCTTAATAAAAGTAGCTTTAAAAAAGTACTTTTGAAAGTGCTGAAACTTATTTTTAAAATAAGCAGTTATGTGTTTGGATAAAAGTGCTGAAGTTGCTATGCCAAACGTGAAAGGGAAAAATGGAAGAAAGAGATGTTAGGGTTATGTGGGTAATTTGGAGATTGCATAAAAATATTAAAGGCAAAAAGATAAAAATGTGGTCAACTTAAAACAACTTATAAGCTAAAAATAAAAAAGCACCCCTACCCAGCTTTTAACTTTTGGCTTAAAATAAGTTTTTTTTAACTTAAAATAAGTTATTTTGAGTATTGCCAAACAGCTAAATAAGTCAAAAATCAGCTTTTAAGTCAGTTTGACCAGCTTTTAAGCTGAGCCAAACAGGCTCTTAATCTGACCCAAATTGGTACATGCCGATTCCATTTCGCCGAATTGAAATAGCTGCCCGACCTTCCTTCTCTAGATCCCCAACCACCTTCCATAGAGGCGGTCAATATCAATATCTATACCAGAGATTGTTTATACTCAGATAATACTTGAAGGACCAAAATGAACCAACTCCCATACATAAAGGATAATGCTAGCCCAAAATTCCAAATAATTTGTACGCTTGAATATTAGTGTAAAGAAATAATGGGTGATAAACTCTATTAGAGAAATTTATCTTATTCTCTTGATGTCTTCTATTTATTTCTTTACCAAGAGATATGCTTCACATTCCATTTAACTCGAGTTGCCTGCGAATTACTCCTTTTATTGTGTAATAGGTCCTGCACATGGACAGAAATGACTATTATGGAGGAGAATCAACGTCTCTCAATCTTGTCCAGGTAAGGTTGCTCTAATAGTTGACAATTGTTACTTTCTGTTTCTGGCATTTGTTTGATTGAGTTTTCTGCTTTCCAGCTCTGGAAGAGGTTCAGGGGAAGTGATAAGCCTCCAGCTCAATTGGGTTCTAGCAGGGACTATAATGTTGACATGATCCCTAAGGTTATCACTTTTTCCTTTTTTGACCGTCTGCTTTATGGAAATCCTTTGATTTATGTACTGGTATTCTAACTTATTGGTTGCGGCAGTTCATTATGGCTAATGGTGCTCTTGTACGAGTTCTAATCCACACCGATGTCACAAAATACTTATACTTCAAAGCTGTTGATGGAAGCTTTGTGTATAATAAAGGAAAGGTACAGTGCTTTCTTTCAGTGCTGTTGCAAGGTGTGAGCTTTTAGTTTCATGATTATTCTTTGCTCTAAGGTGAAGTTCTCATTTACTTGATGAAATAGGTCCACAAGGTGCCTGCCACTGATATGGAGGCACTTAAATCTCCTTTAATGGGCATTTTTGAGAAACGCCGTGCTCGGAAGTTCTTCATCTATGTTCAGGATTATAAGGAGAGTGACCCAAAGACACATGAGGGGATGGATCTAACAAGAGTGACAGCAAGAGAGCTTATTGCGTATGCTCTTGACTTGAACTTCCTAGTCCTCTTATTTCTTTCTATTTGTTAGTTGAGGCTTTTCATATTAGAGATATCGTTGTTAAATTCTCTTAGATTTTGTCTTTTCTTTACCTTTTATTAAGAGTTATCTTAGAAGAAACAAGTGAGTAAAAAATTTGGTATCAAAAATAGAAAAAGAGAAACTACTGAGTAAAATCAATATATGTGCCTATGAAATATGTGGTTTGCCTTATGTTTCTTAACGAGTGTCCCACATTAGTTGAAGGAATTGGTTGTTGTTTCTTTGATATGATTTTGGCGATCCTTACGTCATGAGCTAGTTTTGTGGTTGAGTTGGGTTTGAGGTTCATTTTTCTTAAGATGCTTCTACAGTGGTGAGAGGATCTGATGATTAGAAGATAAGAAATTGTTGTTTTTCTAATATTTGATCTTTCTATGTGATTTCTCAATGATTTTTATGTTTGGAAATTATCAGTTGGTAGAAGTTGGAATCAAAAAGTGTTGGTCTGCATTGCCTATACTAGTAAATTGTGACGTATTTATAGAACTGTGGCTTATGATAATTCTTCTTTTTATCAGAAAATATGGTCTTGATGACAATACTGTGGACTTCATTGGTCATGCATTGGCATTACACAGAGATGACCGCTACTTAGACAAACCTGCGTTGGATACAGTGAAGAGAATGAAGGTACCAAATTGTTTTTGCTTTTAATTTCTCCAGCCAGTGGTATTTAAAGTTCCATGTGCTTATCTGTAACTTTTGTTCCATGTATGTGATAGTTGTATGCTGAGTCTCTTGCACGTTTTCAAGGAGGATCACCATATATCTATCCTTTATATGGATTAGGAGAGCTTCCCCAGGTACCACCTTGAGTTCCTCGTTGCATTTTGTATCTCTGCTTTTGTTGTTATTAGTCATCCTCCAACATCATAAAAGGTTCTTGAACTTATTAACTTTTCTTTTTTTGGATTTAATCATTTTGATTTGGTAATTGTTGCTTAACTTAGGCGTTTGCTCGACTTAGTGCTGTGTATGGTGGGACCTATATGCTGAACAAACCTGAATGCAAGGTAAAATTTATTTTCTGTTTTTGCCGAGTGTAAAAGGTATCTTTAATTTCATGTTATTTCCTTAAAACAATGTCTCCTCAAATTTCAGGTAGAGTTTGATGAAGAAGGAAAAGTCTGTGGTGTCACTTCAGAAGGAGAGACAGCTAAGTGCAAGAAAGTTGTATGTGATCCTTCTTACTTGAACAACAAGGTAAAAAATGATCTAGCTGATATTTTTAGTGACTTTTTAAATGTAATGTAACCAGATCATCTTATTTCACTTTGCATTTGGTCATATTACTACAAGGAGAAAATACCATGTGGTTCGGGAGGTTTGGTAAAACTTGGTTTTAGACAACAGATAATTCAAGTAGAGTCGTATGCACATCTTGCACATAATTTTTACACCAGTTTGGTGTTACTTGAAATTTTTTGACTTGTAAAATAAGGAAAGGCCATTCCCGTGTAAATCAGTGTCATGGACAACAATGTTGCTTAGGAGATGTCAAACTACCTGCTATTGGAACTCTCACATAATTGTTTCAAGTGGTTTTAATTAATTAATAAACCCAGTGCATATTATTGCAGGTTAGAAAGGTTGGAAAAGTTGCAAGAGCTATTGCAATTATGAGCCACCCAATTCCAAATACCAATGATTCACACTCAGTGCAAATTATTTTACCCCAAAAACAATTGGGCCGTAAATCTGATCTGTAAGTTCTTCTCCAGTATGCTGCAAATTTTATTCTTTTCCTGCAACTCATGGTAGAATGAAATGCTTATGAAACTACTTGAAAACAAAGCCTGCTCCTGAGATTAAATTTATCTTGTTAAACTTGTTTGAACCTTCTTTCTTGCTGGTGTATTATTGCATGGTGTAAAAATTTGTTCAGTTTTAAAGTCATCGCTTTTTACCTTACCCCTGGTTGCAAGAACATTTCTCATGAAATAACAAAAGATGGGCTTAAAATATTAACTAGACCAGGATTTTTCTTATTAAATTTTCCTGGGAGTGGATGAAAGACTACCTTCTAGTTGCATTTTTAAATTTCTCTATCCTAACTATAACGATCTCATATCTAAGTTCTATACATATGTGCAACATTTGCCATGGCTTGCTCTCCTCGCTTCCCTATCTGATATATCATATTATGTAACTTACAGTTTTTGAGATTTGAAAGATTTTCAGTCTCATGATGATGCACTCGAAGTTTCCATAGCGAACTTTTATTTTTTCATGCTCTCTCACATTCTGATATTGTTTTCTTCAGCATCTCAAACTCAAAGCTCCTATTATCTTTTGACGGCTGATTCTCTTGACTTGATGTCTTTTTTTGTGTGCTTTAGTTTATTATTAAGCCCGGGGTTGGATTGTTCCCATCACATTCATTTGGTTAACCAACTGTAGTTTTCCAAAAAAGAAAAAGAAGAAGGGTGGGAGTTCGTTGGCACATTCCTTTTCTTGATAGATCTGACTGTGTAACCCCATCCCATCTTCTGCTTATATTATTATGAAATCGGATAAGATTTTTCTGTTGCCTTTATAGGTAAAATGGTATTTTGGCTGACATGGTTTATTTATTTATGAGTGGATCCTAATCAATGAATACTTGCCTGGGAATGGCCCGGTTTCAGCTTTCTTAGGTTTTGAATTTCAATACAGCTACAAAATTTATTCTATCTACTATTGGGTTCACATTGTTAGGTGCTTTGGGGTGGGGGGTGGGGTGGGATGGGGGTGGGGGGGATTGGTTGTGGCCGATACTTGTTGGTAAATGGAATATTACTAGTGTTTTATTAAGTTGATTTCAAGTATTTATTGTATTCAGGATCCAGAACTATCATGGACTATAAACAAGATCTGCTTGTGTGCATTGTTGATCTATACCAACTGTAATCAGCTTTGTTGAGTAGTAGAAACATGGATTGTAAATACATGGCTGCTAACTAGTTATTGTATCAACATATATTCTACAGATACTGAATCATTGCTTGGAGTTCTGGTTTACTGTTGAACTAACAATTAATACAAAAAATTGTGAACATTGTACTAAACAGTTTGTAGATTTGAGAGACGGTCTTATTGCTGATTGCCATTAGTATCAATACTATTTCTACTTTATAAATGCTCCTACATAAGCTTTCCGTTCTTGACATGTTAGTTGTGCTGACTTGGTTTTGCAAAGAACTACTAATATTTTTGATATTTGAGGGTATCTCTTCTTACTAGTTTGTGTTTGGATCTTCAGGTACCTGTTCTGTTGTTCTTACACTCATAATGTTGCTCCAAAGGGCAAATTTATTGCATTTGTCTCAACAGAGGCAGAAACTGATAATCCGGAGAGTGAGCTGAAGCCTGGCATTGATCTTCTAGGACAAGTGGATGAGATCTTCTTTGAAGCATATGACAGATTTGAGCCTGTCAATGAGCCCTCTTTAGATAATTGTTTTATTTCTACTGTAAGTCTCTCTTTGAGTCACTTTGAAATCTTATCAAGTCTACCTAGCATGACATGGCCAGCTTTTCTCTTGAACAGAGCTATGATGCTACAACTCACTTTGAGTCGACTGTTGATGATGTCCTCAATATGTATACCTTGATTACTGGAAAGGTATGTTTTCATTTTGGTTTATGTTTGCATATTCTGGAAGACATTGAACTTATGAAAGAGTTAGAGGGAACGCGGTTGGTTGAACACTCTATGTGAATCGTTGATACATAATTTCTTTCACAGTGATATGACAAACTGCTATATCAAGTGAGGTCAAGGCTCAATTCTGATGATAGAGTAGTATATTGAAGGTTTATAATGACATTGCTAATTCATTGTGAATGCTTCCTCTCCCTTCCTTTCCTTTTCCCTTTCCCTCCAAATCTCAATTGTGAGTAGCATACATACTCTGATGGTGTACAGTTAGTTATTCCTTTGATCCTGGATGTTTTTTAATCTTAATAACTTATCACTGATGGCTCATCAAATCTTGCCCTTTTCAATGTCTCTGTTTATGAGGTGAGATGTGAGTCTAGGTAGAGAGGCTATTTGTACCAGCCGTATAGTTAGAAGATAATAGGATCCTGGAAGTTATTGTGAGCATGATAGTTTTATTTTTTGAAGGTGGTTTTATTGGAATAACCTGCTCAAGACATCTGATATTTGGTTTTGCCTCTTTTACATCGAATAGAACTTTTAATTAGAATACATCGTCACCTTCAACTCTTTCTTCCCACCCTTCCTTGAAAAGGGGAATGGTGTAAAGAATGTAATGTGTACTATGTAAAGGATTTATTTTTTGAATCTAGAGTACCTAACTGAGGTTGACTCAATTGTCTTCCTTCAGGTTCTGGACCTCAATGTGGATCTAAGTGCTGCGAGTGCCGCTGAAGAATGAGATGGTCTCTGGTCCCTGTGTACTTCTATGTACTTGTTCTTTGGTTTATTACTTGTATTGTTCTCTCTGCTGTGTTTTCTTATAAAAAATATGCTTTGTAATGCACGATGAGATAATGTTTGTTGAAGTTGTTGATATGTGTACTGTGGGTTATCTTGCACTTGGCTCCTTTTTCCCTTGTTGACTATCCGAGGTTTGATTTCTTCTTTGTAGTTGACTGTCATATCATTTCTCATATTTGATGTGATGGAGTCGCGGATTATAATAGATGGTTCGCAAGTAGTTGAGCTCTGACTTGCTTTTCGGCGGGTTTTGGTCTGGTGGGAGCTTAGGATCATCGTGTATGTGGTATTAGCCGTACGCTGTATTTTCTTTTAGTTATACTGCATTGTTTTGTCGTTATTGTTTCCTTTCCCTAGATGCTCTGTAGTCTGTCTTTCCTTATTATTTGACATGTCTCTTCATTCTCGTATTTTTTTTTCTGTGAATCTTTTGATTTGTGGAGGGTCTTTCGAAAATAGTCTTTTTATCTCTATGAAGTTGAAGTAAGGTCTGCGTATACTACCATTTTCATATTCCACTTATCGAATTATGGGCCCGTTTGGAAGGGCTTAATAAAAGCAGCTTTAAAAAAGTACTTTTAAAAGTGCTGAAACTTATTTTTAAAATAAGCAGTTATGCGTTTGGATAAAAGTGCTGAAGTTGTTATGTCAAACGTGAAAAGAGAAAAATGGAAGAAAGAAATGTTAGGGTTATATGGGTAATTTGGAGATTGTACAAAAATATTAAGCACAAAAAGATAAAAATGTGGTCAACTTAAAACAGCTTATAAGCTAAAAAAAAAAAGCACCCCTACCTCAGCTTTTAACTTTTGGCTTAAAATAAGTTTTTTTTAACTTAAAATAAGCTGTTTTGAGTATTGCCAAACAGCTAAATAAGTCAAAAACCAGCTTTTAAGTCAGTTTGACCAGCTTTTAAGCTGAGCCAAACAGGCTCTATATCAAGTATATTGTTAATGTTGTTGATGTAACCCCACGGGCTTTAGAATCTGGCAATCGTGGTGGGGCATTAGATGATCCACTAGCCTTTGTAGTGGTGTTGGTGGTGATCGACACATTAAGTGATGTCAAAATTTGATACGACTAAAATTTACCTCGTTATAAAGAAGTATAACGCAGTCTTTGTTAATGTAGAATTTAACTAGGTTGGGGTTGAACCCCACATGAGATAAGGCTAGAACTAAGTGATTATTTGCTATTAGTTTTTCATTACCATAGAAATGGCGAAATGTGTGGGAGAATTGAGATGTTTTTCAACAGCAATTGGTCACTTGTAACTAGTGCCAGCAAAATGAGTTCATATTGACATAGCTTCTGGTAGCTTCTAACGTTCGGTCCGCTATGGGTGTGAAGGTTTGTCTGTCCTATCGTCAGTCCTCTCTTATATCAAAATTTAGCTTAAATTATTGTTTAAAAACTAAAACTATTTAATATGTATTATTATAAACATCAAATTTTTGTCGAAAGTCGACACATCAATACCTCATCGATTTTTGATATAAGTTAGAGTAAATCTTGTTTGTCAAATTTTCATAATTTTAGTCGAGTCTTGAGAAGGTTATATTCATAAAGAGTATGTATTAAAATATTTTTGAGTTATTATTTTATTGATCTCTTGAATAACTTATCAAGCGTCATATCGAGAATTTATAACCCTATTTATGACTAGGCACACCTCTCCTTATTTAGGGCTACTTGTATTTCAACATGTGTAATTAATAAAACACAATATAATTGTGTATCGTAGTATTTCCCTCTGCATAACGTGCATCTTCATCTTCTTCCTTTCATATTTGTGTGAACATGTAGCAATTTGAAACAAAGAGTGGACAAGAAATGTAAAGAACAAAAGAAAGTTTTCTTATCATACATTTCTAAGTGTATCACAACTTTACTCTTCAAAAATTGACACAAATTTCAACATCTCTATCTATAAAGATACATTAACTCAGAGAATGTCATAAACATGAAAGACTATAGGGTTGTTGAACATCAATAAATAGATAGTGGAAATGCGAATATAACTATATCATACAAGTGAAAATCACTACCTAGAAATTATGTTCATCCACAATTACATAATAATACCAATAATAATAATAACTCTATATAAATAAATGAATTATAAAAATCACTCTCTATCATAAAACAAATAACGTAATAAAACTAAAAGGAAAAACAATAGAGAGAGAATGCATTGTATCTATTGCTTCTTGGTTATCCTTTTAAATGAAGTAATAAATTTAAACACATGCTATGCATGTACTGATTTGGTATAAACACTAGGTGCGATAAGTTTTATCCATGTAAATGATACAATGAATGTACTACATAAGCTGTCCATTACTCTTCACAAGCTTTGCACAAATTTCATACTTTCAACATTGCAATTAGGGGTGTACATGACCAGGTTGGTTCAGATTTTTCAAATATTAAACCAAACCATTTGTGTCGGATTTTTGAATGTATAAATCAAAACAAATCAATAAAATTCGAGTTTTTCAACTTTGGATTTTTTCGGATTTATAAAGTATTAATAAAAACATACTTCAAATATTTCTTTAGTCCTACCAAAATGCAACTATCTAAGTTATTTCTCAAGAAAATAACAAAAAATATGATATAATTAGTGACACTAAAATATCCAAAAAAATAATATAATAATAATAATAAAATTGCGTAAAACAAATATTGCAAATTAATAAGTCATTATGAAATTGATCATAATTTAAAGTACTAAATCATGCTAAAATAAGTTTAGTAAGTATTAGTTACATGACTAAATATTAAAAGAAAGTAAATTAGATCATGCATTTTAATTGTCTAAATCTATGTAAAAAAAAAGAAGTATTCAATTTATTGTCATTCTTAGTGTTGAATTAATTTTCTTTTAGCATTAGTATTAATTTAATTTTTATTTTAACTTTATTATAATTACCAACATGTATAGACTATAATCTTATTAGATCATTAAGAATTCTAACTTCCAAACATGAAATAATTATATTCAAAGATTAAAAACTATGAAAAAAATATAAGAGATATATAAAAATTATATCAAAGTAAGTATTTTTACGTATAAATAAAAATTTTTAATATTATATATATAATGTCGGGTTGATTTGGCATCGGGTCGATTTTTTTAGTTGAAACCAAATCAACCCAAATATAGTCGATCTTTTTGCAACACTAAACCAAGTCAAACCAAACCACTAATCGATTTTTTTTTTCGATTTGCGATTCGGTTCGATTTTGTACACCTCTAATTGCAATACACACACTATCTGCATACTATATTAGGACATCCACATGTTCACAACACCTCCCCTTGGATGTCTACGCCTTAATAAAATCTAATTAAAGAAATTTTAGCGAAGGAAAAGTGTATATATATTTTTAATACGCATTTGCTTGGTGCCTCATTAAAAACCTTGCTAGGAAAATTTAATAGGACAAAACTAGACTAAGGGAAAAAATTACATTGTGTATTCTACTTCCCCTGATGAAGACCACGATTATATTTGTTAAGTCTCCACATTCCAATTTTGTGTACCATCTTTCAAGAGTTGAGGCTGGTAAAATTTGGTGAACAAATATGTTGAATTATCACTTGAATAAATTTGTTGTACATCAATATCATCATTCTGGAGATCACCCGTGAAGAATAATTTTGATGAAATGTGTTTCATTCTATCTACTTTTGTGAAGCCTCCTCTTAATTGAGTTATTGCATGCAACATTGTCTTCAAAGAACATTGTGGGGACTTTGGCATAACACTTAAAACCACATCTTTTCTTTGATGAAATGTATTATTAATCTAAACCATACACATTCTTTACTAAATTTATGAAAAACTATTATCTCAACATGATTTGAAGAAGTAGCAAAAATGAAATGCTTCCTAGATTGCCATGATATAGAAATATATTCGTATGTGAATAGATAACCTCTTAAAAATTAAGTTTTATGTGATTCAGATAAATAACATGCATCTGCATGACCAACAAGATCTGCACTATCTATGTTAGTATAAAACTTATCCATATTTATGGTTCGCTTTACATATCGCAATATATGTTTAACTCCATTTCAATGCCTTCTTGTAATGTAAGAACTATATCTTGCTAAAAAATTAATAGAGAATGTCATGTTAGGTCTCGTAGCATTAGCTGTTGGGATATATAATATTAACCATGTGTTAAGAAATAATATTTATTAGAGACTAAATATTTGCTAAAATTCAATAGATCATATATTCGTTTGTGGTTTCTATTTACTTATATAGTAGATGATTTATGAATCCGACACATGAAATAAGTTAAGTAGTGCTCTAAAGGAAATTAACCATTAAATTAAATTCGTTAGTAATTTAATTTATTGATTAGTATATGAAATCTTAACATGGGGAATTACATAAGTGTTTAATGGGGAATTATGAAATAGAGGAGTGCAATTACGAGTTTCTAGTGGAATGATTTGTAATTTATTATGGTAAGAATAATTCGAATTAATTATTTGGAATTATTTCCATAATAGGAAGCCTCAGTAATTAATTCTGTGGTCCCTATAGTGCCCATATTTAACTAGAACTCAAAATCCTATTTCTATGCAAAAAGGAAGAATAATATGGGTTTTTCTAATTTTCTAGAATAACTAGGTTTTCTAGTCCTTTTTGAATTAGGAAGAAATCTCTATATATAGGGATTATCCTAACCTAGAAAGAGGATGATTAGTTTTCTATTCGATACTTGCCCACCCAAGTATTGAGAGAGTTCGGATGTGACTTGAGATCACTGTAGAAGACCATAACTATTTTGTAGATTCGCTTGAACGTTTTATCTATCTTTGGAATTCTTTTGAAGATATCCGCTCACGCTTCAAGAGGTATTTATCGAATTAAATTTCTGCATATTTATGTGTTCTAGCATGATTATGTGTTCTAGCATAAACAATGTTGGTTATCTATTATTTAGGTAAGCAGTAAAGATCCTTATATTCTTCCGCTATGCATGTATAGTTTTCCAACATTAGCAAGATACCTAAGTGCACCAAGATATAGTATTTCAGGACCAAAAGGTTCTTCATTCTCTTCTTGAGGTCTAAATGGACTTTTACTCACTTCAAGAGACTGAACAACCATTGGAGTACTTAATAAATGTGCTTTGTGCATGTAAAATTATTTCAAAAAAATTTCAGTATAGGCATATTGATAGATGGAGACCTTATTTTTTAAATATTCAATTTGTAGAAAAAGACAGTTTTGTCTTTTCAAGGTCTATCATTTCAAATTCTTTCTTTAGATATTTAATTGTCTTTTAAACCTTTTCAAAAATTCAATGAGATTTATGTCATCAACATAAATTACGAGCATAACAAATTTTGATGTCATTTTCTTAATAGAAATACAATGACAAGTGATATTATTTATATATCGTTTCTTTATGGCGTACTTATTAAGGCGATTATACCACACACATCTTGATTGCTTACCATACAATGATTTTTGTAATCTGATTGAGAACATTTCCTGAGATTTTATACTATATGATTCAGACTTTTTAAGTTCTTTTGGAATTTTCATATAAATATCATTATCAAGTGAACCATGGAGATAAGTTGTAATCGTATCCATTAGATGTATTTTAAGATTTTCATGTACAACTAAATTGATGAGGTATCGAAAAATTTGCATCTATATGAAGGTGAATATATTTGTTCATAGTCGATTTCGGGTCTTTGAGAGAGTCCGAGCAACAAGGCATGCCTTGTACCTTTAATTTATTTCTCTCATTTCGCTTTCACACGAAAATTCATTTATAGCCAATCGATTTTACACCATTTGGGGTTTGGACTACAGGTCCAAAAACCTCTCGTTTAGTAAGTGAGTCTAATTCTTATTGAATTGTCTGTTGCTATTTTGGTCAATCACATCAACTTTATGATCCACATCCTCATTGTCATACATAAGATTAAGTGTAACATTATATGAGAAAACATTATTCAATATAATTTTCGATCGATCTAAATTTATCTCATCACCAGTAGAACTTATTGAAAGTTCTTCATTCACTTGAATCTCGGGTTCACTAATCTCTTCAGAAATATCTTGATTAATAAGATCTTGAAATTTTTCATGAGATTCTTTTATAATGTTATCTTTATCATTTTTTGCGCTTTTTTTTAGGCTTTTGTCTTTTGAGACGAACGATCTACCACATTTCAGGCGTGTTTGGAATTCAGAGTTGATCTTTTCGGGACGTCAATTCGAATAGACACATTCACTGCAGGAATATATGACTTTGTTAGTTTTTTTAAAAAAAATAGTAAATGCGTCTGACATTTGATTTGCTATGATTTGCAAGTGGAGATCTTCTGGATCTCCTTTTCAAGACATAGGGATATGTAGGTCAAAATGAAATAATAATGAAATTTTTCATGAATTTTTTCTTTTAAATTCATTTTTTCCTTTCCATAATTGAGAAAAATTTATTTTATCAAACTGATAATCTCCAAATCAAGCAATGAATAAATCTCATGTCAATGGTTCAATGAAGTAAATCATGAAGGATGAGTCAAACTCAACGTATATGCCTTGTTATGCCGTAATTTATCCAATCTTAGAAAAATCACTTTTGGAAATGTTCTAAGTATAAAACGATTTAGAAGAATATTTAGAAAGAGTAGCCACTTAATTTTTTAAAGAAATTAAGAAAACTTGATTTAAAAAGATTTTAACAGATTAAATCTTAATAAATTTAGAGAAAACGGGTAAGAGGTTCTTATTTATGCTTCAAGAAGGTTTGTAAGACATTTGAAGCACCCACTAACACGCGGTTATCCTATGACTTAGGTTAATTTTTTTTTGTTATTATTATTTATTTTATCTTAAAAACATGATTTAATATAATAATTAACAATATTCGATCAACTTTAAGAAAATATTTAAACAAATATCAATTTTTATTTTTATTTTATAACAAAATGGACCTTTAATTAAAGTTTTTTTTAATGAATTAATTATAAGTAAAAAGAATTTAACCAGACTAAATTATTTTTATTTTTTCATCACTTTACAAAGATAATAACTCAAACCAAATTTATTAATTTAAGAATGAAAACTCATTTTTTAATTAATGGAAGAATAAAAGATTCGCCTAACTTAAAATAATATTTTGAAATAATAAAATGGTTAAGCGAAAATCGTTAAAGAATATATATCTTTTAAGAACATAGGTTTGACTTAACTAAAGATATCAATTTTACTCATAAAAATAAATTATTGTAAAATATGTTTATATAGTGAGCCAACATAAAAAAAAATTCAATCTTTTGGGGATTTAAGTAAGTTCATTATCAATTCTAAAGTTAGAGTTAAATGAAATTAGTCAACATAATCAAAACAATTAGGAGAGTGAAAGAGACAATGAAATTGGGCCTTTTCTTGGGCCAATTTCGCTGCAAGTTTTGGGTTTTAACCCAATCTCGTTTTTGTATATATAGACTGTATATCGGTGTATATTGACGTATATATCAGCTCTCTGCGTGTATCTCCTGCTTCCGAACACCTGAATTTTACCTCATATCTATATTTCACATTTGTTTCTCCCTATTTGCTGCCATGAACTTGTATATCAATGTATAACAAATGTATACAATATGTATACTGCTGCTCAAATCTGCAGATTTGATTTTTCAGCAACACATTTGCTGGTTCTTCCGACCTGTACGCTGGTTATGAGGGGTCTATGACTCGAAAGGAGTTTCACACAAAAATGTATAATTCTTTCATGGCTCAAATGAAGGATGCGAGGAGGAAAATGGAGTGCCAAGACGGACTCGAGAGGAGTTTCACACACAAAAAAAACCAATGCAAAACATTAGATAGAGAAGAAAAAAAAAGACATGTGAATAGAGTTGAATGAATTAACAAGAGAAAGCATATATGAACAAGTGAAGAGTTATTCAAACACTTGCAAAACCACAACAAAGAGATCCTTGAATAAGGCATGTATATATGCTTGGACACCATGACTGTCATGGCAAAGATGACCCCAAACATGCAATACTTTCCAGCAGAATGATAAAATAGACTTAATGGACAATTCTTCAAGATAGCAAAATAAGAACTTCATGTGAGGATTTTTTATTTTTATTTTTTTAAAAAGGAAACGGTAAGCAATTGTGTCATCAACTAAACATTACTATTAAGTATTAATCAATCCAGTACCCAAAGAATATAACACAGTCAAATCCTCAAACTCTCCCTATACTCAAGTAGCAGCAAGAGACATATGCAACAACACCCAAACGAATAACCAAAACATTTTAGCTTCTTCTCTAAGGCCATAAGAATTGATAAAAAAAAAACAAAAAGCTAACGTAAATGGCTAGCTAAAATTTCAACCAGTAGCTTAAGTACATTATACTTGAACATACAGCCTAAACAGCGGCTACTGAAACAACACCATGAAACTAAGGTCAAAACAATGGCTATGCGATTTGCTTGATAGCAAAGAAAGCGTATTACAGATTCGCAAGAGGTTTTCGGGGAGAGAAGAGAAAGCAAAAATAAACAGAGAATAACAGACTTGATCACGACTATTCCATGGTCCAAACCAACGCAACAATAGATACAAGACACAATCATTGAACCATATTAACTCATAGGAGTAAATCATGACATTCACATATTTTTACACTAAACTAGAAACACAATATGATTAAAAAAACATAAAAATCTGCCTACAAACAACTTCAAATGAAACTTAAACAAGGCTAAAGCATATCCGTCATAATCAACAGCAAATCAATCACACCAAGCAACCTTTCGAAGAAGAGTATATAAGTCGAAACAAGTAATCAAAACAGTAACGCAACCAAAGGAAACAACAACGAACATCACATTCGCATTCAACACTGAAGTCAGACATAAAAAAAAGGAAGCATTACCTTTCTCCATGCAACGAACTAGAGGCAGATGAGCAGGGGAATGACAATCCTCACCACGCAAGCGTCGATACCAAACAGCAACCAAGAAAGCTTAAACGGAATAAGAGCCACAGACAAAGTTAGGAGAATAAGCCGGAAATGCTATAAGACTACGGGAACCAAACTTTCGGTCTTGAAATGTATCTTTAAGACTAAGAAAAGCTAGGATTGTTCTCTTCAAGAACTGTTCTAAGAAAATCGAAAGCTTTTTTTCTTTTTTCGAAACTATCTCCCCCCCTTGACAGTGATATACGACTGGTGTTTATAGGAAAAGAACTAAAACCGGTTAGAGGGGAAATCCGGTAGATTAAGGATGAATTCAAATTTCAAAATGCTCTTTTTCGAGGCAATAGCTAAGAGGCGTAAGGGAGTTGTATCTTTACTCTAAAAATCCGCCAAAAGGGGAAAAGTGGATGAGAAGGATGACGATGGTACTGTAGCACCGTTTGGAGCTAGAACCATCCGAGTTTGAGGAAAAAAAGAAGAAGACGTACAAAGGGTACTGTTGGATGCCACTTCTCGCTTGAAATTACAACGATGGTGATGGGATGGTACTGTTGGCACGATTTTCGAGTTTGGTCAACCATGATTTGTTGCTTGATTTATGGGGAAGAAGACGTTGGCTTTCTTCCCCAATTTTTTGGGTTTAAACGTGAAGAAGAACAAGGTGGAATCGGGTTGGGTACTAAGGGGAAAAATGGAATGAGAAGTGGGCTGCTGAAATTGTTTGGAAAAGAATTGGGCCTGGGAGGAGTTGGGCTGCTGGAATGAGATAACAAAGAGAGGAAATTGACTCTAAGAAAAACTTGAAGAGAATTGGGCTGGATCACTGAAAGTAAGAAGAATGGGAATTAATTGAAATGGGCTGAGAATAATAATGTAGGCTGGAATGGGCATGTAATTGGGCCTGGGGCGTCTGAAAATAAAAGTGGGCCTGGAATAAATGAAGAATTAGTTGTCACGACCCAAATCGGGTCGCGACTGGCACCCACACTTACCCTCCTATGTGAGCGAACCAACCAATCTAAACCTTAACATTTCAATATATTATCAACAGAAAGTAATGCGGAAGACTTAAACTCATTAATAAAATCAATAACTATTATTATCCCCAAAATCTGGAAGTCATCACCACAAGAACATCTATGATCAAATTACTAAACTAAAGTATTCTAAAAAGCTAAAACAAGTAAAAGCTAGTCCATGCCGGAACTTCAAGGCATCAAGACATGAAGAGGAAGACCCAGTCCAAGCTAGAAGCATTAACTCACCCTGAAATCCGGTGTAATAGAAGACTGGCTAGAATTACGGTTGAGTTGAAGACGACGACACGTTTGCTGCACTCCACAATTAACAAAGAAGAAAACATAAAAGTAGGGGGTCAGTACAAACACAAGTACTGAGTAGGTATCATCGGCCAACTCCAAATAGAAAACAATATATATATCAAGTAATATCATAAATCAACTACAATACTCAACATGTAGCAACAACAAGCACACTATAATCATTACCAAGTACCGCCAAGTTCACACATGAGGACTCAAGCCTCCATACCATACTCATTTGAGAATTAGGTTCATTAGATTGAGTATATTAACATCTTTCAAGATTCATTATCTTTATTCCTCTTGTGTCGGTACGTGACACTCCGATTCCCTACTACTATGTGTCGGAATGTGACACTCCGATCCCCTAAATCTACATGTCGGTTCGTGACACCCGATCCCCTAATTCTACGTGTCGGTTCGTGACACCCGATCCCCTAACTCTACGTGTTGGTTCGTTACACCCGATCCCCTAATTCTACTTGTCGGTTCGTGACACCCGATCCCCTAATTCTACGTGTCGGTTCGTGACACCCGATCCCCTAATTCTACGTGTCGGTTCGTGACACCCGCTCCACTTATCTCATTCTATTAATTCATCAAGCCTTCTTTTATACCAAGGCATCATCAATCTCATTACTTCAGTTCATCAAGCCTTCCTTCATACTAAGGCATCATCAATCTCATTACTTTAGTTCATCAATCCTTCTTTTATATCAAGGCATCATCATTAACAAGAGATTTTCAAGATTTGGGATTCAATAGCTTCATCATGCTTATTTTATCACAATTATATAATCACATTCATGCAAGCATAAAATTAAGCATATAGAAGACTTTACAATACAACTCAACACATATCATTCGCTATTAAGAGTTAACTACGAATAGTATAAAAACCATAACCTACCTCCACCGAAGATTAGTGATCAAGCAAGCAAATTTCCCAAAGCTTTGTGTTTTCCCCTTCTCGATCGATCCTCTCTCTCTTCTTGTTCTTTCTATTTTCTTTATTCAAACCCTCTTTCTTTTACCCTAATTAGCATATAATTAAGAATAAAAGATGGCAATAATAACCCACTAATTAACTTAAGGTTACCTCTTTTAAACCCCAAGTAGTTAGACTTATTAACATTAACCCACTAACTTTATAATTAAAGCAGGAATAGTCCAAAACGCCCCTTAAATTACTTAATAGAAATCCGACCCAGCCTGGGATTACGCAGCCTATGACGGGCCGTCGTGCCTGCGACGGTTCGTCCTGCTGCTCCGTCACAGAGTTCAGAGACTCAATTCTCTGAAGAGTCTGTGACGGTCCGTCACGCCTGTGACGGTCCGTCCTGTTATTCCGTTACGAAGTTCAGAGAGTTGATTTCAGTACCCATTTTTCAGAATTTCTAAATGTTTTGAAATGAGACTCCTCGACGGTCTGTCGTGCCCATGACGGTCCGTCGTGGTTTCCGTCATCTCAGCCTGTTTTTCCAGAAATAAAATCTGCTGCTCAAAATGACTAAACAGGTCGTTACAATAGATACCAAAATTTACCCATCGTTCGTCCCCGAACGATCACAAGAAGGAAAACAAGGGCGAAAAGGAGTACCTGAATCTGTAAACAGGTGTGGGTATCTTTCTCGCATATCAGCCTCTTTCTCCCAAGTGGCTTCTTTGACTGGTCGATTCTTCCATTGAACTTTGATGGATACAATCTCCCTTGATCTCAACTTGCGAATTTCTCTATCTAGAATGGCAACAGGCTCCTCCTCATAAATCAAATTCTCATCAAGCAAAACTGAATCCCAACGAATGATGTAGTTTCCATCCCCATGGTATCTTTTCAACATAGACACATGAAATACCGGATGCACTCCGGACAGCCCTGGAGGCAAGGCTAACTCATAAGCCACCTCCCCTACTCGCTTAAGTACTTCAAAGGGACCAATATACCTTGGGCTTAATTTGCCCTTTTTACCGAAACGCATCACCCCTTTCATGGGCGAAACCTTCAGTAAGACTTGTTCACCCTCCATGAACTCCAAGTCTCTAACCTTTCAATCGGCATATTCCTTTTGCCTACTTTGCGCCGCTAACAGCTTTTCTTGAATAGATTTCACTTTATCTAACGATTCTCTCAGAAGGTCAGTACCCCAAGGTCTAACCTCGAATGCATTAAACCACCCAATGGGAGACCTACATCTTCTCCCATATAGTGCCTCAAATGGGGCCATATCAATGCTTTAGTGATAGCTATTGTTGTAGGAGAACTCTGTTAAGGGTAAGAAGCTATCCCAATGACCACCAAATTCTATCACACATGCACGAAGCATATCCTCCAACACTTGAATCGTTCGCTCAGACTGACCATCGGTCTGAGGATGGAATGCAGTACTAAGGTACAACCTAGTACCCAATTCCGCATGCAATGTTTTCCAAAACATAGAAGTAAACTGCGTACCTCTATCTGATATGATGGAGAGTGGAACCCCATGCAACCGAACAATTTCTGAGATATAGATTTTGGCTAACTTCTCTGCATTGTAAGTCACCTTGACCGGAATGAAATGAGCAGATTTAGTTAACCTATCAACAATCACCCAAATAGAGTCATACTTACCCATTGTCTTTAGAAGACCAACCACGAAATCCATTGCAATCCTTTCCCACTTCCATTCAGGAATGGGCATTCTCTGAAGTGTTCCTCCGGGCCTCTGGTGTTCATACTTTACTTGCTGGCAGTTTGGACATTTGGCAATAAAATTAACAATATCACGCTTCATCCTACTCCACCAAAAGTGTTGCTTTAGGTCACGATACATCTTGGTTGCACCAGGATGTATAGAATACCTTGAACTATGAGCCTCTGTCAGAATAGTGTTGATCAAATCATCGACGCGGGGTACACATACCCTTCCCTTGATTCTCAAAACACCTTCCTCATCGATTTGTGCTTCCTTAGCCTCTCCTCGCAATACTTTATCCCGAATTCGGCTTAGCTTCTCATCATTAAACTGTTTCCCCTTGATCTTGTCAAGAAAAGAAGATCTCGCCTCCACACTGGCCAACAATCCTCCCTTCTCATTTACTTCTAACCTCATCAAGTCGTTAGCCAGAGTCTGAACCTCTCTAGCCAATGGACGTCTAGAAACTTGCAAGTGAGCCAGACTTCCCATGCTCCCTGCCTTTCTGCTTAAGGCGTCTGCCACAACATTAGCCTTTCCCGGATGATACAAGATAGTGATATCGTAGTCCTTCAGTAGTTCCATCCATCTCCTCTGTCTCAAATTCAAATCTTTTTGAGTAAAGACATACTGTAGGCTACGATGATCCGTGTATACTTCACACTTAACCCCATATAAATAGTGTCTCCATTGCTTTATGGCGAACACTACCGCAGCCAACTGCAAATCATGGGTCGGATAGTTACGTTCATGCACCTTTAATTACCTCAAAGCATAAGCAATTACATTCTTCTCTTGCATTAGCACGGCACCCAAACCCGAATAGGATGCATCACAATAGACAATGAAATTCTTACCTTCCACTGGCAAGGTAAGGATTGGTGCGGTAGTCAACAGAGTCTTGAGCTTCTGAAAGCTTTCCTCACATTCGTCCGACCATACAAATGGAACATTCTGTTTAGTCAAGTTCGTCAATTGGGAAGCAATGGAGGAGAATCCCTTGACAAATCGGCGGTAATAGCTAGCTAATCCAATAAAGCTTCTTATTTCTGACACATTAGTAGGTCTTTCCCAATTCTTCACTGTCTCAATCTTAGAAGGATCTACCATCACCCCATCCTTCGAAACCACATGCCCAAGGAAGGACACTGCATCTATCCAAAACTCACACTTGGAGAATTTGGCATAAAGCTTTTTCTCCCTCAACATTTCCAATACCATTCTCAAATGCTCTCCATGTTCCTTCTTGCTCTTACCAATATATCATCAATGAATACGATCACAAAGAGATCTAGATATGGCTTAAAAATCCCGTTCATCAAGCTCATGAAAGCAGCAGGGGCATTCGTAAGACCAAAAGACATTACTACAAATTCGTAATGCCCATACCTAGTTCGAAAAGCAGTCTTTGGCACATCCGTTGCCCGTATCTTCAATTGATGATAACCGGATCTCAAGTCAATCTTAGAGAAGACACAAGCACCTTGTAACTGATCGAACAAGTCATCAATGCGAGGAATGGGATATTTTTCTTAATAGTTACCTTGTTCAACTGCTTGTAGTCTATGCACATCCTAAAACTCCCATCCTTTTTCTTCACAAATAATACCGGAGCACCCCAAGGAGATGCACTTGGTCTAATAAAGCCTTTGCTTAGCAACTCTTGAAGTTGGGCCTTTAACTCTCTTAACTCCGCGGGAGCCATCCTATAAGGGGGTATAGAAATGGGGCGAGTACCCGGTTCAAGATCAATGCAGAAGTCAATATCTCTATCCGGTGGCATGCCAGAAAGGTCTGCGGGAAACACATCTAAGAATTCACGAACTATCGAGACCGACTCAATTGGAGGTACTTGGGTAGTATCATCCCTGAGATGTGCCAAAAACGCTAAACAACCCTTACTAACCATTTTCTTAGCACGAAGAAAGGAGATGATACGAACCGGATTGGAAGTGTAGTCACCCTCTCACACTAACGGATCTGTCCCAGGCTTGGCTAACGTCACAGTTTTAGCATTACAATCCAAGATCGCAAAATTTGGAGAAAGCCAAGTCATACCCAGAATTACATCGAAGTCAACAATTTCTAAGATAACCAAGTCTACATGAGTATTGCTCCCCATAAAAGTTACAAGATAAGACCTATACACCTTTTTAACTATCACAGACTCACCCACCGAGGTAGAAACACGAATAGGCATGTCAAGCAATTCACAAGGTAAATTAAAACCATTAGCAAATGAGGAAGATACATAAGAAAATGTGGATCCAGGATCAAATAATACAGAAGCCATGCAATCACAAACCGAAAGATTACCTGTGATGACAGCATCAGATGTCTCCGCCTCAGATCGCCCAGGGAAAGCGTAACAATGGGCCCCATTACTTGTCTGTCCGTTGCCCCTACCATGTTGTGTTGTATTGGCTCCAGTTTGCCCATCACCTCGACCGTTTTGGTGACCACCATTACCTCGGCCACCACGTCCTCCAGAATAACGGCCTTTACCATGACCACCTCTACCTCTAGCTATTGGGGGTCTATAACTCTTTTTTGGACAATTCCTCCTAATATGTCCAGTCTCCCCACATCCATAACACTCTCTGGAGTCAAGCATAGGTCTCTCAGAGAAGTGTTGACCGGTCTGAGGTGGACCCCCAACTACAGTTTGTAGTGAAGACTGAATTGGTCGAACTGAGTAACCTCCAGAACCCTGTCCTCTAGAGTAAGAACCATTAAACTCACCTCCCTTTCGAAACCTTTTTGATGTTGATGCCATGGTGAAGTCATCTGGCTTCACTCCCTCTACCTCTATCACGAAGTCTACCACTTCTTGAAAAGACTTCGCTGTAGCCGCTACCTGTAAGGCTGAAATCCGCAATTCTGACCTCAACTCCTTCACAAAACGGCGAATCCGCTCTTGTGGACTGAAACAAAGCTGAGTGGCATATCTGGAAAGTGCACGAAACTTAGCCTCATATGCAGTAACCGACATCCTACCTTGCTCTAGGCTCAAGAATTCATCTCTTTTCCCATCCCTCAAGGTCCGGGGAATATACTTCTCCATAAACAAGCTAGAGAATGATGCCCAAGTCATAGGTGGTGCCTCTGTTGGTTGACACTCAACATGTGACCGCCACCACATTTTGGCGTTCC
This sequence comes from Solanum lycopersicum, assembly GCF_036512215.1. Classification (NCBI taxonomy): domain Eukaryota; kingdom Viridiplantae; phylum Streptophyta; class Magnoliopsida; order Solanales; family Solanaceae; genus Solanum; species Solanum lycopersicum. The sequence continues at coordinate 7,434,952 of NC_090811.1, forward strand.
CTTGAAACTGATAAGTCACAAACTCAACACCAAACCGTTCTACTATACCCATCTTGTGTAGTAGATCATGACAGTCAACCAGAAAATCATAGGCATCCTCAGATTCAGCACCCTTGAAGACTGGAGGTTTCAATTTCAAGAACTTACTGAAAAGTTCATGTTGATCATTTGTCATTATAGGCCCTGTGGTCAGACGAGGAAACATGCCTATTTCCAATGGAACATCCATGCGGGGAGCCGCAGTAGCCGTATGTTGTACCTCCGGACCCTGAGGTGCTGGTGCAGAAAACACTGGAGGTGTTTGACCTTGATCAGATAACCTACTAAGATAAGCAAGAACCTGATTGATCATCTCTGGGGTAGGTTGGGGAGGCAATCCCTCATTCTGTACTTGTTCAGTTTCCCCTTCCTCACCCTCTCTTACTACTTCTTCAGTCGGTGGAGGAGTCACTGCCCTAGTATCAGATGGGCTAGGTGCTCGTCCTCTTCCTCTAGAGGACGTCCTCCCACGACCTCTACCACGGCCTCTTGCCGCTACTCTTCCTCGAGCTACAGCCCCAGTGGCTGGCTCAGACGCTTCTTGTCTTGCCGATGTTGATGTTGGCGTAGTCGTTGCTCTAGTTCTAACCATCTGCGAAATAGAGTGAAGATGACCAGATACCAATTTGTATCACCTAGATACCAATTGGACCCAAGTAATAGCATGAAAGAAAGAAAGAATGGAATTTTCCTAAAGTCTTATAGCCTCTCAAAGAAAAGTAAAGGCGTCCCCCTACCGTTCCTTAAGACTCTACTAGACTCGTTCTTGTGTGATGAGACCAACGAACCTAATGCTCTGATACCAAGTTTGTCACGACCCAAATCGGGTCGCGACTGGCACCCACACTTACTCTCCTATGTGAGCGAACCAACCAATCTAAACCTTAACATTTCAATATAATATCAACAGAAAGTAATGCGGAAGACTTAAACTCATTAATAAAATCAATAACTATTATTATCCCCAAAATCTGGAAGTCATCACCACAAGAACATCTATGATCAAATTACTAAACTAAGAGTATTCTAAAAAGCTAAAACAAGTAAAAGCTAGTCCATGCCGGAACTTCAAGGCATCAAGACATGAAGAGGAAGACCCAGTCCAAGCTAGAAGCATTAGCTCACCCTGAAATCCGGTGTAATTGAAGACTGGCTAGAATTACGGTTGAGTTGAAGACGACGACACGTTTGCTGCACTCCACAATTAACAAAGAAGAAAACATAAAAGTAGGGGGTCAGTACAAACACAAGTACTGAGTAGGTATCATCGGCCAACTCCAAATAGAAAACAATTTATATATCAAGTAATATCATAAATCAACTACAATACTCAACATGTAGCAACAACAAGCACTATAATCATTACCAAGTACCGCCAAGTTCACACATGAGGACTCAAGCCTCCATACCATACTCATTTGAGAATTAGGTTCATTAGATTGAGTATATTAACATCTTTCAAGATTCATTATCTTTATTCCTCTTGTGTCGGTACGTGACACTCCGATCCCCTACTACTATGTGTCAGAACGTGACACTCCGATCCCCTAAATCTACGTGTCGATTCGTGACACCCGATCCCCTAATTCGACGTGTCGGTTCGTGACACCCGATTCCCTAATTCTATGTGTCGATTCGTGACACCCGATCTCCTAATTTTACGTGTCGGTTCGTGACACCCGATCCCCTAATTCTACGTGTCGGTTCGTGACACCCAATCCCCTAATTCTACGTGTCGGTTCGTGACACCCACTCCACTAATCTCATTCTATTAATTCATCAAGCCTTCTTTTATACCAAGGCATCATCAATCTCATTACTTCAGTTCATCAAGCCTTCTTTCATACTAAGGCATCATCAATCTCATTACTTTAGTTCATCAAGCCTTCTTTTATATCAAGGCATTATCATTAACAAGAGATTTTCAAGATTTGGGATTCAATAGCTTCATCATGCTTATTTTATCACAATTATATAATCACATTCATGCAAGCATAAAATTAAGCATATAGAAGACTTTACAATACAACCTAACACATATCATTCGCTATTAAGAGTTAACTACGAATAGTATAAAAACCATAACCTACCTCCACCGAAGATTAGTGATCAAGCAAGAAAATTTCCCAAAGCTTTGTGTTTTCCCCTTCTCGATCGATCCTCTCTCTCTCTTCTTGTTCTTTCTATTTTCTTTATTCAAACCCTCTTTCTTTTACCCTAATTAGCATATAATTAAGAATAAAAGATGGCAATAATAACCCACTAATTAACTTAAGGTTACCTCTTTTAAACCCCAAGTAGTTAGACTTATTAACATTAACCCACTAACTTTATAATTAAAGCAGGAATAGTCCAAAATGCCCCTTAAATTACTTAACAGAAATCCGACCCAGCCTGAGATTACGCAGCCTGTGATTACGCAGCCTGTGACGGGCCGTCGTGCCTGCGACGGTCCGTCCTGCTGCTCCGTCACAGAGTTCAGAAACTCAATTCTCTGAAGAGTCTGTGACGGTCCGTCACGCCTGTGACGGTCCGTCCTGCTATTCCGTTACGAAGTTCAGAGAGTCGATTTCAGTACCCATTTTTCAGAATTTCTAAATGTTTTGAAACGAGACTCCTCGACGGTCCGTCGTGCCCATGACGGTCCGTCGTGGGTTCCGTCATCTCAGCCTGTTTTTCCAGAAATAAAATCTGCTACTCAAAACGACTAAACAGGTCGTTACAATAGTATGGGCTGGAAATTGTTGGTGTAGCAATATTGATGGGCCTCTTTTATTATAAGATAAGAAATTGGATAAGGGCTGGTGCAGATTATAGAAAAGGCCCAAAGCTAATATCTTTTGGTGGATTTAAAGTGAGATATAGCTAAGTGAATTAATAATTTAGCCAAATCATATTTAATTTGCAAAATTCGGTTAAATCTTAAATAAGACGAATTAATATTAATTAGTTAACGAGCTTCCTATTTTTTTTTATAAAATAATTTTAATTGTAAACTAGTGATATAAAAAAAAACATAATTTAAACTAAACTAGTTTAATAGGATACTTACTAAAATTAAAATAATTTTTGAGATGTTTTTTTTTGAATAATCATAAAATATATTAATTATATACATAATTATGTAAAATATATATATTATCTAAAAGTTATAAAAAATGACAAAACTATTCAAAAATAACGCAAACTTTATATATATATATGTTAAAATTTATAAAACTAATTATTTTAAATTGCTTGGAAAATTTAAGAAGCTCATGAATTAATTTCGGAGAGGGTCAAAATTGGGTGTCAACATGCCTAACCTTTGTTGAAGACCCATATTAGTATGTTGTGGCGGTGTTATGGGCATATATACAACACAACCTAAGATTCGTATATGCTTTATATCCGGCTCATGAAAATACGAATCTGGAGAGTATTTATTATAATTAGTCGGCCTAATACGAATGAGTGCTGCTACATGTACGATATCATGACCCCATACGATAGTGAGAAATTTCATTTTCATAAGTCGTAGTCTTGCTATCAATTGTAGACGCTTAATAAATGACCATGCAAGGACATTTTGAGTATGAATATAAGCAACATGATATTCAATTATTATCCCAATTGATAAACAATAATCATTAAAAGCTTGGGATGTAAATTCTACAGCATTATCAAGGCGAATGGACTTAATAGGTAAATCTGAAAAGTGCACCCTTAATCTTATTATTTGTGTCAATAACTTCACAAATATCAAGTTGTGAGATAAATGACACACATGAGACCATCTTGAAGATACATCTGTGAGGACCATGAAATATCTAAACAATCTACTACGTGGATTAGTAGGTCCACATATATCCCATGTATACGTTCTAAAAAATTAGGGAATTTGATGTCAACTTTCAATGATGATGGTTTAACAATTAACTTATCTTGATAACAAGCAACACATGAAAATTCATCATATATAAGAATCTTCAGGTTCTTTAATCAATGTCCAGTTGAATTTTTTAAAAATTGTCTCATTATTATTGATCCAGTATGACCTATTCCATCTGTCATAACACAAACACATTTAAATTAGTAAACTTCTGCATAATATAGGTCAGGAGATAATGTTGGTATTTTCTTCAAAACACATTTCTGGCCTGAGACATTCTTGGTTATACCAAGGTATTCATTATTCATTTCAATTAGTGTCTCAATATGATATTTATTTCAGTGGATATCCTTGAAACTTAACAAGTTTCTTAGGGATTTAGAAAAGACAACACATTTTCTATAACAAGTTTTGTCGCCTTCGGCATAAATATAGTAGCTATTTTGAAACATTCAATCGATTTTGAATACAAAGAATTAAAAAAAAAACATAAGCAAGACGATTAATTATTCTTTTTTGATCTTGTCTTGATAATGAAAATTATAACAAAATCTAATGTAATAATCAATTTGTTTTTTGAACATACAAAAAAATCTTAAACTAAAAGCAAGTTATAAACAAAACAACAATTCCACTATATAAATAGATATAAAGATCACATTCAGTAATTGAATTCTTATCTATCCCATGACTGCATAAGAGCAATATCACAACTTTTTCAACAAATTATGACATTATTTCACCAATTTAGAGCTCCTACACATGAATTGTAGAAGTAACACATGATAAATTTTTCTGAAAGAGTTGAATTTATAGGACAAATTGCAGTATACGAAAAATCACATACAAATTTGAATGGTCGAATAATATTAATATATATATATATGTGTGTGTGTGTGTGTGTGTGTTTTCTTTTTCTATTTAGTTTAGTTAGGTTTATAATATTTTTAGCTAATAAATAAATATGTTTATCATGAATAATCACTTTGAAATAAATTTATCATATATTATTCATGATAAACATATTTATTTATTAGCTAAAAATGTTATACACCTAACTAAACTAAAGAGAAAAAGAAAACACATATTCAATTACTTCTTGAAGATAAGAAATTAAGATACATGTATCTAGTTATAGTGAACGGTTAGATATTCAAAAGTCTTAAGGACATATTTAACTAATGTATTTAAAACAAAATAAAAGAAAATGATAAAAATTTATAAAAATAAATAAATAGTCTTCTAGGAGTTAGCTAAACATAGTGGAAAAAACAATAACATTATCAAATGATTCATAGAATTTATGAAATATTTTTTACATTTTATGTGCTCACAATGGAGTACGACCATATAGACTTTTCACTATAAAAATGAATTTGAGCTATAATATGCATTGAATTCATTGTAACTCTTTAATGTCTTCAGGCTACTTGGAATAAGAAAGCAAATAACTTTTTATAGGTAAATAAATTTTGCATTAATTAATAAAAACTTAGGGAATTTGTAATGATATAATTAACTATCCTTTGAGCGAAATGCGGCAAAAGAAAAGGAAGGAAAATCCATAGTAATAAATTAAAGGGTTGGACTTTTAATTTTACATTACATAAATAAAATGAAGTTTGGGGCTTCTCACTTTTAGTATGATATGATATGAAATTAAAGGATAGAACTTTTAATTCTACATTACATAAATAAAATATGAAGTTTGGGGCTTCCCATTTTTAGTATGATATGATATGAAATTAGAGCAACATGTTAACATTCTTTGTAATTTTCATCAATGCTTATAACAATATTGAACTAATTACAATTAACTACTTATAATGATGAAGGTTAATTTTTTTATTAATGTGCATATTTATTATCGCTAAAAATTATTTATTTCTGTGATAATAATTAATCAGATATCATGGAAACATGTATATTGTTTTTCAGAAAAGAGAAACCTTAAAGTGACCTTTTTTTGAAAATCACTCATTTATTATTTAAGATGATGAGGCCTACTATATCTACTTTTGTGCTTCACATGCATGTTCGACTCCAGTTGTGTTTGTGGGCCAAAAACCTTTAATTGGTGTCTTGATATGGGCCAACTTGACTTGTCAACCTCTGATTATTAGAATAATTTCACATATAGCCACTTAAAAATAATTAATTATTCTTCATAACTATAGTTTGATAATTACAATTTGTAACTAGATGTTATATGGAGAAGAGAGGCGAGCAAGACTGGGAGAGAGAGCAGAGAGACCAAAGAGAGGGGGAAAAGAATGAGAGAAAGTTGAATTGTATATGTATATTGGTTAGATAATTATATATTATACATATGCATTTGTATATATGACAAGAGAGATTGGGAGAGAAAGGAGAGATACGAGCGATACTGGGAGCGGGAGGAGAGAGGCGAGCGATATCGAGAGCGGGAGGAGAGAGGCGATCGAGAGTGGGAGAGAGATGAATTGTATATGTATATAATTGTTTTATACATATACATTTGTATATAGGGCAAGCGAGATTGGGAGAGGGAGGAGAGAGATGAGCGAGATTGGGAGAGTGAGGAGAGAGACGAGCGAGATTGGGAGAGTGAGGAGAGAGGCGAGCGAGAGAGGGCAGAGAGTGGGAGAGAGGTGAATTGTATGTGTGTGTGTGTGTGTATATATATATATATATATATATATATATATATATATATATATAAGTTAAATAATTATATATTATACATATGTATTTGTATATTTTGACAAATTATACATATACAAACATGACTTATTATACAAATTTGAAGTTAGCCCACATAATTAATGTATAATGTTGGTTGCGAGTGGTAATTATAACAAACTATAGCTATAATGAGTAATTAAATAGTATAAGTTTGCTTTGTTGCGTAATTTTTCCTTGATTAATATATATCGATCTATATCTATATCTATATACATTTGATAAGGATATCATATCACATCGCTTACCACACTCATAATGCGAAAGGAGCAACTTGGTATATAGTAGCCTCAAATCAAATCATGTCTTGGCTAAGTAGTATTATGTGGTGGACTAAGCACTCTACCGTCAAAGTGTTGTAGTGGAATTAAATTAGTCCATTAACGCTGCATGTTTGGTGTGAAGAATATAAATGAATAATGATGAGATAAAAAAATAGCGATGATATAAAAATTTTATTTCTTGTTTAGTTGTCATGTTTGGAATAATTCATATCCACCATTATCTATTTGAGGGTTCATACCTCATTTGAAATTATAAATACCTATTATTATCCATTTGAACTAAGACACATAAATTATTAAATCATCACAAACATCCACAAAAAAATTTGATAAAAATTACCACATGCAAAAAATGTGTGCCTCTCTCGAAGGCAAACAATGTATACTACCATATCTTTTAGTAGTAATGAATTAGATGAGCCGTGACATGTGAAAATTGTAGGTCAAAGAATTTTTTCTTTCAAATGCTATAAATTTGTATCATTTAATATTTAAAGTTAAGCATTATGATCATTTATTAGAGACTAGTGTAGTTATAAAATAAGAGAAACTTTGAATTTTATAATTTTTGTTTTAGATGTTAGTTTCGTGGTATATAAAAACTCTATTTGTGGGTCAATACTTCATTTGAACTTACATATACCCATAAATTTCCCACTCGAGCTAACACACATAATTTATTAAATCATCACAAACACCCACAAAAAAATTTGGTAAAAAACTACATGCAACCAATGTGTGTCTCTCTCAAAGGAAAACAATGTATACTACCATATCTTTTAGTACATAACAGGGGTGGACCCAGAAGTGAGTTTCGGGTGCTCGAGCACCCATTGACTCCGATTTTTTTTTTGTATATATATATAATAAATCCGTAATTAAAAATTAAATGAGCACCCATAGTATGAAAGCAGTCATGGGCGCGCTGGTTTACACATGGAAACAAGAGGCCCGCAAAGCACACTGACAGGGTTTGAACCCCACCCGCCCCATTATTTTTTTCTTTTCTTTTTGCAGTGAATTTTGCATCCTTTTTTTCTTTTCTTTTTTAATTTTTTTCCTTTTTCTATCTAATTAAGGGCTTTTTTTTAACCTTTTTTTTCTTACACTTTTTCCTTCTTTTCTTTTTGCGGCGAATTTTGCACCCTTTTTTTTTAAATTTATTTTCTTTTTCTATCTAATTAAGGGATTTTATAAAACTTTTTTTCTTATACTTTTTCCTTTTCCTAATTAACGACTTTTTTAGTTTTATTTTTTTATTGAAGAGTTTCAGTTAGTATAGTTTATACTATGTGATTGTTAAAAGGTTTATGTTAAAGGAAGTGAGCACCCACAACCTTTAAATCCTGGATCCGCCACTGATACGTAATAAATTAGGTGAGCCATGACATATAAAAATTGTAGGTCAATGAGTTTTCTTTTAAATGATATAAATTTGTATCATTTAATGTTTAAAGTAAAGCATTATGACCATTTTACCAGAGACTAGTATAGCTGTAAATAAGAGAAACTCAAATTTTATAATTTTTGTTTTAGATGTTAGTTTCAGGTGTAGAAATACTCTATTTGAGGGTCTATACCTCATTTGAACTTATGAATACCTCTAATTATCCATTTGAACTATCACACATAATTTATTAAATCATCACAAACACCCAAAAAAAATTGGTAAAAGAACTACATGCAACCAATGTGCCCCTCTCTCGAAAGCAAACCATGTATACTACCATATCTTTTAGTACGTAATGAATTAAGTGAGCCGTGACGTATGAAAATTGTAGATCAATGAGTTTTCTTTCAAATGATATAAATTTGTATCATTTAACGTTTAAAGTAAAGTATTATGACCATTTATCAAAAACTAGTGTAGTTGTGAATAAGAGAAACTTCGAAGTTCATAATTTTGGACTTAGATGTTAGTTTCGAGTATAAAAAAACTCTATTTGAGGGTTCACACCTCATTTGACTTATAAATACCTTACAATTACCCATCAGAACTAACACACATAATTTATTAAATTATCACAAACACCTACAAATTTTTTTGATAAAAATACCACATGCAAACAATGTAAAAGGGGTGAAGAGAAAAAGAAAGCAGAGAATTATGATAAAGAAGAAGAAATTGAGGTACCTTAGGAAGAGGAGGAATCAACAAAAAAAGTGAAGACTGAACACTCTGAGGCAAACACCGAGGCAACTGAAAGAGTTGTAGATTTACTATCTGGCGTTCCTATTGTTGCAACTGATCAAACCAATAAACCTGGTGTTATTTTTATCATTGAAAGAGTTTGTCTTGAAATTGGTAAAATTGGAAAGGTATGTCTCTATCTTTGCAAATGTCATTTCTTTTCCTTTATTTTTGTATGGTTTTGAGAATGTCTACTTTAGAAGAAGTTTGTAGCTTTGTCAGTATTATATGATGTTATCCAACATCCCGCTAGCTCATCTTATTATTATCTTAAGCATCGTATATAATGCTCATTCTTCCCTTCACCATGTATAAAAGAAGTTGAAGTTATTGTGTGTAATGATATCTTTCTCTTGTCGATTCAGACGTATCAACTTCTGAGTTCTGATGAACACTCCAACTTTTTGAAAAAGAATGGTCAGTACCCTTCTGATTATCAGCCTAATATTGGACATCAGGTTAGTTGACTTTTGGAACTCCAACCCTATCTTCTTGTCCAATATTCCTATAATATGAATAAAATGGTGTTCCTGTAGAATCAAGATTTAAGTATTTGTCGTTTGAGACACTATCTGCATGTATGTGAGCTATAGATCAATGGTAACTATCAAGAAGTTGATGGTTCAAACTTCTGTCAACTTTTTGTGGAGATGGGTGGTGGAATATTCTGGTCAGGTATTGAGTCCTGCTAGTGAAAGTATGTCCAATACGGATATGGAAAGGGATATCTGGTAGTTGGCCATGAAATCACCAAATAGTCATTTTAGTAGATCTTTGATAATGTATTGACATATTTTTATTAGTGATTATTCATCGATTTCTCTAGCCCAATTATCATGGTCAAATGCCTTAAGGCAAAATCCTGCTTATTCATCAGTAGTCCACTTATTCAATTCTACAATCCACTTTGCAATTAAGGTAGTATCTAATATATGTTGTTGTCACGACCCAAACCGGGTTGCGACTGGCACCCACACTTACCCTCCTATGTGAGCGAACCAACCAATCTAACCTTAACATTTCAATATAATATCAACAGAAAGTAATGCGGAAGACTTAAACTCATTAAATAAAGACCAATTCATTAACTTTTAAAATTCAACATCTATTATTCCCCAAAATCTGGAAGTCATCATCACAAGAACATCACGACCAAATGACTAAACTAAGAGTATTCTAAAAGCTAAAAATACATAAGAAGCTAGTCCATGCCGGAAGTTCAAGGCATCAAGACTTGAAGAAGAAGATCCAGTCCAAGCTAGAAGCATTAGCTCACCCTGAATTTCCGATGTAGTAAGACTTGCTTGAATTACTGTTGAGTTGAAGACGATGGCACGTTTGCTGCACTCCACAAATAAACAAGAAGAGAACATAAAAGTAGGGGTCAGTACAAAACACGGGTACTGAGTAGATATCACCGGCCAACTCAAAATAGAAATCAATATATACCGAGTAATATCATAAAATCAACTATGATACTCAACATGTAGCAACAACAAATTCTATATCATTAACAATTACCGTCAAGTTCACACATGAGGACTCAAGCCTCGATACCATACTCATTTGGGAATCATGTTCATTAGATTGAGTATATTAACATCTTTCAAGATTCATTATCTTTATTTCTCTTGTGTCGGTACGTGACACTCCGCTCCCTCAATATTCATTAATCCTCTTGTGTCGGTACGTGACACTCCGATCCCCTAAATCTATGTGTCGGTTCATGACACCCGATCCCCTAAATCTATGTGTCGGTTCGTGACACCCGATCCCCTAAATCTACGTGTCGGTTTGTGACACCCGATCCCCTAATACTATGTGTCGGTTCGTGAGACCCGATCCCCTAATACTACGTGTCGGTTCGTGACACCCGATCCCCTAATTCTACGTGTCGGTTCGTGACACCCGATCCCCTAATACTACGTGTCGGTTCGTGACACCCGATCCCCTAATCTCCTTCCATCAATTCATCAAGCCTTCTCTCTTACCAAGGCATCATCAATCCCATTATTTTAGTTAATCACGCCTTCTTTTATACCAAGGCCTCATTATTAACAAAGAGATTAAGATTTTGCAAGATTTGGGATTCAATAACTTCATCATGCTTATATAATCACAATTATATAATTACATTCATGCAAGCATACAATTAAGCACATAGCAGGGTTTACAATATTATCAATACATATCATACTCTATTAAGAGTTTACTACGAATATCGTAAGAGAAACCATAACCTACCTCCACCGAAGATTAGTGATCAAGCAAGCAAATTTTTCTCCAAGCTTTGTTTCTCTTCGTTTCTCCTCTTTCTCGTTCGACTCTCTCTCTCTTTCTCTTGTTCTTTCTATTTTCTTTATTCAAAACCCTCTTCCTTTTACCCTAATTAACATATAATTAAGAATAAAAGATGGCAATAATGCCCCACTAATTAACTTAAGGTTACCTCTTTTAACCCCCAAGTAATTAGACTTATTAACACTAACCCACTAACTTTATAATTAAGGCAAGAAAAGTCAAAAACGTCCCTTAAAACGTATCAAGAAATCCGACTCAGACTGGGATTTCGCAGTCTGTGACGGCCCGTCGCGCCTGCGACGGTCCGTCCTGCTGCCCGTCACAGAGTTCAGAGACTCAATTTCTCTGAAGAATCTGTGACGGTCCGTCACACCTGTGACGGTCCGTCCTGCCATTCCATTACGAAGTTCAGAGAGTCGATTTCATTACCCAATTTTCAGTTTTTCTAAGTGTTTTGAAACGAGACCCTGCGACGGTCCGTCGTGCCCATGACGGTCCGTCGGGGGGTCCGTCGCCTCAGCCTGTTTTTCCAGAAATAAAATCTGCTACTCAAAACGACTAAACAGGTCGTTACAATAGATACCAATTTACCCATCGTTCGTCCCCGAACGATCACAAGAAGGAAAACAAGGGCGAAAAGGAGTACCTGAATATGTAAACAGATGTGGGTATCTTTCTCGCATATCTGCCTCCTTCTCCCAAGTGGCTTCTTCAACGGGTCGATTCTTCCATTGAACTTTAATGTATGCAATCTCCCTTGATCTCAACTTGCGAATTTCCCTATCTAGAATGGCAACAGGTTCCTCCTCATAAGACAAATTCTCATCAAGCAAAACTGAATCCCAACGGATAATGTAGTTTCCATCCCCATGGTATCTTTTCAACATCGACACATGGAATACCGAATGCACTCCGGACAGCCCTGGAGGCAAGGCTAACTCATAAGCCACCTCCCCTACTCGCTTAAGTACTTCAAATGGACCAATATACCTTGGGCTAAGTTTACCTTGATTACCAAATCGCATTACCCCTTTCATTGGCGAAACCTTCAACAAGACTTGTTCACCTTCCATGAACTCCAAGTCTCTAACCTTTCGATCTGCATACTCTTTCTGTCTACTTTGAGCCGCTAACAACTTTTCTTGAATAGATTTCACTTTATCTAACGATTCTCTCAGAAGGTCAGTACCCCAAGGTCTAACCTCAAATGCATCAAACCACCCAATGGGAGACCTACACCTCCTCCCATATAGTGCCTCAAATAGAGCCATATCAATGCTCGAGTGATAGCTATTATTGTATGAAAATTCCGCTAAGGGTAAGAAGCTATCCCAATGGCCACCAAATTCTATCACGCACGCACGAAGCATATCCTCCAACACTTGAATCGTTCGCTCAGACTGACCATCGGTCTGAGGATGGAACGCAGTACTAAGGTCCAACCTAGTACCCAATTCCGCATGCAATGTTTTCCAAAACTTAGAAGTAAACTGCGTACCTCTATCTGATATGATGGATAGTGGAACCCCATGCAATCGAACGATTTCTGAGATATAGATCTTGGCTAAATTCTCGGCATTGCAAGTCACCTTAACCGGAATAAAATGAGCAGACTTAGTTAACCTATCAACAATCACCCAAATAGAGTCATACTTACCCATTGTCCTTGGAAGACCAACCACAAAGTCCATTGCAATTCTTTCCCACTTCCATTCCGGAATGGGCATTCTCTGAAGTGTTCCTCCGGGCCTTTGGTGTTCGTACTTTACTTGTTGACAGTTTGGACACTTGGCAATAAAGTCAACAATATCACGCTTCATTCTACTCCACCAAAAGTGTTGCTTTAGGTCACGATACATCTTGGTTGCACCCGGATGTATAGAATACCTTGAACTATGAGCCTCTGTCAGAATAGTGGTTATCAAATCATCGACGCGGGGTACACATACCCTTCCCTTGATCCTCAAAACACCTTCCTCATCGATTTGTGCTTCCTTAGCCTCTCCTCGCAATACCTTATCTTGAATTCGGCGCAGTTTCTCATCATCAGACTGTCTTCCCTTAATCTTGTCAAGAAAGGAAGATCTTGCCTCCACAACAGCCAACAATCCTCCCTTCTCATTTACTTCTAATCTCATCAAGTCATTAGCTAGAGTCTGAACCTCTCTAGCCAATGGGCGTCTAGAAGCTTGCAAGTGAGCTAGACTTCCCATGCTTCCCGCCTTTCTACTTAAAGCATCCGCTACAACATTCGCTTTTCCCGGATTATACAAGATAGTGATATCGTAGTCCTTTAGTAGCTCCATCCATCTCCGTTGCCTCAAGTTCAAATCCTTCTGAGTAAAGACATACTGAAGGCTACAATGATCCGTGTAGACCTCACACTTAACCCCATATAAATAGTGTCTCCATTGCTTTAATGTAAACACTACCGCAGCCAATTCCAAATCATGAGTTGGATAGTTATGTTCATGCACTTTTAATTGTCTTGAAGCATAAGCAATCACATTCTTCTCTTGCATTAGCACTGCACTCAAACCCGAATAGGATGCATCACAATAAACAATGAAGTTCTTACCCTCTACTGGCAAGGTAAGGATAGGTGCGGTAATCAACAAAGTCTTGAGCTTCTGAAAGCTTTCCTCACATTCGTCCGACCATACAAATGGAACATTCTGCTTAGTCAAGTTCGTCAATTGGGAAGCAATAGAAGAGAATCCCTTGACAAATCGACGGTAGTAGCTAGCTAACCCAACAAAGCTCCTTATTTCTGACACATTAGTAGGTCTTACCCAATTCTTCACTGTCTCAATCTTAGAAGGATCCACCATCACTCCATCCTTAGAAACCACGTGTCCCAAGAAGGACACTAAATCTAGCCAAAACTCACACTTGGAGAATTTGGCATAAAGCTTCTTCTTCCTCAATAACTCTAACACCATTCTCAAATGCTCCTCATGTTCCTTCTTGCTCTTTGAGTATATCAGTATATCATCAATAAATACGATCACGAAGAGGTCCAAATATGGCTTAAAAATCCCGTTCATCAAGCTCATGAACGCAGCAGGGGCATTAGTAAGACCAAAAGACATCACTACAAATTCGTAATGCCCATACCTCATTCGAAAAGCAGTCTTTGGCATATCCGTTGTCCGTATTTTCAATTGATGATAACCGGATCTCAAGTCAATCTTAGAGAAGACACAAGCACCTTGTAACTGATCGAACAAGTCATCAATGCGAGGAAGAGGGTACTTGTTCTTTATGGTTACCTTGTTCAACTACCATCCTTCTTCTTCACAAACAAAACCGGAGCACCCCAAGGAGATGCACTTGGTCTAATAAAGCCTTTGTTTAACAACTCTTGAAGTTGGGCTTTTAACTCTCTTAACTCCGCGGGAGCCATTCTATAAGGGGGTATCGAAATGGGGCGAGTACCCGGTTCAAGGTCAATACAGAAATCAATATCCCTACCTGGTGGCATACCAGGAAGATCTGCAGGGAACACATCCAGAAACTCACGGACCACCGAAACCGACTCAATCGAAGGTACTTGGGTAGTGTCATCCTTGAGATGTGCCAAGAAAGCTAAACACCCTTTACTAACCATTATCTTAGCACGAAGAAAGGAGATGATACGCACCGGATTGGAAGTGTAGTCACCCTCCCACACTAATGGATCTGTCCCAGGCTTGGCTAACGTCACCGTTTTAGCATTACAATCCAAGATCGCAAATTACGGAGAAAACCAAGTCATACCCAGAATTACATCAAAATCATCCATTTCTAAGATAACCAAATCTACATAAGTGTTGCTCCCCACAAAGTTCACCAAACAAGACATATATACCTTTTCAACTACCACAGACTCACCCACCGGAGTAGAAACACGAATAGGCATATCAAGTAATTCACAATGTAAGTTTAGACCATTAGCAAATGAGGAAGATACATAAGAAAATGTGGATCCAGGATCAAACAATAAAGAAGCCATGCAATCACAAACCAGAAGATTACCTGTGATGACAGCATTAGATGCCTCCGCTTCAGACCGCCCAGGGAAAGCGTAACAATGGGCCCTATCGTTTGTCTGTCCATTGCCCCTACCATGTTGTGATGTAGTGGCTCCAGTTTGACCATCACCTCGACCATTTTGGTGACCACCATTACCTCGACCACCACGTCCTCCTGAATAACGGCCTCTACCATGACCACCTCTACCTCTAGCCATTGGGGGTCTATAACTCTGTTTGGGACAATTCCTCCTAATTTGTCCAGTCTCCCCACATCCATAACACTCTCTAGAGTCAAGCATAGGCCTCTCAGAGAAGTGTTGACCGGTCTGAGGTGGACCCCCAACTACAGTCTGTAGCGAAGACTGAATTGGTCGAACTGAGTAACCTCCGGAACCCTGTCCTCTAGAGTAAGAACCATTAAACTCACCTCCCTTTCGAAGCCTCTTTGATGTCGATGCCATGGTGAATTCATCTGGCTTCACTCCTTCCACCTCTACCATGAAATCTACCACTTCTTGGAAGGATTTTGCTGTAGCCGCTGCCTGTAAGGCTGAAATCCGCAACTCTGACCTCAACCCCTTCACAAAACGATGAATCTGCTCTTGTGGACTGAAACAAAGTTGGGTGGCATATCTGGATAGTGCATGAAACTTAGCCTCATATGCATTGACCAACATCCTACCTTGCTCTAGGCTCAAGAACTCATCCCTTTTCCTATCCCTCAATGTCCGAGGGATATACTTCTCCATAAACAAGCTAGAGAATGACGCCCAAGTCATAGGTGGTGCTTCTGTTGGTTGACACTCAACATGTGACCGCCACCACATTTTGGCGTTCCCTTGAAACTGATAACTCACGAACTCAACACCAAACCGTTCTACAATACCTATCTTGTGTAGTAGCTCATAACAGTCAACCAGAAAATCGTAAGCATCTTCAAATTCAGTACCCTTGAAGACTGGAGGTTTCAATTTCAAGAACTTACTGAAAAGTTCATGCTGATCATTTGTCATTATAGGCCCAGTAGTCAGACGTGGAAACGTGCCTATATCTAATGAGGCATCCATACGAGGAGCCATATTGGTTGCATGTTGTACCTCTGAAACCGGAGGTGTTGGTGCACAAAACACTGGAGGTGCCTGACCCTGATCGGACAACCCACTAAGATAAGCGAGCACCTGATTTATCATCTCTGGGGTAGGCTGGGGTGGCAATCCCTCATTCTGCACTTGTTCATTTTCCCCATCCTCCCCTTCTCTTATTATCTCCTCAGTCGGTGGAGGAGTCACTGCCCTAGTATCAGATGGACTAGGTGCTCGTCCTCTTCCCCTAGAGGACGTCCTCCCACGACCTCTACCACGGCCTCTTGCCGCTGCTCTTCCTCGAGCTACAGCCCCAGTGGCTGGCTCAGTCGCACCCTGTCCCGCCGGTGCTGGTGTTGATGCTGGCATAGTCGTTGCTCTAGTTCTAACCATCTACGAAATAGAGTGAAGATGGTCAGATACCAATTTGTATCACCTAGATACCAATTGGACCCAAGTAATAGCACGAAAGAAGAAAGAAAGAATGGAATTTTCCTAAAGTCTTATAGCCTCTCAAGGAAAAGTAAAGGCGTCCCCCTACCGTTCCTTAAGACTCTACTAGATTCGTTCTTGTGTGATGAGACCAACGAACCTAATGCTCTGATACCAAGTTTGTCACGACCCAAACCGGGTTGCGACTGGCACCCACACTTACCCTCCTATGTGAGCGAACCAACCAATCTAACCTTAACATTTCAATATAATATCAACAGAAAGTAATGCGGAAGACTTAAACTCATTAAATAAAGACCAATTCATTAACTTCTAAAATTCAACATCTATTATTCCCCAAAATCTGGAAGTCATCATCACAAGAACATCTACGACCAAATGACTAAACTAAGAGTATTCTAAAAGCTAAAAATACATAAGAAGCTAGTCCATGCCGGAAGTTTAAGGCATCAAGACTTGAAGAAGAAGATCAAGTCCAAGCTAGAAGCATTAGCTCACCCTGAATTTCCGATGTAGTAAGACTGACTTGAATTACTGTTGAGTTGAAGACGATGGAACGTTTGCTGCACTCCACAAATAAACAAGAAGAGAACATAAAAGTAGGGGTCAGTACAAAACATGGGTACTGAGTAGATATCATCGGCCAACTCAAAATAGAAATCAATATATACCGAGTAATATCATAAAATCAACTATGATACTCAACATGTAGCAACAACAAATACTATATCATTAACAATTACCGTCAAGTTCACACATGAGGACTCAAGCCTCGATACCATACTCATTTGGGAATCATGTTCATTAGATTGAGTATATTAACATCTTTCAAGATTCATTATCTTTATTTCTCTTGTGTCGGTACGTGACACTCCGCTCCCTCAATATTCATTAATCCTCTTGTGTCGGTACGTGACACTCCGATCCCCTAAATCTATGTGTCGGTTCGTGACACCCGATCCCCTAAATCTATGTGTCGGTTTGTGACACCCGACCCCCTAAATCTACGTGTCGGTTCGTGACACCCGATCCCCTAATACTACGTGTCGGTTCGTGACACCCGATCCCCTAATACTACGTGTCGGTTCGTGACACCCGATCCCCTAATTCTACGTGTCGGTTCGTGACACCCGATCCCCTAATACTACGTGTCGGTTCGTGACACCCGATCCCCTAATTCTACGTGTCGGTTCGTGGCACCCGATCCCCTAATCTTCTTCCATCAATTCATCAAGCCTTCTTTCTTACCAAGGCATCATCAATCCCATTATTTTAGTTCATCACGCCTTCTTTTATACCAAGGCCTCATTATTAACAAAGAGATTAAGATTTTGCAAGATTTGGGATTCAATAACTTCATCATGCTTATATAATCACAATTATATAATTACATTCATGCAAGCATACAATTAAGCACATAGCAGGGTTTACAATATTATCAATACATATCATTCTCTATTAAGAGTTTACTACGAATATCGTAAGAGAAACCATAACCTACCTCCACCGAAGATTAGTGATCAAGCAAGCAAATTTTTCTCCAAGCTTTGTTTCTCTTCGTTTCTCCTCTTTCTCGTTCGACTCTCTCTCTCTTTCTCTTGTTCTTTCTATTTTCTTTATTCAAAACCCTCTTCCTTTTACCCTAATTAGCATATAATTAAGAATAAAAGATGGCAATAATGCCCCACTAATTAACTTAGTTACCTCTTTTAACCCCCAAGTAATTAGACTTATTAACATTAACCCACTAACTTTATAATTAAGGCAAGAATAGTCAAAAACGTCCCTTAAAACGTATCAAGAAATCCGACCCAGACTGGGATTTCGCAGTCTGTGACGGCCCGTCGCGCCTGCGACGGTCCGTCCTGCTGCCCGTCACAGAGTTCAGAGACTCAATTTCTTTGAAGAATCTGTGACGGTCCGTCACACCTGTGACGGTCCGTCCTGCCATTCCGTTACGAAGTTCAGAGAGTCGATTTCAGTACCCAATTTTCAGTTTTTCTAAGTGTTTTGAAACGAGACCCTGCGACGGTCCGTCGTGCCCATGACGGTCCGTCGGGGGGTCCGTCGCCTCAGCCTGTTTTTCCAGAAATAAAATCTGCTGCTCAAAATGACTAAACAGGTCGTTACAGCTGTCCATCTATAATAGTTGTTCTGTCCCAAGAGAGAAAACAAAAATTCTATTGAAAGTCTAGAAAATATAACAAAATTAGGACTATGGATAAGTAGCTAAGCATATTTTTTTGCTTAATTACCCTACCGACACTTACAGTTTTAAGTTTCTGCCACTGTCAAAAGGAGAATAATCCTTCTCAATCCACCGCACCTGGTTCTATGCAACTCAGACTTACTCTCTATGCTGAATTGTTTCCTTTATACATTTGAATATACCAATCGCGGCATGATGCCTCCACGTCAACTTCTTTATTTCTCTTGGAAGCTTCTCAATACCTAACATGAGAAGTGTAGATATGGATTGATTAGGCTGTGGTTTCCCTTCCACATTTTTTTCTCAGAGTTGATTTTTTAAAGCAAGTTCATCAAATTGATCTTATTTCTATTCTACTTCTTTCTGGTTTAGATTCTGAGTGTGTATTGGAATTGGAAGTAGGGGTATATAAAATCAAACCAAATCGTAAATCGAGTCAAACTCAAAAAAAAATCGACTAGTGATTTGGTTTGACTTGATTTGATGTTTGAAAAAAACCCGAGTATATTTGGGTTATGTTGGTTTCAACTAAAAAATCAACCCGAGACCACCAACCCGACATTATATATATAATTTTAAAATTTTTATTCTATACGCATAAATATTTACTTTGATATATTTTTAAATATTTCTTATACTTTTTCATAGTTTTTATCTTTTAATATATTTATTTTTGTTGTGTGAAAGTTAAAATTCTTAATGATCTAATAAATATTATAGTTCATACATGTTGGTAATTATAATAAAGCTTAAATCAAAATCAAATTAGTAGTAATGCAAAAGGAGAAAATCAATTCAACGTTAAAAATGACAATAATATTGAATATTTATTTTTTAGTTTTACACAATTAAAATACATAATTTAATTTTACTTTCGCTTAATATTTAGTCATGTAACTAATACTTAAACTTATTTTATCATGATTTATCACTTTTTAATTATGATCAATTTCATTATGACTTATTAATTTGCAATATTTGTTTTACGCGATTTCATCATTATTATTTTGTTGGATATTTTAATGTCATTAATCATTTCATATGTTGTGTTATTTTCTTAAAAAACAACTTAGATAGTTGCATTATGGTAGAACAAAAGAAATATTTGAAATATAAGTAAATTATATGTTTGTATGAATACTTACCCGAGAACCCGAAAATCCGAAAAACCCAAAAAAATCCGAAGTTAAAAAATCTGACCTTTATTGGTTTGGTTTGATTTATAATTTCAAAATTCCAAAACAAATGGTTTTGTTTGATATTTGAAAAATCCGAACCAACCTGGTCATTGTTTTACTTTAAAAATACTATTTGTTAAAAAATGATTTAAGTTGACTAGGTTTCGGAAAATCAATTAATCTTATTATTTAAGAAAAATTAACTTTCCAAACTACGGAGTCGCCACTTGATTTTTGATAAAATCAAGAAAAAATTTCAAAAGATTTAAAAACAGATTAAAAAATCGATTGAAAAGGTTCGAAGTTCAATGTACATCCCGAGAAGGTATTAGGCCCTCGGGATGCCCGCTAACTCGCGGTTGACCGGCGATTTGACTAGATGACTTTTAAAATAAAATTTTTAACTAAGTCAAGAGAAAATTCGTTTTGATATTTTTTATTTCATTTTTTACTTCTAAAGGGAAATATTTAGAGGGAATTAATTTAAGAAAAATTAAATGGTGATAAAAGTAAATAAAACAAAATAAGTAAATAAAATAGTAAAATTTAAAATAATGAAAAATGGCTACCCTTTAGGAGATTATTAAAATTCTATCAAAACACTAATTAATTCAAACTAATAATAAATAAAGAGAGAAAAATATTTGAACTTGGGCTTAATTGCCCAAATTCATCCATTTGGGCTTTGGCCCACCTGTCTTAAACTAATTTCAAAATATGGGTCCCTTTCAACAGTTTAAATTCTGCAAAATAAATTGGCCTTTGGGCCTATTAAATTTTTTTGCTGAAAAGGGCCCTGACCCTTTTCTTGTAAGAAACAAGAAGTATACACAAGACGTATACTGCTATATACGGTGTATATCCAATCCATTTTTTGGACATTTGAGCCCTGCATTTGTTTGAATACACATTTTCCGCTATATTCCCTGTATTTTCGATATTGTTTCTGCGTATTTGTACCTGTATCATTTTTTAACCTGTTTAACAAATGTATATCGCTGACAAAAAATGTATACCAATGTATACGAGTTGTATCCTATGCACGTGTTCATTGCCTATTCTTGTATGTTACTCAAATTCGGCGTCCCTGTATGTTAACCTGCAGTTCGTACTTTTCACACATATTCATAATATCACGTCTGTATATCAGTGTATACAGGCTGTATATCAGCCTATTTTTAAACTTTTGAAGGCCGAAAGTCCCTTTTCAGCAGCGTATTTTCACTGCTAGCAACCCAGATTTCGAATGTGGCCTCTTGTATGTCTTTTGGACTGTATATTAGTGTATACAATATGTATACAACAGGTATACAGCTGCTCAAAATCTGCAAATTTGATTTTTTCAGCACTGAAGTTGCCGGTTTCGCAACCTGTACGCCAGTTTTGAGGAATCTACGACTCGGGGAGGATGTTCTGAGCCTTTATGGCTCAAGGAAAAATGCAAGGGATTGGAGTGAAGTCCATGAGGACTCGAGGAGGGTTTCACATGCAATAAAACGAGAATAGATTAGCAGAAAATTATTGGGGAAATAACACAAAAAAAAACAGAGACTAAAAGGAAGACCATTGATATTCTTGCAAACTACATTTAAGGAGGCAATAAAGTAGGGACTTTACACTTGCGACTTGACAAGGATACCATACGCTAATTATTTAGATGAAACATACTAAGGTTTCACACCCATAGACTCTAAGAAGGGTGCTCAAATTGATAAGAGTTACCATAGTATTTTAAATATATAAGGGTCCAAGTTTATGCCAAGCTAGCTGATTGCTATTGCCCATGAGAGCCAGGCAACAAAAGGAGCTTTGACAGAAATAAATAAAGAGAACAAAACGACATTCAACTCAAATGAACAAACAAAACAACAAAAAGATAAAAAAAAAATAATCTAAAACAGAACACTTCCAAACAAAGGGAAGGACCAGACCCTTAGAAAAAAAACCAACGATGGTAATAAGGATCAACCCAAAATTTTTGTGATTAAATTAAAAACAAGATAAAGGGTCTAACTATTTATCCTACATAAAAAATGGAATCACTATGAGATTCGGAAGCCCGTTAATCAGTATAGCAACATGAAAACACATCAAACATCAAGTTCAAACAGGCAAAATGACCTGTTGAGATGATACCACAAGCTGTAACATCCAAAATGGCGAAGAAGTCTATCTAAACAGTCTAAGTAGTTGACACTTGAAACCAAAAACTATGAAACCACTACGAGAGTACACAAAACAGAAACCCACCAGTATGCAGGTCATATGCTACTGAGTCAACAAATCTAAAAAAAAAGAACTATCAATTATATATGAAAGATTGAAATTCAACTCTTATTCAGAGAGAACAAGAGATACTCTTGCAGACAAAGAACAAATGATTTTCATCACAACAGATTTTAAACAACACGAAGATGGAAGATAATTTAAACAAAATATGCTAAAGGACAGGACAAACATGGAAAGTAAGAGTAGAGAAGAATGAGTTGTCGCATCTAATGGACGATAGATACAAACAACATGTTATCTCCTTGTTAAACAGCTTCAGGACTCGTACATCATTCACAAAAAAAAACAAAAAAAAAAACAAGAATAAAAAAAAACATGAACCTAACTTCTAATTCATAAAACTAAATAACATTCAATGTAGAACAAACTGCCCATAACTAGTTGTCAACAACAACCACAGCTAACAGAAACTTCATATTATCAAACTAAATGAAATGTACGCTAAATAAGTTAAGGTCAAAGGAGGTTACCTTTTCCGAGCAGCGAACCGAATCAGGCGAGCAGGGGAATGACGATCCTCACCAAGCAGACTTAGATACAAAACAGCAACCAAGAAAGCTCAAACAGAGTGGAAACCACAAACAAAGCTCAAATAATAAGCCGGAAATGCTATAACACAACCGGAACCAAACTTTCGGTCTTGAAATGTTTTTTTTTTAGACTAAGAAAAGCTTGAGTATTCTCTTCAAGAATTTTTTAAGAAAACAGAAAACCTTTCTTCCTAAACAAATTTTCCAACCCCCCAAACAGTGAGGAAATGACAATATATATATAGCCATTTCTCAAAGGTGGAGAGCGGGGGGAAAACGAAAGAAGGTTTGGTCCAAATTCGTGATTCCATGTCCCCTTTTGAATTCGAAATCCTCTCTTCACCGAAAGTATAAGGACGCCAGCTAAACGAGTACGAACCTTCAACAGAACAAGCGATCGCAGCCATCGAATTTGCAAGCAAAGGAAGACGGAGAAAGGAGATTTCTCCACCTAGGCCTGTCCTCCAACACCCTCGTACGACTTGCAGAGGAAGGGGACAGCTCGAGGAGTGAGGGGTAAGGCCAGAAATGCGCAAGAAACGGCTAATGGGTTCCGAAATTTCTGGGATTTTTTTTACGCGCATGTTTTGCTTTTTTCTGGGGAATGCGGGTAGGAGAGGAAGAAGGGGAATCGGGTCGGGGATGGGTTGAAAGGAAAAAGGGGGAGAAGGGAATTGGGTTAGGGATTTAGGGATTATGGGCCGGGTAGGAGGAATGTGTTGGGAGAAAGGGAATGGGCTGGTTGGAAAATAAAAGAGGAATTGGAAAAAGAAGTAGGCCCAAATCTGATCCTTAAATGAATTAAAGGGAAAATGGGTTAAAGTGGACTGCTGATTAAAAAAAAACTTAGGCATGGGAAATAAAATAAAATAAAAAGGTTGGAAAGGTGATTAGAGCACATTTGCAAAAGGCCCAAAATTGAATTGGAATTTTAAGAGGGATTAATTAATAAATAGCCAAATTAAGTTAGGATAATAAATTTGGCTAAATCTTAAATAAAAAATGAATTTGTATTAATTAATCGATGAGCTTCTTTTTTTAGTAAAATAATTATTTTAATTGTAAAATAGTGATTCAAAATATAACCATAATTTAAACTAAATTATTTAAATAAAATACTTACTAAAATTTAAAATATTTTGAGAAATAATCGTAAAATATACCAACAATATACATAATCATGTAAAATATATATGCTATCTAAGAATTATAAGAAAATGACAAAGTATCCAAAAATAACGCAAAATTCATATATTATTATAGTTTTTTCGCAAAATTTATAAAACTAATTATTTAAACCGTTTGGAAAATTTAAGAAGCTCGAGAACTAATTCATACCGAGGAGGGTCAAAATTGGGTGTCAATAGTCATGTAAACCCCTACTTTCCTGTCCACAATTAATTGTCATGGTTCTCTTTCAGAATCAAACTATAGGAACTTTGACCAACATTTTACGATGCATACTTTCATCAGATTGATATACAAAAATTTGCAATTTATAGTACTTTTCGTATAATTTTTGAATATCTATTTTTTTTTTTAAAAAAATATAGAATTAACGTAATCTAATTTAATTTTAAAAATTAGTCAAAATGACTTTTAAAAATTGCAACATAACAAATAAAAGTAGACAGAAAGTACATACATAGCACTAATAAAATATAGCAAGTAGAAGTAGTAGGAGAAAGACTCCAATACATATATCTTCAAATGTGTTGTGAGCACTCGATCCTTAGCTACGATATCGATCGTAAGTCAAGAGTACCTTAAAGGATAATGATGACCCAAAACCTGTGTTGTTGTCTTTCAAAGAATTCAAAAAATCGCCCGATGCTGATTAGCTAGTCAATAGCTTACTAAGGCTATGATCATTAGCCGGTTCGAGGATGGTCAATCACACGGGCTCAGACTCCTATGGGAGGTGAATGTCTGTATAAACATGGGAATTAAACTATTATATCACTACAACAAAAATAACTTTTAGCGGCATTAAATATTGACACTAATAAAGAGTGTTAAAGTCTTTACCGGTATTAGTTAAGTGCTATTAGAATCAATGTCGCTGAAGGCTTTAGGGACATATACAAAGAGTGACAATTGCCGCTAAAAATATATATTTAGCGACAATTAAGAATTAAATGCCGCTAATAGTCATTTTTGTTGTAGTGTATATAGGTTAGTATAACCTATAAGAAAGATCCACAATAGCCATAAAGTACTCATGAGACCAGTGAAGGTATGTTGTTAGTGGTGTCAGTCAATATTTCTAGTACGCGCGGTGTGAAGCTAGGCGCTAGCTGCCACGCAATTAGGACATATTTTTTACCTGGATTTTCAAAAAAAAATTCACTTTTTATGAAATAATAACACATTCTAAGATGAAACCATATATTAGAATTAGGACAATATTCTAATACTTTTGTGCTTCACATGTTTGACATACATACCTTTGGTTCATATGTATACATCGATAAAGGAAATCAATCGTACATATATCGCTGCCATTTTCACAATATGCTAAACAAACATTCTTATTTTTCAATATGTAAGGTCAATGCCTTTTTCAAGATTAGGCATGATTTTGACTGTTCTAAGGTCAAATAACAAACTTTTTCACTTCATAATAAGATTGAATATGTTTGTGTTTATGTAATTATTTCCAAGAAGCTATTGATGAGTGTGTGATTTTATTTATATATATAATCTCACATAGTTTCACATTTTTTGTAAGCGTTGTTACATTTAAATAAAACAAGTACTCAAGAATTAAATTAGTAGGTTAATCTAATTTGATTGTTTATTTAATAAGTTCAGTTCAATTTTATTGGATTTGCTAGTTTAATTAATTTGGGTCACGAATAATGAACTAATGTTATTGGTTTCAAGATGTCATGATCTTTCTATGGGTCCAAATGTGTGACACACGTCTAAGCGCAGGCGTGTCATGCTAAGTCAAATAAAAGCGTCATGCCACATATCAAAATGTCTAGTTAGAATCAAACTTCAAATGAAAATACGTTACAAATATGTACAAGTGATATGTTTTGACGAATCAAATGTCGTCATGTCAATTCTAATCTAATTGGGCAAAAGGAATTTGTCTTTGCCGCAACTCTTTTATTCTACAACTATATAAGTATCGTTTTCATAATTAAAAAAAAGGGTCTGATATTGATAAGAAGAAGCAAGAACTCTCATGAAAAAAGTGTTGGGTTTTAGCAAGTGTGAATGGGAAAAGAAAAGAGAGAATATGAAAAGTGAGGGAACTACTTTGTAGGGAAAATGAAAAGTCATTTGCAAAATGCAAATGAAAAGTCATTTCTCCCATATCGGCAAAAGAAATGGAAATTGTTGTCCTTATAGAAGGAAACACTTCCATTACTTCTTAAAAGAGATAAGAAGAAGATGCCCCCTCGCGCCGTCGTCGTCGTCGCTCGCTCGGCTTTGGCTTTGGATTTAACAGACACATTTTTTCAAAAAGTTGTTATTTTTTCCAAAAGACACAACTTTCTGCATAAAATGGGTCTGAACAGATTTCACTGAACAGACATGTTCTTTGCTGAAAATGGCTATAAAAGGAAGTCATTTTTTGATTTTTCAAACACTGAAAAATTTTCTTTCTCTACATTTATTTTTCTCTCAAATAAAAACAAAGTGTCGAACGACTGAGTCATTGTGACTTGTTGCTGTTCTTAAGTTCACTGAAGTTAAAGAAATTTGAGGTACCGCTGTTTCTTTAACAGGTTTAATCCATTTTATCTTAGGAGAAATTAATCCATAACCTTGGGTACAGTGAGGGGATTAAATTTCTTAAGGACACACAATAGTTTCTGTGGACTTGGATTATTTCTTGTATTTTATATTTTTTTTCTTCTTCATCTTATTTCTGTTTCCGTTTATTAACCTTATAAATACAGGTTATTGTAAGTATAACAATCTTAAGAAATTTAACAGTTTCGGTATTTGAGGTTTCTGGAGATTAAAACCTTTATAGTTTTCTACTCTGCTTGAATTTTTAAAATTTCATTCGATTAACGATTAAAAGAACATAAAAACTTTATCGTTAAATCAGAAACATTTTGTGTAAAGATTTGTTCTTTACTGTTAGTATTTCAAATACTTAATTTATCTTCCATTTGTGACAAAAAAAATGACTAATTCAAGTCAAACAAATGTTGGAACAGTAAGTGCTGCAACAACAACGGTTGCACATAATCGTTCAAATGTTGCCTTAGCACCGGCTGAGAAACCTGCAAAGTTTTCTGGAGTCGACTTTAAGAGATGGCAGCAAAAGATGTTCTTCTATCTCACTACGTTGAGTCTGCAGAAGTTCATCAATGAGAATGTTCCTGTTATGTCAAATGAAACTCCGACTAATGAACGATTCTTGGTAACAGAAGCATGGACACACTCAGATTTTTTGTGTAAAAATTATATTTTGAGTGGTCTGCAAGATGATCTGTACAATGTGTACAGCAGTGCCAAAACCTCAAAAGAACTCTGGGATGCTTTAGAAAAGAAGTACAAAACAGAAGATGCCGGAATGAAGAAATTCATTGTAGCAAAATTTCTGGACTATAAGATGATAGACAGTAAGACTGTCGTCACCCAAGTTCAAGAATTGCAGGTCATAATCCATGATCTCCTTGCTGAAGGTATAAATTTATTTAATGCCTATGTTAGAAATATTAAGTTTTTCCTTAATACTCACATAACCTTTAATGTAGGATTGATTGTGAATGATGCTTTTCAAGTGGCTGCAATTATTGAAAAGTTACCTCCATTGTGGAAGGACTTTAAAAACTACTTGAAACACAAACGCAAGGAGATGACTGTTCAAGATCTCATAGTAAGGTTGAGAATCGAAGAGGATAATAAGGCTGCAGAAAAGAGGTCACGTGGTAATTCAGCAATATCTGGAGTAAATTTTGTTGAAGAAGATTCCACAAAATTAAAGAAAAGAAAGAAAGCATTTGGTCCAAAAAGCAATCCTCCTAAGAAGAAATTCAATGGAAACTGCTTTAATTGTGGTAAACATGGTCATAGGGCTAATGAATGCCGGGGTCCTAAGAAGGAAAAGAAAAAGAAAGATCAAGCAAACTTGGCTAAATCCAAAGGAGAAATGGATGATCTCTGTGCAATGCTTTCAGAATGTAACTTGGTTGGAAATCCAAGAGAATGGTGGATAGATTCTGGTGCCTCATGCCATGTTTGTGCCAACAAAGAATTATTTTCATCATATACTCCAGCACTTACAGATGAAAAATTGTTTATGACAAACTCCGTTGTTGCAAAGGTGGAAGGAACTGGCAAAGTCCTATTAAAGATGACATCAGGCAAGGTGGTGACTTTGAATAGGGTCTCATATGTTCCAGAATTGAGAAAGAATTTAGTTTCAATTCCAGTTCTGACTAAGAATGGATTTAAATGTGTATTTGTTTTTGTTAAAGTAGTCGTAAGCAAAAATGATATGTATGTAGGAAAAGGCTACCTTAGTGATGGCCTTTTCAAACTCAATGTAATTGCAGTTGATATGAATAAAGATTTTGCTTCTTCTTACTTGCTGGAGTCTAAATGTTTATGGCATGAACGTTTGGGACACGTTAATAATAAAACCTTGCAAAAACTGATTAACTTAAAAATTTTGCCAAAATTTGAGTGCAATAAATCAAAATGTCAAATTTGTGTTGAATCTAAGTATGCTAAACATTCTTATAAATCTGTTGAAAGGAATTCAAATCCTTTAGAATTTATTCACACTGATATTTGTGACATGAAGTCAACACCATCATGTGGTGGGAAAAAGTATTTCATAACTTTTATTGACGATTGCACTAGATATTGTTATGTCTATTTGCTAAATAGTGAGGATGAAGCAATAGATGCATTTAAGCAATATAAAACTAAAGTTGAAAATCAGTTAGATAAAAAGATCAAAATGATCAGAAGTGATAGTGGTGGAGAATATGAATCTCCATTTGCAGAAATATGTTTAGAAAATGGAATAATCCATCAAACTACTGCTCCCTACACTCCTCAGTCTAATGGAATTGCAGAAAGAAAAAATCAAACTTTCCAAGAAATGATGAATGCATTACTTATAAGTTCAGGTTTACCACAGAACTTGTGGGGGGAAGCTATCCTTACAGCAAATCAGATACTTAATAGAGTTCCTCACTCAAAGACAAATGTAATTCCATATGAAAAATGGAAAGGTAGAAAACCCAATTTGAAATATTTCAAAGTGTGGGGGTGTCTAGACAAAGTCCAAGTTCCTATACCTAAGAGGGCAAAAATAGGACCTAAGACTGTGGATTGTGTATTCATTGGATATGCCACAAACAGTAAGGCATGTCGTTTTTTGGTTCATAAGTCCGAACATCCGGATATTCATGATAATACGGTAATGGAATCAGATAGTGCTAAATTTTTTGAACATATCTATCCGTATAAAACTAGACTTGAGTCATCTAGTGGGGGATCTAAACAACCCAGAGAAGAACCAAAAGAGAATGAACAAAATGAAGAAAGTCCAAGACGCAGTAAACGTCAAAAGACATCTACTTCATTTGGATCAGATTTTGTAACATTTCTTCTTGAAAGTGAGCCTCAAACATTCAAGGAAGCAATGTTGTCTAGCGACTCAACCTCTTGAAAGGAGGCTGTTAATAGTGAAATTGAATCAATCTTAAGCAATCATAATTGGGAGTTGGTTGATCTTCCTCCAGGGAACAAACCCTTGGGTTCAAAATGGATCTTTAAAAGGAAGATGAAAGATGATGGAACTATTGACAAATATAAAGCAATACTTGTTGTCAAAGATTTTAGACAAAAGAAGGTCTTGATTATTTTGACACATATTCGCCAGTGACTAGGATTACATCAATTCGGATGTTAATTGCACTAGCTGCAGTATACGGTCTTGAAATTCATCAAATGGATGTGAAAACAGCCTTCTTAAATGGAGAGCTTGAAGAGGAAATTCACATAGAACAACCTGAGGGTTTTGTAGTTCCTGTAAAGAAAAGAAAGTGTGCAAACTTATTAAGTCACTTTATGGGCTAAAACAAGCACCAAAACAATGGCATGCAAAGTTTGATCAAACCATGTTGTCAAATTAATTTAAGATCAATGAATGTGATAAATGTGTTTACATTAAAGATACTCCAAATCAGGAAGTTATTTTATGCCTATATGTAGATGATATGCTTATAATGAGCAAAGACATTGCTAATATAAAAGCTACAAAGCGTATGCTTGCTAGTAAGTTTGATATGAAAGATTTAGGAGTTGCTGATGTGATATTAGGAATTAAAATTCTTAAAACTCCTAACGGTCTAGCATTGTCTCAAACTCATTATATTCAAAAGATACTTGAAAAATTCAAATTTTTAAATTTTAAAAGGGCAAAGACTCCAATTGATGTAAATCTTCATCTTGCAAAGAATAAAGGCGAAAGTCAGTCTCAATTGGACTATGCTAGCGTATTGGGAAGCTTAATGTATGTCATGAATTGTACACGACCAGACATAGCTTGCACTATCAGTAAACTGAGTCGATATACAAGAAATCCTAATCATAATCATTGGTTGGCAATGAAGAGAGTTTTGGGATACTTAGATGACACTCAAAACTATGCTTTACAGTACAACAGATATCCAGCCGTTCTTGAAGGATATAGTGATGCAAATTGGATTACTGGGTCAACTGAAACAAAATCCACAAGTGGATACGTTTTTACTATTGGTGGAGGAGCAATATCTTGGAAATCATCCAAACAAACATGTATAGCTCGCTCTACAATGGAGTCTGAATTCATTGCTTTAGACAAGGCAGGTGAAGAAGCTGAATGGCTCCGGAATTTCTTAGAAGATATTCCATTTTGGCCCAAACCACTGGCCCCTATATGCATACATTGTGATAGTCAAGCTGCAATAGGAAGGGCTGGAAGCATTATGTATAACGGCAAGTCTCGTCACATAAGACGAAGACATAACTCTGTGAGACAACTACTCTCTAGTGGAATCATTACAATTGACTATGTGAAGTCAAAAGATAATGTGTCGGATCCACTTACAAAAGGCCTAAATAGAGAGGGAGTTGAGAAATCATCGATGGGAATGGGACTATGGCCGAGAACAAGTCACCATGGCGGTAACTCTACCTAGAAGACTGGAGATCCCAAGATCTAGGTTCAAGGAGATAAAACAAAGTCATTGATGACGGTTCAACATTGTCAAAGGAAAAAAAATTATTATTATTTTATGGTTCATTCTCATGATAAGACAATGTTTAGTAACTAGGATAAAGACATAAGGAATTTTTAATGGTTTCTAAGTTTGATACAGGAAATATCAAATGGTGTATCTATGGGATAACACATTTAGAAATCACCTATGTAAGTGTGAAGTGTAAGCCGCTTCAAGGAGAATCCGGTAAGGCCAGTTCTTTAAGCACTTACTATCCAAGATGTGTTCATGGCTGAAACGAACAAAACAATGAGAACTAAGAACAGTTCAAGGGTTGATTGTGTGACATATGTTGTCTAGGTATACACCAAAGCTCGAAGGCTCAAAGATATCAAATCTACCGATTGACCGAGTATATCCGATATATGTTCACTACGGAAAGTTTAAAGGGAAACCTACTTATCCAGATGCAATTAACCTTTACCTACAAGACACACAAGTTTTTTCATGCATATGTTTTAACAATAGCCTTCCCCATTCATGTGGGGGATTGTTGGGTTTTATTAAGTGTGAATGGGAAAAGAAAAGAGAGAATATGAAAAGTGAGGGAACTACTTTGGAGGGAAAATGAAAAGTCATTTGCAAAATGCAAATGAAAAGTCATTTCTGCTATATCGGCAAAAGAAATGGAAATTGTTGTCCTTATAGAAGGAAACACTTCCATTACTTCTTAAAAGAGATAAGAAGAAGATGCCCCCTCGCGCCGTCGTCGTCGTCGCTCGCTCGGCTCGGCTTTGGCTTTGGATTTAACAGACACATTTTTTCAAAAAGTTGTTATTTTTTCCAAAAGACACAACTTTCTGCATAAAATGGGTCTGAACAGATTTCACTGAACAGACATGTTCTTTGCTGAAAATGGCTATAAAAGGAAGTCAATTTTTGATTTTTCAAACACTGAAAATTTTTCTTTCTCTACATTTATTTTTCTCTCAAATAAAAAACAAAGTGTCGAACGACTGAGTCTGTGTGACTTGTTGCTGTTCTTAAGTTCACTGAAGTTAAAGAAATTTGAGGTACCGCTATTTCTTTAACAGGTTTAATCCGTTTTATCTTGGGAGAAATTAATCCATAACCTTGGGTACAGTGAGGGGATTAAATTTCTCAAGAACACACAGTAATTTCTGTGGACTCGGATTATTTCTTGTATTTTATATTTTTTTTCTGCTTCATCTTATTTCTGTTTCTGTTTATTAACCTTATAAATACAGGTTATTGTAAGTATAACAATCTTATAACAGAAAGGTCATTAATTTTCTCTATATTAGTCAAGATTAGAAGAACGATTATAGTTCCTAGTGTGGAATTTAAATTAATTATTTGTACAAATTCGTAGCAAAATAGTCTAGTCAAGTTCAAGACAAAAATTAATGAAGACCAAGCTACTCCACCCTTGAATCAAATCAAAAAAAATCAAAGTTTATCATAATTTATTTATATTGTTGTTGGAGGAATCAGAGGAATTTCCTAATTAACACTCATTATATTTGAAATCGAATATTATGACTATTGCCATAATTTTTCCACCTTGATGATTAATTTTATCGTCTACAAATTCTGATATGTCTAGCAAATCCTTCATCTCATCTCCACAAATCATAGTTGTAAATCTCAAGTCACAAAGATGAAAGCTCTATTTGTGGGTAATTCAAGTCTCATATTTGACTTTCATCCAGTCTATACTCCTAATAGCCTTGAAGCACGGTTATGTATAGATAATGAAATTTTATGGGACTCTACTAGATAATTTTAATTTCACATAAGGTTCTTGAAGACTACTGTATCGTGACTCTAACTCATGTCAGATATTATATTCCCTTAAAGAAGCATATCGAATATTCATAAACTCTTGGGATGTTTGTAACTTAACTAATCAATTATACCATACATTTTTTGGGTTCCTTTATAAATAGCTATATTGTTAAATTTCATGTAGACTAATTAGTTAGTACACGTAATCAGTTAGTTACACATTCTGTTATATTTTGTTAGGTGTATATAATAGTGTGTAGAAGGCTGTAGAAGGTTCTGGTATTCCACTTGTATTCATCATGCACCTCTATATATAAGAGGTAGTTTTGTACAGATAAGTGTTGTGGAGTAACTCAATAGTATCAGTTTCATTTTTCTCTATTTCATTCTCAATGTTCTTAGACAGTTAGAAACTCCATCAATGGAGTTTGGAACTTGTTAGTTCACTTTTTCACACACACATATATATATATATACACATTTATAAACAAAAACCAGAAGTTCCATTTCCACAATGTCAATCAAGCAACTATTTCCTTTGCTTCTCATCATGCAGCTGTCATGGTGTATACGGACCTCGAACCATGTCTTGGTTTTGTGCTAAATGTCAGCATGTTAGGGTGGGCTTAAATCTCTCCTTGTTGCTGCGGGTACCTGACCGTCAAAGCGCTTGCAAATGCATAAAGAGCAAATGCTAATTAATGGAGTTCAAATTGGCCCTGGAATATGTAAGTCTAATGTTCCTTACCAGATTAGTCCAAATGTTGATTGCTCAAACATCACATAAGACACATTTTCTATGAATTTATTTAGTGAGAATGGGATATTTATGTCCCTTTATTTCCAAGACACACTATTAAATAATATCACATTTTGTATGTTTTAGCATTTAGTCAAATTAGCATTTGAATGTTTTAATGGTGGAGGAGATGGATAATTAAGTGGTGTTTGAGGGTGGTTACCACCCAGTATGTCAATTAACAACGATTAGGTGGGTTACAAATATTACTCTGATGATTGAAAAGAGTCAATACTAATACTCTCATGCTGAGTCAGAATTAAAAGTTTGAGAGTACTACATCTTGGAATAGAGAAGAAAAATATTACAAATATATTTTTTTTTAAAAAAGAGAAACTTTTGTTTATATAGTGGTATTCGAATCCAAAACACTAGTTCGGAAAATATTTTCACGGTCCTTTCCTTATCATGAAGCCGTCAAGCTATTTTTTACGAGTTAATCATATCATATATCATATATTATTAAAAGTGAGAAAAAAAGTTAAAAGTTAAAATATCATTTTACTCCTATGCTAAATAAAAATATTATAAAATAGCTAATCAATTACATATTAAATAGTAATTATATAATATACATTCATGAAATAATATACATTCATCTTAATGCATTAAATGAATTACAAATTTAAATTAATTTTACACGTTGAAATATACACAAGCCCTAAATTTCAATAACCAATACCCCTCATTTTTCAGTTTAATTAATACTTAGAAATAAGTCAAACAATTACAACACCCAAAATTCTAATAACCTAAAACCCCTAATTTCTTTGCTTCAATAATAGAACATTTTCTAATAACTACCGCCTACTAAATTTTAATAACCAAACTCACATTTTTTGGCTATATTCTCAATTATTGCATACCCAATGGTAGTTACATATACATTTATGATGGTTATTACATACATATTTTTATTTTCTTCATGAAATATTTTTTAAGCTTATAAATTAACCCATCTGAATATTTTTTTCAATTTTTTTTGTACGTCCTGTATCATATATTTGTTATTTTTTAGTTTTGGTCTTATGAAACTTATATCCTTTCATTTATTTATTATTTTTCTCTGTTATTTGCTTTAAATATCCACATTTATTATACGTGTGTATATATATATATATACACGTATAGGCTATAATTCTCATACTTTTTGTATTTACGACCTCTAAATATTTAATTTAAGATTTTAATATAATTTTTGGTGTTTCTCCAATTTTATTTATATAAATATTTTTTTTTGAGATCCTTAGGTATCCTTTTTATTCTATAGTGAAAGTAGTGAAATATTTATATTATTTTTGTTCTATTAATTCGTTCTTTAGTTTGACTCGACAAAGAAGGATCTTGAATTTTGATTGGCTATGATAGAAGGAGTCGACAAGAAATCAAAAAAATTATGTACTATTTATGTATTCTGTTTACGGGTGTGTTTGGTATGAAGGAAAATGTTTTCCAAGGAAAATGTTTTCCTAGAAAATGTTTTCGTGGAAAACAAGTAGATTTTAGACTTATTTTCTCATGTTTGATTGGTGAGTAGAAAATATTTTCCGGAAATAATTTTTAGTGTTTGATTTATGAATGAAAAATATTTTTTGAGGAATATCTTTTATTTTTACTAGAATACAAAATAATTTATGAAATTGACAATATTTTTTAAAAACAATTTTTTTTTGTGGTGGTGGTGATAGGGGTGGGGTGGGGTGGGGTGGGGGAGGGGGTAGGAGTGAAAAAATAAAAATTTGTACTTGATAGTATTTTTAAAAAACAAAATTAATTTTTTGGGTGGTTGGGGTTGGGGGTGAGGGGGCTGGTAGGGGAGCTGGCCGGGGGATGGGGAGGTAGGATTTTAAAAATAAAAATTTGGAGTTGAAAATATTTTTAAAAAGCAAAATTAATTTTTTGGGGAGGGGGTGGTGTTGGGGGCGGGGGATCAGAGATCGGGTGAAAAAATAAAATTTTCAAATTGAAAATATTTTTTTTAAAGCTAATGTTTTTTCCAAAAAGAAAATGTAATTTGAAATTAGATGAGAGCTTTGGAAACTGTTTTCCTTAATTTTTGAAGGGAAGTCATTTTCCTTAATTTTGAGGAAAATGAGTTGATTTGGAAAAAACTTTTGCCCCAACCAAACATGAGAAAATTGAAAACATTTTCCAGAAAATGTTTTCCTTCATGCCAAATACACTCTACATCTATATTGTATGATGAAAGTCTTAAGAAAGATTGTATTTCTATCTATTAGACTTTTAAAATTTAATTTTCTATGAATTTTTGATTGATTAGTCATTTGTGGATTTATTGAAAGTTTGCTAATTACCAACAAAAGTTCAAAAACTCACAGTTGGTTGCTTAATAGAACTTGATTTAAACATTAAAATATGCTCCTTATTCAGTATTTTATTGTAACGACCTGGTTAGTCGTTTTGAGCAGCAGATTTTAATTCTGGAAAAACAGGCTGAGGCGACGGACCCCACGACGGACCGTCATGGGCACGACGGACCGTCGCAGGGTCTCGTTTCAAAACACTTAGAAAAACTGAAAATTGGGTACTGAAATCGACTCTCTGAACTTCGTAACGGAATGGCAGGACGGACCGTCACAGGTGTGACGGACCGTCACAGATTCTTCAGAGAAATTGAGTCTCTGAACTCTGTGACGGGCAACAGGACGGACCATCGCAGGCGCGACGGGCCGTCACAGACTGTGCAATCCCAGTCTAGGTCGGATTTCTTGATACGTTTTAAGGAACGTTTTTGACTATTCTTGCCTTAATTATAAATTTAGTCGGTTAATGTTAATAAGTCTAATTACTTGGGGGTTAAAAGAGGTAACCTTAAGTTAATTAGTGGGGCATTATTGCCCATCTTTTATTCTTAATTATATACTAATTAGGGTAAAAGAAAGAAGGTTGGAATAAGAAAAAGAAAAGAACAGAAAGAGAGAGAAGGGAATCGATAGAGAGAGAGACGATCGAGAAGGGGAAACACAAAGCTTTGGAGAAAATTTGCTTGCTTGATCACTAATCTTTGGTGGAGGTAGGTTATGGTTTTCATGCTATTCGTAGTAAACTCTTAATAGCGAATGATATGTGTTAGTAGTATTGTGAACCTTCTATATGCTTAATTGTATGCTTGCATGAATGATGTGATTATGTAATTATGTATAAATAAGCATGATGAAGCTATTAAATCCCAAATCTTGAAAAGAAACCCTAATCTACTTTGTTAATGATGATGCCTTGGTATAAAAGAAGGCTTGATGAATGAAAGTAGTGAGATTAGGGGATCGGGTGCCACGTTCTGGTACCAGGATAGTATATGAGGATCGGAGTGTCACGTTCCGACACAAGGATAGAATATGGATCGGGTGCCACGTTCCGGTACCAGGATAGAATATGGATCGGGTGTCACGTTCCGACACCAGGATAGAATATGGATCGGGTGCCACGTTTCGGTACCAGGATAGTATATGAGGATCGGAGTGTCACGTTCCGACACCAGGATAGTATATTGAGGAGCGGAGTGTCACGTACCGACACGAGGGGAATAAAGATAATAAATCTTGAAAGATGTTAATATATTCAATCTAATGGACCGAATTCCCAAATGAGTATGGTATTGAGGCTTGAGTCCTCATGTGTGAACTTGACGGTAATTGTTAATGATATAGTACTTGCTGTTGCTACATGTTGAGTATCATAGTTGATTTTATGATATTACTTGATATATATTGTTTCTATTTTGAGTTGGCCGATGATATCTACTCAGTACCCGTGTTTTGTACTGACCCCTACTTTTATGTTTTTCTTCTTGTTATTGTGGAGTGCAGCAAACGTGCCGTCATCTTCAACTCAACAGTAATTCTAGCCAGTCTTCGTCACACCGGATCTTCAGGGTGAGCTAACGCTTCTAGCTTGGACTGGATCTTCTCCTTCCTGTCTTGACGCCTTGAACTTCCGGCATGGACTAGCTTTTATTTGTTTTAGCTTTTTAGAATACTCTTAGTTTAGTACTTGATCATAGATGTTCTTGTGGTGATGACTTCCAGATTTTGGGAATAATAATAGTTATTGATTTTATTAATGAGCTAAGTCTTCCGCATTACTTTCTGTTGATATTATATTGAAATGTTAAGGTTTAGATTGGTTGGTTCGCTCACATAGGAGGGTAAGTGTGGGTGCCAGTCGCGGCCCAGATTTGGGTCGTGACAAACTTGGTATCAGAGCATTAGGTTCGTTGGTCTCATCACACAAGAACGAGTCTAGTAGAGTCTTAAGGAACGGTAGGGGGACGCCTTTACTTTTCTTTGAGAGGCTATAAGACTTTAGGAAAATTCCATTCCTTCTTTCTTTCTTTCGTGCTACTACTTGAATCCAATTGGTATCTAGGTGATACAAATTGGTATCTGACCATCTTCACTCTCTTTCGCAGATGGTTAGAACTAGAGCAACGACTACGCCAACACCAACACCAGCACCGGCGGGACAGGGTGCGTCTGAGCCAGCCACTGGGGCTGTAGCTCGAGGAAGAGCAGCGGCAAGAGGCTGTGGTAGAGGTTGTGGGAGGACGTCCTCTAGGGGAAGAGGACAAGCACCTAGCCCATCTGATACTAGGGCAGTGACTCCTCCACCGACTGAGGAAATAATAAGAGAAGGGGAGGATGGGGAAACTGAACAAGTGCAGAATGAGGGATTGCCACCCCAACCTACCCCAGAGATGATCAATCAGGTTCTCGTCTATCTCAGTGGGTTGTCTGATCAAGGTCAGGCACCTCCAGTGTTTTCTGCGCCAACACCTCCGGTTTCAAAAGTACAACATGCAGCCACTATGGCTCCTCGTATGGATGTCTCATTGGACATAGGCACATTTCTACGTCTGACTACTGGGCCTATAATGACAAATGATCAGCATGAACTTTTCAGTAAGTTCTTGAAATTGAAACCTCCGGTCTTCAAGGGTGCTGAATCGGAGGATGCTTATGATTTTCTGGTTGACTGTCACGAGCTACTACACAAGATGGGTATAGTAGAACGGTTTGGTGTGGAGTTTGTGACTTATCAGTTTCAAGGGAACGCCAAAATGTGGTGGCGTCACATATTGAGTGTCAACCAACAGAGGCACCACCTATGACTTGGGCCTCATTCTCTAGCTTGTTTATGGAGAAGTATATCCCCCGAACTTTGAGGGATAGGAAAAGGGATGAGTTCTTGAACCTAGAGCAAGGTAGGATGTCGGTCAATGCATATGAGGCTAAGTTTCGTGCATTATCCCGGTATGCCACCCAACTATGTTTCAGTCCACAAGAGCGGATTCGCCGTTTTGTGAAGGGGTTGAGATCAGAGTTGCGGATTTCAGCCTTACAGGTAGCGGCTACAGCGAAATCTTTTCAAGAAGTTGTAGACTTCGTAATAGAGGTAGAGGGAGTGAAGCCAGATGACTTCACCATGGCAACTACATCAAAAAGGTTTCGAAAGGGGGGGTGAGTT
This sequence comes from Solanum lycopersicum, assembly GCF_036512215.1. Taxonomy (NCBI): domain Eukaryota; kingdom Viridiplantae; phylum Streptophyta; class Magnoliopsida; order Solanales; family Solanaceae; genus Solanum; species Solanum lycopersicum. The sequence continues at coordinate 7,474,397 of NC_090811.1, forward strand.
TAATGGTTCCCACTCTAGAGGACAGAGTTCCGGAGGATACTCAGTTCGACCCATTCAGTCTTCACTACAGACTGTAGTTGGGGATCCACCTCAGACCGGCCAACACTTCTCTGAGAGACCTATGCATGAACCCCGAGAGTGCTATGGATGTGGGGAGATTGGACATATTAAGAGATATTGTCCAAAACAGAGTTACAGACCTCCAAATGTTAGAGGTAGAGGTAGTCATGGTAGAGGTTGTTATTCTGGAGGACGTGGTGGTCGAGGTAATGGTGGTCACCAAAACGGCAGAGGTGATGGGCAAACTGGAGCCCCTAAATCAGAACATGGTAGGGGCAACGGGCAAACAAACGAAAGGGCCCATTGTTACGCTTTCCCTGGGCGGTCTGAAGCGGAGGCATCTGATGCTGTCATCACAGGTAATCTTCTGGTTTGTGATTGCATGGCTTCCGTATTGTTTGATCCTGGATCCACATTTTCTTATGTATCTTCCTCGTTTGCTAATGGTCTAAATTAACATTGTGAATTACTTGATATGCCTATTCGTGTTTCTACTCCGGTGGGTGAGTCTGTGGTAGTTGAAAAGGTATATAGGTCTTGTTTGGTGAACTTTGTGGGGAGCAACACTTATGTAGATTTGGTTATCTTAGAAATGGATGATTTTGATGTAATTCTGGGTATGACTTGGCTTTCTCCGCAATTTGTGATCTTGGATTGTAATGCTAAAACGGTGACGTTAGCCAAGCCTGAGACAGATTCGTTAGTGTGGGAGGGTGACTACACTTCCAATCCGGTGCGTATCATCTCCTTTCTTCGTGCTAAGAAAATGATTAGTAAAGGGTGTTTATCTTTCTTGGCACATCTCAAGGATGACACTACCCAAGTACCTTTGATTGAGTCGGTTTCAGTGGTCCGTGAGTTTCTGGATGTGTTCCCTGCAAATCTCCCTAGTATGCCACCGGATAGGGATATTGACTTCTGTATTGATCTTGAACCGGGTACTCGCCCCATTTCTATACCCCCTTATCGAATGGCTCCCACGGAGTTAAGAGAGTTAAAAGCCCAACTTCAAGAGTTGTTAAACAAAGGCTTTATTAGACCAAGTGCATCTCCTTGGGGTGCTCCGGTTTTGTTTGTGAAAAAGAAGGATGAGAGTTTTCGAATGTGTATAGAGTACAGACAACTAAATAATGTAACCATAAAGAACAAGTATCCTCTTCCTCGCATTGATGACTTGTTCGATCAGTTACAAGGTGCTTGTGTCTTCTCTAAGATTGACTTTAGATCCAGTTATCATCAATTGAAAATACGGGCAACGGATGTGCCAAAGACTGCTTTTCGAACGAGGTATGGGCATTACGAATTTGTAGTGATGTCTTTTGGTCTTACGAATGCCCCTGCTACTTTCATGAGCTTGATGAACGTGATTTTTAAGCCATATCTAGATCTATTTGTGATCGTATTTATTGATGATATACTGATATACTCTAAAAGTAAGGAGGAACATGAAGAACATTTGAGAATGGTATTGGAAATGTTGAGGGAGAAAAAGCTTTATGCCAAGTTCTCTAAGTGTGAGTTTTGGCTAGATGCAGTGTCCTTTTTGGGGCACGTGGTTTCTAAGGAAGGAGTGATGGTGGATCCTTCTAAGATTGAGACAGTGAAGAATTGGGTAAGACCCACTAATGTGTCAGAAATAAGGAGCTTTGTTGGGTTAGCTAGCTACTACCGCCGATTTGTCAAGGGATTCTCTTCTATTGCTTCCCAATTGACGAACTTGACTAAGCAGAATGTTCCATTTGTATGGTCGGACGAATGTGAGGAAAGCTTTCAGAAGCTCAAGACTTTGTTGACTACCGCACCTATCCTTACCTTGCCAGTAGAGGGTAAGAACTTCATTGTTTATTGTGATGCATCCTATTCTTGTTTGGGTGCAGTACTAATGCAAGAGAAGAGTGTGATTGTTTATGCTTCAAGGCAATTAAAGGTGCATGAACGTAACTATCCGACCCACGATTTGGAATTGGCTGCGGTAGTGTTTGCATTAAAGCAATGGAGACACTATTTATATGGGGTTAAGTGTGAGGTCTATACGGATCATCGTAGCCTACAGTATGTCTTTACTCAGAAAGATTTGAACTTGAGACAGAGGAGATGGATGGAACTACTAAAGAACTACGACATCACTATTTTGTATCATCCGGGAAAGGCGAATGTTGTAGCGGATGCTTTAAGTAGAAAAGCGGGAAGCATGGGAAGTCTAGCTCACTTGCAAGCTTGTAGACACCCATTGGCTAGAGAAGTTCAAATTCTGGCTAACGACCTTATGAGATTAGAAGTAAATGAGAAGGGAGGATTGTTGGCTTGTGTGGAGGCAAGATCTTCCTTCCTTGACAAGATTAAGGGAAAGCAGTTTAATGATGAAAAATTGATCCGGATCTGAGATAAAGTGTTGCAAGGAGAGGCTAAAGAAGCGACAATCGATGAGGAAGGTGTTTTGAGGATTAAGGGAAGGGTATGCGTACCCCGCGTCGATGATTTGATCAACACTATTCTGACAGAGGCTCATAGTTCAAGGTATTCGATACATCCGGGTGCAACCAAGATGTACCGTGACCTAAAGCAACACTTTTGGTGGAGTAGAATGAAACGGGATATTGTGGATTTTATTGCCAAATGTCAAAACTGTCAACAAGTAAAGTATGAACACCAAAGGCCCGGAGGAACACTTTAGAGAATGCCCATTCCTGAATGGAAGTGGGAAAGGATTGCAATGGATTTCATGGTTGGTCTTCCAAAGACATTGGGAAAATTTGATTCTATTTGGGTAATTGTTGATAGGCTAACTAAGTCTGCTCACTTCATTCCGGTCAAGGTGACTTACAATGCAGAGAAGTTAGCCAAACTTTATATCTCGGAAGTGGTGCGATTGCATGGGGTTCCACTCTCCATTATATCAGATAGAGGTACGCAGTTTACTTCTAAGTTTTGGAAAACATTGCATGCGGAATTAGGTACTAGGTTGGACCTTAGTACTGCGTTCCATCCTCAGACCGACGGTCAGTCTGAGAGAATGATTCAAGTGTTGGAGGATATGCTTCGTGCATGTGTGATAGAATTTGGTGGTCATTGGGATAGCTTCTTACCCTTAGCAGAGTTCTCCTACAACAATAGCTATCACTCAAGCATTGATATGGCCCCATTTGAGGCACTATATGGGAGAAGATGTAGGTCTCCCATTGGGTGGTTTGATGCATTTGAGGTTAGACCTTGGGGTACTGACCTTCTGAGGGAATCGTTAGATAAAGTGAAATCTATTCAAGAAAAGCTTCTAGCGGCGCAAAGTAGACTGAAGGACTATGCAGATCGGAAGGTTAGAGACTTGGAGTTTATGGAGGGTGAACAAGTCTTGTTGAAGATTTCGCCAATGAAAGGGGTGATGCGGTTTGGTAAGCGAGGTAAACTTAGCCCAAGGTATATTGGTCCATTTGAAGTACTTAAGCGAGTAGGAGAGGTGGCTTATGAGTTAGCCTTGCCTCCAGGGCTGTCCGGAGTGCATCCAGTATTCCATGTGTCGATGTTGAAAACATACCATAGGGATGGAAACTACATCATCCGTTGGGATTCAGTTTTGCTTGATGAGAACTTGTCTTATGAGGAGAAGCCTGTTGCCATTCTAGATAGAGAGATTCGCAAGTTGAGATCAAGGGAGATTGCATCCATCAAAGTTCAATGGAAGAATCGACCCGTTGAAGAAGCCACTTGGGAGAAGGAGGAGGATATGCAAGAAAGATACCCACATCTGTTTACAGATTCAGGTACTCCTTTTCGCCCTTGTTTTCCTTCTTGTGATCGTTCGGGGACGAACGATGGGTAAATTGGTATCTATTGTAACGACCTGGTTAGTCGTTTTGAGCAGCAGATTTTAATTCTGGAAAAACAGGCTGAGGCGACGGACCCCACGACGGACCGTCATGGGCACGACGGACCGTCGCAGGGTCTCGTTTCAAAACACTTAGAAAAACTGAAAATTGGGTACTGAAATCGACTCTCTGAACTTCGTAACGGAATGGCAGGACGGACCGTCACAGATTCTTCAGAGAAATTGAGTCTCTGAACTCTGTGACGGGAAACAGGACGGACCGTCGCAGGCGCGACGGGCCGTCACAGACTGTGCAATCCCAGTCTGGGTCGGATTTCTTGATACGTTTTAAGGGACGTTTTTGACTATTCTTGCCTTAATTATAAAGTTAGTGGGTTAATGTTAATAAGTCTAATTACTTGGGGGTTAAAAGAGGTAACCTTAAGTTAATTAGTGGGGCATTATTGCCCATCTTTTATTCTTAATTATATACTAATTAGGGTAAAAGAAAGAGGGTTGGAATAAGAAAAAGAAAAGAACAGAAAGAGAGAGAAGGGAATCGATAGAGAGAGAGACGATCGAGAAGGGGAAACACAGAGCTTTGGAGAAAATTTGCTTGCTTGATCACTAATCTTCGGTGGAGGTAGGTTATGGTTTTCATGCTATTCGTAGTAAACTCTTAATAGCGAATGATATGTGTTAGTAGTATTGTGAACCTTCTATATGCTTAATTGTATGCTTGCATGAATGATGTGATTATGTAATTATGTATAAATAAGCATGATGAAGCTATTAAATCCCAAATCTTGAAAAGAAACCCTAATCTACTTTGTTAATGATGATGCCTTGGTATAAAAGAAGGCTTGATGAATGAAAGTAGTGAGATTAGGGGATCGGGTGCCACGTTCTGGTACCAGGATAGTATATGAGGATCGGAGTGTCACGTTCCGACACCAGGATAGAATATGGATCGGGTGCCACGTTCTGGTACCAGGATAGAATATGGATCGGGTGTCACGTTCCGACACCAGGATAGAATATGGATCGGGTGCCACGTTTCGGTACCAGGATAGTATATGAGGATCGGAGTGTCACGTTCCGACACCAGGATAGTATATTGAGGAGCGGAGTGTCACGTACCGACACGAGGGGAATAAAGATAATAAATCTTGAAAGATGTTAATATATTCAATCTAATGAACCGAATTCCCAAATGAGTATGGTATTGAGGCTTGAGTCCTCATGTGTGAACTTGACGGTAATTGTTAATGATATAGTACTTGCTGTTGCTACATGTTGAGTATCATAGTTGATTTTATGATATTACTTGATATATATTGTTTCTATTTTGAGTTGGCCGATGATATCTACTCAGTACCCGTGTTTTGTACTGACCCCTACTTTTATGTTTTTCTTCTTGTTATTGTGGAGTGCAGCAAACGTGCCGTCATCTTCAACTCAACAGTAATTCTAGCCAGTCTTCGTCACACCGGATCTTCAGGGTGAGCTAACGCTTCTAGCTTGGACTGGATCTTCTCCTTCCTGTCTTGACGCCTTGAACTTCCGGCATGGACTAGCTTTTATTTGTTTTAGCTTTTTAGAATACTCTTAGTTTAGTACTTGATCATAGATGTTCTTGTGGTGATGACTTCCAGATTTTGGGAATAATAATAGTTATTGATTTTATTAATGAGCTAAGTCTTCCGCATTACTTTCTGTTGATATTATATTGAAATGTTAAGGTTTAGATTGGTTGGTTCGCTCACATAAGAGGGTAAGTGTGGGTGCCAGTCGCGGCCCGGATTTGGGTCGTGACATTTTTGCTATATTTTAAAAATGTATTAGTAATTAATATATATATATATATATATAAATATATAATCCCAGGTAAGATCGGTTCAGGATCATGGGATCCTTTTCTATCAGATAGGAAGGGTTGTAGCACAAAATGTACTTCTTAACCACCCTAATCTAATCTCGATTAGAACAGAAAACTCAAGACGCATACTGAAAAAGTCAATCTCCCCCCTTTTTTTTGTTTTAGCACTAGTGTTGATATGGTCTTCGGAGAATCGGTAAGACATAGCGGACGACCTAATCGCAGTGCGGTGCTCTCAAAAAGCTCAATCCTCTAAGGCTGAAACGAATAGATCAGGAATTCGACCTGGGATTCGCCCGTTCCGATCCTTGCCTACTAATATATATATATATATATATATATATATATATATATATATATATATATATATATATATATATATATATATATATATATATATATATATATATATATATATATATATATATATATCTACGAATAAGGTACTGAATTCATGCAAACCCACAAAATCTCACTTAGCTCCGCCTCAACGAATACCTTTTACTATTCTTTTTTTTTAATCCGTTCTTTTGCTCCAAGTGGATCATTTTGTTAATTTCTATTTCTATCATTGTTGTTCTATGTTATTTTGCATTTTACTTATTTCGCCATTAATTAAGATTTACGGGCATGGAATTTAAGTGATTGAGGTGTATATAATTCGAAAGTTGGATGATAAATATAAGAGAATATATTTAAAAATATAACGAATAACAAATATAATTGTTTTACAAAATTACATAAGCAAATATAACCTTTTTCTGATAATTTAATGTATACAACAGAATTTCTCAAATTTTATTTTATAGAAATTTAGAGTGAAATAGGAAAACTAAGAGACTCGATCTCGAAACAATACAACAAAATCTCTCAAATTTTATTTTATAGAAATTTTGAATGAAATAGATAAACTAAGAGACTCGATCTCGGAACAATTGACCACCAAAGAATATAGTGTAATAGATGGGGCAGCTCCTCCCTTAATTAGAATTTTTGAATTTGAACCTTGAATATGAAAAGTTCTTTGGATGGGAAGGTCCTTACAAATGGGGCTCTCCGTTGGCCAAATTCAAATACACAATTAAACTTTAATGTGAATATCAATATCAAATAAAAAATAAAAATAAATAAAAAATCTCCAACAAACTGAAAAGCTAAAGAGCCAAAAATGAAAAATTGAAGTACTAGTCTTTTTTTTTTGTGTGTGTGTGTGAGAAGTATGGTAAATATATTTATTTTTATTACTGTATTACACTTGACCAATCATCTTAATATTATTAACTATAAAAGGATTAAAAAGACATATTTAGGGTGTGTATGATATCAAGGAAAATATTTTAATTTTCCAAATTTTTCATGTTCGATAGTTTAGATATTTTTCTTTAAAAAAAAACCTAAAAATAAGAAAAAAAAATAAACTCACTAGTAAAAGTAGAAACTACCTCCATTCATAACACCCTCCAACAGACCAACACTTGCTCCATTATTATTAATAGATGAATAACACATCTCTTGGTAAATATGAAAAGCTGAGATTCTCTTTTAGTTTATAACCTATTTTTGGTTACATTTAATTGTTTTACCACATAAACAGTATAATGTTGTCAAGACATAAGGCGTTGGTCTGAGGTTCTATGTGGAGAAAACCAGTATCTATCTACACATATTAACTATTACATATACATATTTTATTTTTATTTTTAAAAATATTTAGACCATCACTTCTTTAAAAAATATACCATATTTAAAATAAAAAAAATCAGATACACATCCCTTTAAAAATGATAATGTATAATCATCTTAAAATTAATTTTCTCAATTAGTGGGAAATTGACAATTCAAATTAATTTCTATTTATTTTTTTACAGTCGTTTCCTTCCCCCAATCTCAAAACAGATACGTATCCCAACCATTACCCCCTTTTTCTTCTTCTTCATTAAACCATTGTTATTGATGAAATGCAAGGAATTACTTGAATGAGTAGTACAATTGTTAGGGGTAGATCAATAATTGTACAGTTAGTTAGTTAGACAATTTGTTAGTTAGTTAGAATAAACAATAGGCTGTGTAAAGGTGTATAAATAAGCATGTACTGTAAACATTTGCATTTGAACTCTCTAGAATAAAAAATCTTCTTCTTCTTCTTTTCTCTCTACTTTCATCATCTATGAGTTTCATCCTGGTATCAGAGCATTGATCACAATTGTGATTTCAGTTTATCCTGGATTACAGATCAACAATGCCCAAGTTTGATCATAATCATGCTTTGTTTCTTCATCCGTCTGACACTACTGGAGCTTCGATAATACCAATGCAGCTATCAGGATCTGACAATTACTCTGTATGGAGCAAGGCAATGAAGATTCAATTGCTTGGAAAGAACAAGTTGGGAATTGTAGATGAAACCTGGAAGAAAGAGGATTTTGGAGCAGATTTAAGTCATTAATGGGATCGATGTAATGCTGTAGTGCAGGGGTGGATCATGAGCTCGGTAATTTGCTATACATATACAATTGTATAATTCGCTGGCCTAAATTGTATAATTCACTGGCCTATTTCGCTGCAATTGTATAATTTATTTTGCATACAATTGAATCGAATTAAAATGAATGTGTATTGCATAATTATAAGTGTATAGCAAGAAGATATATGTTTTTCTCGCTTTATACAAAAACAGAAACACAATATATACACTTCTGTTGTAAAAAACTAGAGAAAATTGTATTTCACTAAAATTGTATAATTCGCAATTGTATAATTCGTTGGCCTTTTTCTCTGCAATATTTGAAGTAAAATGTTTGTAAATTGTATAATTAAGTGTATAACACGAAGATATACATTTTTGCATGTGTATATACAATTTTCTCTCGCTTTATACAAAACAGAAACAGAATTATACACTTCTGTATATAAAGTGAGAGAGGCGAGCGAGAATGGAGAGTGGCGAGCGAGAGTTTTGGGAGAGAGACGCTGGCAAATTTTAGCTAATGTTTGCTATGAAGCACAATTAAATTAAACCCTAGCTATTCCATTTAATTTAGGTTATTAGTTTGCTATTATATACAATTTTCCCTTTTATTTATAATCACTTAAAAGTTTTTAATCTTCTACAAGTACTCCTGTAATAAATTTATAAGTGAAAGAAAAAAATTATTATTTTTCTTAATAGGAAGTAGAGAAAGAAAAGAATTTCAAGAAATTTTGTATATATTTTGAGCATATAATGACTTTTGATCTTTCTAAATTAATGTAAGTGATGTATAATTTGTAGGTTTTTAAATAAATTATATAAATGTAAAAAAATAAGAAAATGTCAAAAATTGAGAAAATAAATAAATGTCATTCTTGACTTTAGAAGCATGCCACATCACCTCTCCTACGATACCATTATAAGTAGAAAGTTGAAAAGAGAAAATCAAATAACACATTTGTAGTTTACTTTTTTTGTACATATAATTTAATAGAAAAAAAGCTTTATATTTAAAATTTATGATGAACTTTAAATAACAGACTACTTACAAAAAATAACAAAAAATCTTAAGCACTTCAATTAATATATATAAAATTAGGGAAGCAACTTAGGGGGGGAGAGCTAGTAGGAGCCATCCCATCCCAATAGCGTATATTTGGAGCTCAATATGAAATCCTATTTTCTTGAAAGACCCGTTCGGATTAGAGAAAACTCCATGTGGAGGATAAAAATATTTCTTTATCGAATCTTGATTATTTTGCGCTCCTCTAACATGCTCCATTAAATATATACCTGCAAAATGAGAAGTTCGACTCCATATGTTGGAACCAATCGAGACATGTAAAAACTGAAAATGAAAATTTGAAAAAAAAACCATTCAAACAAAGATATTTAACCATAATATCCTAAATCATTGAGATGATAACAATTTTTGTCATATGTAACATGTATTTCAGATACTTATATAGTGATAGATGAAGTCACGAGAATTAAATACAAGAAAGATAAAAGATTATTTTGTTTTGTAGAGTAGCCCTTTAGAGAGGAGTTATTAGAGGATTAATGATAGTTTTTTGAGTTTCATAAACCGATTTTATTTATGAGAAATAAAGAAGATTTAATGAGGGAGGTATAATTAAAAAATATAATTTTAAAGTGATTTTTAACCTAGCATATAAATAAAGAATAATTTTTTTAAATTTTTAAAAAAAATATAAATACGAATGGTGGCCATTGAGATTGAGATTTGCCACATCACCTAATCTTTTATCTAGCTTTATATTATATTTTTTTTACAAAAATAATAAAAATAGAAGGTATAAATTATAATAACAATAAAAACTAAAAAATTTATAATAATATAAATTTAAAAATAATATGTAGAAAACGGACATTAGAAAAAAATATTATAAAAATAATTTTTTACGTTTGAGGCAATATGGTAGCCTTTTGGAATTCTTTGATTTAAATGTGTAATTATCATTAAATAACTAATTAATAGTAATATATATATATATATATATATATATATATATATATATATATATATATATATATATATATATATATATATATATATATATATATATATATATATATATATATATAATTGTTGTGTAAGAAATAATTTAAAAAATCCTATTTTTGAAAAAACTAAAAAAGAATTTCTAATCATTGAGGCATATCACATAGGCGGAATGAAGATGCTCATTTATATATATTATATTGATTGATGTGTTTTCCTCTACTGCCTGTGCTCCTCTTTATATAGTAGTTGATGGAGTTTTGAGGAGGAACAACCAAGTGAGAGTAAGACTTAGTCAATTTAGGTATTCCCTTTTGATTTGCTTTAATTTATAGTATTTATATTTTGTTTATTTTTGTATTTGTTAATTAATTTAGAGTCTTATTTAAATTTGAAGAAACATTTCACACTGTTGAAATAGTTTCTTAGGACAGTGCCTAGCACGACTCAAACATATATATTACTTAAGAATATTATTATAGTATCATTTATTTCAATTATTATATTATTATTTTGATATTATTTTTTTCCTATCTATATATATACTAATAAACTTGTCTACGCTTCGTGCGGTCTTAAAAGATGATAAAATATATATTTTTTTAAAACAAAATATTACAATTTTTATCTGTATATTTATCTGTCTATTTGTTTATCAATCGGTCTATTTGCGGCTTCTAACAAAAACATAAGTAATTATTTTTAATCAAAATAAATTATAAACTTGAAAGAAATTATTAAGAGAATATACGATAAAATAAATAATGCAACATCATTCGTACTACGGTAATCAATAGAAAACATGAAATCACTGCGCAATCTTTCAAACTCTTATCGATACTCGCTCCCACAAGCAAATCACCACTCAATAGTCTTCATCTTATTTTTTAAAATCAAATATTATGAATATAATAACACATAAAACATAAAACTTAAAATGATAATGTGATCATTAATGTACTTATTATTGGACTACAATATAAAATAACAGATAATGTCATGAATGTGACTATTAATTATTTTAGGGGCGATTGTAGTGGCCTGGTAGGTTATTTTTGAATATTTTGAACTATCATTTCACTTGAGTAATTAATTGATGGTATCACTTAATTGATAGTTAATGGGTTAAAGTGATAATTTATTGAAGGCCCTATACCATTTAGCCTATATTTAATAAAATAAGTGAGTTAAATTTATCACTTTTAGTATATAAGTATTATTAATTTAGAAAAAAAGAAGAATAAAATAAAGAGAAAGGGAGAAACCCTAAGCGACATCATGAGCAGTGAGTGCTTTTAACTTCACGTAAGTATTTTCACTAAGCTTTTATAATTGTTATTTTATACGTAATTTTCTAGGATAATAGTGAACACTTAATGGTGTATTTTATTAGAATTGAGTCTTAAGGGGACAAAAATAAGTTGGGCAAATTATAATATATTGATATTCGATCAACGAACTAATATAGATTTGGCGTTTCATTTATTTTTGGTTACCGTTGATGTAATTAAAAAGTTGGAGAAATATTTTATGGTTGATGATTGGGTAATTATTCCTAGGATTATAGGGCAATGATTGGAAGAGCATGATGGGTGGGATAATAATCACAAAGGTTTGCACTTCTGCATAGTATCTATAGTTGCAGTTCCTAATACATGTTAGTTGCAGGTTTATTATTCGTGGTTGAATCTCTATTGTAGATACATTGAGATATGTAACTAATTATCAGGTGAATTATATTATATGAAAGTTATTAGGGTTATAGTGTTTAGAGATATTATGACTTAATTTTAGGTTTGAATTTGAGAAATATGAGACTCGACATGTTAATTGACATCGAGTTGAATAACTTGATTATAAACTTAGGTGATTTTTTTCGGTCAAAGTTAAGCATATAGTAGTATGAGTATTGTTAGTTTTGGAATATTGTGGTTATTTATTTGAATAGATTGCCTTGAGTTGGAAGTTCAATGAAAGGGGAAGACTAAAGTCCCAAAGTGTTTGTTCGATAAATTGAGGCAAGTGGATTTCTTAACTCTCGTTAAGTGTATGAAATGCGTGTATTTCCTTATGGTATATGTTTGGGAGTAATGAGATTTGGTGATGGGTTGACTTGTCCACATTGATTAATACTAATGATGAAAAAGGGGGGTAACAAAAGGCAATGTGGTTAATTGTTTGTGTGATATGTTGAGAAAGATTTCAAGGCTTGTTGAATCATTGTTGATGTGATATCATGTTTGTGTTGCTGTGAATTGTGCAATGTTGTGAAAATGGCCATCTCCTAATTATTTGTATGAACATGTCATTTGCATTATTTTGAGACATGGTTATGAAAAATATTATTTGCATTGAGAAAGAATGAGAACTTTTAGAGGATGTACGATTTCGATGGACTTATCGCGCGCCGCGATGGATATTATATTTCGAGGGATGTATCGTACGCCACGATGGTTACAATTATCGAGGATTGTGTCGTGCGCCGCGATAGATACATGGACAGATATGTCCCCCATGGATCCTAGACTGAGAGACGGTGGGTATGTATCACTAGGTCAAATATGCATCATTATACTTGACATTGCACTCCACATACTTATCATTAGTGAACTTGATATTGTGTTCTACTGATTTTGTGAATGCCTTTTCGTGAAACTGGTGATTGATGAATACTGAGCTTGTTGTTGAGGATATGTAATTTGTTAAAATGTTGTTATTGAGGATATAATTTGTCAAAGTTTTGTTGTTGAGGATATGTAATTTGTCTATGTGTTGTTGTTGAACTATGTGCTATGTAAACTTTGAGTTATTAGGTTGGGCTGATTTTTATGCAGGTTGTAGTTGTGGAGGTTCGGTTGGGGTGGTAGGAGTACCCATAGTCTGTTCCCTTAGCTTGTGTTTAGGGATTTACTTGTTGAGTATCGTGTGGTTTGATACTCACCCTTTGCTTCTACAATTATTTGTCGTCTCAGTGACCTTTCTTTTTCCTTAGTTATGATCTTGTTCTATTCTCAGAAAAGAAGTTTATTTGAGACTAGTGTTTTCTTTTGAATCAATTGTAATCCTTTAGAAGCTTGTACACGTCACAACTAAATTATGGGGATATTTTTGAGCTTATTATAAAATTTTCGCATTTTAATATAATAGTTTTGAATTTTAGAATGACTTGTCTTAATGGAATAAATCGAGTTCCATCACGCCTGGATCGTGACAGCTATGATAATAAAAACTTGTGGAAACAATGAAAATAAAGACCCATTAAATTTTACATTTAAGAAATTTGAAGTATTGACCTTTTAGTTTCTAACATTGTATATTTAATATAATTAAGAGTGCTAAAAGATATTTATTTTTTTACTGTTTTTAATATAACATATAATTAAGAAAAAAATTAGAGAACCCTTAAAACGAAGAAAAAAATTTGTATTTCTTGACCAAAAAATTTCCAATTATGATGAACTCTTCTTAATTTTGAAAAATTATGTCTTAATCAAAATAATATTACAATGTGATAAATTAATCTAAAATATTACAAACACAAAACAAATAAACTCACATCATCATTAAAATTAAGTATCTCGTAATCTTCACTAAAATGTAGAAAAAAAATTATTACAAAAAAAGAAAGAACAGAAAGCATTTAAATACATACCTGTGCTCCATTTAAAATTTACTGCAAAATAGAAAGAACAACAGAACTCATTACAAATGAAACAAATTTACCTACCAAACTTAAAAAAATTAGTAACATCGTCACTACAAATGTTAAAAAAAGAAGAGAAAGATATTATCGGAAATGAAAAAGAAAACAACAACAATATATATATCTTTAGACTTTATCCGTTTTGCATCTATGTATGTATATAGCTGTAGAATATGAATGATTTATAATATAATATTATATACAATACATACAACACTAGAAAACCCAAAAGTTGTACTAAATACTATATTGATACAATTAATAAATCAATTAGTAGTAAGAGACTATACATTTAAGTGTATGTCATGCATAACTCGAATGTTTAGGCTTCTCGTTGTAGTATTTTGAATTTCCAACAGACTTAATAATGTGCATTTCATAAATTTTAATACCACTTGTTTAGTACTTAATTATGATTAGTTAATGTCAAACTTGAATTGTTTCGATCTTTCTTGCAATATTTAAGTTTTTGTAATCAATAAAGGATTTAAACCTCTCTAGTAAGAGGATTGGGATGGTGGTTTAGTAATGAGATTAAGAAGATTGAAATTTGGAAGTGATTCTGAATTACTTGTGAACAAAAATGCTAATGTCTCTTGTCCTCCATATATAGAACATTTGGAATGATATTCGAAATCAAGGTCTAACATTCATATCTTCCTATTTCTTATGAGATTAATGAAGCTTATGACAAATGAGGATGGATGGAACTATATATATATAATCTGATGAGGGAGTTAGTGAGTAACCAAATTCATAATGTTGCAATACACTAATTCAAGTAAAAAAACAAAGCGACAAAAAATATCATGATATATTTTCACTCTTTACTTAATTTTTAAATTTTCAGATTTATACTCTCTCATCTTATTTATTATGATTCTTAAATTACCCTTTGTTAGTGTCATCGTTATCTGATACATTTTGTCACAGTTTTTTTTGTTTTAGGCTAAAGTCATATGCGGACACTCAAACTTGTCCCGATTATTCACTTAGACACCTCAACTAGACGTACTACCTATTGAACACCTCAACTATCCAAATTTGAACCGTAAAACCATTTTTTGCCTACATGGCAAATCGTTTGTGATTCACGCAAATGGAGCGTGTGAATTTGTTTTTCTCTCATTTTTTACCCTGCCTACATGGCACCAACGTTAACATTATACTTCAATGTTAAAGTTGAAGTGAAATCCCTAATTCTCTTCCAAAAAAAAAACCTCTTCCCCAATTTCTCTTCCCAAAAATCGATTTAGAACCCTAAATCTCCAATTTTCTCTTCTACTTCTAAATCTCCAAGTTTCTCCCTTCTTCTCTATATATCCAAGTTTCTCTCTTCTTCTCTAAATCAATTCTCTTTTATCAAATATCGCAAATTTCAGTAAATATCGAGGAAGTTGATATATGCAAGTGTGGTTATTATTGTCGATTGAAAACTTCGAGGACTCCTTTGAACCCAGGTTGATTTTTGGATGCAAATCATCAAAGGTTTATTATTTTTCGAACAAAAACTGTTCTTGTTGTACTATTTGAAAAATCAATATTTTGGTATATTTATTACGCCTTACTACTGTTAAATGGTTTGAAGGAAAAATGGTGGATGTGGATATTTTAGATGGATTGATCCGTCGCTTGAAAATGTTGATGAATCATCCTCAATGAATAGACTCATAGACGGTCAAAATCCGATTGATCGACTAAAGAGAAAAGTGAAAGAGCTTGAAGAAGAAAAAAATTCTTTGAAATTTCAATTGAATGAAGGTGAAGTGAAATTGATGGTATTGAACAAGAAGCTTAAGGAAGTTAAACTCCAAAGGGATTGGGAAAATGTCAAATTTAACCGAGTTGTGATTGTTTTTCTTTGTCTACTAACTATTAAATGGTTTTTTAATATTTTTTAGTTGATAGTAGTTCAGGATTGTAGTACTTAATTGTTTAGTTTTGCAGTAGTTAGGTAGCTATTCTAGATCAATTATTGATGTTTTAATTGGTATATGTCCTTCATATTTTGTATCAAATTGGAAGTATGAGTTGAATTGATCTCTGTTGAAGTGATCACTTGCTATATGTTTTGAATTTTTTTCTGGAATTAAATTGATCAGTAGTCTAATTGACAAAAACAAAAGGCATGCATTGAAAGGTAGTGTAGTTGTTGTTCAAAAAGTAAGTTAATAACACAAATGCATGACTGAAAAATACATAACACACAGTAATGAAAATACATAACACAAATGCATTGAGAGGTAATAGAAAATCATTGTCTTACAATAGGCATAGTCTTGCTAACACAAATACAATGTTCAAAAATACATTAGACGAGTGTTCAAATAACCAAAGAGTAAATTGTTTTCAAATAGACACCCATTTAACATGGGCCAAGATAATAACAATTTCCCAAATGAACTACTTCCAGTTTTTCGTTTTAGCTTTCATTTGTTGTAACTGTGAGGTGCTGACTGCATCTTTTCCCTTCCATTTTAGGCCACAGGGTTTAAAACCAAGGTCTATATTGGTTGGTGAAACACTCTTCAATGTTGTTGGCCCATGTAGAATCTTCTCACTTGATGTACCAGGCTACAATATAAGATACAAAGTGTAAAATAAGGTTAGATTATAAGGCTATAAAATATACACTAAAACAGGTGAACATACATTAAATACTGGGCTCCAGTTGTAGGATTAGAGTAAACACCAAAACTAGTTGCAGGCCTTCTGTTTTCTCCAGTAGTAGCAGCAAATGAGGCAAAATTGTATGGTCTCTTGTGACCTGATAAAGGTGACAATTAACTAGAAGAACTATCCCTTTTTGTAACAAATGGGGTTCCTCTTGCATTAGCTTTTTTTCTTCCCAATCCTCTTCCAGTTCCAACTTGAACCCTATTTTGAGCAGGTCTTCGCACAGATATTGTGTCAGCACAAATAGAAGTTGTTTGACTTGATTGTGTAGTTGCATATGTGGTTCTGGAAGTAGAATGTGATGGACCTCCCATTGTAGACTATATAACATAAATAAGGATATATGAAAACTTGTAGAACAAACTTAAAATGCAAATGAATTTTTAAAGGATAGCAATTACCTAAACTTACTGTTGTTTGGGTAGTTCTTGGCACAGTTCTTAGCATAACACTGGTATCAAGACAAACAGAACTTTGTGTTCTAACCTGTTGAACAAAAATAAGTACATATGAATAACTGTCTAAATGAAAATTAAGGCAAATGAATATGTAAAGCAAATCTTACTCTTGTTTGAGAATAACTTTGTTGGCTGTTTCCTTGACTTGTAGGTTGAGAAGTGCTCCCCCTCCCATACTATGTCACCACAAAATAAAACATATGATTATAAACTTTAAGCAATTTACAAATGTAAATATGACTAGTATTACTTACTCTTGCACACACAACTTTGTTATGACCAGTTTTCTTGCAAATGGAACATGTCATCTTTACTCCTTTTCTGGAAATTTTTCCCCATTTTTTGGGCTCATCCTTGCTCTTTCTTCTCTTCTTGCCAGGTCTGCCTGGCATTTTTCTTGGTTTTGGAGGCTCTATTGATGGATTTGTTGTTTTAAGTCACATTCTCATATTGGGTATTGGTTGGATGAAATGATTGTAAGCCTTGAGAAATGTTTCCTTCATATACCAGTGCTCTACATGTTGATCAGGATCTTGATTCAAGTAATAATAAGCCCAAATAGCATGAGGACAAGCAATACCTCTCAACATCCACAACCTACAGTCACAATGCTTCTTCTCCAAGTCAACAACAAATGAGTATTCCCCATCACTAATCTCAAACCCATTCACCCCATTCCATTGAACATTACAATTTTTTGAATACTCCTTGTTTCTTTCTAGTATTGCCCTTGCCATAGGTGCAATGTCTGATATCCATGTTTCAGCAAATTTGATCATGTCTATGTGTCTGTTCATCATTTTATGCCTAATATCCTCTAGCATGGTAATAATTGATTTATGTCTAGCAGCTAAGATCCAGGAATTGAAAGTCTCACACATGTTATTTTCTACAACATCACACTTGGAATGAGTTAAAAAAAAAGCTCTACACCAATTTATGGAATCATAATGCAGTAAGTCCTCTGTTATTTCCTTCTTACCTAGCTTAGACATTGCATGAACTTCTTCACCAAACTTGACTTTAAAAGAGGCATTTGAGCATCTCCAAAACTGTTTCCTTCTTTCTTCTCCTTTCCAGTTAATATGCTAATTACTCCATATATGTCTAGCACACATTCTTTTCTTAGCATTTGGGTAACAACTCCAACAATACAGGAATAAGTCCCTAACAAAAAGTATATACATAATAAGTAATTGGAGTTGTAAAACTAAACTAAAAAAAGAAGAAATTGTATAAACAATATCTTTTGCATATCTGACATCACACTCAAACCTTCACCAGTTCCAAAGTTTAGATCAACAATTAAATAACTTATGAACCAGCTCCAACTATGTTTTGTTTCTATATCCACAACAACCCAGGCAATGGGATACATTTGATTGTTCCCATTCTTTCCAACAACAACTAATAATTCACCCTTACAAGCTCCCTTGAGAAAACAACCATCAAATCCAATTATATTCCTACACCCCTCCAACCATCCTTGCTTAAATGTATGAAAGAATACATAAAAATACACAAAAAGGTTCTTCCCTGGTTCAGTTTCCTTATCAATTTTTACCCAACAAGAGCTTCCAGGATTGGTTTGTTTGATCATATCTGCATAGTTACACAATCTGGCAAATTCCAGATTCCAATCACCTATGTCTTCCCTCATAATTTTTTGTTTAGCCCTGTAACAAAGAGTCTTACCAACATAAAGACCCAATGTCTTTCTAACCAAATCTTGAATTTCCCAAATCCTTATGTATGGTTGAGATATAATTCTGTCCTTAAACTTTCTAACAATAAACTTTGAATTGCACAACTTATTTCTGTTTTGAATAGGATGGTAGTTCTTTACAATAAAATCACATGAGTACCTGTCAATCGAAGCATATAACAACCACTTAGACTTAACTTTTTTGCACTTCACCCTCACTCTATGTTTTTCACTAGGTCTTAGCTTTAACTGTCTTCTATACTTTATAGCATAATCTGCCACTGCTTTCCTGAACTGATCTTCCCCTTCAAAGACCATTCCAAGCTAAAAAATTGACACTTCACTATCTTTATCATACCGAACCTTTT
The DNA here is from genome assembly GCF_036512215.1 of Solanum lycopersicum. Lineage (NCBI taxonomy): Eukaryota > Viridiplantae > Streptophyta > Magnoliopsida > Solanales > Solanaceae > Solanum > Solanum lycopersicum. The sequence continues at coordinate 7,493,544 of NC_090811.1, forward strand.
TGCTTCTCCTTCTTGCAGGTATGTCTACTCCCCTAACAGCATCCACATCTAGTTGTTCATCACTATTATCACTCCAACAGTCAGAGCTATCAATGTAATCTTTATCTCCACCCAATTTTCCAATATATTTGTCAGTTTTGTTCTTTCCAATATCCTCAAAACCTCTATCTATACCACCAACTTCTCTAACTGGTATTTCTTTAAATTCAGTAGCCTTTTTTCTCTGTTTTTTGTTTCTTCTTTCTTCTCTAAATGCTCTCAGCTCCTTATCAATATTTGAACCATCTTCTGAAGGTATATCTAAATCTGAATCACTACTCAAGAAATCAGATGCATCTTCTCCACCTAGGTTATCATCCACTTCCTCTCCACCTAGGCTAACATGCTCACCCTCACCAGTAAGGTTAACAACTTCACCCTCACCACCCTCACCACTAAGGTTACAAGCCTCTCGTTCTTCACCTAAGTTAACAACCTCACCATCTTCACCATTAGTTAGATATCCTATAGTTACCTCAGTGTCAAGTAAGGGTTTAACTAATACATGAAAGACATATACTTCAAAAGTGTCCTCATGTTTTAAGTCTTTAATAAGGTGTAGTAAATGTTGGTCAGTTGTAATTAGGATCCATTTTTATTCAATAAGTCTTTCACATAAAAGCCTCCAACAGTTTCATACCCTAATTCTTTAGTATAATACAATAGTTCCAAAATGGAAAAGTGGTCCTTGATGATATACCTTAGTGCAGACACACAGTTTCCAACATAAGTAGGGACAACCGATAACTCAGATAAGATTCCACCATGGTAAATCTTCGTAAATATGATTTCCTCCATGGTAAATTTTTAGCATCCCCCTACAAAATATCAAGCAAATCCTAGATTTAACGGAATATACTCATACAAACAATTAAAAAACAAAGCTTTAAATCATACTTTTGGGTAATAGTAAAGAATGGACACAATATTCGCACACCCTACATTTTACAAAACCAAAGCTTTATGAAATTCATATAAGAAAGCATGTAAAGAAACAAAAATCAAACTTACAGGAGGATAGATCGTAACACGAAGAAGAGGAATCAAACAACAATCGAACAAGGAACTGGAATGAATTGCGAGATGGAGAGCTTGAAATCAAAAGAAAATGTGAAGTTAGAGAGAGAGAGAAAGAGAATTGTTCTGTGAAAGTTAACGATTTGGGAATTTTTCCAAATTTAGGCATTAACAAATACACGTGGGACTTTTTAAATGGTCATTCAATACACATCAGATACACGTGGGGCGGTTAACTACATGCGCCACATAATTAATGGAAAGTGATTAAAAATGGTTTTACGGTTCAAATCTGGGGTGGTTAAGGTGTTCAATAGGTAGTACGTCTAGTTGAGGTGTCTAAGTAAATAATCGGGACAAGTTTGAGTGGCCGCATATGACTTTGGCCTTTGTTTTATACAATGTATCACATTCATATTTAAGGTGTTGATGTATAACCTTAATGTTGTTGGATATTCAATTAGTTTTATCATGTTCAATATAAGTGTTGTCGATACATAACCACTACATAACGTATCATTTATAAATCAAGCTCTTTAATGTATCATCAGTCTTAGGCGTAAGTCATCGACAGAACCTTAAAGTTGTCTGCATAATTTATTTAGACACCTCAACTAGGACTTGTATCTATTGAACGTTTAAATTATTCAAAACATATACCTATTAAACACAAAACGCTGATATGACAACATCAGTGTACTTCATATAGTATTAGCGCGTGAATCGGTTCCAAAAAGTATTTTATTTTTAAAAAACTCGTACTATTTTTTTCTTTTATTGACATTGGGCACTAAAATAACTAAAATTTATTTAAAATTAATTTCTTGATAAACAAAGAAATCAACCCCACCTCCTTATTCCAGCCATCATCTTCTTCCTCAAACTCCAAATTCTCAGCTCTTCTTTTTCTTTTCTTTTTTATCTCACTTCTTTTAATTATTTATATATATATATATATATATATATATATATATATATATATATATATATATATATATATATATATATATATATATATGTATGTATGTATGTATATGTATGTGTATATATGTATATGTATGTATATGTATGTATATATATATATGTATGTATATGTATGTATATATATATATATATATATATATATATATATATATATATATATTGATGTGTTTTTACAAAAAAAAAGAGAAGAATTTCGAATCTACGAATTGATGTGATTTTGTAAAAAGAAAGAAAATTTTTGAATCTACGTATTGATATGATTTCGCGATAAGAAAGAAGAATTTCAGACATTTAGTTAAAAAAAAAGTTAACCGACCTCTGTTCATATCTATTTCTGGTCAGTTAACCGACCTCTGTTCATATCTATTTCTGGTCACGCAAACACACATCACCATTTCAAATTAAAATGTAAACTAATCAAGCTTATTGAAAATGGTATCATGAAATTCAATAGAATTAAAATTGATAGTTAACAAGAAAGGAAGAGTTCGTCAACTCCAAAAATACCAGTTACGAAATTCAGAAAAAATGTCAGGTAACTCCATTTTTTGGGATCATGATACTAGAAATTCAAAATTTTCAGACGAAACCTTTTTCATCTTCCTCGTACCAAAACTAGATGGAGAGATTAGAATTACAATTGAAAAATCGTTTTGGGGAGGGATTGTCTTGTTGAAAAGTTGGGGAAGATTTGGATCAACTGGAGGGAAAAAAAATGAGGGGCTGCCGTGGGGTGGATGCATGGATCTTTTAGAAGATTCTTTTTAATTTCTTTTACTTAGCTAAATAGACTAAAATAATTATTTTTTAGAAATTCATTTTTAAAATAAAATTTTGGAACCAAATGCCACATGTCAACATTTAATTCATCAATTTGTCATGTCACAGCGAGTGTAGTACACACATATCATATTTTTGGCTGACTGTAAAAAAAAATATCAAATAGGTATCACTTTTAAGGAGTATAGGTGTTTAATAGGTACAAACTTTAGTTGAGGTGTTTAAACGATTTATGTGGATAACATTAAGGGTTCGTAGATGACATAAGCCTCAGTCTTATTCAAATTTGAAAAGATATATAGAGAACAATAAATCAGTTTTGTGTTATGTATCTGCACCCTTTAATATTCGTTCAGTCCATCCAACTTAGAATGCGATGTATATGTTCATATTATCCAATAATAATCTTGATTTATAAATCGTAATGTTCTAAGTAGAACATTGTGTATCAGATCCAACAATAGGTATATGATACACATTCATTATTTGAAAAACAATATTATTTATCATATAATCTGCACATGTACAACTAATTGTATACTTCAAATTAAAATTTGATGAAGACAAAAAAAAGAATACAAAGAAATGTGAAGTAACGAATAACCAAGACATAATTGCTTATAAACATCTTGTTTGAAAAAAAATGATGACACTAGATTATATATGATAGTCAACACATCTACTTTTATATGAATTGAGAGTTGTTAATTCTTTAAATAAACTATATATTATAATAAAGAATACAAATTGCTAATTTTATGAGAAAGAGAATTTAATATTATTTATAAATTAGGCTAATGGTTCTGTATATATATAACACCTTCAATTGATACTAAGATGCCTTTTTTGTTTCAGTGTAAAAAGAAAGTGAATATTTCTTCCTCTTTTGTTTTATTTTTTTGAAAATTTGTTTTTTAAAAAGAAATTTAAAAACTTTAAATGAAGTTTAATTGGTAAAAGTTTAAATTTTAAAGTTACATGTATTTAATACTTAACAACTACCACAAATTAATGTATCGATTTGAAGTAGAATATTTTACGGGCAATTTTTACTTCTCTAATGTATCAAATAGGATTACAATATTTAGCAATGTATTAAATAGTTTAGTAATAGTAATTTATCATGAGTAATATATTCTTCTTCTCCACAATGTATATCGGCTAGTTGAAATTTACCATAATTACATATTTTTTGCAACTCTATTGTATCAGATACATTTCCAACTAGATCATGATACATTATGTAATGTATCTGAACCATATTGAGTGGTACAATCTAAGAGTACTGAGACAGATCCAAACTTTCATAGATACATTGAAGACATTCATCACCATCATTACACAATTTTTATGGAAATTAGAAATAGAAGCAGAAGTCCGGAAACATTCAAAAAGACAACAAAAACAAATTGTTGAATTGAATGCAACTAGGTTTACAATTCTTGGCAGCTTAGGCAAGAGACTTCCATTCTTTGTTTTCTCTTATTAGCTCTGCTGTCATTCTTCTGATATCTGCTTCCTACTCAATTCTCTGTTGCTTCTCAATCTCATCTTGATGAAGAGCGATCTAGACATGATTTTGTCCATAATTTACAATAAAGTGAAGCCTCCTACAAACATAGCAAAGAACGTCACATCTTTCACAATCTTTGTTAAGTTTCGAGTCCTCTCAACCCAGGGTACTACTACAATCTTGCCGCTTCAGATTCATAAATGAAACAGATTGTCCAACAACCTTCATAAATCACCTCGCTCACCCAACCTCAACAAAATCGATATATTCATCTTTTACAACGATTTTTTCGAGTTATTCGAATTTAGAACTTTTTCTGCAGTAATGGTTCCTTAATGCAGAAACTGTTAATGTGAAATTTCAAATTTGTGAATCTATTACGTATTAGATAGATTATTTACAACATTTCAGGTGTGATTTATGGGATTGTAATTAATTAAAATAAATTTTACGTTACTTTTTCCTTTTAAAGCACAACAACACCATATTTGAATGTATCAGAAATTATGTATTCGGCTATTTTAAGAGATTTCTGTAAAATGAAAACTAATGGAGATATGATGTAATTTATAACTCACACTATGTGAATCCTTTAATTTATACTTTTTTTCCTGGGTTTCTCTAGTTATTCACATGGGTTTTGAGTCTCTTTTGAAACCAAGATGCTTAGTTGTATTACTTTTTCTTTAAATAAATGGGCCTTGCCCAATATTTAATTTTTTAAAAAAGGAACCTTTCACATATAGCCACTAAAAAATAGCCTAATTACTCTCAATAGCTATAGTTTCATAATTACAATTCGTAGGTACATGTTATAGGAAGGAGAGAGGCGAGAGAGAGGGCGCAAAAAGTAGGAGAGAGGTGAATTGTATATGTATATTGTCTAGATAATCGTATATTATACATATGTATTTGTATATATGACAAGAGAGATAATAAGAGAAAGTAGAGAGGTGAACGAGATTCGGAGAGGAAAGAGAGCGGCGAAAGAGGGCAGAGAGTGAGAGAGGAGTGAATTATACATGTATGTTGGTTAGATAATAGTATATTATACATATGCATTTGTATAAAAAAAATAAGCGAGATTGAGAGAGAGAGAGGAGAGGGCAAGCGAGATTTGGAGAGGGAGAAGAGAGACGAGCGATATTGAGAGAGGGAGGAGAGAGGCGAGTAATATTGTAACAACTCATTTAGTCGGTTTGAGCACTAGAACTTTTTCTTTGATAAAATACTTTCTGATAGATTTTAAATGGGTGTTTTGAACTATTCATAATTATAATTATAAAATTAATGGGGTAGTTTTAAATAATTTAATTAGTTGGTGGTTAAAGTGAAATACTTTAAAATTAATAGTGGATCACATTTATTATTATATTTATAATTAATTATAAATTCAATAGGATTTTTGCCATTTTCTTATACGGAATTAGAAAAGAAAAGAGGGTAATCAAGAGAAGCCGCATATCAAAAATAATACGACAGGTAAATTATTTAATTGATATGCACTTTGTTTGCAGAGAGTACCTTATGAAATTGTGCATGACATTTATCATCATATGTATATATCACAAAACTGATTGAAAGAAGAAAAAATTCAAGTGGAAGCGTGATGATTGATTCAATTTTAGGTGATAGTGACTTGAGTATTTATTATTATTATACTTTAAAGTGGGTGTATTAAAGGGTATATGCATAGTGAATGTTTTCATGTGTTGGTAAGGTAGAAGTTAGGACATAACATATATAGATACTTATATAAATAAAATAGAATGAAGTATGAGATAAATTGTGAAATTAATGATTTCTTACATATTACTATAGAACCTTATTGTTAATGTAGTGGGAAATGTTGGTTTCTATTAGGCTCTGCATATTCCTCATATGCAGTTGTTACAATTCGTGTGACTTAGATTATTCCTAGTCCGTATATCACTTAATTAGGTGTATTAAATTATTGAGTAAAGTAATAAAAATATCAGGTGTATTGGGTTATTTAAATTCCACTAAAGTTATGCTTATTGGAGGAATTAAGACTTACCCTTAGGTTTAAATTTTAGAAAAGAAGATTATAAGTTAGATGTGTTGTTGGGTTTAGGATGCACATAAAATAACGTAAGTGTTTATAGACTCGTTAACTTATAAATTATGCATATATACTTGATAGATTGGAAAGATTCGGAGGCATTGAGGAAAGAAAAAGTATTGGAGAAGTAACTTGCTTGACTTCAGTTCTTCGGTGGAGGTAGGTTATGGTTTATTTCTATTTGATAGATAAACTCTCAATAGAGATTGATATGTATTAAGTGATATTGTAAAGTCTCCTATGTACTTGATTGTGTGGTTGTATGTCTTGATTGTGTGGTTTATGGTTGGCCTAAAATTATGAGATTGTTGAATTTCTAATCTTGAACCCTCTCTAGTAAACTGACGTCTTGAATAAAGAAGGCTTGATAAAATAAAATAATGAGATAATTGGATCGGAGTGTCACGTTCCGACACGGTATTATTAGATCGGAGTGTCACTTTTCGACACGGTATTATTGGATCGGAGTGTCACCTTCTGACACAATAACATTAAAGGCAAGAAATCTTGAAGTAAATTAATATACTTAATCTCAAAGAACCTATTTTCTAAATAAGTATGGTGTGGAGGCATGGGTCCTCATAGGTGTGTTTGATGTTGTGATTGATTGTGTACCTATTATGGTGTTGTTGTCAATGGTTCATGTGTTTGTTGTTTTCCACCTGTTAAGTATTGTAGTTGATTTTATACTATTGTTTAATATATATTGATTTCTATTTTGAGTTGACTGATGATACCTACTCAGTACGTGCTCCTTGTACTGACCCCTACTTGTATTTTCTTCTATGTTCTTTTGTGGAGTGCAGCAAGTGTACCATCGACTTTGACTCTCCCTCAGCTCTAGTCAGTCTCCAGCACATCAGAGTTCAGGGTGAGCTATTAATTCTAGCTCGTGCTGGATTCTCTCATTCACGTCTTGATGTCTTTTAATTTTGGACATGGACCATCTTTTTGCTTATTTTGGTTTCTTAAACACTCTTAGACTTGGTAATTTGAAAATAGGTTTCCTTGGCGTGATAACTATCAGATTTTGGGATGATAAGTATTTAACTTTGGAAACTTATATAAATTGGTTGCTTAGTATCTTTTGGAGCTTCCGCATTATTTATATTATTTATAGTTGAACCTTTTGGTATATGTTGGGATTTAGATGTGTTGGTTCGCCCACCTAAGGAGGTAAGCATGGGTGCCACTCACGACTCATTTTGGGTCGTGAAAAACTTGGTATCAGAGCGTTAGGTTCGTGGTCTCATCACACTAGGACAAGTCTAGTAGAGTCTTGAAGAATGGTATGGGGACGCCTTTACTTTTCTTCGAGAGGCTATAAGACTTTAGGAAAACTCTATTCTTTCTTTCTTTCATGCTATTACTTGGATCCAATTGGTATCTAGGTGATACAAATTGGTATTTGACATTCTCACTCTATTTCACAGATGGTTAGAACTAGATCAACAACTGTGCCAACACCAACACCGGCAAAACAGGGAGCGTCTGCGCCAACCATTCGGGCTGTAACTTGAGAAGGAGCAGTGGCAAGAGGCCGTGGTAGGGGTCGCAGGAAGACGCCCACTAGAGGCAGAGGACAAACACGTGGTCCAGCTAGGAATAGAGTAGTGACTCCTCCACTGACTGATGAGGTAGTGAGAGAGGGTGAAGAAAGGGAAAATGAGAAGGTTCAGGATAAGGAAGTACCACCCCAGCCTACCTCAGAGATGATTAATCAGGTTCTTACTTATCTTAGCGGGTTATCTGATCAGGGCCAGACACCTCCAGTGTTTTCTGCGCCAGCACCTCAGGTTCAGGGAGTACAACATGCAACTGTTGTGGCTCCCCGCATGGATACATCATTGGAAGTAGGCACGTTTCCTCGATTGACTACAAGGTCTATAATGACAGGTGAATAGCATGAACTTTTCATTAAGTTCTTAAAGTTGAAACCTCCAGTCTTCAAGGGTGTTGAATTTGAAGATGTGTATGATTTTCTGGTTGACTGTCATGAGCTGCTACATAAGATGGACATAGTAGAACGATTCGGCGTTGAGTTTGTGACCTACCAGTTTCAGGGGATGCCAAAATGTGGTGGCGGTCGTATGTTGAGTGTCAACCAGAAAGGGTACCACCTATGACTTGGGCATCATTTTCTAGCTTATTTATGGAGAAGTATATACCCCGGACTTTGAGGGATAGGAGGAGAGATGAGTTCCTGAGCCTAGAGCAAGGAAGAATGTCTGTTGCTGCTTATGAGGCCAAATTTCATACACTATCCAGGTATGCCACTCAGCTTTGCTTCAGTCCACAAGAGCGGATTCGCCGCTTTGTGAAAGGATTGAGGTCAGATTTGCAGATTCCAGCCTTATAGGTAGCTGCTGCAGCAAAATCCTTTCAGGAAATGGTTGATTTTGTGATAGAGGTAGAGGGGGTGAAGCCAGACGACTTCACCACAGCATCGACATTTAAGAAGTTTCGTAAGGGAGGTGAGTTTAGTGGTTCTTACTCCAGAGGGCAGAGTTCAGGAGGTTATCCAGCCCATCCTATTCAGTCTTCATTGCGGGCTTCAACTATGGGTCTGTCGCAGACCAGTCAGCCTTTTTCTGAGTTTGGAGGTTAAACCCAGAATTCGTCATTTTCACAGAGACCTATACTTGACTCCAAGACTTGTTATGGATGTGGAGAGGCTGGACATATTAGGAAATATTGTCCAAAACAGAGTTACAGATCCCCAGTAGTTAGAGGCAGAGGTGGTCATGGTAGAGGTCGCCATTCTGGAGGACGTGGTGGCCAAGGTAATGGCGGTCACCAGTTCAGTCAGGGTGGCGGGCAACTTGGAACTACTGCAGCGCAGCTTGGTAGGGGTAATGGACAGACAGGTGAAAGGGCCCATTGTTATGCTTCCCCCGGGAGGTCTGAAGCAGAGACATCTGATGCTGTTATCACAGGTACTCTTTTGGTCTGTGATTGCATGGCTTCTGTATTGTTTGATCCTGGATCCACATTTTCATATGTATCTTCCTCATTTGCTACTGGTCTTGATTTATATTGTGATTTGCTTGACATGCCTATTTGTGTCTCTACTACTGTGAGTGAGTCTTTGATAGTTGAGAAGGTGTATAGGTCATGCCTTGTGACTTTTGTGGGGAGCCATACTTATGTAGATTTGATTATTCTAGATATAGTTGATTTTGATGTAATTCTGGGTATGACATGGCTTTCTCCAAATTTTGCAATCTTTGATTGTAATGCTAAAACTGTGACATTGGCCAAGCCTGGGACAAATCCGCTAGTGTGGGAGGGTGACTATATTTCCACTCCAGTTCGTACTATCTCTTTTTTCGTGCTAAGAGGTTGGAGCATAAGGGTTGTTTATCCTTCTTGGCACATCTCAGGGATGATACCTCCAAAGTGCCTTTGATTTAGTCTGTTTTGATAGTGCGTGAGTTTCTGGATGTGCTTCCTGCAGACCTTCCTGGTATGCCACCGGATAAAGATATTGATTTTTGTATTGATCTGGAGCCGGGTACTCGTCCCATTTCCATTCCCCTTATAGATTTCTCCAGCTGAGTTAAGGGAGTTAAAGGCCCAACTTCAGAAGTTGCTAGGTAAAGGTTTTATTAGACCGAGTGCATCCCCTTGGGGTTCCCCTATTTTATTTGTGAAGAAGAAAGATGAAATTTTTCGAATGTGCATAGACTACAGGCAGCTGAATAAGGTAACTATTAAGAACAACTATCTCATTCCTCGCATTGATGATTTGTTCGATCAGTTACAAGGTGCTTGTATCTTCTCTAAAATTGATTTGAGATCCGATTATCATCAATTGAAAATACGAGCAACAGATGTGCCAAAGACTGTTTTTCGAACCAGGTATGTGCATTATGAATTCTTAGTAATGTCTTTTGGGCTTACGAATGCCCCTGTTGCTTTCATGAGCCTGATGAATGAGATTTTTAAGCCATGTCTAGTCCTCTTTGTTATAGTATTTATTGATGATATACTGATATACTCAAAGAGCAGGAAATAACATGAGGGGCATTTGAGAATTGTATTGGAGTTGTTAAGAGAGAAAAGGTTTGATGCCAAATTCCCCAAGTGTGAGTTTTGGCTCTATTCAGTGTCCTTCTTGGGGCACATGGTTTCTAAGGATGGAGTGATGGTGGATCCTTCTAAGATTGAAGCAGTGAAGAATTAGGTAAGACCTACTAATGTTTCAGAGGTAAGGAGCTTTGTTGGTTTAGCTAGCTACTACCGTCGATTCGTCAAGAGATTTTCTTCTATTGCTTTCCAGCTGACAAATTTGGCTAAGCAGAATGTTCCATTTGTATGGTCGGACGAATGTGAAGAAAGCTTCCAGAAACTCAAGACCTTGTTACTACTGCACCAATTCTTACCTTGCCAGTGGAAGGTAAGAATTTTATTGTTTATTGTGATGAATCTTATTCTGGTTTGGGTGCAGTGCTAATGCAGGAGAGGAATGTAATTGCTTATGCTTCGAGGCAATTGAAAGTGCATGAACATAACTATCCGACCCATGATTTGGAGTTGGCTGCAGTTGTATTTGCATTAAAGCAATGTAAACGTAATTTATATGGGGTCAAATGTGAAATTTATATAGATCATCGTAGTTTACAATATGTGTTTACTCAGAAAGATTTGAATTTGAGGCAGAGGAGGTTGATGGAGCTATTGAAAGACTATGATATTACTATTTTATATCACCCAGGAAAAGCAAATAGTTTGGCAGATGCTTTAAGTAGAAAAACAGGGAGCATGGATAGTTAAACATGTTTCTAGAAGCCCTTTGTCTAGAGAGGTTCAGACTCTGGCTAATGACTTTATGAGGCTGGAAGTACTAGAGAAAGGAGGATTTTTGGCCTGTGTGGAGGCAAGATCTTTTTTCCTTGACAAGATTAAGGGAAATCAGTTTGCTGATGAGAAGTTGAGCCGAATTCGAGATATGGTATTGCAAGGAGAGGCTAAAGAGGCAGTAATTGATAAAGAAGGCGTCTTGAGGATTAAGGGAAGGGTATGTGTGCCTCGTGTTAATGATTTGACTCACACTATTCTTACGGAGGCTCATAGTTCGAGTTATTCTATACATCCTGGTGCAACCAAGATGTATCGTGATCTAAGGCAACATTATTGGTGGAGTAGAATGAAGCGTGACATTGTTGATTTTGTTGCCCAATGCCCGAATTATCAGCAGGTAAAATCTGAACACTAGAGGCCTGGAGGGACACTTCAGAGAATGCCCATTCCTGAATGGAAGTGGGAAAGAATTGCAATGGATTTCGTAGTTGGTCTTCCAAAGACATTGGGTAAGTTTGATTCTATTTGGGTAATTGTTGACAGTTTAACTAAGTTTAGTCACTTCATTTCGGTCAAGATGACTTACAATGCAGAGAAGTTAGCCAAGCTCTATATCTCAGAAATTGTTCGATTGCATGGAGTTCCACTTTCCATCATATCAGATAGAGCTACGCAATTTACTTCTAAGTTTTGGAGGACCCTACATGTTGAATTACCTTATTTACAAGATGGAAGATCTGTTGATATGGTACTAGATTGGATCTTAGTACTGCATTCCACCCTCAGACCGATGGGCAGTCTGAGCGAACAATTCAAGTGTTGGAGAATATGCTTCGTGCGTGTGTGATAGATTTTGGTGGTCATTGGAATAAATTCTTACCCTTAGCAGAGTTTTCATACAACAATAGTTACCACTCAAGTATTGATATGGCCCTATTTGAGGCACTGTATGGGAGGAGATGTAGGTCTCCCATTGGCCGGTTTGATGCATTTAAGGTCAGACCTTGGGGGACTGATGTTTTGAGGGAATCGTTAGAGAAAGTGAAAGTTATTCAAGAAAAGCTTTTAGCAGCTCAGAGTAGGCAAAAAGAATATGCAGATCGAAAGGTTAGGGACTTGGATTTTATGGAGGGTAAACAAGTCTTGCTGAAGGTTTCACCCATGAAGGGTGTGATGCGGTTTGGTAAGAGAGGTAAGCTAAGTTCGAGGTATATTGGACCATTTGAAGTACTTAAGCGCGTGGGCGAGGTGGCTTATGAATTGGCCTTGCCTCCAGGGTTGGCAGGAGTACACCCTGTATTTCATGTGTCCATGCTAAAAAAATGTCATGGTGATGGAAACTACATTATTCGTTGGAATTCAGTTCTTCTTGATGAGAATCTGTCTTATGAGGAAGAACCTATTGCTATTCTAGATAGGGAGGTCCGCAAATTGAGATAAAAAAAAGGTTGCCTCTATCAAGGTTCAGTAGAAGAATTGGCCAGTTGAAGAGTCTACTTGGGAGAGTGAGGCTGATATGCACAAAAGATATCCACATGTCACGACCCAAATCCGGGCCGCGACTGGCACCCACACTTACCCTCCTATGTGAGCGAACCAACCAATCTAAACCTTAACATTTCAATATAATATAAACAGAAAGTAATGCGGAAGACTTAAACTCATTAATAAAAACCAATTCAATAACTATCAATATTCAACATCTATTATTCCCAAAACCTTGAAGTCATCATCACAAGAACATCTACTTTAAACTACTAATTCTAAGAGTTTCTAAGAAGCTAAAAATACATAAGAATCTAGTCCATGCCGGAAGTTCAAGGCATCAAGACATGAAGGAGAAGATCCAGTCCAAGCTAGAAGCGTTAGCTCACCCTGAAGATCCGGTGTGACGAAGACTGGCTTGAGTTACTGTTGAGTCGAAGATGACGGCACGTTTGCTGCACTCCACAAATAACAAGAAGAAAAACATAAAAGTAGGGGTCAGTACAAAACACGGGTACTGAGTAGATATCATCGGTCAACTCAAAATAGGGAACAGTATATATCAATATTATCGTAAATCAACTATAAAACTCAACATGTAGCAACAACAAGTATTATAATCATCAATAAGTACCATCAAGTTCATCCATGAGGGCTCAAGCCTCAACACCATACTCATTTGGGAATTAAGTATATTAAGTTGAGTATATTATCATCTTTCAAGATTCATTATCTTTCCTCTTCTTGTGTCGGTACGTGACACTCCGATCCCCTACTACTATGTGTCGGTATGTGACACTCCGATCCTCTAATTCTATGTGTCGGAACGTGACACTCCGATCCCCTAATTCTATGTGTCGGAACGTGACACTCCGATCCCCTACATGTGTCGGAACGTGACACTCTGATCCCCTACATGTGTCGGTACGTGACACTCTGATCCCCTACATGTGTTGGAACGTGACACTCCGATCCACTAATACTATGTGTCGGAACGTGACACTCCGATCCACTAATACTATGTGTCGGAACGTGACACTCCGATCCACTAATATCATTCTGTAAATCATCAAGCCTTCTCTATTCCAAGGCATCATCAATCCCATTACTTTAATTCATCAAGCCTTCTTCTATACCAAGGCATCATCATTAATAATGTATATTAAAGTTTCTTTTCAAGATTTGGGATTCAATATTTTCATCATGCTTATCTTATCACAATCACATAATCATATTCATGCAAACATACCATTAAGCATATAGTAGGGTTTACAATACTACCAATACATATCATTCACTATTAAGAGTTTACTTATGAAGCATGAAAACCATAACCTACCTCCACCGAAGAATTGGAATCAACAAGCAATTTCCCAAGCTTTGATATTCCCTCTGCCTCTTGATCGATCAATTTCTCTCTCTCCTTGTTCTCTCTATTTTCTTTATTCAAACCCTCTTTCTTTTACCCTAGTTAACATATAATTAAGTGTAAAAGATGGCAATAATACCCCACTAATTAACTTAGGGTTACCTCTTTTAACCCCCAAGAATTTGAGTTATTAATATAAACCCACAAAATCTATAATTAAGGAAGGAGTAGTCCAAAAATGTCCCTTAAAATGTGTAAGGAAATCCGATTCTGCCTGGGATTTGCACAACCTGTGACGGGCCGTCGTGCCTGCGACGGTCCGTCCTGCAGGTCGTCACAAGAGTCAGAGAGTCAATTTCCACTGAACAATCTATGACGATCCGTCACGCCTGTGACGGTCCGTCCTGCCATTCCGTCACGAAGTTCAGAGAGTCGATTTTCAGTACCCAATTTCAGATTTTCTAAGTGTTTTGAAACGAGACCCTGTGACGGTCCGTCGTGCCCATGACGGATCGTCGTTTGGTCCGTCGCCTCAGCCTGTTTTTCCAGAATTGAAGTTTGTTGCTCAAAACGACTAAACAGGTCGTTACAATAGATACCAATTTACCCATCGTTCATCCCCGAACGATCAAAAGAAGGAAAACAAGGGCGAAAAGGAGTACCTGAATCTGTAAACAGATGTGGGTATTTTTCTCGCATATCCTCCTCCTTCTCCCAAGTGGCTTCTTCAACGGGTCGATTCTTCCATTGCACCTTGATGGATGCAATCTCTCTTGACCTCAACTTGCGAACTTCTCTATCTAAAATAGCAACAGGCTCCTCCTCATAAGACAAGTTCTCATCAAGCAAAACTGAATCCCAACGGATAATGTAGTTCCCATCCCCATGGTATCTTTTCAACATCGACACATGGAATACCGGGTGTACTCCAGACAGCCCTGGAGGCAAGGCTAACTCATAAGCCACCTCCCGTACTCGCTTAAGTACTTCAAATGGTCCAATGTACCTTGGACTTAGTTTACCCCTTTTACCAAACCGCATCACCCCTTTCATGGGTGAAACTTTCAACAAGACTTGTTCACCCTCCATGAACTCTAAGTCTCTAACCTTTCGATCTGCATATTCTTTTTGTCTACTTTGTGCCGCTAGAAGCTTTTCTTGAATAGACTTCACTTTTTCCATCGAATCCCTCAAGAGATCAGTACCCCAAGGTCTGACCTCGAACGCATCAAACCAACCAATGGGAGACCTACATCTCCTACCATACAATGCTTCAAATGGAGCCATATCAATGCTTGAGTGATAGCTATTATTGTATGAAAACTTCGCTAAGGGTAAGAAGTTATCCCAATGGCCACCAAATTCTATCACACACGCACGAAGCATATCCTCCAACACTTGAATCGTTCGCTCAGACTGACCATCGGTCTGGGGATGGAACGCAGTACTAAGGTCCAACCTAGTACCCAATTCCGCATGCAATGTTTTCCAAAACTTAGAAGTAAACTGCGTACCTCTATCTGATATGATGGATAGTGGAACCCCATGCAATCGCACCACTTCCGAGATGTAAAGTTTGGCTAACTTTTCTGCATTGTAAGTCACCTTGACCGGAATGAAATGAGCAGATTTAGTCAACCTATAAACAATCACCCAAATGGAGTCATACTTACCCATTGTCTTCGGAAGACCAACCACAAAATCCATTGCAATTCTTTCCCACTTCCATTCCGGAATGGGCATTCTCTGAAGTGTTCCTCCGGGCCTTTGGTGTTCACACTTTACTTGTTGACAGTGTGGACACTTGGCAATAAAGTCAACAATATCACGCTTCATTCTACTCCACCAAAAGTGTTGCTTTAGGTCATGATACATCTTGGTTGCACCCGGATGTATAGAATACCTTGAACTATGAGCCTCTGTCAGAATAGTGTTGATCAAATCATCGACGCGGGGTACACATACCCTTCCCTTGATTCTCAAAACACCTTACTCATCGATTTGTGCTTCCTTAGACTCTCCTCGCAATACTTTATCTTGAATTCTGCGCAGTTTCTCATCATCAGACTGTCTTCCCTTAATCTTGTCAAGAAAGGAAGATCTTGCCTCCACAGAAGCCAACAATCCTCCCCTCTCATTTACTTCTAATCTCATCAAGTCATTAGCTAGAGTTTGAACCTCTCTAGCCAGTGGGCGTCTAGAAGCTTGCAAGTGAGCTAGGCTTCCCATGCTTCCCGCCTTTCTACTTAAAGCATCCGCTACAACATTCGCCTTCCCCGGATGATATAAAATAGTGATGTCGTAGTCCTTCAGTAAATCCATCCATCTCCTCTGTCTTAAGTTCAAATCTTTCTGAGTAAAGACATACTGAAGGCTACGATGATCCGTATAGATCTCACACTTAACCCCATATAAATAGTGTCTCCATTGCTTTAATGCAAACACTACACGGCCAATTCCAAATCATGAGTGGGATAGATACGTTCATGCACTTTTAATTGTCTTGAAGCATAAGCAATCACATTCTTCTCTTGCATTAGTACTGCACCCAAACCAGAATAGGATGCATCACAATAAACAATGAAGTTCTTACCCTCTACTGGCAAGGTAAGGATAGGTGCGGTAGTTAACAAAGTCTTGAGCTTCTGAAAGCTTTCCTCACATTCGTCCGACCATACAAATGGAACATTCTGCTTAGTCAAGTTCGTCAATTGGGAAGCAATAGAAGAGAATCCCTTGACAAATCGGCGGTAGTAGCTAGTTAACCCAACAAAGCTCCTTATTTCTGACACATTAGTGGGTCTTACCTAATTCTTCACTGTTTCAATCTTAGAAGGATCCACCATCACTCCTTCCTTAGAAACCATGTGCCCCAAGAAGGACACTGCATTTAGCCAAAACTCACACTTAGAGAACTTGGCATAAAGCTTTTTCTCCCTCAACATTTCCAATACCATTCTCAAATGTTCTTCATGTTCCTTCTTGCTCTTTGAGTATACCAATATATCATCAATAAATACGATCACGAAGAGGTCCAAATATGGCTTAAAAATACCATTCATCAAGCTCATGAACGCAGCAGGGGCATTCGTAAGACCAAAAGACATCACCACAAATTTGTAATGCCCATACCTCGTTCGAAAAGCAGTCTTTGGCACATCCGTTGCCCGTATTTTCAATTGATGATAACCGGATCTCAAGTCAATCTTAGAGAAGACACAAGCACCTTGTAACTGATCGAACAAGTCATCAATGCGAGGAAGAGGATACTTGTTCTTAATAGTTACTTTATTTAGTTGTCTGTAGTCTATGCACATCCAAAAACTCCCATCTTTCTTCTTTACAAACAAAACCGGAGCACCCCAAGGAGATGCACTTGGTCTAATGAAGCCTTTGTTCAATAACTCTTGAAGTTGTGCTTTTAACTCTCTTAACTCCGCGGGAGCCATTCTATAAGGGGGTATAGAAATGGGGCGAGTATCGGGTTCAAGATCAATACAGAAGTCAATATCCCTATCCGGTGGCATACCAGGAAGATCTGCAGGGAACACATCCAGAAACTCACGAACTACTGAAACCGACTCAATCGAAGGTACTTGGGTAGTGTCATCCTTGAGATGTGCCAAGAAAGCTAAACACCCTTTACTAATCATTTTCTTAGCACGAAGAAAGGAGACGATGTGGACCGGATTGGAAGTGTAGTCACCCTCCCACACTAACGGGTCTATCCCAGGCTTGGCTAACGTCACCGTTTTAGCATTACAATCCAAGATTGCAAATTGCGGAGAAAGCCAAGTCATACCCAGAATCACATCAAAATCATCCATTGCCAGGATCACCAAATCTACATAAGTGTTGCTCCCCACAAAGTTTACCACACAAGACCTATATACCTTTTCAACTACCACAGACTCACCCACCGGAGTAGAAACACGAATAGGCATATCAAGAAATTCACAATGTAAATTTAGACCATTAGCAAATGAGGAAGATACATAAGAAAACGTGGATCCAGGATCAAACAATACAGAAGCCATGCAATCACAAACCAGAAGATTACCTGTGATGACAGCATCAGATGCCTCCGCTTCAGACCGCCCAGGGAAAGCGTAACACTGGGCCCTATCGTTCGTCTGTCCGTTGCCCCTACCATGTTGTGATGTAGTGGCCCCAGTTTGCCCATTACCTCTGCCGTTTTGGTGACCACCATTACCTCGACCACCACGTCCTCCAGAATAACGGCCTCTACCATGACCACCTCTACCTCTAGCTATTGGGGGTCTATAACTTTGTCTGGGACAATTTTTTCCTAATATGTCCAATCTCCCCACATCCATAACATTCTCTGGAGTCAATCATAGGCCCCTCGGAGAAGTGT
Organism: Solanum lycopersicum; assembly: GCF_036512215.1. Taxonomy (NCBI): domain Eukaryota; kingdom Viridiplantae; phylum Streptophyta; class Magnoliopsida; order Solanales; family Solanaceae; genus Solanum; species Solanum lycopersicum. The sequence continues at coordinate 7,511,995 of NC_090811.1, forward strand.
TGACCGGTCTGAGGTGGTCCCCCAACTACAGTCTGTAGTGAAGACTGAATTGGTCGGACTGAGTAACTTCCCGAACCCTGTCCTCTAGTGTAAGAACCATTAAACTCACCTCCCTTTCGAAACCTTTTTGATGTCGATGTTGTGGTGAAGTCGTCTGGCTTCACTCCTTCCACTTCTATCACAAAGTCTACCACTTCTTGGAAGGATTTTGCCGTTGCCGCTATCTGTAAGGCCGAAATCCGCAATTCTGACCTCAACCCCTTCACAAATCGGCAAATCCGCTCTTGAGGACTGAAACAGAGTTGAGTGGCATATCTGGATAGTGCACGGAACTTAGCCTCATAAGCATTAACCGACATCCTACCTTGCTCTAGGCTCAGGAACTCATCCCTTTTCCTATCCCTCAAAGTCCGGGGGATATACTTCTCCATAAACAAGCTAGAGAACGAGGCCCAAGTCATAGGTGGTGCCTCTATTGGTTGACACTCAATATGTGACCGCCACCACATTTTGGCGTTCCCTTGAAATTGATAAGTCACAAACTCCACACCAAACCGTTCTACTATACCCATCTTGTGTAGTAGCTCGTGACATTCAACCAGAAAATCATAAGCATCCTCCGATTCAGCACCCTTGAAGACCGGAGGTTTCAATTTCAAGAACTTACTGAAAAGTTCATGCTGATCACTTGTCATTACAGGCCCTGTAGTCAGACGAGGAAATGTGCCTATTTCCAATGGAACATCCATGCGGGGAGCCATAGTAGTCGCATGTTGTACCTCCGGAGCCTGAGGTGCTGGTGCAGAAAACACTGGGGGTGTCTGGCCCTGATCAGATAACCCGCTAAGATAAGCCAGAACCTGATTGATCATCTCTGGGGTAGGTTGGGGTGGCAATCCCTCATTCTGCACTTGTTCAGTTTCCCCATCCTCCCCTTCTCTTATTACTTCCTCAGTCGGTGGAGGAGTCACTGCCCTAGTATCAGATGGGCTAGGTGCTCGTCCTCTTCCCCTAGAGGACGTCCTCCCACGACCTCTACCACGGCCCCTTGCCGCTGTTCTTCCTCGAGCCACAGCCCCAGTGGCTGGCTCAGTTGTTTCTTGTCTGGCCGGTGTTGGTGTTGACGTAGTCGTTGCTCTAGTTCTAACCATCTGTGAAAAAGAGTGAAGATGGTCAGATACCAATTCGTATCGCCTAGATACCAATTGGACTCAAGTAGTAGCACGAAAGAAAGAATGAAAGAGTGAAATTTTTCCTAAAGTCTTATAGCCTCTCAAGGAAAAGTAAAGGCGTCCCCCTACCGTTCCTTAAGACTCTACTAGACCTGTTCTTGTGTGATGAGACCAACGAACCTAATGCTCTGATACCAAGTTTTGTCACGACCCAAATCCGGGCCGCGACTGGCACCCACACTTACCCTCCTATGTGAGCGAACCAACCAATCTAAACCTTAACATTTCAATATAATATAAACAGAAAGTAATGCGGAAGACTTAAACTCATTAATAAAAACCAATTCAATAACTATAAATATTCAACATCTATTATTCCCAAAACCTTGAAGTCATCATCACAAGAACATCTACTTTAAACTACTAATTCTAAGAGTTTCTAAGAAGCTAAAAATACATAAGAAGCTAGTCCATGCCGGAAGTTCAAGGCATCAAGACATGAAGGAGAAGATCCAGTCCAAGCTAGAAGCGTTAGCTCACCCTGAAGATCCGGTGTGACGAAGACTGGCTTGAGTTACTGTTGAGTCGAAGATGACGGCACGTTTGCTGCACTCCACAAATAACAAGAAGAAAAACATAAAAGTAGGGGTCAGTACAAAACACGGGTACTTAGTAGATATCATCGGCCAACTCAAAATAGGGAACAGTATATATCAATATTATCGTAAATCAACTATAAAACTCAACATGTAGCAATAAAAAGTATTATAATCATCAATAAGTACCATCAAGTTCATCCATGAGGGCTCAAGCCTCAACACCATACTCATTTGGGAATTAAGTATATTAAGTTGAGTATATTATCATCTTTGAAGATTCATTATCTTTCCTCTTCTTGTGTCGGTACGTGACACTCCGATCCCCTACTACTATGTGTCGGTACGTGACACTCTGATCCCCTAATTCTATGTGTCGGAACGTGACACTCCGATCCCCTAATTCTATGTGTCGGAACGTGACACTCCGATCCCCTACATGTGTCGGAACGTGACACTCTGATCCCCTACATGTGTCGGTACGTGACACTCCGATCCCCTACATGTGTCGGAACGTGACACTCCGATCCACTAATACTATGTGTCGGAACGTGACACTCCGATCCACTAATACTATGTGTCGGAACGTGACACTCCGATCCACTAATATCATTCTGTAAATCATCAAGCCTTCTCTATTCCAAGGCATCATCATTCCCATTACTTTAATTCATCAAGCCTTCTTCTATACCAATGCATCATCATTAATAATGTATATTAAAGTTTCTTTTCAAGATTTGGGATTCAATATTTTCATCATGCTTATCTTATCACAATCACATAATCATATTCATGCAAACATACCATTAAGCATATAGTAGGGTTCACACTACTACCAATACATATCATTCACTATTAAGAGTTTACTTATGAAGCATGAAAACCATAACCTACCTCCACCGAAGAATTGGAATCAACAAGCAATTTCCCAAGCTTTGATATTCCCTCTGCCTCTTGATCGATCAATTTCTCTCTCTCCTTGTTCTCTCTATTTTCTTTATTCAAACCCTCTTTCTTTTACCCTAGTTAACATATAATTAAGTGTAAAAGATGGAAATAATACCCCAATAATTAACTTAGGGTTACCTCTTTTAACCCCCAAGAATTTGAGTTATTAATATAAACCCACAAAATCTATAATTAAGGAAGGAGTAGTCCAAAAACGTCCCTTAAAACGTGTAAGGAAATCCGATTCTGCCTGGGATTTGCGCAACCTGTGACGGGCCGTCGTGCCTGCGACGGTCCGTCCTGCAGGTCGTCGCAAGAGTCAGAGAGTCAATTTCCACTGAACAATCTATGACGGTCCGTCACGCCTGTGACGGTCCGTCCTGCCATTCCGTCACGAAGTTCAGAGAGTCGATTTTCAGTACCCAATTTCAGATTTGCTAAGTGTTTTGAAACGAGACCCTGCGACGGTCCGTCGTGCCCATGACGGATCGTCGTTTGGTCCGTCGCCTCAGCCTGTTTTTCCAGAATTGAAGTTTGTTGCTCAAAACGACTAAACAGGTCGTTACACCACATCTTTTTACCAATTCATGTACTCTTTCTCACCTTCGCCATTCTTTTGATCATTCGAGAACGAACGATGGGTAAATTGGTATCTATTGTAACAACACATTTAGTCGGTTTGAGCACTAGAAATTTTTCTTTGATAAAGTACTTTCTGATAGATTTTAAATGGGTGTTTTGAACTATTCATAATTATAATTATAAAATTAGTGGAGCAGTTTTAAATAATTTAATTAGTTGGTGGTTTAAGAGAAAAACTTTAAAATTAATAGTGGATCACATTTATTATATTATATTTATAATTAATTATAAAATCAATAGGGTTTTTGCCATTTTCTTATACGGAATTAGAAAAGAAAAGAGGGTAATAAAGAGAAGCCGCATATCAAAGATAATACGACAGGTAAATTATTTAATTGATCTGCACTTTGTTTGCAGAGAGTACCTTATGAAATTGTGCATGACATTTATCATCATATATATATATATATATATATATATATATCACAAAACTGATTGAAAGTAGAAAAAAAATTTCAAGTGGAAGCGTGATGATTGGTTCAATTTTAGGTGATAGTGACTTGAGTATTTATTATTATTATACTTTAAAGTGGGAGTATTAAAGGGTATATTCATAGTGAATGTTTTCATGTGTTGGTTAAGGTAGAAATTAGGACATAACATATATAGATACATATATAAATAAAATAGAATTAAATATGGGACAAATTGTGAAATTAATAATTTCTTACATATTACTATAGAACCTTATTGTTAATGTAGTGGGAAATGTTGATTTCTATCAGGTTCTGCATATTCCTCATATGCAGTTGTTACAAATCGTGTGACTTAGATTATTCCTAGTCCGTATATCACTTAATTAGGTGTATTAAATTATTAAAATATTGAGTAAAGTAATAAAATATCAGGTGTATTGGGTTATTTAAATTCCACTAAAGTTATGCTAATTGGAGGAATTAAGACTTACCCTTAGGTTTAAATTTTAGAAAAGAAGATTATAAGTTAGATGTGTTGTTGGTTTAGGATGCACATAAAATAACATAAGTGTTTATAGACTCGTTAACTTATAAATTATGCATATATACTTGATAGATTGGAAAGATTCGGAGGCATTGAGGAAAGAAAAGGTATTGGAGAAGTAACTTGCTTGACTTCAGTTCTTCGGTGGAGGTAGGTTATGGTTTATTTCTATTTGATAGATAAACTCTCAATAGAGATTGTAAAGTCTCCTATGTATTTGATTGTGTGGTTGTATGTCTTGATTGTGTGGTTTGTGGTTGGCCTAAAATTATGAGATTGTTGAATTTCTAATCTTGAACCCTCTCTAGTAAAATGACGCCTTGAATAAAGAAGGGTTGATGAAATAAAATAATGAGATAGTTGGATCGGAGTGTCACGTTCCGACACGGTATTATTGGATCGGAGTGTCACGTTCCGACACGGTATTATGGGATCGGAGTATCACGTTTCGACACAATAACATTAAAGACAAGAAATCCTGAAGTAACTTAATATACATAATCTCAAAGAACCTATTTTCCAAATGAGTATGGTGTGGAGGTATGAGTCCTCATAGGTGTGCTTGATGTTGTGATTGATGGTGTACCTATTATGGTGTTGTTGTCAATGGTTCATGTGTTTGTTGTTTTCCACCTGTTAAGTATTGTAGTTGATTTTATACTATTGTTTAATATAAATTGATTTCTATTTTGAGTTGACCGATGATACCTACTCAATACGTGTTCCTTGTACTGGCCCCTACTTGTATTTTCTTCTCTGTTCTTTTGCGGAGTGCAGCAAGTGTACCATCAACTTCGACTCTCCCTCAGCTCTAGTCAGTCTCCAGCACATCAGAGTTCAGGGTGAGCTATTAATTCTAGCTCGTGCTGGATTCTCTCATTCACGTCTTGATGTCTTTTAATTTTGGACATGGATCATCTTTTTGCTTATTTTGGTTTCTTAAACACTCTTAGACTTGGTAATTTGAAAATAGGTTTCCTTGGCGTGATGACTATCAGATTTTGGGATGATAAGTATTAAACTTTGGAAACTTATATAAATTGGTTGCTAAGTATCTTTTGGAGCTTCCGCATTATTTATATTATTTATAGTTGAACCTTTTGGTATATGTTGGGATTTAGATGTGTTGGTTCGCCCACCTAAGGAGGTAAGCATGGGTGCCACTCACGACTCATTTTGGGTCGTGACAAACTTGGTATCAGAGTGTTAGGTTCGTGGTCTCATCACACAAGGACAAGTCTAGTAGAGTCTTGAGGAACGGTATGGGGACGCCTTTACTTTTCTTCGAGAGGCTATAGGACTTTAGGAAAACTCTATTCTTTCCTTCTTTCGTGCTATTACTTGGATCCAATTGGTATCTAGGTGATACAAATTGGTATTTGACATTCTCACTCTATTTCGCAGATGGTTAGAACTAGAGCAACAACTGTGCCAACACCAACACCGGCAAGACAGGGAGCGTCTGAGCCAACCATTCGCGCTGTAATTCGAGGAGGAGCAGTGGCCAGAGGCCGTGGTAGGGGTCGCAGGAGGACGCCCACTAGAGGCAGAGGAAAAACACGTGGTCCAGCTAGGAATAGAGCAATGACTCCTCCACCGACTAATGAGGTAGTGAGAGAGGGTGAAGAAAGGGAAATGAGCATGTTCAGGATAAGGAAGTACCACCCCAGCCTACCCCATAGATGATTAATCAGGTTCTTACTTATCTTAGCGGGTTATCTGATCAGGACCAGACACCTCCAGTGTTTTCTGCACCAGTACCTCAGGTTCAGGGAGTACAACATGCAGATGTTGTGGCTCCCCGCATGGATGCATCATTGGAAGTAGACACGTTTCCTCGATTGACTACAGGGTCTATAATGACAGGTGATCAGCATGAACTTTTCATTAAGTTCTTAAAGTTGAAATCTCCGGTCTTCAAGGGTCCATCACAAGTATGGGATGACGGAGTCCATGACGGTCCATCGTGATCACGACGATCCATCGCAAGGTCCGTCGACCCAGCCGTGTTTCGACAAATTTTCAGCAAATAGAGTCCTTATTTAATTAGGTTTTTATTTTTTATAAATAGTTGAAAAAACCTCGTTTTTGGGGTTAGAGTCTGGATTATTTGGTTGGACCCTTGATCATTGTTAGACTCTTGATTGTTTTTTAGACCCTTTGTCAGACTCTTGAATATTTTGAGGCTCTTGTAATTGATTGTTGGTGATTTTTGTTGATTAATCAAGCGAACTTTCAGATTTTACTCTTTCTCATTGAAGTAAGTACATGACTTCATATATTATATATTTGAATATTGTGATTATGACTATGGGTAACTAAACTCCATAACTAGGGTTGTGGGAACCATAGGCGAATAATGAGGTAAAAACTAACTAAAATAACAATTCTAGAATAGTGTCTTGCATGTATTGATAATTCTTTCACTTAGAAGTCTTTTTAATGGATGACCAACGTTAGAACTCGCCTTAATGCTACTTGCCGAACCAAGGAGGTAGATAATAGTAAAAGAATTATCAACATAGATTTAGTGTATACTATCGAATAGGCTAGTATTGATTGGTACGAGATAATAACTTAGTCAAATATCGAATATGATGCTTAATATGAGGTAAAGGTAAGGGTTAGTATAGCAACACACGTAGCCGGACCAAGGTGCGAAGTGAAATTTTCTAGATGCCGGACCAAGGATTTAGAAATACATTATCACTTTGCATGCAAGATACTAGGAAAGAATTGTTATAGTTAGAATTATCAAGTTATGAACCTGTGGGGACACGTAAACCCTAGTTACTTTGATTAATTGATTAAACTCCAACATTTGAAGCTGTTAGTTGTCTCCTTTAATTTCGCTAGTTATTTTCATTTATTCAGAAATAGAAAACCCCCCCTTTATCATTTTTGTTTTCCAAGGAAGTAATTGACTAACAATAATAATAATAGATTGAAGTTAAGTCTAAACTATTTTCCTCGTGGGAACGATCTCAACCTCACTAGTTGGGTTATTTACTTGACACGATCGCTTTACTTCTTATTTGAGAAGTAAGTTTGAGCGTATCAGCGAGCGAGTAAATAATTGTATATTGTACATATGTACTTGTATTTTCTGGATAATTATACATATAGAAATGTGGCTAATTATTCAAACTCAAAGTCAGCTCACTTATTAATGTATAATGTTAGTCGTGAGTGGTATTATAGCAAACTGTAGCGATTATGAGTAATTAAGTAGTATAAGTTTACTTAACCGCGTAATTTTTTTTAAAAAAAAAAAAGAGACTGGCCCGGCCATCCCGTAGTTCACGTACTTGTGGATGGACGGACCATTTTCTGGTCCACAACAGAAACAGGTTAGTCCGGCCTGACCCGTAAAATTTTAAAACTTATATGAGTTAGCTCGGATGGGGTGGACCAGCCCATATTGACAGTTCTAGTTTGGTCTAAGTCAGAAAATTTTGTAAGAAATTTAAAAAGTCCATAATATCCTTTTTATTTTAAAATATACTAACTTTTTCCTTCTTTAATTAAAAAGATATTATAGTTGCAAGAATAAAAATATTCAAAAAAATAAAATAACATAATGTAAAATATGTTATTTTACCATGCTAGCCAAATAGATTTTTCAATATAATAATAAATCGAACCAACTCAATTTTTGTATATAGTATGATGGTTGATCATTCGTGACTAATTGAAGCCATGGTAGTTTATTTGGATTAATATCAACAATATAGTTTATCCAACAATAAATTCTATTCTAATTATAAAACTAACACACAATCAAACCTAAACAGAAAATGTTGAATATAATTGAGTCCTATCAATCTTTACTTGAGACGATCAATCATAATTTAGCATACGGTGTAGCTTCGCTTTACGGCCTTTTTATTTTATCTTGTAATATGAATTAAGTTAATACACATACTTTATTTTAAAAAAAAAAAATTGTTGCCTTGTAGTTAAATTTTTTTTTAAATCTTCGTTCATTGCTTTTACTTTAAATTAAATCCAAATATTTTGTATTTAAAATAAGTTAATTTAGACTGATATCAATCTAAGTGAAGAAAGTCAGATAAAAAATAAAAAAATAAGACGTTCAAATGAAAGGACGTTTAATCAACAATAAAGTTTAAAGCGAGGAGAGAAATAAATGTTTTACAAAGAAATATATACATATCTCTCTCTCTCTCTATATATATATATATATGGGCAGATCTACATGGATCCGAGGGGATTCCAAACCCCTTTGTTGAAAAAATTACACGATATATATAGGATCAATTTTTTGATTTATATGTATATACTAAGTGATGAACCCCTCAACCTAAGTCAAGGGTTTGGCTCAGTGTTAAAAGGGGTTCGAGAATTCGCTACCTAAATTCTTGGTTGCGGGTTCGATCCCATATTACAACGTTCCCCCCCCCCCCCCCTACTTTCAAACGATTTTCATTTTTATTTCTAAATAAATGAAAAATTGTTTTGTTTGAAAATTCATTGGGATTTATAATATTTTATTAGATATTAAAAATAAATTTCTTTTCTATGTTTAGAAAATTAAATAAAACTTACAATGTTTATTAAGTTTTCATAATTAAAATTAAAAAAAATATATATTCTCTCATACTCATTTTAAGTCAAACTTTTTATTTATATTTGATTAATTAATTGGGTAAACTACATATATCACACTACTTTAAAAAACAATTACTAGAAATCCCACTAGTTTTCCATATTACTTCCTATACCACTTTTTGTTCCTAAGATACATATGCAATAATTCTAAGATACATGACTAAATTAAAATTGAAAGGAGGGATACATGTTTTAAATTACAGGATACACGTTCCTTAATTATTTTGAATTAATCGTGGGAGATAATCCCTTAATTGAAGGAGTAAGTTATAGAAGATATGACAATCATAACGTAATTCATGGATTCATTTCTATCATCGACGATTTACATATCAAATTACTTTTTGAACTTCTACATCTTCTTCGTCAAATTAAGACTCTTTTCTATCTTTAAATTTTCAAATTTTCTTTTGATTATGGCGAATATCACAATATTATTGAGGCATTCCGATTCATAGGTATCTGAAATTGAATATGAAAACTACAAAATTGATGGGATACTTTTGAGAGATAATGCAAACTACGATGATCTAGTGGATGGTATTTGAGCACAATTAGAAATCGATTGTACTCGAAAAAGAATGGAGATCAGATACACGATGGAAGAAAATCTAACTCCAATGGAAATCCAAAATGAAATGAGCATGAGATTTTTTATGGAACTGAAAAGGTGTCAAACAAATTGCCGGAAGTATTCATTGTGCATAACAACAAAATATCACAATTTTGGAGGTGAAATTGCGTTTGAGCTAGATACATCAATTGTTCAAGTTGGAGGTGACGATGTGAATGTATCTGTTGTAGTTCTTCCAGAGAATCGTAGTGCAGATGCATTATGTATTTTGAATATAAATTCGGATCATGTTATTGGTGACTGTAGTCACAAATTTGTTCAAATCAAGCAGTTGTATAAGAACAACAAGAGTATTGTGGCTGTTATGCAAAAATATGCCATAGACAATCGATTCCAATACAAGGTTGCAAGATCCGACAAAATGAGGTTAGTCATATTTGTTGTTTTAGTGTATGTATCGTTTCAGTGTATCTAATATTATGTTTAAGAGTCACAATTTATATTGTGTATATCAGACAAATAATATGTATCTCGAACAAAAAGTGGCTAATCATGTTTGTTGTTTTTTGGTTGTATTGTTTTTGTGTCTGGAATTATCTGTAAGAGTCATAATTTACACTGTGTATCTTGGACAATAATTTTTTAGTCATGTTTGTTGTTTTAGTGGTTGTATCATTTCTGTATATCTGGTATGTTGTGTAAGAGTCATAAATTTATCATTTTTTGTTGCGAGTAGCATTATAATGAATTCAATAAAATGTTAAGTTTCAGTAGTTTATATCTTATATATTTAATAATGTATTTGGTAGCCTCAACTATTGTAAATGAGTGCATTTGTGTGCGGTTAGTTTTTGAAATGTATGTTTGGAGAGTACCAATTGATATTCAAAGCATCCTGTTTGAATAAGACAACTATTTTTCGAGTAAAGTGTTTCAATAACGATCATACATGTCCATTAAAGATAAAATGATGTTGCAGCGTCAAGCAACAGTTGATTTAATACCTGGAATAGTTTCTCCAAAATATGAAAATCATAAAAGAAAGCATATTCCAAAGAACATTCAGAAAGATGTTAAACGTGACTTGGGAGTTGACATTAATTACTTGAAGGCATGACGTTCGAAGGAGAGAACAATTAAGATGTTAAGAGGAGGTCCAACTGAGGGTTACATTAAGATGCCTAGCTACTTGTATATGTTGGATACTGTATATCCAAACTCTTACATCCGAATTCATAAGTCAAAAAATAATGAATTCATGTATCTATTTATAGCGTTGTATATTTTTATAAAAGGTCTTGAGCACTGTAGACCAATTTTTGTTGTGGATGGAGCTCACCTAAAAGGAGCTTATAAGGGCACATTTGTTTCTGCTAGCCTCTCTGGATGGAGCAGGTGTGTTAATTTTATTGAAAGAATGAATATCTTATATGTGTATCTGTCTTTCATTATATTAATTACTAATATTTAACAATACTTATAATGTCATGTATCTATTTGTTTTACAGGGTGTATACTACTGCTTGCTTATGGTGTAATTGACTCTGAGAATGATAATTCTTGAACATGATTTATGAGCATTTCAAAGGCGCTTTTGGTCAACGTGTCAACATGTGTGTTGTGTCAGATCATCATGAAAATATTATAAAGGCTGTGAGTAGAGTGTATCCTTCTGTGCTTTATTATGCGTGTTTGGCATCTTTGACAGAATGTGTGTAAGTATTTTACAAGAACAACAAAAATACATTAAGAGATGTATTTTATGCAATAACAAAAGCATACATACAAGAAAATTTTAATAAAATGACGAAGAGAGTAGAGGATATGGATCATAGAGTGAAGAATTATCTTATGTTGGCAGGTTATGAGAAGTAGGCAAGAGTATATGCACCTGCAAATAGAGGTAGGATCATTACACCCAATATCGCAGAATGTATCAACTCGTGTTTAATGGAGACAGGAGAACTACCAATAATTTATTTTCTGGAGAAAGTTCGAATATTATTTGGAGATTGAAATTGCAGAAATAGAGAAAAGGCAACATATACATTTACTACCCTTGGAAAAAAATTCCAAGAGATGTTAGTTGTGAATGAGACAAAGTCATCACATATGACGGTACATATTATTTGTTATACTAATTATTTCTTTTTATATGATATTACTGAAGAAACTTTAGATATATTACATCAAGTGTATCTAGATACATGAAATATGTATCTAAAATGTTTTGCTCGTAATATTATGAAATTTATATATATATATTGGCAGGATTGCTACCTTTCAGGTGAGACCTTCTTCTGAATCATTGTACGGAGTTGATGATAACGGACGACGATATATTGTTTGCTTGATTAGTAAAACATGTAGTTGCAGAAGGTTCCAATCAGACGAGTGTTCGCATTCAATTACAGTTTTAAGAGAAAAAACATAACTGAGTTTGAACCATACTGCTCAGACTACTACAAGCCATCAACACTAATAAGTACATATGAGACTCTAATTGGTTGGCTGCCTGATGAAAAAGATTGAAATGTACCTGATAGTGTGTTGAATGAAGTTTTGCCACCTAAATGAAAGCGACCACCAGGGAGGCCAAAAAAGAGCAGACATAAGAACATGAGTGAAAAAAAATCATCAAGTACGAATTGTTGTGGACAATGTGGTCAAGAAGGTCACAGTCGACCTACTTTTAGTTATTTTCCAATGAAAGAGATAAATTTTCTTATTTTCTTATACATTTGGATGTTTTTTAGTCTTGCTTGAAATTCGATATGACTTTCCATGGATTCTATGGCAAGTATGATAAAGTTTTGGCATTTTTCTGTTTTTGTTTACAATAAGTTATTGATAGAAATGATACATTCAACTTCATCACAGATATTGATTAAGAAATCCTATTGTATACGCGTATATAGAATCATATGCAAAAAATATGACTCACATTGTGTAAAGAGGTTATGATATTGATAGATATAAAATTCATATAGAACAAATACAAGAAATAGTAGCATATGTATTTCAGCTCCACTGCACTTAACGAACCCTCAATAGTAGGTGGAATTGACCCACTTCTGTACAAATTCAGCTTCTTTTCATGATCATTAAGATTCAACTAAATCTATATGTCATACTTAACAAGATAAGTAGTGTCATGAATTTAATAAGAGCTATTATAAGTAAACAAGATTACACGTATAATCTAAACAACATTTTCTATAAAGATAATCAAAGTATAGGTTCATAACCTTACAGAAAGGATGAAATGCGAATGAGAAACGACTTAGATACATTATAACCACGTATCTTAATGTATCTAATAAAAATAACCTTAACAAGTTCAATAAGGGGAATCTAGAAAAACTTCAGATGACTAATCTATATTAATTTTTTCAATGCCATATGAGTCAACAAACGTGTTCCTTGGCTTAGGCGGGTCTTCGTTATCACTGACTAAACTAGACGAGGCTTTTTTATTTTCATAATTTCATAAAAGTGCACTGTATCTCGAACGGTGTAGATTGACATCATAATTTGTTAATGGTATCAGCTGTCCATCAGTCAGATACTCAGCATATGCAGCTAAATATAATTCACAGTCACTGAAAAATTAACACCAAATTAGTAATATGGACAATCATGACTAACCATAAGTAAATATATATGAAAAGTCAAGAAATACACACATCGAACCACTGTAACGTTTAACATTATTACTTGGAAATATAATTTCAAAGACATCTTCGACTGTTTTTCTATACTTCAAGATTCAACCAATGAATACACTCACATTTGTAAAAGAAACCACTAAGAGTCAGATGAGAAGGCAAAAGAAATATGATCTTAGCAATCTCTGCTTTTATACGTCTGATAAATATCATCCATGAGGGACTTAAAATGATACATTACAGTAGTATATCTGGGATTGCCGTTTGATTGGAACTTTTACTTCTTTCTTAAATAGTAGAAAATAACGTTCATGTGCTATAAAAAAAATTGATGAAGATAGTCAGATACATATTATAAAATGAACTATGTTATTGGTTTTAATATAGAATTTTTTTGTTCCAAATGCATATCACAAAATGAGAATACTTATGTCTGATTATTGAGATACATATCATGTTAGGGCATCACAGTAACCTAATGAATTATATTAAGAGCTCTGTAATTTTTTTAAAAAAATAAAATTACCTCATCATACCGATAATTGCCAGCAACTGACATGGTGTAAAATCAATTTTTTTTCTCTGTAAATGCGACAACAAAGTCGAGATGTTGATCAAGATCACAATCTTTCTTCCTATAATGCTCATCCTTTGTTTTCCTGAAATGTAAAAGAAATTGAAATTATACTTTTCTAGATATAAATCAAACAACGAGTTTCTTACGTTATATGTGATACTTAGACATAAATCACTTATTGGCATGACTCTTTGGAAGCGCAACTTGTAACCACACAGAATATTCTTGAAACAATTCAAGCGGATGGGGGGCAACACTGAAATATGGAATTTAGCACATGCAAAAGGAAATAACTGATGAAACTCATAGATGATGAAAGTAGAGAGAGGAGAAGAAGAAGAAGAAGAAGAAGATTTTTTATTCTAGAGAGTTCAAATGCAAATGTTTACAGTACATGCTTATTTATACACCTTTACACAGCCTATTGTTTATTCTAACTAACTAACAAATTGTCTAACTAACTAACTGTACAATTACTGATCTACCCCTAACAATTATACTACTCATTCAAGTAATTCCTTGCATTTCATCACTCCCCCTCAAGCTGGTGGGTACAAAAATATTTAACACACCTAGCTTGCCTACCAAATATTCATGTTGGATTCTAGAAAGACCTTTAGTCAATATGTCTGCCAATTGATTCTTAGAACTCACATATACAGTCTTCACCAAACCTTCTTGCATCTTTTGCCTAATAAAATGACAATCAATCTCTATATGTTTTGTTCTCTCATGAAAAACAGGGTTGGCTGCTATTTGTAATGCTTCTTTACTATCACTGAATATCACCACTGGTTCATCAAGTTCACTTCCCAATTCCTTTAACAATGTTGTGATCCACACTACCTCTGACACTTCATTAGCCATACTTCTGTATTCAGCTTTTGCTGAACTCCTAGAAACCACACTTTGTTTCTTTGATTTCCATGATATCAAAGAATTACCATGTTTTACCAAGAAACCTGAAACTGACCTTCTAGTATTAGGACACGATGCCCAATCTGCATCACAGAAAACAGTCAATCTGTTCGTTCTAGTGCTGCTCAATAATATGCCAAGACCTGGCTCTCTTTTCACATATTTCATCACCCTAAGTGCTGCTTCCCAATGAGATTTTTTTGGTTGTTGCAAAAATTGGCTGAGGGTCTGAACAGAGAATGCAATGTCTGGCCTTGTTAGTGTTAAGTATAGCATCTTTCCTACTGTTCTTTGTTTTCAAGAAGTTCCTCATCTGACTCTCCAATCAAATTATCCAATTCATGTGTTGTTATCTTTATGCTTGTCTCTAGTGGTGTCCAGGATGGCTTTGCACTTCCTATTCCCAACTGTGAAATAATCTCCAATGCATATTTCCTTTGATTGACTAAAATTCCCTTTCCAGATCTACTGAATTCCATACCAAGAAAAAACTTTAGATCACCAATATCTTTGATCTTAAAAGTCTTATGTAATGAAGCTTTTGTTTGTTCTATGAGTGTCAAATTACTTCCTGCAACTAGCATATCATCCACGTAAACCAAGATCACCACAATATATGTTCCCTGCTTCTTAATGAACAATGAATGATCCAAACTGCTTTGCATAAAACCTGAGTTTAATAATGTCTCACATAATTTCAATTCCACTGCCTACTTGCTTGTTTAAGCCCATATAGGGATTTTATAAGTCTACACACCAGTCCATTAGACTCCCCCTGACTTGAAAATCCCTCAGGTAATTGCATGTAAACTTCATCATGCAGGTCACCATGTAAAAAAGCATTATACACATCCAATTGATAATTATGCCAATTGAACTGAGCAGCCAAAGACAAAACAGTCCTTACAGTAGTCATCTTAACTACAGGAGAAAATGTCTCATGAAAATCCAAACCTTCCTTCTGAGTGTAACCTTTTGCAACTAGTCTAGCTTTGAACCTCTCAATATCACCATTAGATTTCAACTTAACCTTGTAAACCCAACGACAACCAATAGGAACCTTTCCTGGAGGTAAAGGAACTAACTCCCAAGTATGATTATCATGGAGAACTTGTATTTCAGACTGCACAGCATCAATCCATCTACTGTCTTTAATAGCTTCCTGATATGTTGAAGGCTCTATGATAGCTGAGAAAACACCTAGATAATGTTGATGAGATGAAGACAGATTTGTATAAGAGACATAATTGGACAAGGGATAAAGTGTGGAAGTGGGAGCAGGTCTGGTTACATAGTCAGCTAACCATAGAGGAGGATAAGAATGTCTATTAGATCTTCTGATAGGTGCAGAAGTATAAGAAACAGGAAGTGGAGGATCATAAGGTGAAGGAGTATGTGATGAAGTAGTAGAAGGAGAAGAGACAGAGGGAGTAGAGGATATAATAGGAGAATTAGGAGTGGAATATGTGATAGGGTAAGTGAAAACATCATTATCAATACTAGTATCATTAGCAGTAATACTAGCATCAAAAGAGGAAGATTCTTTAAAAGGAAACTGATATTCATGAAAAAGAACATCTCTGTTCAAGAAAAATCTTTGTCTCTCAAGATCAAATAATATGTACCCCTTAGTCACACTAGAATACCCCATAAACACTGCTTTCACTGCCCTGGCTGCAAATTTATCCAACTTGGGCAAAATGCTTGCATAGCATAAACAACCAAATGTCCTCAAATGTATAAGAGAAGGTTTGATGTTAAAGAAAACTTCATAAGGTGACTTACCTGCAAGTACTTTAGAAGGAAGGCTATTGATTATATAGACAGCAGTAAGAATGCAATGGCCCCAGAACTTAAGAGGAACACCACTCTGAAATCTGAGTGCCCTTGCCACCTCTAGTAAATGCCTGTGTTTTATCTCAGCAACACCATTCTGCTGAGGAGTATAAGCACAAGTTCTATAGTGCACAATGCCTAGATCCTTAAGAAGAGTCTGTAATTGATCATTGCAAAATTCTCCACCATTATCTGTTCTAATACCCTGAACTGAGGCATTAAATTGAGTATGCACTAGTTGAAAAAATTGTTTGAGAACTATCAACACATCATGTTTGAACTTCAGTAGGAAAATCCAAGTGATTCTGGAGTAATCATCAACAATTGTAAGAAAATATTTGTTCCCATCAAAAGTCTGAGTATTGTAGGGACCCCATACATCCAAATGCAACAAAGCAAAAGCTCTATCTGATCTAATATCACTGTTTGTAAAAGGAAGTCTAGTTTGTTTGGCCAATGGACATATTTCACAATTATCTACAACAGACTTACAAGCATCTATTGTACGCCCACAAATATCTTGTACAGATTTTATTGAAGAATGAGCTAATCTTCTATGCCACAACAAGATATCTCTTTTATCATCTTGAACTGTGAACCCTTTTGTATCCACATCTTTAGTACTTTCAGACTTGGTTGAATTCTGTGGCACCATCCAGTAAAGCCCATAATATTCCTTACCAATCCCCTTCAGTCTCCCAGTTGAAAGGTCCTGGAATAAGCAAAATTCAGGATAGAAAGATACAAAACAATGAAATTCTCTTGTTAACTTTGATACTGACAACAGATTGTACTGAAAATCAGGAACAAATAGAACATTTTTCAACTCTCCTTTGTCTATAATTTTACTACTTCCAGTATGTGTAATAGTGTAACTCCTCCATTCGGCAAGTGTACTGCCCTATTATAATCTGATTTAACTAACTTCACATCAGTTAAATTAGACAGGCTAGAAGACATATGATTAGTTGCTCCACTATCAACAATCCATTTCAAATCTTTAATTTTAGCTATTGGAGTATTTCCTGCCATACCTGCCATATTAGCCATCATACCATGCTGTGAATTGTCATTGTTGATCATGCCCAAAATGCTATCATGTTGTGTATCTGTCAAGTGAGGAGCCCTATGAAGTTCTCCAGATGCCATCTTATCCAGTATTTCTCCTGTATTTCTGATTCCAGATTTCACGTTTTGTTGTGTATTTTCAGCTTGAACATTGTAAGCAGTGTTCAGGTTCTCCTTCTTCTTAAATTTCCAGTCAGCTGGATATCCTATTAGTTTAAAACAATTCCTCTTCACATGTCCCTTTATCTTGCAATACTCACACTGTTGATCCCCATTCTTCTTCCCTTTCTGATACTCTTGTCCTGAATATTGTTGACCTGTTCCCTTATAATGTTGAGAACTATCACCTCTCCTTATTATCTGGGGTTTTGACTCTTGACGTACTGGGTCTATTCATATCTCCAGTGTTTATTTCTAATTTTTTTAGTTTATATCTGTTCTAAGATTTCTGTGTATGTCTCACTTATGTCACTTATTTCTGAGTCAAGTTACTGTGTAAATAGTAAAGGTCAAGTAACTGTGTAAATAGAAAAGGTCAATCGTCTTTTAGTAAAGATGAAAGGTCATTATGTATGTATATAAATAGAGGGTTTCCCCTCATAAATAAAATCATCAATCTTCTCTCTACAATATTTCCTCTTTCTCGCTTCCCCCCTAAAATTGGTATCAGAGCTCGCTAGCTAACTAACTAAGCTAATAACTATGGAGAAATCTGGAGCTACAAATCTACAAAATCAGGTATACACTCTTAAATTTATGAATAGCTAAATAAATTTACTCCTGAAAATCTCTTGTTGATTATAATTGTTTATCATGACTTAATAATGTTCTAATAAGCATCTTTAGAAGGTTTGCTACAGAAATATTCTTCGAATAAGTATGCCCAGACTATGCCATCCTAAGGTTGAAACCGGTTGGCAAGAAGGCCATTTAGGGGAGTAAACAAAGTTGAGGCGCTGTTAAGGTAACTAATCAAAGAAGAAAGCTGTAGTAGTGACTAGACGAGATGATTATTAAATCATTATTATTTCATAATAAATAAGTATAATCCATTAAGAGGTTGAAAGGAATAAAAATTTTAGCAAAGATGAATAAAATGAGTACCTATTTAATAGATGATGATTATAACTATAAGATATTACTACTCTATATATTAAAAGATCTGAGTACTGATATAAAAAGAGAAATTTATGAAAAATTGGTAACATATGAGATAATAGAAATAACAACCCAAGGTTGGATTTAGAAATTGTAAAAGAAAGATTAAGCACTTCAAGCGTACCAAATACATTAAGAAGAGCTTCCTCATCAAGAATGAGTTCATCTAAAAGAAAATATGAAATATCACAAGATTTAGAAGAAATGACAATATATCATTATTTTATAACAGGAATAATGGACCCGAGAAAATATAAAATCTTGATAAACACAGGACAAGAAGAAAATCATATAACAAGAGAACTAGTATTAGAAGAAGAAATTATGAAAACAGGACACATATGCCCTGGATTACCTAGTGAAATAGTAAATACAAATGAAGAAACAACAGAAAAAGAAATAATTATAGGAGGAATTCAATTAAAAATACAATTTAAGATATATGAAGGAAATCATAATATCACATTAGGAATAAAATGGTTAGAAAAGGTTAAACCATACAACATAGAAAATGAACAATTAACAATAACTTGTCAAAATAAGAAAATAATTATAAAAAGAACCAAATGATTAATGAAAATATTTGTACTTGTAAAAATTATTGTTGAAGGATATCACAACAGATATTATACACCTATGATAGATACAGGAGCAGAAGCGAATATATGTAAATATAATTGCTTACCAGAAGATAAATGGGAATAATTAAAAACACCTATGGTAGTAACAGGATTTAATAATGAAGGAAGTATGATCAAATATAAAGCAAAAAATATAAAAATACAAATATGGGATAAAATACTAACAATAGAAGAAATGTATAATTTCGAATTTACCACGAAAGATATGTTATTAGGAATGCCATTTTTAGATAGATTTTACCCACATATAATAACAAAAATACACTGGTGGCTTACTACGCCATGTGGCCATAAAATAGGAGCAAAAAGAGTAAAAAATAAACAACGAAAATCTGTAGAATGGATTAAAGGTAGTGAAAAAATAAACCAGGAGATGGAAAATATAAGTGAAAAACAAATATCACAACTAGAAATCATTATATTTGCAATAGACAAAATTAAAATAATCAATGAACAACTAGAACAATTATACAATGAAGACTCATTACAAGGATGGGAAAAACATAAAACAAAAATAAAAATTGAATTAATCGATGAAAATAGTATAATAACACAAAAACCATTAAAATACAACTTTGATGATTTGCAAGAATTTAAAATACATATAAATGAATTACTAGACAAAAATTATATACAAGAAAGTAATAGTAAACATACAAGCCCAGCATTTATAGTGATAAAACACAGTGAACAAAAAAGAGGCAAAAGTAGAATGGTTATTGACTACAGAAATTTAAATGCCAAAACTAAAACATATAACTATCCCATACCTAATAAAATACTTAAAATAAGACAGATACAAGGATACAACTATTTTAGCAAATTTGACTGTAAATCAGGATTTTACCATCTAAAACTAGAAGAAGAATCTAAACAATTAACAGCATTCACAGTACCGCAAGGATTCTATGAATGGAATGTATTACCATTTGGATATAAAAATGCACCAGGTAGATATCAACATTTTATGGATAACTGTTTTAACCAGCTAGAAAATTGTGTTATATATATAGATGATATATTATTATATTCCAAAACACAAGATGAACATA
Organism: Solanum lycopersicum; assembly: GCF_036512215.1. NCBI lineage: Eukaryota > Viridiplantae > Streptophyta > Magnoliopsida > Solanales > Solanaceae > Solanum > Solanum lycopersicum. Next base: position 7,532,437 of record NC_090811.1, read on the forward strand.
TAAGATTATTAGAAAAATTTATACATATAATCAAACACTCAGGTATAAGTTTAAGTAAAAGTAAAGCAGAAATTATGAAACCACAGATAGAATTTCTAGGAATACAAATAGATAAAAATGGAATAAAAATTGCAGACTCACATAGTACAAAAAATAATTACTATTGATAAAAATATAGATACAAAAAAGAAATTACAATCATTCTTAGGGTTAGTAAATCAAGTAAGGGAAAATATACCAAAACTAGCAGAACATTTAAAACCATTATACAAAAAACTCAAAAAAGATGTTGAATATCATTTTGACAACAAAGATAAAGAACACATAAAAAATATTTAAAAATTATGCAAAAAGTTACCAAAATTATATTTTTCTGATGAAAGTAGAACATTCACATATATAATTGAAACAGATTCAAGTAACCACAGTTATGGAGGAGTACTAAAATATAAATATGACAAGGAAAAGGTAGAACACCATTGCAAACTACCTATCAAGAAAAAGGAACTCAAACTGAACCAGATACAATAGAAGAAATACTCAAAGCCATTACTACACTTTCTACAAAGGTGGACAGTATGAGAAAAGAGTTACAAAACCTAAAAGCTAATAGTCAGCAGCATGACTATAAATATGCGGAGCTACGCTAACATGCTGAGTTACGTCGATCGGAAGACGCAAAAATTCCAGAACTATAAGGAGATGTTGGGAAACTCCTTAAAACCCATAACATTAACATTGCTAGTGTTGCAGGTACAAGTACAGCAGCTATGGAAAAAACTACATCAAAAAATACAAACCTAAACAGCTTATTTACAAAACCATTTATTCCAAAGGCACAGATAGTAGAAACCCCAACACCACAAACATCTACATATGCAGCCAGCCTACACAAGGAAAAGAAAATATATAACCATATATCCCAAACTTACATTGAAAACCTATACAAAATTCAGACTTTTTTAAATCTCAAACCCAAATCTACCACAACTACAGAAAAAACCCAGGATTATTTAACCCAAAAATTACAAGGCTATAACAAGTTAATTGCACAACCTAAAACCAACCCAAACTTAGTTAAAACCTGTTACAGTTATGGATTACTTAATACTGTATATACATATGATGGTACAGAGATAAGTGGAATCCCGGAGATCCACAAAGCCTTTTTAATATACAAAAGAATTACAAAGGGAAATTTATTTTTTATAAAATTTTATACGGCACCAGCTGAGATACTTTATGACGAGATAAAACCAATGATCCAGATAGTAAAAATTGGATTAACACGAGAAATGATAAAACCGGAAGACATAGGGCAACAACCAGAGATACCAAAAGTTGAGATACCCAGTTTTTATGCAAATAAAAGAATAATTGGATTATCAACTATCATACAAGAATTAGCTAACAACTATCTACAAGGAAATGCTATATGGAGCTACTATTCAAGAGATCATTTAATGATATATGCCAATTCACGAGAGATAAGACAAACAGATATGGAGGAAATCCATAAATGGATTTTATCCTTATTAAAACCAGAAGCTACTCCAACAACTAGAGCGATAAAACAAGGATTCATCTCCGAAGAACTAATGACAAGATATTGCAAGCTAATTGGTCACAATATCCAGACCATATATGTTCCAAGTGCAACCAAGGTGATGACATAATCCCAGACGTACAACTGGAGTAAGCTGAGAAGAAGATAAGGAAAAATAGACATAAAAATATATGTACAAAATTAGTCATAGTCATTGTCGGCCATTTGGCCAAAGTTTATTTTGTCTTCTTGTAAAAAGTCGTAAAGTAAATAGTGTCAATAGTGTCAGTAGATCCTAATCATAAATAGTAAGAGTCAAGTTACTGTGTAAATAGTAAATGTCAAGTAACTGTGTAAATAGAAAAGGCCAATCGTCTTTTAGTAAAGATGAAAGGTCATTATGAATGTTTATAAATAGAGGGTTTCCCCTCATAAATAAAATCATCAATCTTCCAATCAATCTTCTCTCTACAATATTTCCTCTTTCCCGCTTCCCCCCTAAAATTGGGATATTTTTCTTTTAGGTCTAAATGGTCTTTTCATTTTATAGTTTTTTACATAATACCTTCGTCTTGGTTGTTTATATTTATACTTAGTTTTATTTTTTCTATAATTTTTATATCTTCTGGATTTTTGTTTTTTATTTGTACATCCAAATTGTGGTGCCATTTTATTTTTACAACATGATAAATTTTTATTTAGTACTTTTTCCATTTTTAATTTTTCTTTTTGGTTCTCACATAATTGTATAAACCATTGAGATAGAAATTTTATTCTAGCTCCTAAAGTATCTATCATTCCTTCATTATTCCAATCCTTTATTATTTTTGTACTAAATGGTTCTGGTAATTTTGTAAAATATTGTTTTCTTATTTCTTTTGCTTCGTCTAAATTGTATTTAGCTTTGTAATAATATTCTTTGCATGCACAAGTATATTCTTCTATATAACACATTTTACATATAGCTAATTTTGTCATAAGTTGTCTATTTATTATTTTTTCCCTATTTTGTTCTCTTATATCCGTGGTCATACCTCCAAATTCACTTCTTATAGCTGATTCATATTTGTCTAGTATATCTATATTTGTTGCTGATGGGGATCCATCCATTTTCTTATCATTCCTAAGTACTTCTAAACTTTCTGAGGGTAGATTTTCTATCCATAATTTTGTTGTTCCTACAAATGTTCTTTCTATGTATCTTGGTGTTTTTGTTGTTTCTATTTTGTTATCTATTAACTGTTTAGATATATTTCCTGTCCATAGTAATATTGCTTTATTTATGTCTGTGACACAATCTAAGTCTAATAAATTATATTGTTCACTTATTGGTTTCGGTATCCAATTTTTATTTAATCTACTGTTCCATATTGCATTATTTCTATCTGATTGTTGATAACTTTCTGTATAATAAGTTGGTGGTGTCCACCTAGGACTACTTCTAGGACTATTTCTGGGACTATTTTCTGGGGTTTTGACTCTTGACGTACTGGGTCTATTCATATCTCCTTTGTTTATTTCTAATTTTTTTAGTTTATTTGTCTGTTCTAAGATTTCTGTGTATGTCTCACTTATGTCACTTATTTCTGATTTTTGGTCATTTTCATTTTCATCTATTTCATTTACTTCATTTACCTCAATATCTTCATTTAATTTTTGTTCCATTTCTTTTATTTCATTAGTTAATTCAAGCTCTTTATCTTTTTCCTTTTGTTTTTGCTTATTTTCATATAATAATTTTAACCTAGCTAATTCCTTTTCTAATTCACTTATTCTTGTATTTTTTATTTCTTCTAAATGTTGTACTTCTTGTTTTGCTTGTATTTTTATTTTTTCAATTTCTTTTGATTTGTCTATTTCTTCATTTTCTTTTGTTATTCTTGTCATAGCTATTAAACTATCTTCTAATTTTGCTGTTTCTTTTTCTAAACATTAAGTATAGATTATTTCCTATTTTTTTATATCTTCTTCCTAGATTTGAAAATATTATTTTTATTGTCATTCCGTCTTGATTTTCATATGTTTTTTCGTCTACTGCAAATTCTTCTTTATTCATTATAATTTATGTATTATATTATGTTGTAACTCATATTCAAGACAATCTAATTCTAATTTTAACATAGATATATCTTTTCTTTGTGCTAGTATTGATTTATTACATACTTCTGCTAATATATTTTCTTCTAACCTTCTTTTTCTATGTTGTAATTCTTGTTCTTTTTCAGCTATTTTTTCTATTAATTGTTGTTTATAAATTTCTTTGTTCATACTGTTTTTTCAAATAGCGAACATATTTGTATTCTGTTTTCGAAATTATATTTATCAATTGATCTTTTTTATCATTATCTGTTTTGACTAGTTGTGATAGTTCATATTCTATATATAAGAGTCTTAATTTTTTCCATGTCTTTCTTATTTTTTTACCTATATTGTTTGTTGTTATTTTAGTTTCTTTGCTTGGTATTATATTATCCTTCATAAAATGTCTTTCTGTAATATTCTCTTTTAAGTAGATTTAATCGTTGTATTTCATTAGCATTGTTTGTAATATATTCTAGATGTTCGACTTCTCTAGTTCTCAAATAATCGAATAGATTTTCTATTAGTAATTTTTCATGTAGATTTATATCTTCTATGATTTTTACCCAATATTGTAAATATTCGTAATTTATCATCAGTCTATATCTATATCATCATATAAATCATACATATCATAATAAAGTTCATCCTGTATGCTTTGTATGGTTAACTCAGTCCAACCTTGGGTTGTTATTTCTATTATCTCATATGTTACCAATTTTTCATAAATTTCTCTTTTTATATCAGTACTCAGATCTTTTAATATATAGAGTAGTAATATCTTATAGTTATAATCATCATCTATTAAATAGGTACTCATTTTATTCATCTTTGCTAAAATTTTTATTCCTTTCAACCTCTTAATGGATTATACTTATTTATTATGAAATAATAATGATTTAATAATCATCTCGTCTAGTCACTACTACAGCTTTCTTCTTTGATTAGTTACCTTAACAGCGTCTCAACTTTGTTTACTCCCCTAAACGGCCTTCTTGCCTACCGGTTTCAACCTTAGGATGACATAGTCTGGGCATACTTATTCGAAGAATATTTCTGTAGCAAATCTTCTAAAGATGTTTATTAGAACATTATTAAGTCATGACAAACAATTATAATCAACAAGAGATTTTCAGGAATAAATTTATTTAGCTACTCATAAATTTAAGAGTGTATACCTGATTTTGTAGATTTGTAGCTCCAGATTTCTCCATAGTTATTAGCTTAGTTAGTTAGCTAGCTAGCTCTGATACCAATTTTAGGGGGGAAGCGGGAAAGAGGAAATATTGTAGAGAGAAGATTGATTGGAAGATTGATGATTTTATTTATGAGGGGAAACCCTCTATTTATACACATACATAATGACAATTCATCTTTACTAAAAGACGATTGGCCTTTTCTATTTACACAGTTACTTGACCTTTACTATTTACACAGTAACTTGACTCTTACTATTTATGATTAGGACCTACTGACACTATTGACACTATTTACTTTACGACTTTTTACAAGAAGACAAAATAAACTTTGGCCAAATGGCCGACAATGACTATGACTAATTTTGTACATATATTTTTATGTCTATTTTTCCTTATCTTCTTCTTCTCAGCTTACTCCAGTTGTACGTCTGGAGTTATGTCATCACCTTGGTTGCACTTGGAACATATATGGTCTGGATATTTGTGACCAATTAGCTTGCAATATCTTGTCATTAGTTCTTCGGAGATGAATCCTTGTTTTATCGCTCTAGTTGTTGGAGTAGCTTCTGGTTTTAATAAGGATAAAATCCATTTCTGGACTTCCTCCATATCTGTTTGTCTTATCTCTCGTGAATTGGCATATATCATTAAATGATCTCTTGAATAGTAGCTCCATATAGCATTTCCTTGTAGATAGTTGTTAGCTAATTCTTGTATGATAGTTGATAATCCAATTATTCTTTTATTTGCATAAAAACTGGGTATCTCAACTTTTGGTATCTCTGGTTGTTGCCCTATGTCTTCCGGTATTATCATTTCTCGTGTTAATCCAATTTTTACTATCTGGATCATTGGTTTTATCTCGTCATAAAGTATTAAAAAGGCTTTGTGGATCTCCGGGATTCCACTTATCTCTGTACCATCATATGTATATACAGTATTAAGTAATCCATAACTGTAACAGGTTTTAACTAAGTTTGGGTTGGTTTTAGGTTGTGCAATTAACTTGTTATAGCCTTGTAATTTTTGGGTTAAATAATCCTGGGTTTTTTCTGTAGTTGTGGTAGATTTGGGTTTGACATTTAAAAAAGTCTGAATTTTGTATAGGTTTTCAATGTAAGTTTGGGATATATGGTTATATATTTTCTTTTCCTTGTGTAGGCTGGCTGCATATGTAGATGTTTGTGGTGTTGGGGTTTCTACTATCTGTGCCTTTGGAATAAATGGTTTTGTAAATAAGCTGTTTAGGTTTGTATTTTTTGATGTAGTTTTTCCCATAGTTGCTGTACTTGTACCTGCAACACTAGCAATGTTAATGTTATGGGTTTTAAGGAGTTTCCCAACATCTCCTTATAGTTCTGGAATTTTTGCGTCTTCCGATCGACGTAACTCAGCATGTTGGCGTAGCTCCGCATATTTATAGTCATGCTGCTGACTATTAGCTTTTAGGTTTTGTAACTCTTTTCTCATACTGTCCACCTTTGTAGAAAGTGTAGTAATGGCTTTGAGTATTTCTTCTATTGTATCTGGTTCAGTTTGAGTTCCTTTTTCTTGATAGGTAGTCTGCAACAAGATTTTCATCAGTTTTTATAATTTCAATTGTGAATGTAAAATTTAATATATTTAATACTAATCTCCTTATTTCTTTCGTTGTAACTGAATCATCTAACTTTTTTGTTATCCACCATTTTACTTGTGTGTTATCTGTTCTTACAATAAATTTATTGTAAACTATATATGGTTCAAATGCTAACAAACATTTATATTATGCAAATAATTCTAAACTATTTATTTCCCATTTTGCTTGTGCTTCAGTATATGATCCTGAGTAATACCTGCAATGGTGTTCTACCTTTTCCTTGTCATATTTATATTTTAGTACTCCTCCATAACTGTGGTTACTTGAATCTGTTTCAATTATATATGTGAATGTTCTACTTTCATCAGGAAAATATAATTTTGGTAATTTTTTGCATAATTTTTTAATATTTTTTATGTGTTCTTTATCTTTGTTGTCAAAATGATGTTCAACATCTTTTTTGAGTTTTTTGTATAATGGTTTTAAATGTTCTGCTTATTTTGGTATATATTCCCTTACTTGATTTACTAACCCTAAGAATGATTGTAATTTCTTTTTTGTATCTATATTTTCATCAATAGTAATTATTTTTTGTACTATGTGAGTCTGCATTTTTATTCCATTTTTATCTATTTGTATTCCTAGAAATTCTATCTGTGGTTTCATAATTTCTGCTTTACTTTTACTTAAACTTATACCTGAGTGTTTGATTATATGTATAAATTTTTCTAATAATCTTATATGTTCATCTTGTGTTTTGGAATATAATAATATATCATCTATATATATAACACAATTTTCTAGCTGGTTAAAACAGTTATCCATAAAATGTTGATATCTACCTGGTGCATTTTTATATCCAAATGGTAATACATTCCATTCATAGAATCCTTGCAGTACTGTGAATGCTGTTAATTGTTTAGATTCTTCTTCTAGTTTTAGATGGTAAAATCCTGATTTACAGTCAAATTTGCTAAAATAGTTGTATCCTTGTATCTGTCTTATTTTAAGTATTTTATTAGGTATTGGATAGTTATATGTTTTAGTTTTGGCATTTAAATTTCTGTAGTCAATAACCATTCTACTTTTGCCTCTTTTTTGTTCACTGTGTTTTATCACTATAAATGCTGGACTTGTATGTTTACTATTACTTTCTTGTATATAATTTTTTTCTAGTAATTCATTTATATGTATTTTAAATTCTTGCAAATCATCAAAGTTGTATTTTAATGGTTTTTGTGTTATTATACTATTTTCATCTATTAATTCAATTTTTATTTTTGTTTTATGTTTTTCCCATCCTTGTAATAGGTCTTCATTATATAATTGTTCTAGTTGTTCATTGATTATTTTAACTTTGTCTATTGCAAATATAATGATTTCTAGTTGTGATATTTGTTTTTCACTTATATTTTCCATCTCCTGGTTTATTTTTTCACTACCTTTAATCCATTCTATAGATTTTCGTTGTTTATTTTTTACTCTTTTTGCTCCTATTTTATGGCCACATGGCGTAGTAAGCCACCAGTGTGTTTTTGTTATTATATGTGGGTAAAATCTATCTAAAAATGGCATTCCTAATAACATATCTTTCGTGGTAAATTCGAAATTATACATTTCTTCTATTGTTAGTATTTTATCCCATATTTGTATTTTTATATTTTTTGCTTTATATTTGATCATACTGCCTTCATTATTAAATCCTGTTACTACCATAGGTGTTTTTAATTATTCCCATTTATCTTCTGGTAAGCAATTATATTTACATATATTTGCTTCTGCTCCTGTATCTATCATAGGTGTATAATATCTGTTGTGATATCCTTCTACAATAATTTTTACAAGTACAAATATTTTCATTAATCATTTGATTCTTTTTATAATTATTTTCTTATTTTGACAAGTTATTGTTAATTGTTCATTTTCTATGCTGTATGGTTTAACCTTTTCTAACCATTTTATTCCTAATGTGATATTATGATTTCCTTCATATATCTTAAATTGTATTTTTAATTGAATTCCTCCTATAATTATTTCTTTTTCTGTTGTTTCTTCATTTGTATTTACTATTTCACTAGGTAATTCAGGGCATATGTGTCCTGTTTTCATAATTTCTTCTTCTAATACTAGTTCTCTTGTTATATGATTTTCTTCTTGTCCTATGTTTATCAAGATTTTATATTTTCTGTGGTCCATTATTCCTGTTATAAAATAATGATATATTGTCATTTCTTCTAAATCTTGTGATATTTCATATTTTCTTTTAGATGAACTCATTCTTGATGAGGAAGCTCTTCTTAATGTATTTGGTACGCTTGAAGTGCTTAATCTTTCTTTTACAATTTCTAAATCTTCTTCTATATCAATTTCTTTATAGCTATAGTCATTATTGTCTATTACAGTAATTATTTTTTCAAAAGGATTTTCTATTTTTATTTTATCAATTTTATTTCTTGCTGTTATTTTATGTTTTGTTGTTAATATATATAGATTTTTACATCTTGCTGTGAATACCTTACTTCCTGGTGCTAACTCTATTCCTGACATTTTCCAATATAATACTAATGATTTATCTATATTTGTATCTGTTAATGCTACTGTATAATTAGCACTTGTTATAAATTTAAATTTTTGGTATATTAAATTTCCTTTAACTGCACTTATTATACTTTTTTCTATAGGATGTTTTATTCTATCATCTGCTAAATATATTTCAATGGGTGTATTTATTCCTTCTCTGAAACAAGATTTTATTAGTATTTCCGTTCCTCCTAAATGTACATATTTTATAGCTTCTTTATTTTTTATGTTTTGTATTTCTTTATTTATTATTCGTTTGCTTATTATAAGTATAATGCTTTTCCGCTTGTATATTTACCGTCTATGATGTGTTCTTTTTGACTAACTACATAGTATATTTATGTTAAATTTAAAATCACACGTAGTGCGATCAAATTCACTAGTTAATTAACAGAGCATGAGTTGCAGTGAGCAGAGCTGGCATAGTTTCAGGTTGAGCAAAATCGAGAGTTATTAATAATTTAAATTTGAATTTTTAAATTATGAATTTAATTTTATTTATCTGTGTAGTTTATATTTATATGGTATAAAAAAAATATTTTGACATGTAGCATAAATAAATCAAACGATAATTACTATATTTATTTTACATTATTAATTTGTCATTCTATGCAATTATCCCTTAAATTTATGGCTTATAATATTTTTAAAAAGATCCTTACTAACATAGTCATTTGTAAGATGATTTAGCTAAATAGTCTTATTTTTTTAATATAAATTGATGTGTTTAGCCGAACACCTTCATATAAATTGAAATAATAAAATAATGTATATTTAACTAATTGAATTAATAAAAAGACAATCGGTTAATTAAAATAACTCAAAAGTACAATTATACAGTTTAAGAAAGCAGAAGAAAAAATGAATTCAACGGTTTTCATACAAAATTAACGTGTCTATTTTATTTTAATATGATGCCCAATGAATTAGTTATTTAGTTAGTTGGTAATAAGTTACCAAATTAACTTTTAATTACAAAATTAACGTGTCTATTTTATTAGCTATTTAGTTTGTGGTTAATAAGTTATTACATTAATAGGGAGGTTTTTCCTGAATTGATTCGGCTTAGGACTACTAATCCTAATTGGTAATTTTGCAAAAAAAATTAGAAACTGTCTCTATTTTATAAGTTAGTCAGTAATAAGTTACCAAAATTAATCAGGAGGTTTTTCTTATATATAGATTAGATGTTATTGTGAACTTCGCGAAGAAATTTAGGAACTGTGAGCATAGGACTAGGAAACTACGATGGCAGAAGAACACGATATTGAAGAAGGAGAAATATATGACGATTCTCATATAAACATTGATGCTAAGCTTCAAACTGTTTTGGGCAATTATACCAAAGATTTTGAAGGAACTGTTTCTGCTGAGAAATTGGGGCCAAAATTTGGTGTTTATGGTTCGTTTTTGTCGATTGATCAACTTGTAGTTCAACCACAGATATCTCAAAAACTCCCTTCCCCTACCCCTATTTCTTCTCACCAACCCATTAGGATTAGGATTAAGCTTCGTTCTAGTAATACTGCTGCCCCGAAGTGTAGTGATTCACACACAACTTCTGTTAAGACACACTGCCCGGAACTGACCACTTCAGGGAAAGAGTCACCACTTGCTCCATTCATTATACAAGAAGATTGGATTCAATGTTCTACATGTCGGAAGCGGAGGCTTCTCCCCTATGGTACAAAACCCAATCAACTTTCTCAGAGTTGGGTCTGCACCATGTTAGACTGGCTTCCTGGCATGAACTGTTGTGACATTAGTGAGGACGATACCACAAGTGCTCTACATGCCCTCTACCAATCTCTCATCCAAAGTAACTTTCAAAATCGTGGTTCTAAAGGTACTTCAATTGATTTAAAAGCACACAACGGGAGGGAAGTTTCTGTAAAGAAAAGAAAATCAAGGGAACAAGACTATTTAGGTAATGAATTGGGTGAAAGTGATGCCAATGCTTTTGAGAGTAAATTCAGGAAACAGAAGAAGTCGAAGGTGATTCAGACTGAAATAAAGAAGTCCAGTAGAAGCAAAGGTGAAGGGAAATCGACAAGTAGAGATAGAGGAATTAAGGATTCTGCTCCTATAGAGAGAGAACAGCAGACAAACAAGTATGGAGTAAAGCAACAGTCTCAAGCAGAATGTGGCATGATGCGCAAACCAGTTTACAAGAAGGCCATTGGATATGGGAAGGTTGCGAGGCCCTACATTGCATTTTGGTAGAGGAATTATTGTATTAGCAGTCATTAGTTCTTGTTTTCTTGTTTCCTGTTAAATTTGTTCATACGTTGAAAGTACATGAAAACAAGCAACTGATGATTTTGCTTCACAACTTTACTTTATGTACTTTGAAGATTACTTAAGGCTTCTAATCCCAATTGCATACCCTTAGCTACTATATTAATTAAATATCCAACTTCTAAGTCTTTCAATGCTATTTATGTAAATCTATTTTGGTGTTAAGGGTTGGATCTCGAGCCACAAATTCCTTTGTAATATTCTAACAATTTCGGAGCTTCATTATAATAGATCATAAGGATTATAAAATGACTTGTATGGTTATTTGCTTAATATGAGGGATGGATCTTATTTTGTTACTCTTTTTCAATGCTGACTTTACATTCCCCTACCCAAAGAAATCAGTGTTCCGTATCTATCTTGTTGCACCTAGTAAAGACTATCCATTGATGATAAGAAGACAAATATCATAACAGTTGCTAATATTCAAAATGTAACTTCTAATAACCTAACATTCTAGTATAAAGTAAAAATTATACTTAGTTGTCAACTTGTCATCATAGTAGAATTATTGTAGGGTTTAGGGTATAAGATATGATAAAGGATTGGGATTTATGGATTTCCAAAGTCAATCTGATGGACTCACAGCAAGCATTATGACTCGAGGCTTTACTGGCCAGCAAAAACAAGTAGAATATAATAAATCACACCACAAAGGAAGAAAAAACTGGACTTAAAGAGAGAAGCTAGCATACCCTTGGTGAAATGAAAATAGTACAGAAGAGAACTGTCAAGCTCTCCCTAAATTTTGAATACCAAATGATGAAAAATTAACTTCACACTCGGCCAAAATGACATGCGTTGCTAGCAGCAGCTGGATAGGATGCATTGGCTCGTGAAAAAGGGTACGGAAGGGTACCCAAGGGTATGGAAGGGTACCCAAGGATATGGCTTAAGGATTGAAGTAGGTTGAGAACCATGAGCTATAAGATTAGTGGATAGAGTTACCCGTGAGGAGCGCAAGCTGGATCCGGATGGAAGGTAAGATATTTTGATTTTATAACCTCCTCTTCTTTTTGGAGATAAAGATTCTATACATCTGATAATTTCGTTATCCATGGTAAACATAGATCACAGTGAAGCAGTGAGTGAATTTGGCATCCTACAAGAGTGCCAAAGTGTCCATAATACTTGAACAAACATTAAAATAAGAAGCCTCTTCATCAATCAATTTATTTTCCCCTTGCTAATTGAATTGTCTCAACTGATATCCTTCTAAATTGGTAAATGACAAATATCAAAGATCTATGCTAATCATCAATTGACCCAGTAGGAATCATAACAATTTTTTCTTAGGAGATGCCTAATAACTGTGTGCAATTGTCCTAACAAAACCTATATAAAAAAAAATTAATTTACAAGACGACTGTCAGGATACCATAATATTCTTCTAACAAATTCTATGGAAATATGAGGCAATTATAACACCAATTCGTCCATGTATTTTACTATCTTAAATCCACCCACCTAAAACTGCAGAGTAAGTAGTCAAATTTTTCTGTGTAGGTATATATGCACAAACACGCACACACTCAGAGATTCAAACATACATAACAAGGCCCAAAATTGTTAGCACATACCTCAAATGCAAAGAATAGTACATCTTTAATAAAACAAAGACTGTTGACAAACCACAAAACTGCTGAAACTTCAACACATCTAGGCCTGCAAAAAAGTTGAACACTGCTATATGTTTCCATTTTCTCGTCCAACACATCTCCACATACCACATCTTCTCAATATTGCTTAAATAAAAAGCCTAGTTTTTACAGTTCAACACCACACACACACAGAAATAGTAACTTGTGTTAACATAACATCAAATTCTATAGCATACGCTCAAAAGAGGAAGCAAATAATACTCAATTCAATATCTAATAGAATAATGGTGATGAAATGTCTACCTGTGCTACTCTGCAAAAGTTGGAGATTTTGCTACGAACTGGACATGAGAAAAAAACGCCCGAATAAGCCTTTGATAACTAGATCTTCCATTATCCTGTCACAGATGACTCTCGTCCTGCCACATTGAATTCAAATTAATTAGATTTACAGAAAGTGTGGTTCCTTAGAAGGGCGAAAGTCATCTGCGACAGGACTACCAGAAGATGTGAACATCAAAGGCGTCGGAGCGATCCGGAGGAACCTGAAACTTGCCGGAATAGAATTTGCAGGGTTTGTAAAGACAAAGAGTATTCACTACTCAAAGAACCCCTTGCAGGTTACCGAAAAGAAGCAATAAACGCACTTTTACTGAATAAAGGGGAAAAAAAGAAGAACGCGTCCTTTTGCTTCTCTCTTTTGGAGATTGTAGTTATCGGGGCAATTCACTTTTTTCTTTTAAGAAAAATGTACCAGCAAAATATTAATTCAATAGAAACTTATATAAACATATTATAATAATAAAATATTTATTATTTATAAATAATAATATTATTTTTATTTAATCACTTTTAATTTATTTATAATACAGGTTTAATATATCTTATAAAGATAAATTTATTATTCAAATATAATACAAGTTTTAATGATAGATAATACATTTATCACATATTTTAATACACTTATAATACTGTGTGACAATTTTTTATCAAATAAATATAATATATTTCAAAAACAATTATAATTCAAATATATTGCATACATAATTTACTTTTAATACATATTAGAGATTTATCACAATATTACTATAAATGATAAAAAAAGAAAAATTATCGCTAAAATCAGTAATTATTTTTAAAATGTATTAATTATGTAATTTTTTCTTAATTCAAATTGTACGCTCTCTCTTCTCCCATATTTTTCTCCCCATTTTTTTTAGATCTTGCTTGCCTCTTTAACTTTATAGAAAATGCAATGTATACATTTCGATTGTATTTGTATAAAGTAAAAGAATATTATATATATAAATATATATATTTTTGTCCTATATATACATTTATGATTATACAAATATGATCTTTATCCCCTGCCAAGTTTTCTTTTGTTTTTCTCTCTTTCTCGCTTTATACAGACACGGATTATACGATTGATCTTTTGTATATGTATATCGAAACAGAAACATATTATATAACTGCTTTGTTTTGTATCTGTATAGTGTTATATACATATATATGTTTGTTATGAAATACAATTATGTAAACTATAGCTATAACACAAAATATTTTTTTTATGTTTACTATATGTGAATGTTGATTTTATTTTATTTGGCTATAGAATAAAGAAATATATTTAATGTATATCTTTAGGCGTATACAAAGGAATATTTATTAAAATTTCATGCTAATAAGTGAAATTTTTATGTACGAAGAAAAGGAATTAAACAATTCATGACAGATAAAGTGCCAACTACTTGTGAGAGGAATTAGATTTCTATATGCTGAACCGAACACAATATTTTTCGTGAAAAACTTCTTGCTCGAGGGAATAAGAATCACGACCTATATGGTGTAGGATTTTAGCAATCAAATTTCATTAAATTCAAGAGCTGTATCAAATTACAAAGGATAATCTAAAGGAAAGTCTCCAAGAAGATCAATCTTTTCCTCTTGTTACAAACCTCATGGCTTCAATTAAAGACTTCAATTTTTAGGATTTGTTATAATTCAATAATAAACCCTAGAACAATATCAATTATATCATAAAGAAAATACATGACTTCATGACTTCCTTACACTGTTGAACTTGATTCTTGAATATCTTTGTCTATCATCAAAACTTCATACTTTTGAATTTGTGCATTCCATCAAGTCAAAATAACAAACTTGAATATTGCAAGTTCAAATCATCTCCTTTTTTTCCCCTCTAAGATAAGGGAAATAGGCACAACCCCTGTAAAAAATAAATAATGTTCCATAAATAAATCAATCAAAATTTTACTGAATACAAGTGTAACGTATGAAGTTGTAACAAAATTACTTGAATCTGCAGAAATTGAATGTTGGTTTGATTCCTTGAACAACAAAAAGTCCATCTTCATTAATGTCGCAGATGGCTTTCGCGTATTTCACTAACTGAATTGGATGAAAGTAATATCCTGTATAAACACCATCGATATAAATCATTAGCAAGGTAGACGATACAAATTCGATACCATCATCATCATCATTATCATCAAGAATTGTAGCGTCTGCATGGATGAAATTTTTGGAATTTACTTCCTTCCATCCACCTTCACCTTCAATTCTAATTATGCTTAGAAATTTGTCAGGTCGAGCCGGAGAAACCCAAAATCTGATTTCATTATCATGGTTGCACCTGTTTTCAATAACTGTGAGTTTAGCTCCCATCAATTTGCGTGATCAGTGCTCGTCTGCAGTGTATGTATCGGGCTTGTGCAATGGAAATGAATTATGGAGAGTGAAAACTTTGTTATTATAATATATAGGCGTGTAAAATTGACTTCAATATTTTTTATGAACTCTAGGACTACTCCCTCGGTCCTTTTTTTAATCTATCGTTATTTTTGAAGAATATGAAATCAGCTTAAGAGTTCATGTTCAAACGATGATGATATGGTATAGCATGGACAAATGCCTACTTCATGTTAATAAATTGAAGGTATAGTATCTAAAAACAAAAATTGTCATTTCTTAATTTGCAAAAAATGACAAATAAAACGAAAAAATTGGACAAATAAAAAGGAAATGATGGAATATAAGATACGCGTATAAAAAAACACTTATTAAAGAAAAGGTCAAGTATCTACTTTAAATTTTAACAAAAGAACAAGTCAAATTAATCATATGGAAATGAAATTTCAAGATAACGTTTAGGAAACATCCAAGCAGTGATTTATCTTACAAAACTAATCATTAGTTTTGCGCCTTTTTCATTCTAGTTGTTGAAGCAGCAACTCAGAATATTTATAAGGCAAAGAGTAAGTAGAAAATTTTGCTCTTGCATATCTTTAATTTGCTTTTATAATTTTTGTACGTACAACAGTACTCACTTTAACTAATTTGATGCTTTAATTTCCTTCATCAATTTTCCTTGGTCAACAAGCAACAAATATGGAAAAATTAAAGGTTGAATAGAAGAGGTTTTAACCAAACTAAGTCATTATATAAAGTCATTCACCAAAATAATATATTTTTCTAAAATTTTACAAAACTAGTATAAACGTATTCCATAGTAACGTTTTAGGATATATTTTATTTTTTAAAATTTGATAGCGTCAGATTGATATACGTTACTCACAGTAGTAACGTTTTACTCCTAAAACATTACTCATAGTAACGTTTTAGGAGTAAAATGTTACTTACAGTAACGTATATCAACCTAATGCTGTTAGTTTTTTTTTAAAAAAATATATACCCTAAAACGTTACCGTAAAATACGTTTGTACTAGTTTTGTAAAATTTTAGAAAAATGTATTACTTTGGTAAATTTTTTTATATAATGGCTTAGTTTGGTTAAAAATGAATAGAATGAGAAAATGATTCTGATCTTAGAGTTGAGGAATTACAAGGACATCACATTAGATTCGTCAAGTAAGGATACATCATATGGTTATTAAACATATATACTATTAACGTAAAATGACAACCTTTATATTACCTGGGCATTATAAATTCAATATTGATCATGATTTTATTCCTTAGGTGTAAGGATATTAAGATTACCAAGGATCAACAATGATTATAAATATAATTCATAAAGGCATAATACGTACACATAATTTTTAAGTTAGCTTCAACTGACAATCATAAGCTTTTAACTTGGAGTGTGCATTAGTACTAGGATGAATGTGTCTATTTGTTGAAGTGTCTATTTATGCACATCCAAAAGTTAAAGTTCATATCAATGAGCTAGCAGAGAAAGATCCTTGAGTTGGTTGTAAAGCCTGATATGTTGTTTGGCAAGCGTGGACTAGTCGCCTTTAATCTTGATCTTGCTCAAGTTTTGATGAAATTGCCAAACACCAAGTGTATTGTGATTTGTTTTACATGAACTATTAACCTATAAGCATGCCCTTGTCTTGGATCATTTTTTCATGTTTGTTTTCATCACATTAATTGACAGGTGGAGATGGGCGGATGCAAAGGTCCCATCACAATCTTCATTGTTGAGCCATTCATCCCTCACAATGAAGAGTTTTACCTTAATATTGTCTTGGAGATCGCTTAGTAAGCTTATTCTGAACGTGGAGGAATCGACGAAGAGAACTGGGACAAGGTGTGTGACAGTCAAAATTGTAGGCATGTTAAGTCCAAAACCGTTTTATTAATATATCAATCTAACATATAGTCCAGGTTAAGACCATCGGGACTTCTATTACATCAGATACAGTCGAGATCGACCATAACTTACGTGTTGTTTGTTGTGATTGAAGAATGGAAACTCCGGCCATAGAAATAAATCGAAAGAAGTTGGTGGAACAAAAATATCAATTGAAAGTAAAATGGAACACAATCTTGAGAAAAAATTATTAGTCTTGATATGTAGGGAGCACGTTTTATTGAATTGGAAACAAGTAGGAAAGGCAGAGCCTTCAATTTTTCTCAATTTTCCATTTGCTATGTTGAATCAGAAACAAATAGGAAATGCATTTAACAGAGCATATCAGTATTGTACTCCGCTGAACTTTGGAGAGCTCCAAACTACACTTTTCATAATCTTCCATAGGTTATTCTCTACCAAATTAACCAACAGCCTTTTCCTATATTCATTTGGCTTACCAGTACTAATTTGTTATATAATTGAACTGGCATTTTTTTGGTAACTTTGCAAACAAATTTAGAAACTATTAGTTAAGTTACCAAATTAATTTATAATTTTTAATTACAACATTAACATGTCTGTTTTATTAGTTATTTAGTTAGTTGGTGATAAGTTACCAAATTAATCAAGAAGATTTTCCTATATATATTAGATTTTTTTGTAAACTTCGCATAGAAATTTAGAAACTGTGAGCATAAAACTAGGAAATTATGATGTCGGAAGAACACGAAATTGAAGAAGGAAAAATATATGATGATTTAGTTTACAGTTATAGTGTTGGAATGTATGCGTCCACTTATCAGTCAAGGACCAGGTTCTTTGACTCAGCAAGAACAATAACTAAAAGTTGCGTCCACTTGTTTCGATGGGACCAGGTCCTCAGCAAAGTTGTAATAACGAACAGTAAAATAAGTGTTGAAAGTAAATATTGAACAAACAACTTTACGTGGAAACCTCCTTGCTCAAGGGAGGAATACCACGACATGTTCTCAACAGGATTTTTCAAACCGCTTTCACTAATCTTCAACAAGCAAAAGTAAAAGATCATTACAACACGAGATTAGCCTGCTAATCTCCACACTTAGGATTACCACCTATTACTTAGACGAGCCAGAACAGATACAACATTGCCCACTAAACTATAACCCCTAGATAACTTAGACTTCAACTAAGCGGATACCACACCGCCCACTATACTAACCCTACTGATTAATATAGACTTTTACAGTAAGACACAAAGGTACTCCAAACTATGTTCTTACAAGACTCAAACCAGGTTTGAAACGTTTCTAACAATCAATGAAACGAATCCTACAAGATAAGCTCAATACAAACATTCAAGAACAACAGCAGGTACAGAAAGAACTCCTTCTCTTGATCAGGTCCTTGTTGTATGTATTCTAGTACTTGAGTTCTTTCTTGAAGATGACCTTCTCTTTTTAAGCTCTTTTGGTTTTAGTTTGCAAAAATCTTGAATTTGTGTTTGTTGAAAAGAGATAATATGATTTCCACAAATTCGTTGAAGTCATCCCATTGGCTGAAGGCCTGTTGTCTGAAAAGCTGTGAACCTATCGCATCAGAGGTGACAACTACCTTTTCACTTTTTCACGTCGCCAGTCTTGCGGGGACCAGGTCCCTTGCAAACTTCTTTGTGAGTTCTTGAAAAGGCTTGTTGGCTGACTTCCTTCTTTGGATGAATAAATATAATATGATTTTTGTCATGCTAAAAATATGAAACATAAAGAGTTATTATCCGCTGGACAAACACCCTTCTCCATTATGATTGATGTAGTACACTGACGCCTCACCAACCTCTGACATGACAGCTTTACAACTGTAACTAATTATGTATCTGATGGAGGAAACTCTGCTTAGGACCAGGTTCCTGCATTTGTGAGATACTGTCACGACCCAAATCGAGCCGCGACTGGCACCCACACTTACCCTCTTATGTGAGCGAACCAATCAATACAAAATCCAACATTTCGAATATAATAACACAATATAATGCGGAAGACTTAAACTCATTAATGAAAATCAATTAAATAACTTCTAAAAACTCGACAACTATTATTATCCCCAAAACCTGGAAGTCATCATCACAAGAACATCTATCCTCAAATTACTAAAGCTAAGAGTATCTAGAAAGCTAGAATAAATAAAAAGCTAGTCCATGCCGGAACTTCAAGGCATCGAGTCATGAAGAAGAAGATCCAGTCCAAGCTAGAAGCGTTAGCTCACCCTGAAATCCGGTGTAATGAAGACTGGCTAGAGTTGCGGTTGAGTTGAAGACGACGGCACGTTTGCTGCCCTCCACAAATAACAAGGAAAGAAACATACAAGTAGGGGTCAGTACAAAACACGGGTACTGAGTAGATATCATCGGCCAACTCAAAATAGAAAACAATATATATCAGATCATATCATAAATCAACTACAATACTCAATCTGTAGCAACAACATGTACAAGAATCTTTGATAAATAACGTCAAGTACATTCATGAGGACTCAAGCCTCCATATCATACTCATTTGGGAATTAGGTTCATTAGATTGAGTATATTAACATCTTTCAAGATTCATCACCTTTATTCTTGTGTCGGTGTGTGACACTCCGCTCCCCTACTACTATGTGTCGGAACGTGACACTCCGATCCCCTAGTTCTACGTGTCGGTTCGTGACACTCGATCCCCTAATTCTACGTGTCGGTTCGTGACACCCGATCTCTTAATTCTACGTGTCGGTTCGTGACACCTGATCCCCTAATTATACGTGTCGGTTCGTGACACCCGATCCCCTAATTCTACGTGTCGGTTCGTGACACCCGATCCCCTAATTCTACGTGTCAGTTCGTGACACCCGCTCCACTAATCTCATTCTATTAATTCATCAAGCCTTCTTTTATACCAAGGCATCATCAATCTCATTACTTTAGTTCATCAAGCCTTCTTTTATACCAAGGCATCATCAATCTCATTACTTTAGTTCATCAAGCCTTCTTTTATACCAAGGCATCATCATTAACAAGGAGTTTTCAAGATTTGGGATTCAATAGCTTCATCATGCTTATTTCATCACAATTATATAATCACATTCATGCAAGCATACAATTAAGCATATAGAAGACTTTACAATACAACCCAACACATATCATTCGTCATTAAGAGTTAACTACGAATAGTATAAAAACCATAACCTACCTCTACCGAAGATTCGTGATCAAGCAAGCAATTTCCCAAGCCTTTTCGTTTTCCCCTTCGTTCCTCTCTCGATCGATCGATTCTCTTTCCGTCTCCTTGTTCTTTCTATTTTTCTTATTCAAACCCTCTTTCTTTTACCCTAATTAACATATAATTAAGTATAAAAGATGACAAAATAACCCACTAATTATTTAAGGTTATCTCCTTTAACCCTCAAGATATTGGATTATTAATATTCAACCACCAGATTTATAATTATAGCAGGAATAGTCCAAAACGTCCCTTAAAACATTTAAAGAAATCCGACCCAGCCTGGGATTACGCAGCCTGTGACGGGCCGTCGTGCCTGTGACGGTTCGTCCTGCTGCTTCCGTCACAAAGTTCAGAGACTAGATTTTTACCAAGGGTCTGTGACGGCCCGTCGTGCCTGCGACGGTCCGTCCTGCCACTTCGTCACGAAGTTCAGAGAGTCGATTTCAGTACCCAAATTTCAGAATTCTAAGTGTTTTGGAACGAGACCCCCTTGACGGTCCGCCGTGCCCATGACGGTCCGTCGTGGGATCCGTCGATCAAGGCAGTTTTTCCAGAATAAAATCTGCTGCTCAAAACGACTAAACAGGTCGTTACAAATACTAAAACATACAATCTCCGCTCTTCCTATTGTGTAGGACATGCACTTTTAACCTACCACCTTACATGATAGCTTTTACAGTTGTACCCTATTTGTATCTAGACAAGAGTACTCTGTCAGGGACCAGGTCACCGCATTTGTGAGGATCATCAAAACACCTAGAATATAACATATAGTGATCTGAAAATTCCAATGGAAGAAGACAAAGTTGAAGAAGGAGAAATATATGATAATTTTCATGTAGACATTGATGTCAAGATTCAAACTGTTTTGGGCGATTATATGAAAGATTTTGAAGAAGTTGTTTCTGTTGAGACCAAAATTTGGTATTTATGGTTCGTTTTTGGCGAGTGATCAACTTGTAATTCAACCACAGATATCTCAAAAACTCCTTTCTCCTGCCCCTGATTCTTCTCACAAACCCATTATGATTAGGATTAGGATTAAGTTTCGTTCTTCCGATAAAACTGTTGCCCAAAGAATAGTGATTTACACACTGCTTCTGATAAGGCACATTGCCCCGAACTGACAACTTCTGGGGATAAGCCACCAGTTGCTCCATTCATTATACAAGGATATTCGATTCGTTGTTCTAAGGGTACTTCAATTGATGTAAAAGCACATAACGGAAGGGAAGTTTCTGTGAAGAAAAGAAAATCAAGGGAAGCAGACTATTTAGGTAATGAGTTGGGTGAAAGTGATGCCAATGCTTTTGAGAGGAAATTGAGAAAACAGAAGAAGTCGAAGGTGATTCAATATTATGTATCTATCTTGTTGCACCCTTGGTTTGTGTGGATAATGGTTTTGAGTTTCAAATTGTTCTGTTTCATTAGTGAATCTGAGTTGTAAGGAGAAGTGAAATAACAAATTCAGTCGTCGAATGGGCATCAATTGTTCTTTTCCAAGTTATGCAGTTAATGTTGTATTGTAGTTTCATGAGTACTTTTAGAACAAAATGTGAATGAAGGATGTGCAATATAAACACTTTTAGAACATCGATTGTTTGCATCCGATCCAATTTTATAACCTGTTACATTTTATTGAAAACTGAGGGTTGAAACATAGAGAAAGACTATTAAGCAATTCAACATTACTTAACCGAATCTTTATGTTGCAAACAATACTATTATCCCATCACAAGTAAGGCAAAAATCTTAGACAAATTTTCAATAGAAATCATCAAATCTAGATGCCAAAATTAGTTGTTATTAGTTATTTAGTTAACAGCTAATTAGTGGATTTGGCTCCCCTCCGTTACACTTTCTCTCCATTCTGTCAAGTACATGCTTAAATGAGAGACATGTATATTATTTAATTTTTGAAGGTCAAACTAAGATTATATTATATGAATTAATATCATAATTATAGTTAAGTCTAACAATATTAGAAAACTACCCTCCAAGTTTGGTAAGAACAAAATATTTTCTACAAATTTTGATATTCATTAATATCTTTTTTTTTTTATCATCGAACTCTCACCAATGAAGTAACTATAGTCACCCTAGGGTGTCCAATTAGACACTCTTTATCGGAAACTTGGGTTTTATATATATATATATATATATATATATATATATCAAATTCTACATTTAGAGGATATATATTTAAAGTTAGACACTCTTGACAAAAACTATGTCTTTGATATAGTGGTAATGAATGTCAATTTAAATGAAGTTCCGGTTCAAACCACATAAAGCACCACCATTAATGTGAGAGTCCAAATAATCAACCAATTGAGCTACTAAGATTCCTTTTTTCTATTAATATCATTAACTTCATCTCATATATTTTTATTTGAATATCAAAATTATAGAACATGAAATGTTTATATTTAATATGATAAATAATAATCTTTAAAAACATAATACCTTTAAAACAATGTTTTCTTTTATTTCACAAAAAGGAAGACAAAATAATATTTTTTTAAAATATATTTCTTTTTTCCCTCTTCAAACGGAATAGCCACATCATCTCTTTAAAAGTTTGGCATTTCACGATTTATTCTAATAATCTCTCGTCCTTTTATTTTCCTGCACTTTTATTTTATGGTTTTTGCTAACATTGATAATTCTTCATCTTTGTTTCTCTAACATATACTATTTAAAGAACAAATTTTACTAGTACAAAAAATTATTTAATTTAATAGTTAAATATAAAATTAAATTAATAATATCAATGAATATCAAAATTTATAGAAAATATATTTTTCTTATCAAATTTGAAGAATAGCTTTTTAAAATTGGTTGACTTAATTAATTATAATTATGATACTTATTAATATAATATAATTTTGACTTAAAAAGTGAAATAAAATATATGTGCCTCATCTAATAATTACTTGACAAAATAGAAAGTAGGGATAATGGTGGGAGCCAAATCACCACATATAACTTTCAAGAGGTCCCAAAGTATTACGGCTTCAAAACTTAATGAGTTAATGTGTCCTATTCTTCATGGAAAATGTGATCCAATCTATAAAGATACAATCATTTGTTCATTTTCTATAAAATTAATTTAATAAGATACATGTTATAAATCCATTAAATGAGTGGATAGTCCATAAAGTTAGTACATGGATAACTATCCATATTCACTAGATTTTATAAACTTTTTTTTGATAAGAATATATCTATTTATTATAATACTTAATATGGTGACTTTTGGAGTGATTTCTCAACCTATAAATAGGGTTGTTCATTCACTATTGTATGATATACATATCATGACATTTACATACACTTGAATAAGAAGAAAATTTCTCTTCTTCTATCTACTTCTCTTGTCTTCTTCTCTTTATGATTATATTCTTATGAGCTTGATTTTATAACATATTATCAGCACAAATATGCTCTAAAAGTTGTAGCACTTCGCAAAAGTGTTGTAGTTGAAACACTTGTGAGCAGGAACAGGTTCTAGTTATTTTTTCTTGTTACGCATTTATATTTTTAAAAGTTCCTCTTATATTAAAAATTAATTTTAGTATATATGTGTTATATGAAAAGGTAGAACATATTGGTTTGTTTTACTTTAACAATTTTATACATTGGTTTATGATTATTCTAACAGTTCTTCGTTTCAGAAAAGAATTGAAGGATAAAGAAGTAAATTTTCATGTTGATTTTCTTATTGTTAATTATTAGGAACTTATTAATATTTATAATTACTAGAGGGTAAGATGATGGATTCAAGTCTCATCGCACCAAAAAGGGTAAGACATCAGGTTAAAGTCCAAATGCACCATAATGAAAAATATTTGAGGGTAAGACGGTAGATTCAAGTTCTATTACGCCAAGAGGATAAAACATCATGAGTTTTGATGCACCATGATGATAAGGTTGAGTTCAAGTCCTATGAATTTGACCTAACACGCCTTATATGGATAACACATTGAGTTTGAGTCAATGCACCATAGTGATGATAAAATGATGACTAAGGCTTTGATGAAAAGCCTTGAAATTCGTCCTATTGAATTTGCTCTATTCATTGAAAAGAATGTGGTAGAACAATATGATAACTTTGAAATCCGATGTTGACTTACTCCATTCTATCGTATGAATGTGGTAGCAGTAAATAATTAGTCTGAAAGATGACAAATGATTAACGATATGAAAAAGGGCATGAAATGATAGAATTATAATAGTCATCATTGTGATAATTATTAAAGGAAGAACACTATGGGTTCTCCAAATAGTCCTTCAAAATGTGAAGACAATTTTTATTATTAAAATGATATGAAAGGTTATTGGACTTGAGAATGTTGTCGACCGAATAATTTAACAAGTTTATAAATCCTGCATCGAAAGACAAGAAGATAAAGTGAAGGTAAACTTGATCTTTCAAAGTGATGTTGAGGTGTGTCATGGAAATATGATGAATTTTAAAATCATGACAATGTACTTATAATACAAATTTATGAAGTACACATAAATGATTAGTCCATTCCTTGAAGAGAATGTGAGTATTGATGAGTATCGTGAATGTTCGACCATCCTCTAAGAGAATGGGTCAAGATGTGATAAAATCATTATGGGTTGAATATATGCCACAACTCATCTCTATGGAAGGTTTGAAAAAAAAAGATATATGTCAAAACTCACCTCTATGTGAGGATTGAGAGGAAAATAAATTTTATTTGGTAGAAATGGTTAATGGTATTGTATGTGTATACATCACAATGGTATGTTTATTGTGAACTACCGAAAGGGCAAAAAAAGAAATAGTTCTTGCCTATAAAGGTTGTGGTCATTATTGTTTGGCAATACAAATTTGTCATTGGTTATGTACCTATGGTACAACAAAAGTAAAACAAGAAACATGTATTGCTCGTAATGATTTTGACCATGACAATAATAATATAATCTCCTCCCTAAAGGAGATGCTCACCATAAGGATGGTGTCATGCAATATGTGATAGTACACAAAATTAATAGCAAGGTCTAACGAGTTGTGTTATTATCAGAGGAATAATAATGGGGTTGTAGTAAGTTTCAAAAGAAACTTTTCAAGTTTTGGGTGAATTACAAAAGAAATATTGAGGTTATATATTATGAAAAGATTTAATATTTTTAAATTATTACAACTGAAGAGGGTTTATAAATATTTATGTAAAAGATTACCCATGTTTTTCTCATGTTTGTTGCATACAAACATGGACATGCTAATGAAATCACATGTAAAAGTAAACTGGTGTATTGAAAGAAAGATCAGATGGCATGACCAGTTGACCATTCTGGTTTAAATGTGATGCAAATGTAATTGAGAATTCATGTGGATTATATGATGGAGAAATAAAAGATTCTTCAAGAATTCTGTTGTGTTGTTTGTTCTCTTCATAAAATGATCATTGTACCAGCTAAGGTTGTGATTGCAATCCCCTGAAGTTTTTGAAACATATAAAAAGGTGAATATGGGCTCATTCACCTGCCATGTGGATCATTTGCGATTATATAATAGATGCATCTATGCAATGATTACATGTGCTTTGGTGTCAACTTACAAATTGGTGTTTGTAAGATTGTCCGCTCAATTGCTAAATTAATAGCACAGTTCCAACTATGAAATTATACTGATAATGCTGGGTGGTTTAGCAGAAATTATATGCCTCCAATTATAGTTAAGCCATGGGTATGAGAGCAAAACTCTCAAATAAGATTTGGTATGAGATAAATTTATTTAACATGTAGCAACACATGTATGCGTCAAGCCAACAAGATTTCTCCATTAAAATTGTTTCAGGGTCACGAACCATATAATTTTCATCTAAAATATTGAATATGCGGTTATGATTTAAACTGCTCCACCACGCATAAACATGAATTCTCAAATAAGGTTGGGATGAATGTTAGATTTTCTAGCATTAGGAGGAGAGATGATTGACAGCTGAAATTATGTGTGAGTTTAATTTTGAATTATCTAGATCCTCGTTAAATAATTATGTGAACATAAAGTTCAAGGAATAATTCATTTGTAAAATGTTGAAAATCAATTTTCAGATGAATATACTGACTCTATGATATAATTCAGCTGCAAATGCTCCAATGTGAATACCTTAAATGACAGAGTCTAAGATACGCCGAAAGCGTAATAGACCAATCGGTTCCAATAAAATTCTTTGAAGAAGGAAGGAGCAAATGATCAAAATGGTCATGATAATGAGACAAGTGCTATAAAACAGCACATTGACATAACACTTCATAACACCTCGGAAAAGATTCAGGTACCTGAAAAATGATGAAAAATGAAGAGATCTCGATAAGTTATGTCTTGTAGGAATCGATATCAAATAACCGTCGACGGTATCTTTGATATGAGGTAGCTCTCAATGAAATAAATTATGGCGAGGCTCTTGAATTCAAATCTGTCATAGAGTGTGGACAGATAAATGATTGGCGAAGTAAAAATGAATAATTCAAGTATATTTTATTTCACTTAGAAAAGTGACATTTTGGACCGATAGTCCATAAATCAATGTATAATGTCAGTGGGGTACAAATAAATTATTATGCGATGGTATAACCGTAAGATATCAAGTACGACTTGTGCCTTGGGGCACAAAGGTTTGTCGCAAAAATTCTGACATTATTTGAGATGTTTTCTCCTATGGCTGATGCAATGAGATTTGTTTTTGTTTTATCGAAAAAGTGATTTCGAAAAGAGTTTGTTTTATTTTTGACTTTTAGGAGTCGCCACTTGTTTAAGAAATATCAAGAAAACTTATTTCCAAAATAACTTAAACAGAAAAAATTATTTTGAAAATATTTTAAGGGGTTCGGGATTCTTATTAGTGTCGTAGGAAGGTGTTAGGCACCTAAGACACTCCGCTAACTTACGGTTTTCCGGCGATTAACTTATTTGACTATTTTTGTTTTAACTTTTGCAATTTTGAACTTATTGATTTTTATCTAGGCAAATTTGACAAGTTTTGAAATTTTATTGTTTCGAGTTTGATAAAGCAAAAGGCGTTTGATGGGGTTTGGATTCTTCTAATCCTAAGCTAACGACATTTAAAACAAGACGTCAACAAATAGCAAAGAGAGATAGAGAGAGAGAGAGAGATTTGGGTCCAAACTCGAGTTCTGTTCGCCTTGACCGAGTATTGGACCCACCTGTTTTTGGGGTTTTTACTCCATTTTCCACCTGTCCTAATCTAAACATATAAAATAAAATACAAGAAAATAAAACGACAAGGGCTTAGGCCCATTACAAATAAAAATACAAAAATAAGCATAAATAAATTCTCCCAATTCGCCTTCCTCAAGCTCCTTCAGTCTTCATGGAATTCGATTTGTGCATCATGCCTTGGTGGGTTGACTCGATAATAGGAAAGATGTGAGTCTTTAAGACTCTCTCGAATCGCATAAGTGAGAGTTCATAGAGAGCCCCCAAACGGATTTTACATGCCACAATGAAATAGGAAGTAAATTAGGAAATGCTCTCTCTCTAATGGATTTTCAATTTCAATTGGAAACACGTAATCACATGGCCAAATAATGAATCTGCAAAATGATGCACTCAAATACTACATGAATCTAACTTATTTTCTCTATTCTTGTACTAATTAATTCCCTCCCTTTACCAAATTCTCACTTCATTGATGGAAAGACCAAAACTCAAATCCTATATCGAGCAAACAAACCAAAATAATAATATCTAATTCAAGACGCTACCTTAGGAGACAACAAATACTTTTAACACAATAAGATATCGAGCTAAATTCCTATTAAAAAACAAATCAAAAAAGCAAACAAAAAAAAACAAGCAATATGCTAGCAATACATGGAAAACACAAAATAACATATTACAGTAAAGAGAGAAAAAAATAAAAATAAATAAATAAAAATAAAAATAAACATAAGTAAACATATGCAACAAAAATAATTTACAAACGTCCCTATTATTTTTTCATAGAAAATATGTATGGATGACACACAAAACCCATAACAAACAAAAGAACATATTGCAACTTAAAAGACGTACACAAAATAAAATAAACAAGAAAAAAGAAAAGAAAAAAAAATATAGGAAACCATATATGTTTTCATTTAAAAAAAAAACAAAGTCAACACATGAAAACAAAATATAAGTCAAAATATGCAAAACAATACTATAAAGTATTAAAAATAATATATTCAAAACAAATTAGAATACACAAAAATTTACATTTTTTGCCATGATTTGAGTGTACTAATGTGGGAAACATATTTCCTGTAATCTTTAGAAAATGAACACATATATGGAAAAAAAAAATACTTCAATATCCACTGCTAACTTGAAGAGAAGCTATAATTACACATATGAAGTCATGAAGGATTATAAGTTCCTAAAACAAGATTTCACACCTAAACATGGTACGAAACTAGTATTAAATAGTCACATTATTAAGCCAAAAACAGTGTGCCTCCCACCCGTTTTAAGAATGAAAACTGATATCAATTACAAGGTAAGCTAAGGCATGGTAACATACTCCAAAAGTAAGCTAGTGCTACTTCCTCCAGCTTTACAAACATTAACATAATCATAAACATAAGCTCAATCTCGAAGTAGCATGTTTAAAGATTTCGAAAGATTGAAGTAGCATGTTTAAAGATTTCGAAACAAACAATATATTTGAAGGAAAATCGCAGCATAGCTAAGTAAGGCCCTTCCCAAAGAGAATAAGATCATGCTAAAGTTGACATGTTGCAAGATGAAACAACACAACCAGGATGAAAATCGAACCATTGCCAAAACATACAAGACCAATCACATACACTCGACATTCGGAAATCTCAACACCTTTTGATCCAAGACAAAGCAGAAAAAGCCAGCAAATACATCAACACCATTGCAGACGATAACTTATACTATCAACAAAACACACCCGTCACAGCGGGGAATCATCGCATCAAAACAGCATAAGTGAGGGAAGCTTAGAAGGGATAAACGATACCTTTTTCCAGACAGCGAACTGGAAACGCGGCGAGCAGTGAACGGCGGCGACTTCCACCCCAGACGGAAATACGAATGCCCAAGTCACGGAAGGAAGCCGAGGAGTCGATTAGCTCTTCCGAAAAGCGCAGGAACAGTTGAAGAACTAGGACTGTTCTTCGGCAACGGACAGAACACAAAAATTCTTCAAAGCTTCCCAACCCCGAATTTCTACCCTCCCAAAAGTCTAACTCAAAAATCTGACCGTTCTTCGTGTTCAAAGATTCTTATCTCCGAAATGAACAAAAGGAAATCGAAAGCGATTTTTCTTCCCACAAAATTTTCCAACCCTCAAAAATCTAACCAAATTCTCCCACTTCAAAACCTCCAACCCCCTTCTTGAAGACGAAAGGGGTTTTTATAGGGGGATATTAGGGTTTTCGTTAGGAGGCGGGGTTCCAGGCCCATTTTGAATTTCAAATTCGAAAATCTCTCCATCAGCTGAAGAATCACGCGGAAAAGGGGAAATGGAGGGTCGAGATCAATGGGGCGTCCTTGCGAGGCAACGTGGAGTCATCTCTCTAATGCAAGGACGAAATAAAGCTGACTTCGTGTTGTCTAGCGCCACAGAGCCGTACGAGCGAGGGCAGGCTGCAAGAATCCGTTGCCCTGCCTCGTTTTTCTACGCGCTAGAGAGAGAGGGGGGAGAACGCGTGGGCATGAGGGAGAAAGAAACGACGCGATGGCGACGCGCGGGCTTGTTTGGCGTTTCTGGGTTTCTGTTTCGCTGGAGGATCGCGTCTGGGAGAGGAGGGAGAACGCGTGGGAGATGAGAGTGTGGCTGGGCGTGGAAAAGGGAAAGAAGAAGAGGGAGGGGGGGTCGCGTGTGGGTTTCTGATGGGGGTCTGGGGTTTCTGTTGGGGCGTGAGAGGGGAAGAAGGAAAAAGGGGGGATGGGTCGGGTCAAAGGGGATTGGGGCTCTAGTTCGGGTAAGGTTTAAGGGATTGGGTCGGAGCGGGTAGGCAAAGGGAAAAGGAACGGGCTGATGGTGGAGTGGGAATTAATCTTTGGGCTGGGAATTACGGAATTGAGGTGGGCTGAAAAGGAATATTTAAAATGGGCCTGGGGGATAAATTACAAAATGGGAAAGGGAATTGGGTTAGTTTTAAGAGCTGACCCATTTTAGCTAATAAAAGGACTACACCTTAAATAAAGATGAATTTGTATCGATTAATTAACGAGCATCTTTATCTAATAAAATAATTATTAAAATTGTAAAAAGTGGTTCAAAAGTATAATTATAATTTAAATTAAACTTGTTTAATAAAACACTTATTAAATATATATTTTTTTTTGTTTGAATAATCATAAAATATACCAAATATATACATAATTATGTAAAATATATATATATATATATTATCTAAAAGTTATAAGAAATGACAAAATAACTCAAAATAACGCGAACTTTATATATTTTCTTAAAATTTGTAAAACTAATTGTTTTAACTTGTTTGGAAATTTAAGATGCTCGAAAACTAATTTATACCGGCGCGGGTCAAAATTGGGTGTCAACAACTGTCCCTCATTTTACTTGGGTTGATGCAAGCAACTCGAGGAAAATGAAATTGACCGAACCGATTTTGACCAACTCCATTCTTGTCTTTTAAGGAAGGATTTGGCAAAAGGGTTTAGGAATTACGGCCGAACCCTTGAAGCGGGTTTCCTACATATCTCAGGCTATATGAGAATTCAGCCCACTTGTAGTTCGATAAGCTTGATTTAACGCACGATTTTGAAAGAATTCAAAAGCCACCTCAATACCGAATTAGGAAGGTATAGAAATGCTCGAGTATAGAATTCGAGAGCGAATGTTGGAATCCAGCCGAGTTTTCGACATTGAATCCGCCTACATATCCTTAAACCTTCGAAATCAGGCTGTGTGTAGTTCGACTCAATCGGTTGATAAGGAAATCCATTATGCTAGATAACCTTTGGGTTTGGACAAGTGACAAATTAACGAGTATGAAAAGGAGGCTTGTAACCTCTTTAGCCATGAATGTGGTTGAGAACCTTACACAGACATAATTTCCAAAGCTCTTGGTGTGTCGTCACTCAGATTGGAAACTTGCTTCCGACAAATCGAAACTTTCGGATGCGAGACTGAAACTGACAGTACTAAAGAAAGACCCGCATGCCTCTAGAGGGTGGTTCCATTGTGGTGGAAGTCGCTCCTCTGCTCGCGTCCTAAGAGTTTGACACTCCTCTTTGGACTGTGTCCCAGTTCGCTGCTAAGAAAAAGTTCCACGTTGTGCTGCATCCTTTTTGATATCGTCCGCACCTGTGGTTTTTGGAGAATTCATCCTTTTCGGATGCTCTCAACAAAGACTGAGATAAAACTCGTTAGCTTAAAAATGCAATTAGGGTGGGAGACATTGTCTTTTTACCATTCTGACACTTCATTGTTCTCCTCAAATCGACGTCGACTCGATCGGTTTGGCGTCCAGCAAATAAAGCTTATGTCTTGTGTTTTGCAATAAAATCTTCAACGTACATCTTCATTTGATGCTAAAATAAATAAATGAATGTTGATGCGATATTGATGTCTCTTTGTCGCTATATTTGATGCTCTTCTTGATGTTTACCTTTATAATAAATAACAAAATGCAATCGAGGTCAATGGATAAATGTTGTTCTTGGGATACACAATTTCCCTTTCTTTATCCGTGTATGTCCTCTTGCGGGGCATGAACACCTTCCCGCGATACGTAAATTCCCGCGAGGTATGAATCTTATCGCGATGCATAACTTTCAGCGAGGCATGAAATCTTCTCGCGATGTGCAAAATTTCAACGAGGCATGGATTCTTCTCGTGATGCACAAATTTCAGCGAGGTATAAAGCCTTCTCGCGATATATAAAATTTGACGAGGCATGAAGTCTTCTCGTTGTGCATAAATTCCAGCGAGGTATAAAGCCTTCTCGCGATATATAGATTTGACGAGGCATGAAGTCTTCTCGTCGTGCATAATTTCCAAACTCGCAATGCATGATTTTCGCGATGCATGACTTTCCGCAATGCATGATTTCTCGCTATGCATGATTTTCGCAATGTATGATTCTCCGCGATGCATGGATATTTATATCGTCTGTGTTAGTAATAACGGCAAGACGACCTCCAGATAATATATCGATTTGATCGATAACAACAAAATAACTATCTCTTCTGGGGTAATGCGTTGTCTTGGTTGACAATAATTATCTTGTCTTAATAATGTAATGCAAATACCGTCCTTTATGGAAATCGTGAAATCTTCGCTGAGATTCATGTTTGATTCACCTTTGAATCTGGCTAGACACCTTTCGTGAATTTCACATTGTTGGGAATTGCTTGAAATAAACAAACCACATTCCCAAGTCTTTGACATAAGTGACATAATGCCTCTTGCTTCTGGGAAAACCCTTGATTTTGGGATAGTTTTCTCCTCTTCGGAGTCATGTCCGTAACGAGCTAGCTAGCTCAATAATTATCCAACTGTAACGAGGTGGATGCTCGATAATAGTCCAACTGTAACGAGGTGGATGGCTCGATAATATTCCAACTGTAACGAGGTGGACGACTCGATAATATTCCAACTGTAACGAGGTGGATGCTTGATAATAGTCCAACTGTAACGAGGTGGATGCTCGATAATATTCCAACTGTAACGAGGTGGATGGCTCGATAATATTCCAACTGTAACGAGGTGGATGCTCGATAATATTCCAACAGTAACGAGGTGGATGCTCAATAATATTCCAACTGTAACGAGGTGGACGGCTCGATAATATTCCAACTGTAACGAGGTGGATGCTCGATAATATTCCAACTGTAACGAGGTGGATGCTCGATAATATTCCAACTGTAACGAGGTGGATGGCTCGATAATATTCCAACTATAACGAAGTGGATACTCGATAATATTCCAACTGTAACGAGGTGGATGCTCGATAATATTCCAACTGTAACGAGGTGGATGCTCGATAATATTCCAACTGTAACGAGGTGGACGGCTCGATAATATTCCAACTGTAACGAGGTGGATGCTCGATAATATTCCAACTGTAACGAGGTGGACGGCTCGATAATATTCCAACTGTAACGAGGTGGATGCTCGATAATATTCCATATGATTCAAAAATAGAAACCTGAAATGGAAAAACATATATACGAACCACTTATGGGGTGGATCGCCCAACAAACCATATGCTAAAGTCTTTGATTGGCCAATCAAAACACATAATCCACTTATGGGGTGGATACCCAACAAATAAGAATTATGACTCTGACATATTCAAGAAACAAAGTACGCTGAAATTACTACGCGACAAACATACTAAATCGACGTTTATGCACGTCGCGACTATGATTCTGTTCTTTAAAAGAAAGAATTATCGAGGTGAATGACTTAATTCATTCACATGAAAAAAAAGACACTCTCGTCTTCCTTGACAAACTCAACAGAATTTGAGTTTGTTGCAGTCATTTTTAATCATTTATCGAAAACTTGTAACAATTCGATAATTTTGACTGTCAAGGAGATATCGGTCACCATCATCTTTCGCGACTATGATTCTGTTCTTTAAAAGAAAGAATTATCGAGGTGAATGACTTAATTCATTCACATGAAAAAAAAGACACTCTCGTCTTCCTTGACAAACTCAACAAAATTTGAGTTTGTTGCAGTCATTTTTAATCATTTATTGAAAACTTGTAACAATTCGATAATTTTGACTGTCAAGGAGATATCGGTCACCATCATCTTTCTGATGTGATGGATTCGGCAAAATCCCTTGCAACATTTCTAAATTAGTGTCACTTTGCTCATCTTCAAATTTGATGTCGCTTTAATATACGACTTTATCAATACTATCACCTGCAAAGCTTGAAACCAAACATTAGTATCGATGATGAAGTAAAGAACAAAAGTAAAATTGAAGAACTAGATTGAGTCATTTGTCTTATCCAGATTAGGCTATGATCAGTCCAACGGTAACTCCGATCATGACTCATAACTAGCAATCCTCCTGCACCTTGTTTCTTGCAACTTTGGAAGAATCTATCAGTGTTCGGCCTCAATATTCCTGCAAGATAAAAAGAAATTGGTTTATCACTTGAGGCAATATAAAGCAGTGGAGATAAAATGAGGTTAAAGATTTTCTAGGTTTCGCTGATGAGTCCACGATGGGTGCGAGTGACGCCCTTTGTCATTCATGACAGCTTTGGATAGCCATTTTGTGACTTCAATGTTCCTGCATCCAAAGAAAAATTCTTAGTTTGAAGGACTGATCTGTGTTGGTCTTGTCTCCATGCTCCTTCTTGCAGTTGGCTTACACGCTCGCCCGTTCTTTATAATAACTCTCATAATTTGCTCTGTTAATTCTGAGGTTGCTCATTCTGGAATCTTGAGGCCCCTCCTCAAAATTCGTCCCAATTTACCTCAATAAGTAACAAATGACATTTGTGGAATTTTTGAGATCATCTCAAAAATTCTGTCCCAGTTGCAAACTAGATTGTCGTAGTTTTGAGATCCACCCAAAGCTAACTCCGTAGAATTTTGGTCTTCTGTTTTGACTTGTTTAAGAAGTCCAACTTCAAATGAACTTTTGAGATCTTCTCAAAAATTCTGTCCCAGTTTCCATTATGAAGAGAAAATGGAAATTTTACTGGGTATATGACCGAGCCGTTGTGGCGCCTACGTATCCCGTTGTATCAGGAATCAGGTCAAACGTAGTTCCCCTCTCAAGGGTTAACCAAAATAGGAAGTTTTGATAAAGAAACGACTGAGGCCGACATAGGCCGCCTACGTATCTCATTCTTGAGAATTCAGGTTGAACGTAGTTCCAAAGATAAATGTGCAATACATTTTCAAAAGAAAGGTAACAAAACTTCATATGCAAAGTTTGGCCAATGTTGGGCATTCTTCTTATCGAATGAATATCTTCAAACGACTTAATTCAGAAATGTCTTGTACTCACTCTTGAGTATCCAATATGTCACCCATTCAGGTGGTTTCCTCAATATTGATCAAGTTGTTGTTGATCATGTTTTGTATCTTGTGCTTCAGAGTTGAAAAATTCTCTGTGTCGTGTCCAACGACTCCTGAATGATAAGCACATCTGTGGTCAGCTCTGTAAAATTTTCTCAAAGGATTGGCTGGTCTTCCGTCTATAGGATAGAGCATACCCATTGCTTTCAACCTTTCATAAAGTTGAGTTTGCGATTCCCTTAATGGTGTAAATACTTTAGGAGCCTTTCTGAATTTTGGGCGAGGAAATTTTTCCTGATTGACATCATGGTTTTGATGTTTTCTTTGAGAAGCTGACCTCATATGGTTAGCCGTGATCATGCTTACCTCCTCCACCTTTCCTTTTAATTTATCCACATCAGTAATTCTGATAGATTTTCCATTAGATCGCAATGCGGTAAGTTTGGTGAGCTTTCCAGTCTTGAAACCATCTTCCAAAGCTTCTCTCACTTTGACAATTTCGACAAACTTTTGTCCCATCATACATAACATTCTTTCATAGTACTCAGGCTCTTGAGTACGAATGAACATTTCGGTGATTTCACGCTCGGACATTGGAGGTTGAACTCTTGCGGCCTCTTTTCTCCAACGAAGAGCGTACTCTCGATAATTTTCTGTAGACTTCTGTCTGATCTTCTCCAAGTAGTAGCGATCTGGGGCATCTTCTATGTTATGTCCAAATCTTTCCGTGAAATCCTTTGCGAGTGCACTCCAACTTTTCCATTGTTTCAGCTCCTATGATGTAAGCCACTCCAGAGCTTCTCCACTCAGACTTCGACCAAAGAGACGCATCAACAATGCTTCGCTTTTTCCAACTCCCACGAGTTGATCACAATAAACTTTCAGATGTGCTAGAGGATTTCCTGTTCCATTAAAAGTGACAAACTTTGGCACTTTGAACCCTTCTGGGAGGTCGAGATTCAGATGGATGCATAAATCCTTATAGCTCAATCCATCGACTTCAGAAATATAGTGCAACTCCTCCATGGCTTTTCTGATCTCTTCTTTCATATTCACCTTGACTACCTCTTCTTTTGACCTCCACTCTCTCTCCTGTTCCCTATAGCGATCAAGCTCGGGACAATCAGCATAAGGTTCATTTGAAGTTGGGATTTGGAAAGTAGTCTTTTGAGGTATGGGTGGAACAATGGAGGGATTCTGGGTATTTTGAGCGGCTTGACAATTATGGGGGAAAGTTTGAGGATCGTTATTTTGGTTTTGAAGATAGGGGAAGGTTTGAGCATTGTTCGTATTTTGGTTTTGAGTGAGCTGAAGGATTTGATTGGTATCATGAGGATGATATGGTGCTTGGCACGATGTGGTAGCGTGACGGGGATTGGGGGTAGTTGAGTCAATGGTTGGAGGATTTTGAGCGGGGTTAGAGAGAAGGTTTTGAACTTGTTCCGTGCTTGAGGGAGGAAAGTGGAGTGGAGGTCTTCCATCTCTTGGAGGATTGAAGGATGAAACTGTATTAGACCCATCTTGCATTCTTCGCATTTAGACCCTCATTTTGGCAATCTGTTGCATCAACTGCATAATCAATTCATTTTTATCAGTGGCGGTGGGTTGAGCCACGACAACATCATTCATGTCAACCTCATCATTGTGATCCCCCATTATTGTCTTTTCTTTTTGCAAATTTGATCGGGGAAGGAATCTTTGCGGCGTTAGACCTCGGAAGATAAACCAACTTATCAACACAGATCAGTTTTAAATACCTGTCAACGAAAAAAAACTCAAAAGACCAATATGTTAGTGCCTCGAGGTGGTAAATAATACAAGATATCACATATGGGTGTAAACACATAAGAGTTGCTTTATCCGGAGATAAACTGGCTCCCCAATACAGAGAAATGATTAAATAGACAGGAATTTGTCTACTTGACTTTGGGATTAGTGAATAAAATGTCGACTTGAGTCGAGACAAGGTTGACGGTATCTTTCATCACCGTACTTTGATTTTTGATTGAGAGGTAACTCTAATTTCCTTGTAAGAGTCGAAGAAGATAAAATTTCTCAAGATTCTTTTGATTTGAAATGCTGAATATTTTTCAGATATTAGAGTAGTACTAAACAGAAATGATTTTCTTTTTTTTTTCTTTTTTTTGATCGTGACTTGATATTTGTGCTTACGGGTTCTAAGAGTATTTGAAGAAGAGCGTGCTAGAATATCTCCAGATAAAACAACATATTCACATAAGCAGTTGTAACACATAACAAATATTACGCGTTCTAAACAGATATGTGACCCTTTTGTGCCAAGGGTGGGCCTAGCGATTTGAGGGATGCATACGTCATTTGAAATATTTTTCGAACACCGTATATATCCTTCAAATTTAAAAATATAAGCATGAACGTCCATTTAGGCCGTGGGCCGTTTTGGACTTAAGGTGGTCTTCTAATGGGCCCGACACTCCTTGGGTGTCGGGTCGTCTTAGGCAAATGCGCTATTTCGGAATTTGGTTTAGCTCTATCCTAGGTTTACTAGAATTGTCTTCAAATAGATGGTTACCCGAGTCGGACAAACATCGGGGTGGAGCTATCGAGTAACGCCGGATGACCGCATTCCGACTATTTATTCGATACTCCCAAATGAGTTCTTGGGGTATTTCTGAGAGGAGTCGCGGTAAGCCGCGTAACTTCCGATTCCTAATGCAACTAGTTGCCGCTTGGCGGAAATTATGCCATGAAAATGCAGTTTCTAGAAAAATTTAGAACTTAAACAAATAAACAGTTAATACAAACAGTCAAATAGAGTTAGTCTTTAAGGTTATAATCCTCCAAACTCCCCAGCGGAGTCGCCATTTCTGTTTTATCGAAAAAGTGATTTCGAAAAGAGTTTGTTTTATTTTTGACTTTTAGGAGTCGCCACTTGATTTTTTAAGAAATATCAAGAAAACTTATTTCCAAAACAACTTAAACAGAAAAAATTATTTTGAAAATATTTTAAGGGGTTCGAAATTCTTATTAGTGTCTTAGGAAGGTGTTAGGCACCTAAGACACTCCGCTAGCTTACGGTTTTCCGGCGATTAACTTATTTGACTATTTTTGTTTTAACTTTTGCAATTTTGAACTTATTGATTTTTATCTAGGCAAATTTGACAAGTTTTGAAATTTTATTGTTTCGAGTTTGATAAAGCAAAAGGCGTTTGATGGGGTTTGGATTCTTCTAATCCTAAGCTAACGAAATTTAAAACAAGACGTCAACAAATAGCAAAGAGAGATATGTATATATAGAGAGAGAGATTTGGGTCCAAACTCGGGTTCTTTTCGCCTTGACCGAGTTTTGGACCCACCTGTTTTTGGGGTTTTTACTCCATTTTCCACCTGTCCTAATCTAAACATATAAAATAAAATTCAAGAAAATAAAACGACAAGGGCTTAGGCCCTTTACAAATAAAAATACAAAAATAAGCATAAATAAATTCTCCCAATTCACCTTCCTCAAGCTCCTTCAGTCTTCATGGAATTCGATTTGTGCATCATTCCTTGGTGGGTTGACTCGATAATAGGAAAGATGTGAGTCTTTAAGACTCTCTCGAATCGCATAAGTGAGAGTTCATAGAGAGCCCCCAAACGGATTTTACATGCCACAATGAAATAGGAAGTAAATTAGGAAATGCTCTCTCTCTAATGGATTTTCAATTACAATTGGAAACACGTAATCACATGGCCAAATAATGAATCTGCAAAATGATGCACTCAAATACTACATGAATCAAACTTATTTTCTCTATTCTTGTACTAATTAATTCCCTCCCTTTACCAAATTCTCACTTCATTGATGGAAAGACCAAAACTCAAATCCTATATCGAGCAAACAAACCAAAATAATAATATCTAATTCAAGAAGCTACC
Source organism: Solanum lycopersicum (assembly GCF_036512215.1). Classification (NCBI taxonomy): domain Eukaryota; kingdom Viridiplantae; phylum Streptophyta; class Magnoliopsida; order Solanales; family Solanaceae; genus Solanum; species Solanum lycopersicum. The sequence goes on from NC_090811.1 coordinate 7,572,102, forward strand.
TTAGGAGACAACAAATACTTTTAACACAATAAGATATCGAGCTAAATTCCTATTCAAAAACAAATCAAAAAAGCAAACAAAAAAAAACAAGCAATATGCTAGCAATACATGGAAAACACAAAATAACATATTACAGTAAAGAGAGAAAAAAAATAAAAATAAATAAATAAAAATAAAAATATACATAAGTAAACATATGCAACAAAAATAATTTACAAACGTCCCTATTATTTTTTCATAGAAAATATGTATGGATGACACACAAAACACATAACAAACAAAAGAACATATTGCAACTTAAAAGACGTACACAAAATAAAATAAACAAGAAAAAAGAAAAGAAAAAAAATATTGGAAACCATATATGTTTTCATTTAAAAAAAAACAAAGTCAACACATGAAAACAAAATATAAGTCAAAATCTACAAAACAATACTATAAAGTATTAAAAATAATATATTCAAAACAAATCAGAATACACAAAAATTTACATTTTTTGCCAAGATTTGAGTGTACTAATGTGGGAAACATATTTGCTGTAATCTTTAGAAAATGAACACATATATGGGAAAAAAAATACTTCAATATCCACTCTAACTTGAAGAGAAGCTATAATTACACATACGAAGTCATGAAGGATTATAAGTTCCTAAAACAAGATTTCACACCTAAACATGGTACGAAACTAGTATTAAATAGTCACATTATTAAGCCAAAAACAGTGTGCCTCCCACCCGTTTTAAGAATGAAAACTGATATCAATTACAAGGTAAGCTAAGGCATGGTAACATACTCCAAAAGTAAGCTAGTGCTACTTCCTCCAACTTTACAAATATTAACATAATCATAAACATAAGCTCAATCTCGAAGTAGCATGTTTAAAGATTTCGAAAGATTGAAGTATCATGTTTAAAGATTTCGAAACAAACAATATATTTGAAGGAAAATCGCAGCATAGCTAAGTAAGGCCCTTCCCAAAGAGAATAAGATCATGCTAAAGTTGACATGTTGCAAGATGAAACAACACAGCCAGGATGAAAATCGGACCATTGCCAAAACATACAAGACCAATCACATACACTCGACATTCGGAAATCTCCACACCTTTTGATCCAAGACAAAGCAGAAAAAGCCAGCAAATACATCAACACCATTGCAGACGATAACTTATACTATCAACAAAACACACCCGTCACAGCGGGGAATCATCGCATCAAAACAGCATAAGTGAGGGAAGCTTAGAAGGGATAAACGATACCTTTTCCGGACAGCGAACTGGAAACGCGGCGAGCAGCGAGCGGCGGCGACTTCCACCCAAGACAGAAACACGAACGCCCAAGTCACAGAAGGAAGTCGAGGAGTCGATTAGCTCTTCCGAAAAGCGCAGGAACAGTTGAAGAACTAGGACTGTTCTTCGGCAACGGACAGAACACAAAAATTCTTCAAAGCTTCCCAACCCCGAATTTCTACCCTCCCAAAAGTCTAACTCAAAAATCTGACCGTTCTTCGTGTTCAAAGATTCTTATCTCCGAAATGAACAAAAGGAAATCGAAAGCGATTTTTCTTCCCACAAAATTTTCCAACCCTCAAAAATCTAACCAAATTCTCCCACTTCAAAACCTCCAACCCCCTTCTTGAAGACGAAAGGGGTTTTTATAGGGGGATATTAGGGTTTTCGTTAGGAGGCGGGGTTCCAGGCCCATTTTGAATTTCAAATTCGAAAATCTCTCCACCAGTTGAAGAATCGCGCGGAAAAGGGGAAATGGAGGGTCGAGATCAATGGGGCATCCTTGCGAGGCAACGTGGAGTCATCTCGCTATGGCAAGGATGAAATAAGGCTGACTTCGTGTCGTCTAGCGCCACAGAGCCGTACGAGCGAGGGCAGGCTGCAAGAATCCGTTGCCCTGCCTCGTTCTTCTACGCGCTAGAGAGAGAGGGGGGAGAACGCGTGGGCGTGAGGGAGAAAGAAACAACGCGATGGCGACGCGCGGGGTTGTTTGGCATTTCTGGGTTTCTGTTTTGCTGGAGGATCGCGTCTGGGAGAGGAGGGAGAACGCGTGGGAGATGAGAGTGTGGCTGGGCGTGGAAAAGGGAAAGAAGAAGAGGGAGGGGGGGTCGCATGTGGGTTTCTGTTGGGGTGTGAGAGGGGAAGAAGGAAAAAAGGGGGATGGGTCGGGTCAAAGGGGATTGGGGCTCTGGGTCGGGTAAGGTTTAAGGGATTGGGTCGGAGCGGGTAGGCAAAGGGAAAAGGAACGGGCTGATGGTGGAGTGGGAATTAATCTGTGGGCTGGGAATTAAGGAGTTGAGGTGGGCTGAAAAGGAATATTTAAAATGGGCCTGGGGGATAAATTACAAAATGGGAAAGGGAATTGGGTTAGTTTTAAGAGCTGGCCCATTTTAGCTAATAAAAGGACTACACCTTAAACAAAGATGAATTTGTATCGATTAATTAACGAGCATCTTTATCTAATAAAATAATTATTAAAATCGTAAAAAGTGGTTCAAAAGTATATTTATAATTTAAATTAAACTTGTTTAATAAAACACTTATTAAATATATATTTTTTTTGTTTGAATAATCATAAAATATACCAAATATATACATAATTATGTAATACATATATATATATATATATATATATTATCTAAAAGTTATCAGAAATGACAAAATAACTCAAAATAACGCGAACTTTATATATTTTCTTAAAATTTATAAAACTAGTTATTTTAACTTGTTTGGAAATTTAAGATGCTCGAAAACTAATTTATACCGGCGCGGGTCAAAATTGGGTGTCAACAGTTTTGATCTGGCAACATATGAAAAACTTGACTCTGTATAATGAATAATTATCATGTTTAGCTAGACAATGAAGGTTATATGAAAATTCTTGAAGCAATCGAGGTGTCTGAAGCAAATAAAAGTTTGAAGGAAACTTTTTCAATTAAGCTTCAAGAATCCTTATATGGATTGAAATAATCAAGGAAGAAAAGGGTACAAAAACAATGACCCTAGTTATCCTTGTATTTTTATGAAAAGGTCTTGGTAAGATAAAATTTTGTATTGATAATTTTACAAATGAATTTTTTTTCTAACAGTGCACATACACAGAAAATTTTTGATGCAATTTTATATGGATATCACATTCATTGAATACCCCAATGATTATAAGATCGCTTGAAATAAATGATAAATCATTTTGATCTCAAGAGAAAGATAAAGAGCTTTTTGGTGATGAAACTCCACATTTTAGTGCAATCAGGTTACTAATGCATCTTGCTTACAATACTCGACCAGATACTTGTTTTGCAGTAAATTTACTAGCAAGATTCAGTTCCGCATAAAACTCTATCTCAAACAAGCTATTTGTTTGCATATGTAGGCACAAAAATATTTTGGCGATCAATGAAGCAAATGTTGCTATGTAGAAATAAAAAATCCTACATGAAGCAAGTCGAGAGTGTGTCTGGTTGAGACAAATGACACACCATATTCAAGAAATGTGTGGTTTTTCTTTTAAAAAAATATAGCAACCACAATGTATGAAGATTAGAGACATCGTGTTGTAATATAGAGAGGCTATGCAATTTAGAAATAATAAAATGGTAGAATAGTCTTTTACATAATGGTAGTTATAACAAACTTATCCCTTTGTTAGTTAGATAAGTTTGTTATTAGTTAGTCAGTGGAAAAAGAGTTGTATAGATAGCTCATTCATTGTACATCTTGATACACAATCTTTCCAGAAAATAATACTACACATTCTTCTTCTTTTTCTTCTTAGCTGTTTTTCTTCTTCTTCTTCTTATGAAGTTTCCCTTTATTAACGAACATGGTATCAAAGCTACTGCTTCTCAGTGAACATTGATCAAGCTGGAGAATCCATAGAGTCAAAAAATCGTTGTTGATTCATAAGATTCACAGGCATTTGTTGCTGGAAAATCCATAGAATCAAAGAATCAGCTACTGGTTCATAGATTCACAGGAGTTTTGTTGAAAAGGTTTTGAGTTTCAATAATTGTTTCAAGTCAATTTCAAGTCCAGAGTTGATTGTTGCATTTCAGATGGCAGTTGAGGGTGAGAATGCAGATATGACTCAAAGGAGATCATATGTTAGTTCTGGGCAGAGTCAAGGTATCAATTATAATCATCCTTTGTTTCTTAATCCTACTGATGTTAGTGGTATGAGTATTATCTCATTTGAATTAACTGGTGTTTAGAATTATACTTTGTAGAGTCGATCTATTAAGATAGCTCTACAAGGAAGAAATAAAATAGGCTTAATTGATGGAACTGCTAGAAAGGAAGTGTTTTGTAAAGAAATGTGGGGGCAATGGGAAAGAGTGAATGTTATTGTTCTATCTTGGTTAATGAATGTTGTATCCAATAGTTTACTAAGTGGTATTGCATTTGCTTCTAGTGCCTTTGATGTTTGCTGATTTAAAGGAAAGGTTTAATAGCGTAGATGTCTCTAGAACCTATAGTTTGCACAAAGATATTGCTACATTGCAACAGGGTACAGTTTCTGTTTCCATGTATTATATAAGACTGACAAGTTTGTGGGATGAGTTTGAGGTGTTGGTGCCATCTCCTTGTTGTAATTGTGAAATATCCAAAGGCTTTGTTGCTCATATGAATAGGCAGAAGTTGTATCAATTTCTAATGGGATTAAATGAATCCTATCATCAAGCAAGGAGTCAAATCTTTATGATGGATCCACTACCATCAATCAACTATGCCTATGCTATGATAGTTGGTGATGAGAATCAAAAGGCTGTAGTTAATGGTGTCAATGATATTTCTGCTGCATTGGAATCATCAGTTGCTTTGTATTCTAAGGCAAGTAGTAGTTCAAGTGTAAGTCACAAAATTAAAAGGAACACTTTGTTGATATGTGACTTTTGCAAGTGTAAGGGTCACAACAAAGATTTTGCTACAAGATTGTAGGTTATCCTCCTGATTTTAAATCCAAAAGGAAGGTTCAAGGAACTTCTCCTGCATACGGTACTACTGGAAACATCAACTATAATCACACACCATTAACACATGCAAATCTTACCTATGGAATGAACACATATGTTCCTCCACCAGGATGGGGAAATATATCTGAGCAGTATCAATCTTCATCAGAAACTTCAAGTGTTAATAAAACAGTAAGTTCTGCAGAGAAAGAGGTTCAACAGTTGCTTCAAGGATGTACATTTACAAAGGATCAATATGATCACATTCTAAAAATGGTTCAACAGAAGTCTGAGCCTGCTGTGTGTAATTCTGCAAACACTACAGGTAAAACATTTTTTGTTTCTGAACACAGTAACATGTGGATTATAGATACTGGTGCAATAAACCATATGGTGTCCAGTTTGAATATGTTGAATAAAAATACTGTGCATGATCTTGAAGTCTCTAAGCCTCTATATCTACCTAATGGTACTACTACTCAGGTATCTCACATTGGTTCTTGTAGTTTGTCACCAAGGAGTATTATATCAAATGTGCTTCACATACCTGAGTTCAAGTATAACTTTTTATCAGTTAGTCAAATTACTAAGGAACTAGGTTGTTCTGTTACCTTCTCTCCTCACTTTTGTGTCTTCCAGGAACTCTACAGTGGGAAGGTGAAAGAAGTTGGTAAGGAGGAAGGAGGATTGTACTTACTAATAAAGCATTTAACCACTCAGTGTACTGGTCAAGAAAAAGAAGTTGAGACTGCATTTGCTGCTCATGATGTCAAGGAAGCAGACATGGTGTTATGGCATAAAAGATTGGGTCATGTATCATCAACAGTATTGTCTAGAATGTTTTCAGTGAATAAGCAAAGTGTTTGTAGAATTTCTAAGTGTCTTGTATGTCCATATGCTAAACAAACAAGGAATGTGTTTCCTAAAAGTAGTATTAAAAGTACTGCTTGTTTTGAGCTACTTCATGTTGATCTTTGGGGTCCTTATAACACACCTACTAGTGATGGCAAGAAATACTTTATTACAATTGTGGATGATTTTTCAAGGGTAACTTGGTTGTTTTTACTCTCACATAAGTCTGATGTGTGTAGTTCTATTCAAACCTTTCTACAATTTGTTCAAAGAAAAAGAGTTAAAGTGTTGAGGACTGATAATGGTACTAAGTTTGTAAACTCAGGTTGTCACAAGTTATTTACAGAGTTGGGAATTTTACATCAAAGATCATGTCCATATACTCCTCAGCAAAATGGAGTTGCTGAGAGGAAGCATAGACACTCACTTGAAGTTACCAGAGCTTTAAGACTTCAAGCTCACAGTCCTATTAGATATTGCGGTCATTGCTTGTTAGCTGCTGCACATATCATTAATAGGTTACCAAGCAGTGTACTAAAGTTTGATACTCCTTATGAAAGGTTGTATGGTAGTAAACCATCAGTGTCTCATGTCAAAACTCTAGGATGTTTATGTTTTGCTAAACTTCTTACAGAACATGATAAGTTGATGCCTAGATCAAGACCAGCAGTACTCATGGGTTATTCAGGACTGCAAAAGGGATATATACTTCTTGATCTCACTGATAAATCATTTTTCACATGTAGGGATGTGGTGTTTAGAGAAGACTTATTTCCTTTTGCAAAGATGGATCATTTAATACAGGAAAGAGTGTTTGTGGATCCTATGCAAGTATCAGATATGCTAAGTGATGATTTACAGAATACAAGTCCTGTGGTTTCCAGGTGTTCTCCTACTAGTGTGTTTCAGAATGCTAATGTGTCTCATGAGACTCCTACTGTGTCTTCTTTTAATGAGGTACATTATTCAGAGTCTTCAACTATTTTTGATAATGAGGTGAGTCAAGAGCCTGCAACTCTTACTAATCTTAGGAGGTCTATCAGACAGAAGCTTAAACCAACTTGGATGAAAGACTTTGTATCTTTGACTGTTAACAAAGATGTCATGTATTCTTTAGGAAATTACATGAGCTATGCTCATCTTTCACCTACATATCAAAGTTATATTGCAGCTACTTCTGTTATTAAGGAACCTGATTCCTATCTAGAAGCAATTCATGATGAGAGATGGATAGAAGCCATGCAGAATGAAATTCAAGCACTAGAAAGTAATCATACTTGGGAGCTAACTTATTTGCCTAAAGGAAAAAAGGCTATTGGGGGTAGATGGATTTATAAAGTTAAATACAACTCATCAGGTGAGATAGAGAGATTCAAAGCAAGGCTAGTGGCCAAAGGTTATTCTCAAGAAGAAATAATAGATTACAAGGAGACTTTCTCACCTGTTGTTAAAATGGTGACAGTCAGAACTGTTGTTTCTCTTGCAGCAGCTAGGCATTGGCATATTCATCAAATGGATGTATTCAATGCTTTTCTTCAAGGTGATTTAGATGATTAAATTTATATGCAGCTACCTCAAGGATTTGTTAGTCAAGGGGAGAAAGTATGTAGACTAACAAAGTCCCCATATGGTTTGAAACAAGCTCCAAGGCAATGGAATCAAAAGTTGACTAAAGCTCTTAGCAATCTCAAGTTCAAACAAAGCCAACATGATTATTCCTTGTTTATTAATCAGTCAGAAGAGGGAACTATATTAGTGTTGGTTTATGTGGATGATATGCTAATTACTGGCAGCAGTCTTAAACTAATAGAAGACACAAAGAATGCATTACAACAAGTATTCAAGATGAATGATTTAGGAGAATTAAAATACTTTGTAGGCATTGAATTTACCAGATCAGCAGCTGGTATATTAATGCATCAAAGAAAGTATACTGTGGAACTTATAGCTGAGGTTGGATTGACAGCAGCTAAGCCTGCAGGAACACCTATTGACATCAATGTCAAACTAACATCTAAATTATATGATGAGCATGTGAATAAGGAACAAGAATAATCAGATGATCCTTTGGTTGATCAGACAGCATATCAGAAAATAATAGGCAAGTTGTTGTATTTGAATATGACAAGACCAGATATATCATTTAGTACACAGACATTGAGTCAATTTTTACAGCATCCAAAAAGGTCTCATCTTGATGCTGCATTAAGGGTGATCAGATATCTGAAGAAACAACCTGGTCAAGGATTGTTATTAGCAAGTGATTCAGATGGACAAGTTACTGCATTCTGTGGTGCTGATTGGGCATCTTGTCCAGTCACTAGGAAGTCTGTGATAGGGTATATGGTTAAGATTGGTAAATTTCTAATATAAAATGGAAGGTAAAGAAGCAAACAACAGTGTCAAGAAGCTCAGCTGAAGCTGAGTATAGAAGCCTGGCTTCAACTGTCTCAGAATTGGTGTGGCTGCTGGGATTGTTGAAAGAAGTAGGTACTAAGATTCAAGTACCAGTTCAAATATATAGTGACAGTAAGGCTGTTATTCAGATAGCTGCTAATTCAGTTATCATGAAAGGACCAAGCACATTGAAATCGATTGTCATTTCATAAGAGAAAAACTACAAAAGGGGCTGATTAAAGTTGAATATATTCCTACAAAGGAACAACCAGCTGATGTATTGACAAAAGGGTTATCTAGACTTCAACATGAACACTTGTTATCCAAGCTAGGGGTTTTGAATATTTTTGCACCTCCTAGCTTGAAGGGGAGTGTTGTAATATAGAGAGGCTATGCAATTTAGAAATAATAAAAGGGTAGAATAATCTTTTACATAATGATAGTTATAACAAACTTATCCCTTTGTTAGTTAGATAAGTTTGTTATTAGTTAGTTAGTGGAAAAAGAGTTGTACACAATCTTTCAAGAAAATAATACTACGCATTCTTCTTCTTCTTCTTCTTAGCTGTTTTTCTTCTTCTTCTTCTTATGAAGTTTCCCTTCATTAACGAACACATCGTAGCAACCAAAATTTTTCTTTATGTTTGTGTTTGGTGGTATTTTAAATGTGTAATGAAATTTTTAAAAATCTATTTTTCCTAAGGGTATACAAAAATTAATAGGAAAAGAAGTCAACCAAGTGCCTTTATAAATGCACAAATAACGTAGTATGAATACATTTTTTTCACTGAGATGTAAGACTAAAAAAAAAGCTATTGGAACGATGGTATAACATGGTGCAATAATAAAATTAAAAAAATATCGTGCAAAGAAAACAATACAAAGTGAAAAACTAATTAAAATTTGAGAAAATGAGAGATGCTATAAATAAGTGATTTGATTGTATAGATCTCAGTTGAGATGATTCTTCCTAAATAAAATTTACTATCTAAATAAAATCTACTATCTTTTTCCTCTCTAATCGAGTTTCTTAGCTTAGTTTAATTTTCACATTATATCAAACTCAATCATCATGAATGTGTAGAGTCGACTTTCACAACGACTTTTGGTTGCTAGAGCTTGATGATGACAGCTCTTAAGATAGATCAAAACGATTTCTTATATATGATCAAACTCGTCTTTTAAAGGTGCTACTCCTTTTCCTCAAACCAAGTCTATGGTATGATTATTGAGGATGAAATCCAACACTTTTAGCTTCGATCATGTGGTCAATGTTATTGACAAATCAAATCCAATTGCCACGCACATTAATAAACCTCAAGGTCAGGGGAGGATCTACGTGGCTATGTGGGGGTGTCACGGCACCCAGTGATATCGGAAAAAATATTGTATATATATGTATATTGATTGTGTATATATTAGTTTTGCCACTCAATAGTTGTGCTGTGAAATAGCTCACTTGGCAAAGGAGCGGATCTCCTACCTAGGCTATGTAGGTTCGAACCTAACCCCATCAAAACTACCTTTTTTGCTTGCTTCTTTTTTCTTTTCTTTTTTTCTATTCATTCTTATTTATTTATGACTATTCTTTATTAATTCAAATTGACCCCTTTTTTTTCCTTTTCTTTTCTTTTTCTACATTTGTTCTTATTTATTTATTGCTATTTTATATTAATTCAAATTGACCCCTTTTCATAATTAATTTTGAAATTTTATTTTATTTTCTCTTGTATTAATTATTAATCTCTTGATATGAGTGTAACGTGTTTATTTTTTTTTATCAATTAGTGAGTACTGAATTATGAGCATCAAATAAATATTATGAAGAATATATTTAAATAGTAGTTTAAAAAAACATAAGTTTCAAAAATGATTTTTTTTTTAAATTTAAAAGTTCTTGCAATCTTCATTGACATTTTTGCTATGTAAGATGACTAGGCTGAAACTACAATTTTTATTCTTTCTCAACTATACATATCCAATAACACATAAAGTCAATGGAAAATGAATATATTATGTTAATACTATTAGATGGTTTATACAAACTCAAATTTTAATGTGAAAAATCTTTTTTTTTCTTAAAAGTTTCAGCGAATAAGACATAAAATTCCAAAAAGAAAATAAAATTGAATTGTTTAGTTATCTCTAATCACATAATATCTAAAAGAAAATATTACTACATGCATATTTGATCGATTCATTTATAAAAATAAATAAAATTAATAACCTGGGTTGTAACCCAAGATAAAAGCAACCGATCCTTTCATCTCACATGAACGTTACACCCCCGACCTCCAAATGCTAGATTTGTCTCTGCTCAAGGTTATAACCATGGAAACACTAAGGTGTGACTATTATCATTTTACTTGAATAATATGAGGAAAATAAGTTATAACACTAGTACTTGAAGGGGGATCATCTAGAGGGTACAATCAATTAAGGATATAATCTAGTTCCTGGTGGATTTGGAGGGTACAATCAAAAATATCAAATATAATATAACAACAATAATAATTAACGTAAAATTATTATATAAAAGTACAATAATTAATAATTTAAAATATCAAGAAAACATATAATTACTTTTTTTATTCTAAAAAATTCATCCATGCTATCTAAATTGAACAAAGGTTGTAATATAAATTATCTGAATATTATGTTAAAAGTATCACAAATCACAATAATTAACTTAAATATCTAAAACCATTTTTAAAATTTGATTGAATCTCGAAATTTCATATATAACACATAAAATAAGAAAAAGAGATAGTAATATATATCATCTTAAAATTATGTAAAAGATACTGTAATCACAATAATTAACAACTTAAAATTAAAAACCTTATAAGAAATTTGGCCCGAAATCGGGACAAAATGGAGTAAAACATTACATGGAAATTACGTAAAAAAATTACAATAATTTTTAAAAAAACATATAAAATATTTGATTAATTTTTTCGAATTCGATTTGTGCCACATAAATTTGATCAAAGGAATAACACATACAATATGTGAAAATTATATAAAACATAATATAATAATAATAGAACTTAAAATATATTAAAAAATTTAATTGACTCAAAATTGTATCTGTTTCACATAAGTTAAAACAAAAAGCGTAATCAACAAAAGAAAAAAATAACATAGCGAAAGAAAAGGAAAAGAAGAAGAGAAAATTACACGGTTAAGCAAACTTATATTATTTAATTACTCATCATAGTTATAGTTTGCTATAATTACCACTCACGACTAACATTGTACATTAATTACGCGGGTTGACTTCGAGTTGGTATGATTAGCCATGTTTTTGCATATGTATAATTCGCTAGATATAGAAATACATATGTATAATATATAATTATCTAACCAATATACATATACAATATACCTCGCTCTCACTCTCTTCCATCTCTCGCTTGCCTCTCTCCTCCCTCTCCCTATCTCGCTTGTCATATATACTACAATTATCTAACCTATATATATATATATATATATATATATATATATATAATTCACCAGCCTCCCGTTCTCTGCCCTCTCTCTCTCGCCTCTCTCCTCCCTCTCTCAATCTCACTTACTTCTCTACTCTCTCTCCCAATATCACTCTCTTACCCTCTCTCGATCTCGCTTGTCATATATAAAAATACATATGTATAGTACACAATTATCTAACCAATATACATATACAATTCACCTCTCTCCTCTCTCTCCTAATCTCGCTCGCCTCTATCCTCCCTATAACATTTACTACGAATTCTAATTATCAAACTATAGCTGTGAAGAGTAATTAGACTATTTTGAAGTGACAATATGTGAAAGTTCCTAAAAAAAGAATAGTAGAGAAGCAAAAAAAGATACGGGTTGAAGCCCATGAATCCTAGTTCATATGAATCCCTCTTTACCCATTGCTAAGAGTTGGGCCCAAGCCCAATCAGAAAACCCCCAAATATCTTAAATTTAAGAGCATCTTCTAAAGTTAAGTCTGACGGAATTGAAGTTTCTTTTCATCTATTCAAAGTTTATAGGTAAGTTTTTGAACAAATTCCAAGTAATAAACTTTTTTTACAGGTTATATAATTTTGCTCTATCTCACAAAGTTTGATTATTATTAATAAAAAATTATAATTTATGAACGAAAAAGTATGATTTATGCACTAGTTTTCATGGATTTCTATGACATGTTTACTTGTTTTGTATCTTATTTTAGAGTTTGAAAAATTATTTGACACTATTTTTTTTCCGTTTGGGTATTCACCAAAAGAAAAATAATTATCCCTCTGTTTTAATATTTGTTTGTGTTTTTAATTTGACATGGAGTCTGAGATATTGAAACTTTGCGGAAAGTTAGAAACTTTGAATCAAACGAATGGGTTAATAAAGAAGGCAGGCAAACAAATTGAAAGGAAGTGAGTATGAAAAACAATTATGGAACTGAAATTGCTTCTGGATCTGGTTTTTTTTTTTATAATTGCTAGTGGTGCTTAATGCAATAGCATATGTATTGAGGATTTTGTATCAAATGTATAATTGACAATATTTTTGCTTCACTGAAGTACTGAGCTACTTGTACGTCTGACAAGAAATGGTGCATGCATGCAAAGTAAAAGGGGAGAAGAGAAAGAAAAAAAAAGAGAAGAGAGAATTACGATAAAGAAGAAGAAATCGAGGTACCTTTGGAAGAGGAGGAATCGACAAAAAGAGTGAAGACTGAATACACTGAGGCAGACACAGAGGCAGCTGAAAGAGTTATAGATTATCCCTTCACAAATAAAATTTTGAGTCAATTAATTTATTTTATATATTTTAAGTTTTTAATTATTATTATAGTATGTTTTATATAATTTTCACATATCGTATATGGATTCCTTTGATCAAATTTATCTGGCACAAATAAATTTAAAAAAATTAATTAAATATTTTATAAGTTTTTGAAAAGATAATTTGATCTTTTAATTATTGTAATTTTTTTACGTAATGTAAAAAGATAAAATCACATAAATATACTACATCAAAAAAATATTTACCGTCTATGTCAATATAATTTTTCTAACTAAATATAATTACTTTTTGGAATTAAACAAATTTTGCATTGTTCCGCTTACTTCTCTTCTTCTGTTTATTCTTCTTTTTCGTATCTTTATTTGTCTCTTTATCTTTATCCTTTTTGCTCTTCTTCTTTATAATTTTTTTCAAATAACTATTCTCAAATCAGCTTTTGTATATATTTTTTCATTTTTATCCAAAAGCACGACAAGAAAAGTATCATAGAGATCGAAAATTTGCACAAAATTATGTTTTCAAGAAGAAATTTCAAATCTATAAAATTAAAGCAGCAAGAACTCACCAATGATAGTTATTATAAAGCTTCAAATTTTAAATTTATTATTTGAATTAAATAAGTAAGATGTTCTTTTGTTTGCCACATTTCGCATTTACTTTAGTTGCTTCTCTTTTTTTTAGAGATCGAAAAAGTGCTCATACAAGATGTGGATAAAGAAAAGAGAGGAAGAAAGAGTGAGAGAGATAGAAAAAACAGAGAGAGAGAGACAATTTAATAAAATACATAATATTATCATATATTGCTATAAATGATAATAATTAAAAAGTATATTTAAAATAAGTAATTACTCTTTAAAACGAATCCAACTAAAAACCAAAAGAGTAATCAACAAAAGAAAAATAAAATAAAAGCAGTGAAAGAAAGAAGAAGAAAAAAAGCAAAAAGGATACGGCTGAAGCCCATGAATCCTAATCATAATCATCTTTACCCATTTCTAAAAGTTGGACCCAAGCCCAATTAGAAAACCCACAAATATCCGGACGCTTATTCTCTTCTCTTCTTTGCCCCTCTTTTGCAGCTAAGTCCAACAGAATTGAAGTTTCTTTTTCGATAGCAAAGTTTATAGGTAAGTCTGTTAGGTTATGTTTTTGAAAAAATTTTAAGTAATAAACTCGTTTTACAGGTTCCTCAATCTTACAAAATTCGATTATTATGCACAAAAAATTATAATGTATGTACTAGCTTTCATGAATTTCTATGATATGTTGTTTTATAGTTTGAAAAATTATAATTTTTAGTTATGTTCGTGTCTACAAAAAGTAATTCTTTCAGTATGTTAATAATATGCATATTGTTATTACTGTAGCAAAACTTTTCATTTGGGCATTCGCCAAAAGAAAAATAATTATCCCTCTGTTTCAATATTTTGATATGGAGTCTGACAAGCTGATACTTTGAGGAAAGTTTGAAACTTGAATTAAATGAATAAATTAATAAAGAAGGCAAGACAAACAAATTGAAAGGAAGTGAGTATGAAAACAATCATGGAACTGAAATTGCTTGTGGATCTGTGTTTTTATTTATAATTGTTGGGAAAGACAAGGCACTAACAAAGAATGCCTGACAGGATAACAGCGGAAGAATACCCAAGTCTATACTTTTCCTTCTCGATTTGAACCAAGAGAAGACAAACAACCACAAGCAATATGATAGTAAGGCATCAAGTAATTCAACCAAACAAATATAACAAGGCAATAATAAACCAATCACACAAGACACCAAGATTTATGTGGAAAACCCTTCGATGCGAAGAGTAAAAAATCACGGGACCAAAAGCTCCACTATAATCACCAAGAGTTACAATATTGTTCTCCAAAATTGTCCACAAAACAAGTGCCAAACAACGAGCAACAACAAAATAAGATTGCACCAAATCTAGAGAATTATAGGAGCAAAATCACCAATTTCGCAGCTACTATTCACGACAGCAAAACTGAAGCTGTAGGCCACCAAATCCAACTCTGTAAGTTCCTAATCAAATATTGAGATGAAGATAATATGATATCAAAAAATCAGCTCAATCGGACAAGAAACGAAGCGGGAATCACAATTTGAAGTTGGCTGTTAGGGCTGAATTTTGACTGCGAAAACTGCTCTCTTTCTCTCTTTTGGGCTGCTGAAAAAACTCTCTGTATATATGAAAATAAGACCTAAATAGGCTTATATTTGCCTCATAAGAATGGGCCTATGGGAAAAAAATGGGTTGTTCCAAATTGAGCTTTTATTTATCCACATTGGAAGGGAAAAAGGCCCATAACCCAACAATTCTCCCCCTCATGACTATGTGGAGGAGACCGCCATCTCGGCGACCATGCAACAATCTTCAAACTTCCCTCTTGGCAAAGCTTTAGTGATCATATCAGAACCATTGTCATTTGTATGAATCTTTTCAAGCTCAAGCAACTTAGAATCCAACACATCTCGAATCCAATGGTATCTCACGTCAATGTGTTTAGACCGACCATGGAACGTAGAATTCTTGCCAAGATGTATAGCACTTTGACTGTCACAATAAAGTACATACCTCTCTTGATCATAACCAAGTTCCCCCAAGAATCTCTTCACCCAAAGTAATTCTTTACAAGCTTCAACGACAGCAATAAGCTCAGCTTCTGTAGTAGATAGAGCAACACATTTTTGGAACCTAGATTGCCAAGACACAGATCCCCTGTAAAAGTAACCAATTACCCTGAAGCAGACTTGCGAGTATGAACATCACCAGCCATGTCTGAAGCAGTATAACCGCATAGAATAGGCTTCCCAGTACCAAAACACAAACTCAGACTAGAAGTGCCACAGAGATATCTCATAGCCCACTTCATAGCATTCCAATGTTCTCTTCCGGAATTAGAAAGAAAACGGCTAACAACTTCAACAGCGTGAGCAATATCCGGTCTTGTACAAACAATCGCATACATCAAACTACCAACAGCTGAAGCATACGGAACTTTTTTCATATCTTCCTTCTCATCATCACTAGAAGGACACTGTTTCGTGCTCAATTTGAAGTGCATAGCTAAAGGTGTACTGACAACCTTAGCTTTGTCCATGCTGAATCTGCGAAGTACTTTCTGAATGTACTTCTCTTGTGATAATACCAATTTCTTGGCCTTTTGATCACGGAAAATCTGCATGCCAAGAATCTGCCTTGCTGGTCCTAAGTGTTTCATAGCAAAAGACTTACTCAACTCTTGCTTCAACTTCTGAATCCTGCAAGTATTATGACCAACAACAAGCATGTCATCAACATAAAGCAACACAATAATAAAGTCACCATCAGAGAACTTTTGCACAAAAACACAATGGTCTGAAGAAGTCTTCTTGAAGCCCTGCTGACTCATAAAAGAACCAAACTTCCTGTACCACTACCTGGGAGCTTGTTTCAAACCATACAAGCTCTTCTTCAATTTGCAAACATATCTTTACCTTTGACTTCAAAACCTTCCGGTTGCTCCATATAAATTTCTTCATCTAAGTCACCATGGAGGAAAGCAATTTTAACATCCATTTGCTCAACCTCTAAATCTAGACTTGCAGCCAAGCCTAGAACCACACGAATGGATGACATCTTCACAACTGGAGAGAATATCTCATCAAAATCAACTCCCTTTTTCTGATTAAATCCCTTGACAACTAATCTAGCTTTGTACCGTGGAACTGGATTACCATCTTCATGTTTCACCCAAAAAACTCACCTGTTTTTCAAAGCTTTTCTGTCTTTAGGTAACTTAACCAAATCAAAGGTATGATTATCATGCAAGGATTTAATCTCATCTTCCATAGCATCAAACCACCTTTCTTTTTCTTCACTTTCCATGGCCTCATCAAGACTCTCAGGTTCTCCCCCGTCAGTCAAGAGCACATACTTATTGGGAGAATAACGAGATGAAGGAATAATCTCTCTACTAGATCGTCTGAGAGAACTCTCTGGATCATTTATAATTGGTTGTTGGACAACCACATCATCTTGCTAGAGCATCAACAACATCATGCCGGTCATTCTGAACATGATCACCATCTTCATTATCAACTTGATTTTCATCATTATGAAGATTTTCTTCCGGTGCAATAGTCAAAGGAACTGGATCAACATCAACTAAGCTCTCACTACTCTGAAAATCAACCTTGTCAACTTTGTCAAAATCTTCAATTGTTTGGTCTTCAAAGAACACAACATCACGGCTTCTAACAAGTTTCTTCTCAACAGGATCATAGAAACGATAGCCAAATTCATCTTGACCATAACCAATGAAGATACACTGCCTAGTTTTAACATCCAACTTTGACCTTTCACCCTTAGGAACATGTACAAAGGCTTTACACCCAAAGACTCTAAGATGATCATAAGAAACATTCTTACCAGTCCAAACTCTGTCAGGGACATCACCATCTAAAGCAACAGAAGGAGATAAATTGATAACATAAGCAGCAGTATTAAGTGCTTCTGCCCAAAAGGAATCTAACAACTTAGCATCTGAAAGCATACATCTAACCCTCTCAACTAGAGTTCTGTTCATCCTCTCTGTTAAACCATTTAACTGAGGAGTCTTTTGAGGAGTTTTTTTATGACTAATACCCTGCTCTCTGCAATATCTATCAAAAGGACCATTATACTCACCACCATTATATAAGCGGATGCATTTCAATGTCTTCCTTGTTTGTCTTTCAACCAAGGCCTGAAAACTCTTGAACACATCAAGTACTTGATCCTTGGACTTCAAAGGAAATTCCCAGAGTTTGTGAGAATGATCATCAATAAAAGTCACAAAGTAAAGTGCACCAACATGAGATCTTACCTTAAAAGGACCACACAAATCAGATTGTACCAACTCCAGCAAATCAAGCTTTCTTGAAGGCGGATGACTCTGAAAAGAAACTCTTTTCTGTTTACCGGCTAAGCAATGAACACATTTCTTCAACTTTACTTGTTTCACTCCAGAAAGCAAATTTTTCTTAGCCAAACTATCAATCCCCTTCTCGTGACTCAGCCTTCTATGCCATAACTCTGATGAAGTATCATTCTCCACCAAATTTACTGAGTCTCTGGACATGGAGCCCTGAAATACATACAAGTTAGACAACTTGTCACCACGGGCCACAACCATCAAACCTCTAGTAAGCTTCCACTGGCCAACACCAAGTTTATTAACATAACCCTCATCATCAAGATATCCCACATAAATCAAATTCAAACAAACATCTGGAGCATGCTTGACATTATTGAGAACTAGTTTGGAACCATTGTTACTTTCCAAACAAACTGTCCCAATGCCAATAACTTCAACTTCATGATTATTTCCCATTTTCAACGTTCCAAAATTACCTGGAGTATAAGAAGAAAATAATTCCTTCTTTGGCGTGACATGAGAAGTAGTACCAAAATCCACAAACCAGCTAGACTCATCACGAACAAGATTAATGGCATTTGCATCACAAGAAACAAGAATATCATCATTAGCAACAACAGCAACACGATTTTCATTATCGCCTTCTCTCTTTTGTTGTCTCATATCTCTCTTGTGCTTGTAACAATATTTCATGATATGCCCATTCTTGTGGCAATAGTCACATGTAATATTCTTGTATTTAGACTTTAACTTGCTTCTACTTTTACCTCTATCATTCTGACCTCTGGACTTGTTTCTCCCCTATCTTCAGTAACCAAAACATCCGAGTGTGAAGCTGAAGAAGATGAGGCTTGAGATCTTCTTCTCATTTCTTCATTCAAGACACCACTCTTAGTATATTCCATGGTTACAACACCCTTGGGAGTAGAATTAGTCAAAGAAACTCGAAGAGTTCCCCAAGAGTCTGGCAGAGTATTAAGAAGACAAAGTCCCTGTATCTCATCATCAAACTTTACACTCCTTCCGGACAACTGGTCAAGAACATCCTGAAAATCATTAATATGATCAGAAATAGGAGTGCCCTCTTTATACCTGATATTCATTAATTGTTTCAATAGGAACAACTTGTTGTTGCCAGTCTTCAAAGCATAAAGTGTTAGGACCGGAAATAAGCAGGTGTAAATGCGGAAGCTAGCAAAGCAAACCTCGAAAGACCACGAGTAAGAAGACAACGTGAAATATACCAAAAGACACAAAGATTTAACGTGGTTCGGTCAATCGACCTACGTCCACAAAGGAGATGAGCAATGCACTATAAACATGAGAGTACAAAATACAGAGGGAAACAACCTCAACCAATTCACTCGGAATACATGAGAGGTTCACAAATTCTCCCTCTAACCAAAACTCTCAAAGCCCTTAAAACTACATTGTGAATGCTAATTAAGTTAGAAGGAACATGCCTCTATTTATAGAGTCCTAAACCTTCTCCTACCAAAAAAAAATAGTCAATTCAAAACCTTTTCCTAAAAGGAAAACCTATTTATGGTAAGAAATCAGGGCAAATAAAACCCAACAAATCTCCCCCTTGGCCTGAATTTCTGACAAAATAAATTTGTCCACCTTCTTTACTTAATCTTCAACAACTTGCTTCTCCTCTCCATAATCTCCTTTACAAAATTTATGTCTCAACACAGAGAGCCTCTCTGAAACAATTTCTCCAACAAAATCTTCATTACTGTCAAAAAGGTTGCGGCTAGAACTACACCCGTCAAGATGAACACCTCTTTCTAACTTGGTTCAATAATCGATTATCGAACCACTACACCTGACTCCATCATTGAATCTGGCTCTGATACCACTTGTTAGGACCGTAAATAAGCAGGTGTAAACGCGGAAGCTAGCAAAGCAAACCTCGAAAGACCACGAGTAAGAAGACAACGAGAAATATACCAAAAGACACAAAGATTTAACGTGGTTCGGTTAATCGACCTACGTCCACAAAGGAGATGAGCAATCCACTATAAACATGAGAGTACAAAATACAGAGGGAAACAACCTCAACCAATTCACTCAAGATACATGAGAGGTTCACAAATTCTCCCTCTAACCAAAACTCTCAAAGCCCTTAAAACTACATTGTGAATGCTAATTAAGCTAGAAGGAACATGCCTCAATTTATAGAGTCCTAAACCTTTTCCTACCAAAAAAAATAGTAAATTCAAAACCTTTTCCTAAAAGGAAAACCTATTTATGGTAAGAAATCAGGGCAAATAAAACCCAACATAAAGTGTCTCGAGCTTGTCCCACAAACTTTTAACATGTGTCTCATTCACAATATGATTTCTAACATTATCTTCAACCCATTGTCTAATATAGCCACAAACCTGCAGATGCTCAAATTCTCATTCTTCATCATTCAAAGATTGAGGCTTATTAGAAGCAAACACAGGTAAATGCATCTTCTTGACAAATAGAAGATCTTTCATCTTGCCTTTCCAAATATGATAGTTACTACCATTTAAACACACTATTTTGCTTATATTTGCCTCCATCAGTCAAAACGACAATCAACAATAACCAATGTCTGATACAACTTTGTTGGGAAAGACAAGGCACTAACAAAGAATGTCTGACAGGATAACAGCGGAAGAATACCCAAGTCTATACTTTCCCTTCTCGATTTGAACCAAGAGAAGACAAATAACCACAAGAAATATGATAATAAGGCATCAAGTAATTCAACCAAACAAATATAACAAGGAAATAATAAACCAATCACACAAGACACCAAGATTTACGTGGAAAACCCTTCGATGTGAAGAGTAAAAAATCACGGGACCAAAAGATCCACTATAATCACCGAGATTTACAATATTGTTCTCCAAAATTGTCCACAAAACAAGTGCCAAACAACGAGCAACAACAAAATAAGATTGCACCAAATCTAGAGAATTAAAGGAGCAAAATCATCAATTTCGCAGCTACTGTTCACGACAGCAAAACTGAAGCTGCAGGACACCAAATCCAACTCTGTCAGTTCCTAATCAAAGATTGAGATGAAGATAATATGCTATCCAAAAATCAGCTCAATCGGACAAGAAATGAAGCGGGAATCGCAATTTGAAGTTGGTTGTTAGGGCTGAATTTCGACTGCGAAAACTGCTCTCTTTCTCTCTTTTTGGCTGCTGAAAAAACTCTCTGTATATATGAAAATAAGACCTAAATAGGCTTATATTTGCCTCATAAGAATGGGCCTATGAGCAAAAATGAGTTGGTCCAAATTGGGCTTTTATTTATCCACATAGGAAGGGAAAAAAACCCATAACCCAACAATAATTGCTAGTGGTGCTTAATGCAATAGGATATGTATTGGTGATTTTGTATCAGATGTATAATTGGTAATATTTTTTTTTGCTTCCGTGAAATACTGAGCTACTTGCCGCTCCGGTCGAGCAATATCTTCAAGCTTTCAAAAAAGATTGAAAGATAAAAGTGACTAGATATCTATGTCTATAAAGCTCTAAAAAAACTTTAAAATAATGAACTATCATACAACATATTCATATAAAACATGTATATCACACAACATAGAAACAATGAGTGCATATACAATGTGCCTTGAGTTTTGACTCATCTCAAGCAAATGCGCTAAATTCAAGGTTATGGTTTCGCTCTACACTAGCTGACTAAGAGTGGTTTAGAGAAGACCTGGTTACTCGGCTTGGACAAACTATGGGGTGTAGTATAATAAACGACGTTGGATGACCACAAGCCAACTATTCATTTACCACTTCAAAAGCATTCGAAGGTGTTTCTAAAGGACAATAGTGGAAAGTCACGTAACCGCCTTTGTCCTAATGCATATGATTTGTCATTTGGCGGAAATTATTCCATGAAGTGCAATGAATATATATATATATATATATATATATATATATATATAAATGAATAATGAATAAACAACAAATACAATATACAAATAATTAATGAAATATAAAAAAATACAAGGTATAACACAATAAAAGAAACTTTTCCTCAATTTGAAAAAATGAATTCATATTGATTAGAACCTCTATATCCCCAGCGGAGTCGTCATTCTGTTATACCTACTTTGTTCAAATAAGAAGAAGCGTCGTGGTAACTCAAAAAAAATAATTAATTACCTTAATTTTAAAGAATAAACGAATTTTAAAAGGATTCGCCACCTAATTTTAGGAAAAGTAGGAAACCAATTAAAATGATCTACGAAACCATTAGATTCTAGGTAAGGTTTCAGGTTTATTCCGACAGAAGGTGTTAGGTACGCTTCTAAATCCACAAATGTGGGTCCCGACTAAATTTATTTTTTTCAAATTGAGGAGAAAATAAAACTATAAACAAGTATAATAGGCATGCATATATACACAAATAATAAAATAAAACAATAATAAAAAACGAACTAAATTTGCCTATTGTCAATAATATACACAATAATAAATAAAAGGGAAAATATCCAAGTACCCCCTCAACCTATGCCCGAAATCCCAGAGACACACTTATACTATACTAAGGTCCTATTACCCCCCTGAACTTATTTTATATGTAATTTTCTACCCCTTTTTAGCCTACGTGGCACTATTTCGAAAAAAAGTCAACCATCGTTGGGCCCACAAGATAGTGCCACGTAAGCTAAAAAGGGGTAAAAATTATTAATAAAATAAGTTCAGAGGGGTAATAGGACCTTAGTATAGTATAAGTGTGTCTCTGAGATTTCAGGCATAGGTTGAGGGGGTACTTGGGCATTATCCCTAAATAAAGTTACAATTCGAATAGCTTCGATGGAAAACAACTTAGTGTACCTGTAAAGACACTTAGTAAAAGAGTTAGTACTAAATATAAATATAAATTAATTGGATAACTCAAATAATAACTTTTAAATTAAAACCCATCTTATTAACATGGAAAGCCTTGAAAATCGAAAGTAATTTCTTCATCGGCCATCTTAACAAGTTAAATAATATAAACTTAACTAAATTTCCGTCTTTCAAAAAATGGGGAGGCCTCCAAAATTGACGGAGAGACTTTTCATTGGTCATTTTAACAAATACAAAACATATAAACTTAGCACTCAATCGTATAAAACTAACAAAAAAAATATAAAATAACATGCAATATGAACATGCCAAAAATAACAACATAAAATATAAAAGAGTAACCACATAATGAAAAAAATAACAACTACACTTGGTGAAAATACCTTTAAAATGCATACGAACAATTTTAATAAATCAAAGAGTAATCATGTAGGAACAAAATGGAGCATCAACAATAAAAATCAAATTTAAAGATGAAGAAAACAGAAGAAAAACATATACTATCCAAATCCTATAATAGAATTAATCTAAGTAAAAGGTTATATCATAAACAAATTTATACAAACTAAATTAAAGACGAAGTCATATTGAAAGTATTACGAAATTATCCAAAGTAAACTCATGATCCAAATCAAATAAAATCAACCAAATATTTTGTAAAGCAATCCAAAATAATAATAAGGACAATGATGAATGAGGCAACATTTGCAATTAATGCGTAAATAGCAAACAAAATAAGAGTGACAAATAAAAATGTAACTTAAACTAAATTTCCATCTTTTAACATGTGAAGACCTCGAAGGCTTGGGGCGGCGCGCCTGCAGTGCCAGTGCGCCAAAAAGATGCCTCAGACCAACTGGTTTGACGCAGCACTTCCCGAACGCGTCTGAATCGGCGTTGTTAGCCCAAATTTTGTAGTTTAGCCTTTTTAAGTCCTTGTAAGGTACATTAACACCTCTCAATGATTCTAATTACTTCCAATGATTTCTATACACCTAGAAATAACCAACGAACACGAATCATAACCTTGAATCCATATCCAATTCAAGGAAAGTTAAGATCAAAGTCAAGGAAGTTAAGATTCAAGTGTAAAGTTAAGAAGGTAGTCCAAAACAAAGTTCTTAAAGGTTTTCAAGAGTCTTTATTAAACATTTTAACTTCGTTTTAAGGCTCAAGTTTCAAGTTCAAGGAAAAAGGAAAAGTTGAAGTCTTTCGTTTAAGAAATATAAAGGAACTAAGTATTTTCTCAGAGTTGATTTAAGACTCAAGTTTCAAGTTAAACAAAGAGTAAGGAGTTGAATTCATTTCTCAAAAGTTACAAGGGAACTAAGTCGCTAAAAGGTCATAAATGTTTTCACATTTAAGTTAAGAGGAAACTAAGATTTTCCAAAAGAGAGAGCTTTTTAAAGTTAAGTGTTGAGCAATTATCTCAACCCAAAGAAAGCAAGTTATCTTAAAAGCACGAGCTAAAGTATGTTTTGGGAGTAGTATTGAGCACCGATGTGGGGGTGAGGGTTCATATTAACTCAAGTCTCCATGAAAACTATGTAACCATCATGAGTATTAACGGGTCATACTTTTTAAAAGATCACGTAAGTTAAGCTAGTGGATCCACTAAGTTAAGGATTTCTATGAGACGACAGAGTATAGGACAGTTCTGGCAGTATTTGCAAGACGTTGTATCACCACTTAGGCTCATAGTGGGGGTTGTCGGTTAGAGAATCTCCCACAGAAACTATATTAATTTCATATATAAGTAAAATTGAGTTTTTATTGCATTTTCTTTAACGAACTAAGTTGTTTACGTTGTTTTACAAGCTTTATATATATTGCATGTGTTATTATTGTTTAATATTAAGTTAATATTTCATGAGTTCAGTAGAGTCAAGGTAAATGTTTCGTCTTATTCTTTTTGAACTTAAGTTGTTTAGAATTCTAACTCCCATACTTATTCATGCAATGTATTGATGCCAGTTGGCCTGCATTGTCTTATTATGCAGACGCAAGTAACCAGGATCATCATTCAGGGCCTCGTTGATTCAATTTGAGCACTCAGAGTCAGTGGTGATCTTCCTTGCATTTCGGAGGACTCTTTTATTGCTTTTGAGTCTTTACTTATAGGATGGTGTGGGGTATGTCCCAACATTCATCTTAGTATGATAGAGGCTTCATAGACACATAGACAGTCATACAGTTTAGTTTTTGAGTCTCTTTATTTATAGATATTTTATTGTGAGACTTAAGTATCATTTTGGCCAAGATATATATTTCAAGTTACTTTATAAGAATGTCTTTACATTGAGTTAAGTCTTTTTGTTGAATTAAGTAATTCAGGCCAAGGGTTCTCTCAAGGCAAGCATTGGTCATTGGGTGTCGTCCACGTCTAGGGTGTAGGCTCGAGAATGTGACAGAAGTATTGGAGAAATTTGTATAAGTCGTAGAGAAGATTTTGATACAAGACATATGACAATTGAATAACTAGAAGAATACTTAATACGGGGACTTTAATGTGCTGATTTTCATATCCAAGCAATAAATTTGTGAAGGTTAACCAAGTATATAAGGACAAAGATACTCTAAAAGTTGTAATAAATAATTACGCTATTATACAACGATTTCAACTTAAGACAAAACGGTCAAATTATATCAGATGAGATTACATGTGTACTAATATAACACTATCTATATTTATATATGTATAATATTTAATGTTTTGTAAATACTGATCATTTCTAATGTAATTTAAGTGCGGTTTTTCTCTTTTTTGTGTCTCCTATGATTGTGAATGACTGAGGAAATTTTTTGGACATCAACAGATTCAGATTGTTCAAGATTAGATCATTTATGATGAATATATATGTCCTTTGAAGAACAAAGTGTATTTGAAGAGGCAAGCAACAATCAATTTGATTGGTGGGGTGGGGTGGGGTTGTTAAACCAAGATCAATGTTAACACCCAATTTTGACCATCCCCGATATAAATTAATCATTGAGCTTCTTAATATTCCAAACTATTTTAATAATTGACTCTATAAAGTTCAAATTATTTTCAAGTTTTATGTAATTTTTGTCACTTTTTTGGAAACTTATATATATATATATATATATATATATATATATTAATTTATGATAGTTTAGTTGTATAATAATTTACACATTTAGATTAATCATTTTTTTATTCGATTATTTTGTTTTGTTAATATTAAAAAGCTCATTTATTAATTTATATTAGTTCAAACTTATTTAGTCGTTAGACAAATTCCCTAAATCCATTAAAGGATAAATTTTGGACCATTTATTTTGCAATTTCCAGCATGCCACTTCAGCCCACCATTTCACCCAGCTGGCAGTAAACCAAGCCCACCAACAATACCAAAACTCATCCCAGCAATGATACAATACATACAACACAAAACCCGACTCCTACCCGTGTCTTCTTCCCCTGACGTGAAGCCCATCACAAAGCAGCCCAGATGCCCAACCACTTAAGTTATCTAACCCAGCTGTCACGACCCAAATCGGGCCGCGACTGGCACCCACACTTACCCTCCTATGTGAGCGAACCAACCAATCTAAGCCTTAACATTTCAATATAATGTCAACAGAAAGTAATGTGGAAGACTTAAACTCATTAATAAAAACCAATTCAATAACTTCTAAAAACTCAACAACTATTATTATCCCCAAAATCTGGAAGTCATCATCACAAGAACATCTACTTCAAATTACTAAATCTAAGAGTATCTAAGAAGCTAAAATACATAAACAGCTAGTCCATGCCGGAACTTCAAGGCATCAAGACATGAAGAGGAGGATCCAGTCCAAGCTAGAAGCATTAGCTCACCCTGATATCCGGAGTAATGAAGACTGGCTAGAGTTGCGGTTGAGTTGAAGACGACGGTACGTTTGCTGCACTCCACAATTTACAAAGAAAACAAATACAAGTAGGGGTCAGTATAAACACAAGTACTGCGTAGGTATCATCGGCCAACTCAAAATAGAAAACAGTATATATCAGGTAACATCATAAAATCAA
Source organism: Solanum lycopersicum (assembly GCF_036512215.1). Taxonomy (NCBI): domain Eukaryota; kingdom Viridiplantae; phylum Streptophyta; class Magnoliopsida; order Solanales; family Solanaceae; genus Solanum; species Solanum lycopersicum. Next base: position 7,598,889 of record NC_090811.1, read on the forward strand.
CTAATATCCTTAGCATGCAGCATTTACAATTACCATAACCCTTGGTTACAACACCAAGCACATCAATGAGGACTCGCGCCTCCTCATCATACTCATTTGGGAATTAGGTTCATTAGATTAAGTATATTAACATCTTTCAAGATTCATTATCTTTATTCCTCTCGTGTCGGTACGTGACACTCCGCTCCTCATATACTATCCTGGTGTCAGAACGTGACACTCCGATCCTCATTCTATCCTGGTGTCGGAACGTGACACCCGATCCATATTCTATCCTGGTACCGGAACGTGGCACCCGATCCATATACTATCCTGGTGTCAGAACGTGACACTCTGATTCTCATATACTATCTTGGTACCGGAACGTGGCACCCGATCCATATACTATCCTGGTGTCGGAACGTGATACTCCGATCCTCATATGCTATCCTGGTACCGGAACGTGGCACCCGATCCCCTAATCTCACTACTTTCGTTCATCAAGCCTTCTTTGCACTAAGGCATCATCATTAACAAAGAGGTTTTTCAAGATTTAGGATTCAATAGCCTCATCATGCTTATTTTATCACAATTACATAATCACATTCATGCAAGCATACAATTAAGCATATAGAAGGGTTTACAACACTACCCAATACATATCATTCGCTATTAAGAGTTTACTACGAATAGCATAAAAACCATAACCTACCTCCACCAAAGATTAGTGATCAAGCAAGCAAATTCCCCAAAGCTTTGTGTTTTCCTCTTCTCATTCGATACTCTCTCTCTTTGTTCTTTCTATTTTCTTTATTCAAACCCTCTTTCTTTTACCCTAATTAGCATATAAGTAAGAATAAAAGATGGCAATAATAACCCACTAATTTACTCAAGGTTACCTCTTTTAACCCCCAAGTAATTAGACTTATTAACATTAACCCACTAACTTTATAATTAAAGCAGGAATAGTCAAAAATGTCCCTTAAAACATAAAAGAAATCCGACTCAGCCAGGGATTACGCAGCCTGTGACGGCCCGTTGTGCCTGTGACGGTCCGTCCTGCTGCTCCGTCACAGAGTTCAGAGACTCAATTCCCTTAAAGAGTCTGTGACGGTCCGTCACGCCTGTGACGGTCCGTCACGCCTGTGACGGTCCGTCACGCCTGTGACGGTCCGTCACGCCTGTGACGGTCCGTCCTGCCATTCTGTTACGAAGTTCAGAGAGTCGATTTCAGTACCCATTTTTCAGAATTTCTAAGTGTCTTGAAACGATACCCCCTCGACGGTCCGTCGTGCCCATGACGGTCCGTCGTGGGTTCCGTCGTCTCAGCCAGTTTTTCCAGAAATAAAATCTGCTGCTCAAAACGACTAAACAGGTCATTACAATAGATACCAATTTACCCATCGTTCGTCCCCGAACGATCACAAGAAGAAAAACAAGGGCAAAAAGGAGTACCTGAATCTGTAAACAGATGTGGGTATCTTTCTAGCATGTCAGCCTCTTTCTCCCAAGTGGCTTCTTCAACGGGTCGATTCTTCCATTGAACTTTGATAGATGCAATTTCCCTTGACCTCAACTTGCGAACTTCTCTATCTAAAATAGCAACAGGCTCCTCCTCATAAGACAAATTCTCATCAAGCAAGACTGAATCCCAACGAATAATATAGTTATAGTTTCCATCCCCATGGTATCTTTTCAACATAGACACATGAAATACCGGATGCACTCCGGACAGCCCTGGTTGCAAGGCTAACTCATAAGCCATCTCCCCTACTCGCTTAAGTACTTCAAAGGGACCAATATACCTTGGGCTTAATTTACCCCTTTTACCAAAACGCATCACCCCTTTCATGGGTGAAACCTTCAGCAAGACTTGTTCACCCTCCATGAACTCCAAGTCTCTAACCTTTCGATCTGCATATTCCTTTTGCCTACCATGGGTGAAACCTTCAGCTTTTCTTGAATAGATTTCACTTTATCTAATGATTCTCTCAGAAGGTCAGTACCCCAAGGTCTAACCTCAAATGCATCAAACCACCCAATGGGAGACCTACATCTTCTCCCATATAGTGCCTCAAATGGGGCCATATCAATGCTTGAGTGATAGCTATTGTTGTAGGAGAACTCTGCTAAGTGTAAGAAGCTATCCCAATGACCACCAAATTCTATCACACATGCACGAAGCATATCCTCCAACACTTGAATCGTTCGCTCAGATTGACCATCGGTCTGGGGATGGAATGCAGTACTAAGGTCCAACTAGTACCTAATTCCGCATGCAATGTTTTCCAAAACTTAGAAGTAAACTGCGTACCTCTATCTGATGTGATGGAGAGTGGAACCCAAGGCAACCGAACAATTTCTGAGATATAGATTTTGGCTAACTTCTCTGCATTGTAAGTCACCTTGACCGGAATGAAATGAGAAGACTTAGTTAACCTATCAACAACCACCCAAATAGAGTCATACTTACCCATTGTCTTTGGAAGACCAACCACGAAGTCCATTGCAATCCTTTCCCACTTCCATTCAGGAATGGGCATTCTCTGAAGTGTTCCTTCGGGCCTCTAGTGTTCATATTTTACTTGCTGAGAATTTGGACATTTGGCAACAAACTCCACAATGTCACGCTTCATCCTACTCCACCAAAAATGTTGCTTTAGGTCACGATACATCTTGGTTGCACCAGGATGTATAGAATATCCGGAGCTATGAGTCTATGTAAGAATAGTGTGGATCAAATCATCAACACGGGGCACACATACCCTTCCCTTAATCCTCAAAACACCTTCCTCATCCATTATTGCTTCTTTAGCCTCTCCTCGCAACACTATATCCCGAATTCGGCTTAGTTTCTCATCATCAAACTGTTTTCCCTTAATCTTGTCGAGAAAAGAAGATCTGGCCTCCACACAAGCCAACAATCCTCCCTTCTCATTTACTTCTAACCTCATCAAGTCGTTAGCCAAAGTCTGAACCTCTCTAGCCAAGGGACGTCTAGAAACTTGCAAGTGAGCTAGACTTCCCATGCTCCCTGCCTTTCTACTTAAGGCGTCTGCCACAACATTAGCCTTTCCCGGATGATACAAGATAGCGATGTCGTAGTCCTTCAGTAGTTCCATCCATCTGCTCTGTCTCAAGTTCAAATCTTTCTGAGTAAAGACGTATTGTAGGCTACGATGGTCCGTGTAGACTTCACACTTAACCCCATATACATAATGTCTCATTGCTTTAATGCAAACACTACCGCAGCCAGTTCCAAATCATGGGTCGGGTAATTGCGTTCATGCACCTTTAATTGCCTTGAAGCATAAGCAATTACATTCTTCTCTTGCATCAGCACTGCACCCAAACCAGAATAGGATGCATCACAATAGACAATGAAATTCTTACCTTCCACTGGCAGGGTAAGGATTGGTGCAGTAGTCAACAAGGTCTTGAGTTTCTGAAAGCTTTCCTCACATTCATCCGACCATACAAATGGAACATTCTGCTTAGTCAAGTTCATCAATTGGGAAGCAATGGAAGAGAATCCCTTGACAAATCGACGGTAATAGCTAGCTAAACCAACAAAGCTCCTTATTTCTGACACATTAGTAGGTCTTACCCAATTCTTCACTGTCTCAATCTTAGAAGGATCCACCATCACTCCATCCTTAGAAACTACGTGCCCTAAGAAGGACACTGAATCTAGCCAAAACTCACACTTAGAGAATTTGGCATAAAGCTTTCTCTCCCACAACATTTCCAACACAATTCTCAAGTGCTCCTCATGTTCTTTCTTGCTCTTTGAGTATACCAGTATATCATCAATAAATACGATCACAAAGAGATCCAGATATGGATTAAAAATCACATTCATCAAGCTCATGAAAGCAGCAGGGGCATTCGTAAGACCAAAAGACATCACTACAAATTCGTAATGCCCATACCTGGTCCGAAAAGTAGTCTTGGGCACATCTGCTGCCCGTACTTTCAATTGATGATAACCAGATCTCAAATCGATTTTTGAGAAGGTACAAGCACCTTGTAACTGATCGAACAAATCATCAATGCGAGGAAGAGGATACTTGTTCTTAACCGTTGCCTTATTTAGTTGTCTGTAATCTATGCACATCCTAAAACTTCCATCCTTCTTCTTCACAAACAAAACCGGAGCACCCCAAGGGGATGCACTTGGTCTAATGAAGTCTTTGCTCAACAACTCTTGCTGTTGGGCCTTAACTCTTCGGGAGCCATTCTATAATGGGGTATAGAAATGGGGCGAGTACCCGGTTCAAGATCAATGCAGAAGTCAATATCCCTATCTGGTGGCATACCAGGAAGATCTGCAGGGAACACATCCAGAAACTCACGGACTACCAAAACCGACTCAATTGAAGGTACTTGGGTAGTGCCATCCCTGAGGTGTGCCAAGAAAGTTAAACCCCCTTTACTAACCATTCTCTTAGCACGAAGAAAGGAGATGATACGAACTGGATTGGAAATGTAGTCACCCTCCCACACTAACGGATCTGTCCCTGGCTTGGCTAACGTCACAGTTTTAGCATTACAATCCAAGATTGCAAAATTTGGGGAAAGCCAAGTCATACCCAGAATTACATCAAAGTCAACCATTTCTAAGATAACCAAGTCTACATAAGTATTGCTCTCCATAAAAGTCACAGGACAAGACCTATACACCTTCTCAACTATCACAGACTCACCCACCGGAGTAGAAACACGAATAGGCATGTCAAGCAATTCACAATTTAATTTAAGACCAGTAGCAAAGGAGGAAGATACATATGAAAATATGGATCCAGGGTCAAATAATACAAAAGCCATGCAATCACAAACCAAAAGATTACCTATGATGACAACATCTGATGTCTCCGCTTCTGACCACCCAGGGAAAGCGTAACAATGGGCCCTATCACCTGTCTTCCCGTTGCCTCTACCAGGTTGCGCTGCAGTAGTTCCCATTTGTCCGTCACCCCGACCGTTTTGGTGACCACCATTACTTCGGCCACCACGCCCTCCAGAGTGACGGCCTCTTCCATGACCACCTCTACCTCTGACTATTTGAGGTCTGTAACTCTGTTTTGGACAATACCTCTTAATGTGTCCAGTCTCCCCACATCCATAACAATCTCTGGATTCAAGCATAGGTCTCTGTGAAAATGACAAAGTCTGGGGATAACCTCCAAACTCAGAGAAGTGTTGACCAGTCTGCGGTGGACCCCTAACTACAGTCTGTAGTGAAGACTAAATTGGTCGGACTGAGTAACCTCCTGAACCCTGTCCTCTAGAGTAAGAACCATTAAACTCACCTCCCTTTAGAAACCTTTTTGATGTCGATGCCATGGTGAAGTCATCTGGCTTCACTCCTTCCACCTCTATCACGAAGTCTACCACTTCTTGAAAGGATTTTGCCGTAGCCACTACCTGTAAGGCCGAAATCCGCAATTCTGACCTCAACCCCTTCACAAAATGGCGAATCCGCTCTTGTGGACTAAAACACAGTTGGGTGGCATACCTGGATAATGTACGAAACTTAGCCTCATATGCAGTAACCGACATCTTACCTTTCTCTAGGCTCAAGAACTCATCTCTTTTCCTATCCCTCAAAGTTCGGGGGATATACTTCTCCATAAACAAGCTAGAAAATGATGCCCAAGTCATAGGTGGTGCCTCTGTTGGTTGACACTCAACATGTGACCGCCACCACATTTTGGCGTTCCCTTGAAACTGATAAGTCACAAACTCAACACCAAACCGTTCTACTATACCCATCTTGTGTAGTAGCTCATGACAGTCAACCAGAAAATCATAGGCATCCTCAGATTCAGCACCCTTGAAGACTGGAGGTTTCAATTTCAAGAACTTACTGAAAAGTTCATGTTGATCATTTGTCATAATAAGCCCTGTAGTCAGACGAGGAAACGTGCCTATTTCTAATGGAACATCCATGCGGGGAGCCGCAGCAATTGCCTGTTGTACTTCCGGAGCCTGAGGTGCTGGTGCAAAAAACACTGGAGGTGTCTGGCCTTGATCAGATAATCCGCTAAGGTAAGCAAGAACCTGATTGATCATTTCTAGGGTAGGTTGGGGTGGCAATTCCTCATTCTGCACTTGTTCATTCTCCCCATCCTCCCCTTCTCTTACTATTTCCTCAGTCGGTGGAGGAGTCACCGCCCTAGTACCAGATGGGCCAGGCGTTCGTCCTCTTCCTCTAAAGGACGTCCTCCCGTGACCTCTACCGCGGCATCTTGCCACTGCTCTTCTTTGAGCTACAGTCTCAGTGGCTGACTCAGATGCATCTTGTCTTGCCGATGTTGATGTTGGTGCGATTGTTGCTCTAGTTCTAACCATCTGCGAAATAGAGTGAAGATGGTCAGATACCAATTTGTATCACCTAGATACCAATTGGATCCAAGTAATAGCACGAAATAAAGAAAGAAAGAAAGAATGGAATTTTCCTAAAGTCTTATAGCCTTTCAAAAAAAAGTAAATGCATCCCCCTACCGTTCCTTAAGACTCTACTAGACTCGTTCTTGTGTGATGAGACCAACGAACCTAATGCTCTGATACCAAGTTTGACACGACCCAAATCGGGCCACGACTGGCACCCACACTTACCCTCCTATGTGAGCGAACCAACTAATCTAAACCTTAACATTTCAATATAATGTAAACAGAAAGTAATGCGGAAGACTTAAACTCATTAATAAAAACCAATTCAATAACTTCTAAAAACTCAACAACTATTACTATCCCTAAAATCTGGAAGTCATCATCACAAGAACATCTACTTCAAATTACTAAATCTAAGAGTATCTAAGAAGCTAAAATACATAAACAGCTAGTCCATGCCGGAACTTCAAGGCATCAAGACATGAAGAGGAGGATCCAGTCCAAGCTAGAAGCATTAGCTCACCTTGATATCGAGAGTAATGAAGACTGGCTAGAGTTGCGGTTGAGTTGAAGACGACGGTACGTTTGCTGCACTCCACAATTTACAAAGAAAACAAATACAAGTAGGGGTCAGTACAAACACAAGTACTGAGTAGGTATCATCGGCCAACTCAAAACAGAAAACAGTATATATCAGGTAACATCATAAAATCAACTAATATCCTTAGCATGCAGCATTTACAATTACCATAACCCTTGGTTACAACACCAAGCACATCAATGAGGACTCACGCCTCCTCATCATACTCATTTGAGAATTAGGTTCATTAGATTAAGTATATTAACATCTTTCAAGATTCATTATCTTTATTTCTCTCGTGTCGGTACGTGACACTCCGCTCCTCATATACTATCCTGGTGTCGGAACGTGACACTCCGATCCTCATTCTATCCTGGTGTCGGAACGTGACACCCGATCCATATTCTATCCTGGTACCGGAACGTGGCACCCGATCCATATACTATCCTGGTGTCGGAACGTGACACTCCGATCCTCATATACTATCCTGGTACCGGAACGTGGCACCCAATCCATATACTATCCTGGTGTCGGAACGTGACACTCCGATCCTCATATACTATCCTGGTACCGGAACGTGGCACCCGATCCCCTAATCTCACTACTTTCGTTCATCAAGCCTTCTTTTACACTAAGGCATCATCATTAACAAAGAGGTTTTTCAAGATTTAGGATTCAATAGCCTCATCATGCTTATTTTATCACAATTACATAATCACATTCATGCAAGCATACAATTAATCATATAGAAGGGTTTACAACACTACCCAATACATATCATTCGCTATTAAGAGTTTACTACGAATAGCATAAAAACCATAACCTACCTCCACCGAAGATTAGTGATCAAGCAAGCAAATTCCCCAAAGCTTTGTGTTTTCCTCTTCTCGTTCGATCCTCTCTCTCTCTCTCTCTCTCTCTTTTTTCTTTCTATTTTCTTTATTCAAACCCTCTTTCTTTTACCCTAATTAGCATATAATTAAGAATAAAAGATGACAATAATAACCCACTAATTTACTCAAGGTTACCTCTTTTAACCCCAAAGTAATTAGACTTATTAACATTAACCCACTAACTTTATAATTAAAGCAGGAATAGTCAAAAACGTCCCTTAAAACATTAAAGAAATCCGACTCAGCCAGGGATTACGCAGCATGTGACGGCCCGTCGTGCCTGCGACAGTCCGTCCTGCTGCTCCGTCACAGAGTTCAGAGACTCAATTCCCTTAAAGAGTCTGTGACGGTCCGTCACGCCTGTGACGGTCCGTCACGCCTGTGACGGTCCGTCCTGCCATTCCATTACGAAGTTCAAAGAGTGGATTTCAGTACCCATTTTTCAGAATTTCTAAGTTTCTTGAAACGAGACCCCTCGACGGTCCGTCGTGCCCATGACGGTCCGTCGTGGGTTCCGTCGTCTCAGCCAGTTTTTCCAGAAATAAAATCTGCTGCTCAAAACGACTAAACAGGTCGTTACACCAGCCCACTCAAATCCCCAACCCGACCCATTTTTCCCTTCCATTAAAAGAATTCAGTCATCCCCGATGTAAGCAGCTTTTCCCACACACCCTGATCCATCCGTCTTCCTCACGGCATGGAGAAAAACAATGGTACCTAGAAAGTCGTGTGAGCGATGTCAGCGCACACAAGCTGAGCACTGACGTTCTGTCTCTTTCTTAACGTCTTTGCTTTTGCTTTTCTCTAGTACGAGTTCCAGACGTTGAATCGTCCTGGCTAGCACGCGAAATTGTCCTTACGCTTTAGGATTGAGACACGTCGCTCGCCAGGATAATGGCTTGATCGAAGTCATCCTTTCTTCTTTCCTCTTCCGGAAAAGGTGTTTGCTCAAAAATGGCAAAATCTTCAGATGGTTTTGAATTTCGAATTGGGTCCCTTCTAATCCTAAATTCTAGATACTCCCCCCCCCCCATATGTTTTCAAACCCTATATTTCCCCTCTATAGATATTCACTTTAATGTTCAACATGGGGGAATTTTTTTAATTTTAGAGGCTGAAAATTCTAAGAGTGAAAAAAATTGAAAGGATTTTGGGAGAAAAGAGTTTTGGAGTAAACCTTTTAGTTTAGAAATCTCTTCGTTGATAGAGAAAACAAAGAAAACAGAAGTTGTTTTATGAGGGAAAATTTTACTCTTTGAATTTGAAAGCATTCACAGAGATAGTCACAGGGAGTTTAAAAAAAATATAGAGAGAGAAAAGGGTTGGGAGCTTTCTCATTTTAAGGAAATTGTTGGTGAGAATATTTTTCTAAAGTAAAATACAGAGCTTATCTTAGTGGAAACACATACTAAACACGCTTTGAGACAATAGAGAAGACATTAATCTTCGCGTCTAAGTTCGATACTTCCGCCCAAGCTGTTGGTTATCGTTCGTGTTCGCGTATTCGTTTGGTGGAAGTTCGTGATTACCCAGTTTGTTGGTCTCGAGTTCGTTGCCCCAAAAAAGGTACATATTCCTCTTCTTTCCTGCTTTCCCTTAGGTTGTTTCGAGTTCATAGTGATGGGTTGTTGTTCACAATAGTGAAGTGATTTTGGAGTAGTGTCTCATTTTAGATATAAGCCTGTTTTTATTTCGGGAATGACTGTTCTCTAGTTTGTTCCGTTCGGAATAGTTTTATTATTTGGGATTATATGTTAAACTTTCCTATTGTGCAACTTGAATCTTTCATTGCGATTTTGGCTTTGTCCTGTGTGTAGTTTTAGTTTTCTATTGCTGTGACGAGATCGATTAGTGAAGAAACTAAGGTTTTCCGTGATTTATATGTTTTACCTTGAATAAACATGGTCTGTTTTTTTGTTAGGTGTTAATTAAGTCAATTACTTATTGGAAGCACATGAGATTGAGTTGACTGCATGTATGTGCCGTAGTTTGAGAAAAATTTAATTGCTTCCTCTTTGTTCAAGTGTGCAAATTACTTAAAATGGTTTTCTCCATTCGTAACTTCTGGAAATCTTTAAGTATTTGCTATGTTGTGATTTGTAATGGCTTAGTTTTGGGTTTAAAGTTCATGATATGCTTTATGTTGGTCTCGCTTATGTTTCAGTAGCAAATAAGCACCTCTAAATTTTAAAAGTCGGTGTTACATTTTTATTTCATGTATGTCGATTCTTCATTCCTATACAATACTTAGTTATCATTATTTGTTGGATTGTTAATTCTTTTTTAATAATATATGAGTTTTTCAACAATTTTGCATAGGTTTGTCGTTGCCTGCTTATGTGATTTCGATATTGTTTCATGACTATGCATTGGGGAAATTCTAGAATATAGGTTCCAATAGTGTCGAGATTGTTGATCTTGATTACTTGTTCCTATTAAAATGCTCTAAAGAATCCATGCTTTTATTCTTCACTTACGGTGCTCGTGAGGATGGAAATGAGACCTTGATTATGGATTAAATGCTCCTATGTGAAAATTGCTTTACAGAAAAAAAAAAGGATATATTTTGATTTGGCTTTAGCTACCAATATTTCCAACCCATATATTTATCTTGGGATAGTGTGGGTAATTGGGCGGAGTCGGGATCAAAATTATGTTGAAAGATTCAACTATTGACCATGTGGATTCATGTTTCGACTTTAGTTTCCTTCCAACTTTCGGCATGTCATAATGCTTAGATAGCTATGTGTATGTCGGTATTCTTGTTTCTCATAGAGAATTATTTTAATGTTTCTTAAGGATCTTAGGTTTATGGTTGATATTTGGCTTTTCCTTTCATATCCATGTTATGATCTCTTGCTTAAATGTGTTATAGTTCCCCCAAAACTACTAGTCTACCTTATTTGTGTAGTGCTTAAACTTGATGGTTGTCTAATTGGCTTTTGTGAAGTGAATTATTTCAAAATGATTAAACGCTTATCATCTCCTTATTCACTATCAGAGATATGCTTTGATCATTAAGCATCCTTGATCCTCGTTAGTTTCATTTTTATAAGTTTGTTTTGGGAGTAATTCTAATTTGTCAATGCACTAGTTGTCAAAAATAGCGAGTTTGTTAGTTAAGACACTGTGAAGGTTAAGTTGTTGGATTGATTACCTTTGAGATTTATGGTTTAGTTTAAATAGGGAATTGTTTGTTTACTAATCTTATTATCTTTCCATTTCTCCTTTGCATGAACTCGCATGTTCGAGTATAAATTGGAACTTCCTTTCCTACTTGAATTCTGCCATGAGGCGTAAAGGCTCAAATTCTTTCTTCATCGAGTCAAACAGACAGAGCAAGACGCAAATGTCTCAAAGCCGGAAAGCTTCAACCATCCGAGAAAGATCGAAGAGATTGGGCATAAAGATTTTCGAAATTATGTATTTTATTATTTTTTGGGCCTAAGCCCTTGTCGTCTCTGTATTTTTACTTTTGTTAGAAATTTAGGACATATACAAGAAAATGGGCCAAAGGCCAAAAATGAAACGGGTCCAAATATCGATCCAGGCAGACAGAAATCGAATTTGGACCCAAATCTCACTCTCTCTCTCCCTCTCCCTATATTTATTTTTTCGTTTATTTGCTTAAAATTATTTGCACTTAGTTTAGGGTTAAAGAATTCAAATCCCCCACAAGACGCTATCTCGTTTTGACGAACTAAACTAAATCAAGCAAACCTAATTAATTTTAAAATAATAAATTTTACAAAATTAGACTTCTCACTTAGATTAAAAGTTAGTAATTCACTTTCAAAATAAATTCTAAATATTATTATCTCAAAATTTAAGTTAGACACTATGGACAAAATAGGTTAGTTGCCGGAAAACCACATTTGTTGGTATTTGAGGTGCCTTAAACACCTTCCTAAAATATAAATATGAATCCCTGAACCCTTTTAAAATCTTTCAAATTGATTTTCTATTTTAGTCAATTGGAAGAACAGTTTTCTTAATTTTCTCAAAATTAAGTGGCGACTCTCAAAAATCAAAATATATAAATAATATTATTTTTTCAAATACATATAAACAGAAATGGCGACTCTGCTGGGGATTTGGAGGATTCTAACCTTAAAACTAAATTTACTTGTCTATTTGAAATATTTGTCTCTCTGTTTCTTTATCATATTATATCAACTGTTGCATTCATGGCATATCATAACCCTGCCAAACGATGATTATTTTTATTTACCACTTATCGGACGATTATGTGGGTTTTCTGTCATTCATTAATCAAATCTTTCTCGGGGCACTTTGACAAATGTAGTTGGCTACTTGATAGTTAACGGTCGTTAACTGTCCCAGCCTTAGTAGTCCGCTTGATTTACCCTTTTCACTATTAATACAACCCGCTCTTAGTCAAACTAAGATAAAGGAAAACAAAAAGTAGTGCATTGACTTAGGATGACCCAACATCCAAGGAGTGTTGAGCCCATTAGAGAGACTGCTTTGAGTCCAAAACGACCCAAGGCCTAAACAAATGATCATACTTAAATGTTAAATTTGAGGAATGTATATGTCGTTGGACAAACCATTGTCTCTCGAGTTTGAAAGTATTTCGTGTTAGCTTACTTTAGTACAAAATGAAGGTATTTATAAGCTATCACTTGGATCCAAGTATATAAGCACCCGGAGATGAGAAAAAATAAAGAAGGAAGAACTTCCATGGAAGCATAATTTAGAATCGTGCCCCTGCACAGGATTGATTATTTTGTATCTCGTTTACCCTAATTATGTATCCCCATTTAAATTTTATTCATAAATTTGTATAAATTTGAGTTTTTTTTTGGGGGGGGGACAATGGAATATTTCAAATTACGTATGTACGTCCCTCAAATCGTTAGGCCGACCCTTGACATAAAAGGGTCACATATTTGTTTAGAATGCGCAATATTTGTTATAACTACTTGTGTGATTATGTTGTTCCATTTGGAGATGTTCTAGACTACTCATTCTCGGAAAATACTTTCTAGAACTTCTTAAGCATAAATATCAAGTGACTATTGAAAGTGTGTCCAAATATTCTTCAAGTCTTTAGTTTCCCAATAAATTCGAACTTTATTTTTCAAAAAAGTACTCTCTCATATCAGAAAAAAAAAGATTCATTATTTCAAGTCAAAAAAAAAGATCAAGTGGGTCAAACTACGTAGGATCTGAATTCTCTTTTGTGAGATACGTAGGCAGCCTTTCAAAGTTCGGTCCTCCTTTTTCTAGAAAATTCCATCTTTCCCAACTCTTACAAAGAAAGTAGAGTTACATCTCATCAAAAAAAATCAAAAGTACGACAATTCACTTTTTCCTGACCCAAGTCAACATTTCTGACTCAATAATCCTAAAATCAAATAGACAAATTTCGGTCTATTTAGTCATCTTTTATATACGTGGGCTAATATATCTCCTAATGAAGAAACTCTTATGTGTTTACGATAATGTGAATGATATTTTGTATTAACTATCATCGACATAGACTAACACATTTGCCTTTGAGTTATTTTTCTTTATCAGGTACTCAAAACTGATTTGTGTTGAGAAAATGGCTAAACATCCATACTTCACCAGGTCCAAAGATCCCAAAAGTTCCTTCTCTGATCAATATTTATCAAAAGGTAATGAGAAACTGGTTGAAGCTGTTGAGAATGAAGATTAAATGTTATTACTGTGAATGAGACTACCATTGCTGAACAAAACAAGTTGATTGCACAACTGTTCCAACAGATTGCCGAAATGAGGGCAAAGATGGATAAGACCCGAGATTTGATGAATTTTGCTATCATTGCTGACACGCCTACTCCAGACAACGAGAGGCCTCCACACCATTTTCCTACTTCAGATGCAGCGTCCAAATATTTCCCGAACAATTCAACCACCTTTACAATTTCAAAACCTTCCATCATTGACTTAACCACCCCTAACCCATACCATGCTAGTTCCTTACACTAAAAGTCACCTATTTCTAAAAATCCAAATACCAACATTCTCCAGAAGTTTCCTCTTAATCATCAAATTCCTACTCAAATTATCAAAAACCCACCTACCACTCAACCCAAACCTCAACAAACCACATTTCATCTTCCAATATCACCTGAATCGTACCCTACTCTTACCACATATTCTCAACACAAATATTCCGAGAAGAAGGAAAATGAGTGGATGGTCAGGAAAGGAAAGGCTCAGCAAAGCATCAGAGAGGAAGTCATTAATGCAATGAAGGACTTTCAATGCACTCCAGACATTGTAGGGTTCAATTATGAAGATTTGTGTCGTCATCTACATTTGGAGCTTCCGGAAGGTTTTAAAGTACCAAAATTTTATACATTTAGTGGAGTTGAGAATCCTTTGACTCATTTGAGGGCTTATTGTGATCAACTCATTGGAGTTGGGAAATATGAAGCTTTGTTAATATGATTCTTTAGTCGAAGTCTTAAAGAAGAAGCTTTGGAATGGTTTATGTTAAAGAAATCGAGCAGTGGCCGAGTTAGAACGCTTTGTCTAGAGACTTCATTGAAAGGTTTGATTACAATGTAGAATTCATTCCCGATCGATACTCTTTGGAGAGAATCAAACAAAATTCTTCTAAAAGTTATCGAGAGTATGCCTATAATTGGAGAAGAGAGGCTGCAAGGGTTAAGCCTCCCATTACCGAGAAAGAAATTATTGAAATATTCGTGCACATTCAAGATCCGGAGTATTACAATAGGATGTTGCTCATTCTAGGAGGAAAGTTCAGTGATATAGTCAAAATTGGTGAAGCTATTGAAGATGGTCTTAAGACCGGAAAAATCATCTGAATGTCCCCCCAAGATGAATCCCCAGGACCGTTAAGGAGGAATTAAGAAGATGTTTCTTCTATCTCATTTGAATCGAACCAAAAATCAAAGAGACGTGTTGGTCTTAATGTTCAAAAGCCTTTACCATCCAAAAACTACCCTTTAGTTCCACATAATCCTCACCCCATCCAGCCAAGTTACCAATCTCCACCATAAAATCATCCGAATTTCCAAGCTCCATTTTCAAATTACCCAAATGCTCAATAAAATTACCAAGCTCCATCCCCAAATTTCTCAAATGCTCAATCAAACTACCAAGCTCCATTTTCGAATTACCTAAATGCTCAATCAAGTTACCAAGCTTCATTGCCAAATTACCCAAAGGCCCATCATAGCTACCGAGCTCTACAATACTCAAATCTCTAAACACCAGCGCCTACTCACCATAATCCTCTAAGTTACCGCCAAGTGTCTCAATCTGCACGAAACGATCATAATCTTTCTTGTCAGAAATTTTTGAAGAAGCCTTCTCGAGTCTTTACTCCTTTGGTTGAAAGTTGAACCCAACTTTTTGAGAGGTTGAAAGCAGCTAGTCTTATACAAACAATTGACCCAAAAAAGGTCAATGTAAATTTCAGGTTTTACAGGGCCAATCTTCATTATGCTTACCATTCAGGAGGTGCTGGACATACCACTAAGGATTGCATCAATTTGAAGCATAAAATTCAAGATTAGATTGATCAAAGAATTTTATCAATCTTTAAACTGTCACTTACAATGCTAATTATAATTCACCGTTGAATCGTGGAGGATTCGCTGTTAACATGATTGACCCAAAGTCTCAAACGCATCTTTGTCAAAATGCCCCAGGTTATCATCGAATGCCTCCGCCTCAACAAGGTTATTATGATCTTCCTCGTTCGAGATTTGAGAAAAAACCTGCTCAGAATTTTATGCCGCTCATCGAAAGTCGGGCGAAGTTGTTTGAGTAATTGAATGCTGGAGGTATTATTCATCCAGTTGGGCCAAAGCCTGTTGATACCAGCTCTCAATTTTTCCCCAGCCGATCGGATGTGTTAATATCATTCCAACAGTGTTGGGAATGATACCGAAAACTGTATCAACTTAAAGCATAAGATCTAAGACTTGATCGACCAGAATGTGGTCAGGACAGTTGTACCCAACATCAACAGTAATTCTATGCTGAACTATGGAGATACCACTATCAATATGATAGAGATGGAAGATGAGTTGCACATGGTAAAGACAATAGTTCCAACTGGTCCTGACAACTTTGAGAAAATAATATGTTCTCCGAGCAAAAATGAGAAACTCGATTTTACGAGCATGACACTCCGCCAAACTGTTGCTTCTGTGTCAACAGAGGGTTAGAACAAGAGGGAGATTATTCATGTTCCACAAAATTCTTTGCCTTATTTATGTCACCCCTTTATGGTAAGGAAATATGCAAATGATGACGGTCTTGGAGAAGGAATTGGGGATGTTTTTGAAGATGATGTTGCACCCGAGAAGACGATCGAGACATTAGGCATACGAGAGCCGAGCCGATAGAGCAAGTTCTTAATTGAACTTCCACTCCGCTCTTTATCTCTCGCTTAACTTGATAGACAAAGATGAATCTTAATTTATGTTGTCGATCAACTCGAATGATTCAAAAGATGTTCTATTTGAAGATTCAGAGCTTTTTTTATTTCTTTCCATGTAATGCGTCATTTCTAGCCTGAATTCTCATTAACCTGAGATATGTAGGTAACCCACTTCCAGGTTTGGCCAAATTCCTAAAGCACGTACAAAATCCCTTTTCTAAAGATGAATATGTGGTCAGTCAAAATTGGCTTGGTCAATTTCATTTTCCTCGAATTCTTGCATCAATTCAGGTCAAATGAAGGACATATATATATATATATATATATATATATATATATATATATATATATATATATATATATATATATATATATATATTAATTTATGATAGTTTAGTTATATAATAGTTTACACATTTAGATTAATTATTTTTTTTATTAAGTCAATTATTCTATTTCGTTAAAATTAAAAAGCTCATTCATTAATTTATATTAGTCCAATCTTATTTAGTTATTAGACAAATCCCCTAAATCCATTAAAAGACAAATTTTGGGTCCTTTATTTTGCAATTTTCAGCATGCCACTTCAGTCCACCATTTCACCACGACCCAACCCGATGGGCCGTGACTAGTGCCCGTTTTGGACACCCACATACAAACCTGCTAAGTATAACCAACTGAAACTAAGACAATATGGAATTTAATCAAATCAAGCCGACCCCAACGTCATATATATATAAAGAGGACCTGTCTCATAAGGAGTCATAACCATTCAACCGTAACAACATACGCGAGCCGACAAGGCCGCCACTATTCAAAGCGTAATAACATACGTAAGCCGACAAGACTGCCACTACACAATACACAATGATGTACGCAGCCGACAAGGCTGCCCCTGTACAAGCGGACATCCCAAACAAATCATGTCCAGACCATTACCCAAAACATATATACACAACCCACATAATGTCCACAGACCTCTAAGAGTACAGTAGTGAAACTCGACGGGACAGGGCCCCGCCGTACCCATAGACGAGCAAAAGACTACACAAAAAGTTATGTACCAAAACGACTGGGCTCCGGAACAGTGGAGCTCTCCCAATCAGCAGAGTAGATATCCTAGGCGAGAGGATCACCGAACTGCGTGTCTACACCTGCGGGCATGAAACGCAGCCCCCCGAGGAAAGGGGGGTCAGTACGAACAATGTACTGAGTATGTAAAGCATAAGGTAAAGATGACAGGATACCAATATGGCAAGTCGAAACAAAATATTGCTACACATATACCCTTTTAAGTGAAAATCATGCATATATTTAACATATAAGGTGCCCAGCTTCCCTAGTAAAGGGCTCGGCAAAATAATCATCACGTCATCTCCGTCATCATCATCATCATAACCATCCTCATCACCAATCATATATATAATATACATACCCGGCCCTCTAGTGAGAAACTTGGTGACATATGCAAGAAACTCCGCACGAACATTACCCGGCCCGGGACTCGGTGAAATGATAAATGACTCTATGCACAAGCAGAATATTATGAGCAACCATATGCAATTAAAATCATTTCTTATAACTCAATAGAACAATCAACGTGAACCAGCAAGGAGTATTACCAAAGATTAATGTTTTATCAAGATTATGAACCTTTAATACGATATGGAAACGTAAAATCTCAATGACTCTAAGAAGCACTAACATAGATATTAGAGATCATCATAGCCTTAGACATAGCCGATATCTAGAGGAATAATTGTGGAAGCAAGAATATACATCACCTAGACGCTCTAGAGGTAAGTATCAAACCTGTCCGTTATTCGCTTATTTTTAAAGTCATGCCAAACAAAGAAAGAAGGGACAGCGTTACATACCATATAATCGAGTCGCATGTCCAATATTTACTGCTCAAGCTATTAATCTATAACAAGCAACAATCGTGCCACAATTAGATAAACATCGCGCTTTACTTTCTTGTAAGCTAGCTAATAATCTAACAAAAATTCGGCAGCACTTCCCCTATTTTCCTTACTTCGTCCAAATCCGAAAACAGCCCAAATTATCCACAGCAATACCAATAACACATATAACCCAACGAATCATATTAAACAGCCCCCTCCCCAAAACAGTTCCGTCTTGGCAACCATAGCAGCGAAGCAACGACACACCGAGCGATAACTCGTTTTATAATTCGCAACACATCTACCTTATCGTATTCATCCTTTGTAGTATATACTCATAATCACATTTAACATATACATAATGCCAAAACAGAATTTTCCCGCAGTTTGCTTTAATCAAAACAGCCCAAGCACCAACACGACACCACTAATAATCCGATTATGGTTTCCGTTCATACTTAGCACATTCAATAATTAAAACAAACTTCCTAAGCTACTGGTCACACCCACTTCTTAAAATTAATGGATAATTAACAAAGGTATCCTAAATAATTAACACACCAAACAAGGAGATTACTAACCAAATTATTTGCAGCTGCTGGCCAAGAGTTGCAGGGTTGGTTTCTCCATTTCCATGGCTGCCTAAAACAAGTGGTGAAGAAGAAGATGATATGCAGCAATGCATTTCACCACTTTATCTAGCATAGAGTGGATTTCTCCACCTCATTTAATAGTATGAAGTGGAGGCAGCCCCCCTCTACACCTGTCCACTAAGGCCAGCTCACAATCAGATCTTTTTTTAATTTTTGCCTTGAGTGGTGGGGCCCACTGGATTAAATTAATCCTAATCAGCCACCAATTATGAGTGGTGGGGCCCATTGGATTAAATTAATCCAAATCAGCCACTAATTAATCCCTCACTTAAAGTTAATGACACTTACATTAGCCAAATCATACTTAATATCACATTTGGAATTAACATCCTTGCTTAATATTTATTTAATCACTTGGAACTTAAAATAAAATCTCATTCCCCGCAGTTGGCAGTAACCCAAGCTCACCAACAATACCAAAACTCATCCCAACAATGATAGCAATACATACAACACAAAACCTGACCCCTACCCGCGTCTTCTTCCCTAGACGTGAAACCCTTCACAAAGTAGCCCAAATGCCCAACCAACTTCAGTTCTCCAACCCAGCCCACTATAATCCCCAACCCGATTTATTTTTCCCTTCCCCAAACAGAATTCAGTTTGCCCTGATGTACGCAGCTTTCCCGCACGCCCCACTCAATTTGTTTTCCTCATGGCATGGAGAAAAACAACAGTCCCTAGAAAGTCGCGTGAGCGATGTCAGCGAGCACAGGCTAAGCATTGATTTTCTGTCTCTTCCTCAACGTCTTTGCTTTTGCTTTTGCTTTTCTCTAGTACGAGCTCCAGACGCTGAATCATCCTGGCTAGCACGCGAAATTGTCCTTACGCTTTAGGATTAAGCCACAGCTCGTCAGGATAATGGTTTGATCGAAGTCATCCTTTCTTCTTTCCTCTTTCGGAATGATCTTGAAGGTCTCAGAAAAGGTGTTCGCTCAAAAATGGCAAAATCTTCAGATGGTTTTGAATTTCGAATTGGGTCCCTTCTAATCCTAAATTCTTAATGCCCCCCCCCCATATGTTTTAAAACCCTAAATTTCCCCTCTATAGATATTTACTTTAATGTTCAACATGGGGGAATTTTTTTAATTTTAGAGGCTGAAAATTCTAAGAGTAGAAAAAATTTAAAGGATTTTGGGAGAAAGAGTTTTGGAGTAAACCTTTTAGTTTAGAAATCTCTTTGTTGATAGAGAAAAAAGAAGTTGTTTTGTAAGGGAAAATTTTTCTCTTTGAATTTGAAAGCATTAACAGAGATAGTCACATGGAGTTTAAAAAAAATATAGAGAGAGAAAAGGGTTGGGAGCTTTCTCATTTTAAGGAAATTGTTGGTGAGAATATTTTTCTAAAGTAAAAATATAGAGCTTATCTTAGTGGAAACACATACTAAACACGCTTTGGGACAACAGAGAAGACATTAATCTTAGCGTCTAAGTTCAATACTTTCGCCCAAGCTATTGGTTATCGTTCCTGTTCGCGTATTCGTTTGGTGGAAGTTCGTGATTACCCAGTTTGTTGGTCCCAATTTCGTTGCCCCAAAAAAGGTACATATTCCTCTTCTTTCCTGCTTTCCCTTAGGTTATTTCGAGTTCATAGTGATGGGTTGTTGTACACAATAGTGAAGTGCTTTTGGAGCAGTTTCTCAGTTTAGATATGAGCCTGTTCTATTTCGTAAATGACTGTTCTCTAGTTTGTTCCATTCGGAATAGCTTTCTTATTTTGATCGTATGTTGAACTTTCCTATTGTGCAACTTAAATCTTTCATTGGGAGTTTTGGATTTGTCCTGTGTGTAGTTTTAGTTTTCTATTGCTGTGATGAGATGGATTAGTGAAGAAACTAAGGTTTTTCCGCGATTTATATCTTTTACCTTGAATAGCCATGGTCTGTTTTTGTGTTAGGTGTTAATTAAGTTGATTACTTGTTGGAAGCACATGAGCTTGAGTTGACTGTCTGTATCTGCCTTGGTTTGAGAAAAATTTAATTGCTTCCTCTTGGTTCAAGTGTGCAAATTACTCAAAATGGTTTCCTCCATGCGTGACCTCTTGAAATCTTTAAGTATTTGCTTTGCTGTGATTTGTAATAGCTTAGTTTTGGGTTTAAAGTTCACGATATGCTTTATGTTTGTCCGCCTATATTTCAGTAGCAAATAAGAGTGACTACATTTTAAAAGTTGGTGTTCCATTTTTATTTCGTGCTTGTCGACTCTGCATTCCTATACCATACTTTGTTATCATTATTTGTTGGATTGTTAATTTTTTTTTATAAATATACAAGTTTTTCCACAATTCTGCATAGGTTTGTCGTTGCCTACTTATGTGATTTCGATATTGTTTCATGACTATGCCTTGGGGAAATTCTAAAATCTAGGTTTCGATAGGGTAGCTATTGTTGATCATGATTACTTGTTCCTATTAAAATGCTTTGAAGAATCCATGCTTATCTTCATCACTTACGGTGCTCGTGACGATATAAATGAGACCTTGAGTATGGATTAAATGCTCATATGTGAAAATTGGTTTGCGGAAAAAAATAAGATATATTTTGATTTGGCTTTAGCTACCAGTATTTCCAACCCATGTATTTCTTTTGGCACAGTGTGGGTAATTGAGTGGAGTATGTTGAAAGATTCAAGTCTTGACCATGTGGATTCATGTTTCGACTCTAGTTTCCTTCTTACTTTCGGCATGTCAAAATGCTTAGATAGATATGTGTATGTTGGTATTCTTGTTTCTCAAAGAGAATTATTCTAATGTTTCTCAAGGATCTTAGGTTTATAGTTAGTATTTTGCTTTCCCTTTCCTATCCATTTTATGATCTCTTGCTTAAATGTGTTACAGTTCCCCCAAAACTACTAGTCTACCTTATCTGTGTAGTGCTTAAAGTTGATGGTTGTCTAATTGGCTTTTGTGAAGTGATGAATTATTTCGAAATGATTAAACGCTTATCATATCCTTATTCACTATGAAAAATATGCTTTGATCATTAAGCATCCTTGATCCATGTTAGATTCATTTTTATGAGTTTTCTTTGGGTGTAATTCTAATTTGTCAATGCACTAGTTGTCAAAAATAGCGAGTTTGTTAGTTAAGTCACTGTGAAGGTTAAGTTGTTGGATTGATTACCTTTGAGATTTATGGTTTAGTTTAAACAGGGAATTGTTCGTTTACTAATCTTATTCTCTTTCCATTTCTCCTTTGCATGAACTCGCACGTTCGAGTCTAAATTAGGACTTCCTTTCCTACTTGAATTCTGCCACGAGGCGTAAAGGCTCTAATTCTTTCTTCATCGAGTCAGACAGACGGAGGAAGACGTAAATGTCTCAAAGTCGGAAAGGTTCAACCATCCGAGAAAGTTTGAAGAGATTAGGCCATAAAGTTTTTTGAAATTATGTATTTTATTATTTTTGGAGCCTAAGCCCTTGTCGTCTTTGTATGTTTACTTTTGTTAGAAATTTAGGACAGGTACGAGAAATGGCCCGAAGGCCTAAAACGAAATGGGTACAAATACCGATTCAGGCGGACAGAAATCGGATTTGGATCCAAATCTCTCTCTCTCTCTCTCCCTCTCCCTATATTTACTTTATCGTTTATTTGCTTAACACTATTTGCCGTTAGTTTAGGGTTAAAGAATTCAAATCCTCCACAAGGCGCTATCTCGTTTTGACGAACTAAACTAAATCAAGCAAACCTAACTAATTTTAAAATAATAAATTTTACAAAATTAGACTTCTCACTTAGATAAAAAGTTAGTAATTCACTTTCAAAATAAATTCTAAAAATTATTATCTCAAAATTTAAGTTAGACACTATGACCAAAATAGGTTAGTTGCCGGAAAATCACATTAGTGGGTATTTTAGGTGCCTTAAACACCTTCCTAAAATATAAATATGAATCCCTGAACCCTTTAAAAATCTTTCAAATTGATTTTCTATTTTAGTCAATTGGAAGAACAGTTTTCTTAATTTCTCAAAATTAAGTGGCGACTCTCAAAAATCAAAAACATATAAATAATATTATTTTTCCGAAAATAATATTAGGAGGCTTTGCGAGCTAAAGAAGTAACTTTGATTTCTCTAAGGGGAATGTCTTCTAGATCATACAAGAAACTGTCATCGTACTTATATATACATGATATTATATACCTAGGGTCACATATACGTATGAAAAGACCGATGAAAATAACTTTTTGTATTTATTTATGACATTGTTTCCTTTCATAAAAGTATTTGATTATTGTAGACCTATAGTTGTTGTAGATGGAAGTCACCTAAGAGGACCTTATAATGACACGTTTGTTGCAGCGTGCATGTACTACTGATGCGGCAAGTATGTTGTACTTGTACAAATATTTAAAATCTCATTTATTGTATAAGATACAAATAGAAGTATTGTTATATTTGTACCTATATATATGCATATACATACATCGCTAATTGTATATAAATGTATATACGGAAAAGGGTAAAATATACCCTTAAACTATATGAAAGATCATATTTATTATTAAACTATATTTCGGTTCAAAACTATCTTTCCCGTCAAACTATTGAGTCAAAAGTGTCCTTTTTATTAAGCAAGTTGTTAAATGTCATGTGGTTACCACATCACACGCCAATAGGGTTCCACTGTCACATATAGACTAAACGGAAAATGGTCAAAATACCCTAAAACTATCCGAAAATAGCTCGTATTCACCCTTAAACTATATTTTGGCTCAAACTATCTTTTTCGTCAAACAATTGGTTGAAAAGTATCCTTCTTATTAACGGAAGTTGTTAATTGCAACGTGAATGTCACATTGCATGTCAATAGGGTTCCACTACCACATTGACTAAGTCCCTAAATCCTAGTTACTCTCCCCCCTCCTAATTTTATTATTTTCAAGAAACAATTTTACCCCTTCTCCCTAATTTCGTGGCTAGGGTTTCACAGTTTTCTTAATGGCTGAGTTTCAAAGTAAATATTCGCGATTGTAGGTTAGTAAATCTTTTTTCTTATTTTATTATGTCTACAAATAAACGTGTCAACACAATTGCTAAATTGTGTAATTACTAAATTAATATTATTATCCTAATAATTATATCAATTTCAATTATGAAGTTGCTTTCCAAACAAACCAAAAAAAAGGGAAAAGAAAGAATCAAGAAGAAATAAAAGCAACAAAAAAAAAGGAAGACGAGTAGGGACTCAAACCCATGAATCTTATTAAACCCATATCAATCCCTCTTTACCCCTTAAAAAGTTAGGTCTAAGCCCAACTAGAAACACATGTAAGTCTAAATCCCCAAATATCATATCTTCTTGTTGCGCCTCTTCTTCTGCAGCTAACTCCAGACGGAATTCAAGTGTGCATTCTCACTTCAATCCTGCTAATTTGTTTGAATTTTGGATAGATTACAACTAGTAAAATTGTATACAACTAATTATTCTGCACAAAAAATTGTAATTTGTGAACGAAAAAGATACTAGTTTAATTTTTTTTACTTAAATCCGCATTAACAAATAGTTATTATTTTAGTCTGGAAATTTGCTATAATGATATTACTGTAGCAAAACTTTCCCCTTTCTTGTGTGTTTTTAACTTCATATGGAGTTTAAGAAATTCGAACTTTGAACCTTGTGTGTCTTAAATTAAAGATAGTAAATGTACCAAAATACCTTTTAATATTGTGGTCGTAAAGACTACTAAGAAAATAGTGAATACCGACCTAAAAATTATCTACTACAACTAGTCGGGTTTTATGCAAAATAAAGCGTAAAAAAATTCTAACCTCAGGAGATCGGTATTTTTCGCGAAAAAATGAATTACAATATAAATCGACCTCTTGGTGTTGGTATTAAATAATATATATATATATATATATATATATATATATATATATATATATATATATATATAAGGAACATAGAGGAGGTGATGTGACACATCTCTATGATCTGTAGTAAATTTTTCTTATTTTTTTCTTTTACTTGATATTTTTCTTATTATTTTTTTCTTATAAACTTATACCTCTTCAATTATATAAATTCCATTCTTAAATTAGTATTAATAATATTTTTAATTCCCAAACCTTTCATATTCATAACCTCTTAAGCCTTTCATATTCATAACTTTTAATTATTTAGGACCCGTTTGGTAGGAAGTATTAATCAAAATAATCCATGGATTAAAATATAGTCCAAACAAAAACATTGTTTGGTTACTTTATTTAACCTAATCCATGGATTACTAATACCTCATACATGGTCTTATTTTATCCCTAGGAAAGGGAGGGATAGCTAATCCAAGGTTTAGCAATCCTTGGATAAGACCCCTAATGACTAAATTATCCCCAAATCTTTTTTCCTATTTTTTTTTGTAATTCATGTTCTTTTTTATTTATATGAGAATATTTATAATTGTTCATTTAATTCTCCAAATTTATTCCATGTAATTTGATGATTTCACAAACTAATATTTTTTTCTTCATGTTTGAGTTGTTATATTGGGTTGATTTTTTGTTTTATTGTTTTTAAATGTAGTTCGTCAATTGACCACGTAAACTAGTTTTTTTTAATTTTTAAAATAAGCTAAGCGTATTTGAACAATTTAAGTAGCCTTAAATTCATGTTAAGTTCAAGGTATATTTGACCAACAAAAAATTAGAAATATACCATGTGACATATCACACCTCAAAATTAATAATATTTTTATATTTTTTTTAATATTTAACTTGACTAGTTAAATGAAACATAATCTCACAATAACTAAAGGGTATGTGTAACGACCTGTTTAGTCGTTTTTGAGCAGTAGAGTATATTCTGGTAATAACTGTCTGGGTCGACGGATCCCACGACGGACCGTCATGGGCACAACGGACCGTCGAGGGGGTCTCGTTCCAAACCACTTAGATTCTAAAAATTTGGGTACTGAGAACAACTCTCTGAACTTCGCGACGACATGGCAGGACGGACCGTCGTGGGCACGACGGACCGTCACAGACCCTTTAGTGAAATTTAGTCTCTGAACTTTGTGATGGAAGCAGCAGGACGGACCGTCGCAGGCATGACGGGCCGTCACAGGCTGCGTAAACCTGACTGGGTCGGATTCCTGTTAAAAGTTTTTAAGGGGCGTTTTGGACTATTCCTGCTTATGATTATACAGTTAGTGGTTTAATGTTAATAATTCAATTACTTGGGGGTTAAAGGAGACAACCTAGGAATAAATAGTAGGTTACTTTTGTCATCTTTTATACTTAATTATATGGTAATTAGGGTAAAAGAAAAAGAGTTTGAATAAGGAAAAATAGAAAGAAAAGTAGAGAGGGACGAACGAGCGAGAGAGAAAGAAGAACGAAGAGAAAGCAAGGGCATTGGGGAAGTAGATTTCTTGATCACGATTCTTCGGTGGAGGTAGGTTATGGTTTATGCTATTTCATAATAAACTCTAAATAGCGATTGATATGTATTGGGTACTTTCGTAAAGTCTTCTATATGTTTAATTGTGTGCTTGCATGATGTGATTATATAATTGTGATAAAATAAGCATGATGAGGCTATTGAATCTTAAACCTTAAAACCTCCTTGTTAATGATGATGCCTTGGTATAAAAGAAGGCTTGATGAACTGAAAGAATGAGATTAGGGGATCGGGTGTCACGTTCCGACACAAGGATAGTAAAGGATCGGAGTGTCACGTTCCGACACCAGGATAGTATGGATCGGGTGTCACGTTCCGACACCAGGATAGTAAAGGATCGGAGTGTCACGTTCCGACACCAGGATAGTATGGATCGGGTGTCACGTTCCGACACCAGGATAGTAAAGGATCAGAGTGTCACGTTCCGACACCAGGATAGTATAGATCGGGTGTCATGTTCCGACACTAGGACAGTAAAGGATCGGAGTGTCACGTTCCGACACCAGGATAGTATGGATCGGGTGTCACGTTCTGACACCAGGATAGTAAAGGATCGGAGTGTCACGTTCCGACACCAGGATAGTATGGATCGGGTGTGACATTACGACACCAGGATAGTAAAGAGAATGAATCTTGAATTATGCTAATATACTCAGATTTAATGAACCTGTTTCCCAAATGAGTATGGTGTGGAGGCTTGAGTCCTCATTGATGTGCTTGGGTTGTGCCAAATGGTTATGGTACTTATTGTTGTCACCTGTTAAGTGTTATGGTTGATTTTATGTTATTATCTGATATATATTGCTCTCCATTCTAAGTTGGCCGATGATACCTACTCAGTACTTGTGTTTTGTACTGACCCCTACTTGTATGTTTTCTCTTTGTTATTTGTGGAGTGCAGCAAACGTACCGTCATCTTCAACTCAACCACAACTCTAGCCAGTCTTCATCACATCAGATTTTAGGTGAGCTATTATTCCTAGCTCGGACTGGATTCTCTCTCATTCATGTCTTGATGTCCTTGAAGTTCGGACATTGACCATTTGTTTACTTATCTTAGCTTTCTAGATACTCTTAGATTTAGTAATTTGAGGATAGATGTTCTTGTGATGATGACTTCCAGATTTTGGGGATAGAAATTGATAAATTTTAGAAGTTATTTATTGGTTATATTAATGAGTTTTAAGTCTTCCGCATTATATTCTGTTTATTATGTTTGAAATGTTGGGGTTTAGATTGGTTGGTTCGCTCACATAGTAGGATAAGTGTGGGTGCCACTCGTGGCTCGTTTTGGGTCGTGACAAACTTGGTATCAGAGCATTAGGTTCGTTGGTCTCATCACACAAGAATAAGTCTAGTAGAGTCTTGAGGAACGGTAGGGGGATGCCTTTACTTTTCTTTGAGAGGCTATAGGACTTTAGGAAAATTCCATTCTTTCTTTCTTTCGTGCTATTACTTGGATCCAATTGGTATCTAGGTGATACAAATTGGTATCTGACCATCTTCACTCTATTTCGCAGACTGTTAAAACTAGAGCAACAACTGCGCCGACACCAACACCGGCAAGACAAGATGCGTCTGAACCAGCCACTGAGGCTGTAGCTCGAAGAGGAGCAGTGGCAAGCGGCCGCGGTAGAGGTCGCGAGAGGATGTTCTCTAGAGCAAGAGGACAAGCACCTGGCCCATCTAGTACTAGGGCGGTGACTCCTCCACCGACTGAGGAAGTACTAAGAGAGGGTGAGGAAGGGGGAAATGAACAAGTGCAGAACGAGGAATTACCACCCCAACCTACCCCAGAGATGATTAATCAGGTTCTTGCTTATCTTAGCGGGTTATCTGATCAAGGCCAGACACCTCCAGTGTTTTCTGCACCAGCACCTCAGGTTCCGGGAGTACAACATACAGCTGTTGTGCCCGCATGGATGCCTCATCGAAAATAGGCACGTTTCCTCGATTGACTACAGGGTCTATAATGACAAGTGACCAGCACGAACTTTTCAGTAAGTTTTTGAAGTTGAAACCTCCAGTTTTCAAGGGTGCTGAATCTGAGGATGCCTATGACTTTCTGGTTGATTGTCATGAGTTGCTACATAAGATGGGCATAGTGGAACGATTTGGCGTTGAGTTTGTGACCTATCAGTTTCAGGGGAATGCCAAAATATGGTGGCGCTCATATGTTGAGTGTCAACCAGCACAGTCACCACCTATGACTTGGGCATCATTCTCTAGCTTGTTTATGGAGAAGTATATACCCCGGACTTTTAGGGATAGGAGGAGAGATGAGTTCCTAAGCCTAGAGCAAGGCGGGATGTCGGTTACTACTTATAAGGCTAAGTTTCATGCACTATCCAGGTATGCCACCCAGCTTTGCTTAAGTCCACAAGAGCGGATTCGCCGTTTCGTGAAAGGGTTGAGGTCAGATTTGCGGATTTCAGCCTTACAGGTAGCTGCTGCACCAAAATCCTTTCAAGAGGTGGTAGATTTTGTGATAGAAGTGGAGGGACTGAAGCCAGACGACTTCACCATGGCATCGACATCTAAGAAGTTTCGTAAAGGAGGCGAGTTTAATGGTTCTTACTCCAGATGGCAGGGTTCAGGAGGTTACCCAGCCCGACCTATTCAGTCTTCGCTGCAGGCTGTAGCTGGGGGTCCACCGCAGACCGTTCAACATTTCTCTGAGTTTGGAGGTTATCCCCAGATTCCGTCGTTCTCACAGAGACCTATGCTTGAATCCAGAGAGTGTTATGGATGTGGAGAGACTTGACATATTAAGAGGTATTGTCCAAAACAGAGTTACAGACCCCCAATAGTCAGAGGTATAGGTGGTCATGGAAGAGGCCGCTATTCTGAAGGACGTGGTGGCCGAGGTAATGGTGGTCACCAAAATGGCTGGGGTGACGGGCAAACTGGAACTTCTGCAGCGCAACATGGTAGGGGCAACGGGCAGACAGGTGATAGGGCCCATTGTTATGCTTTCCCTGGGAGATCTGAAGCGGAGACATCTGATGTTGTCATCACATGTAATCTTTTGGTTTGTGATTACATGGCTTCTGTATTGTTTGATCCTGGATCCACATTTTCATATGTATCTTCCTCATTTGCTACTGGTCTTAATTTACATTGTGAATTGCTAGACATACCTATTCGTGTTTCTACTCCGGTGGGTGAGTCTGTGATAGTTGAAAAGGTGTATAGGTCTTGTCTTGTGACTTTTGTGGGGAGCAATACTCATGTAGACTTGGCTATCTTAGAAATGGTTGACTTCAATGTAATTCTGGGAATGACTTGGCTTTCTCCAAACTTTGCAATCTTAGATTGTAATGCCAAAACTGTAACGTTGGCCAAGCCTGGGACAGATCCGTTAGTGTGGGAGGGTGACTACACTTCCACTCCATTTCGTATTATCTCCTTTCTTCGTGCTAAGAGAATGGTTAGTAACGGTTGTTTAGCTTTCTTGTCACACCTCAGGGATGATACTACCCAAGTACCGTCAATTGAGTCGGTTTCAATAGTCCGTGAGTTTCTGGATGTGTTTCCTGCAGACCTTCCTGGTATGTCACCGGATAGAGATATTGATTTCTGTATTGACCTAGAGCCGGGTACTCGCCCCATTTCCATACCCCTTTATAGGATGGCTCCCGCTGAGTTAAGAGAGTTAAAGGCCCAACTTCAAGATTTGTTAAGCAAAGGCTTTATTAGACCAAGTGCATCCCCTTGGGGTGCTCCTGTTTTGTTTGTGAAGAAGAAGGATGGAAGTTTTCGGATGTGCATAGACTACAGACAATTGAATAAGGTAACCATTAAGAACAGGTATCCTCTTCCTCGCATCGATGATTTGTTCGATCAGTTACAAGGTGCTTATACCTTCTCAAAAATCGATTTGAGATCTGGTTATCATCAATTGAAAATACGGGCAACAGATGTGCCAAAGACTGCTTTTCGGACCAGGTATGGACATTATGAGTTCTTTGTAATGTCTTTTGGGCATACGAATGCCCCTGCTGCTTTCATGAGTTTGATGAACGGGATTTTTAAGCCATATCTGGATCTCTTTGTCATCGTATTCATTGATGATATACTGGTATACTCAAAGAGCAAGAAAGAACATGAGGAGCACTTGAGAATTGTATTGGAAATGTTGAGGGAGAAAAAGCTTTATGCCAAATTCTCCAAGTGTGAGTTTTGGCTAGATTCAGTGTCCTTCTTGGGGCATGTGGTTTCTAAGGATGGAGTGATGGTGGGTCCTTCTAAGATCGAAGCAGTGAAGAATTGGGTAAGACCTACTAATGTTACAGAGGTAAGGAGCTTTGTTGGTTTAGCTAGCTACTACCATCGATTTGTCAAGGAATTTTCTTCTGTTGCTTCCCAACTGACAAACTTGACGAAGCAGAGTTTTCCATTTGTATGGTCGAACGAGTGTGAATAAAGCTTTCAGAAACTCAAGACTTTGTTGACTACTGCATCAATTCATACCTTGCCAGTGGAAGGTAAGAATTTCATTGTTTATTGTGATGCATCCTATTCTGGTTTGGGTGCAGTGCTAATGCAAGAGAAGAATGTAATTGCTTATGCTTCGAGGCAATTAAAGGTGCATGAACATAATTATCCGACCCACGATTTGGAGTTGGCTGCGGTAGTGTTTGTATTAAAGCAATGGAGGCACTACTATACGGGGTTAAGTGTGAAGTCTACACGGATCATCGTAGCCTACAGTATGTCTTTACTCAGAAATATTTGAATTTGAGACAGAGGATATGGATGGAACTACTGAAGGACTACGATATCACTATTTTGTATCACCCAGGAAAAGCTAACGTTGTGGCAGATGCGTTAAGTAGAAAAGCAGGAAGCATGGGAAGTCTAGCTCACTTGAAGGTTTCTAGACGCCCTTTGGCTAGAGAGGTTCAGACTCTGGCTAATAACTTAATGAGGCTAGAAGTAAATGAGAAGAGAGGATTTTTGGCCTGTGTGGAGGCAAGATCTTCCTTTCTTTACAAGATTAAGGGAAAGCAGTTTACTGATGAGAAACTGATCCGGATTCGAGATAACGTATTGCGAGGAGAGGCTAAAGAAGCAAAAATCGATGAGGAAGGTGTTTTGAGAATTAAGGGAAGAGTATGTGTACCCCGCGTCGATGATTTGATTCACATTATTCTTACAGAGGCTCATAGTTCAAGGTATTCTATACATCCTGGTGCAACCAAGATGTATCGTGACTTAAAGCAACATTTTTGGTGGAGTAGAATGAAGCGGGACATTGTTGATTTTGTTGCCCAATGCCCGAATTGTCAGCAGGTAAAGTATGAACACCAGAGGCCTGGAGGGACACTTCAGAGAATGCCCATTCCTGAATAGAAGTGGGAGAGAATTGCAATGGACTTCGTGGTTGGTCTTCCAAAGACAATGGATAAGTATGACTCCATTTGGGTAATTGTTGATAGGTTAACTAAGTCTGCTCACTTCATTCCGGTTAAGGTGACTTACAATGCAGAGAAGTTAGCCAAACTTTACATCTCAGAAATTGTTCGATTGCATGGAGTTCCACTTTCCATCATATCAGATAGAGGTACGCAGTTTACTTCTAAGTTTTGGAAAACATTGCATGCTGAATTAGGTACTAAGTTGGACCTTAGTACTGCATTTCACCCTCAGACCGATGGTCAGTCTGAGCGAACGATTCAGGTGTTGGAAGATATGTTTCGTGCATGTGTGATAGAATTTGGCGGTCATTGGGATAACTTCTTACCCTTAGAAGAGTTCTCATACAACAATAGCTATGTCACGACCCAAAACGTGTCGTGAGTGGCACCCACATTTACCCTCCTATGTGAGCGAACCAACCAATCCAAACCCCAACATTCAACCATAATGAACAAAATATAATGCGGAAGACTTAAAACTCATTAATGAAAGTAGATTAATAACTTCTAAAAACTCAATACTTATTATTATTCCCAAAATCTGGAAGTCATCATCACAAGAACATCTATCCTCGAATTACTAAGTCTAAGAGTATCTAAGAAACTAAACATAAATAACAGCTAGTCTATGCCAGAACTTCAAGGCATCCAGACATGAAGAAGAAGATCCAGTCCAAGCTAGAAGCTTTAGCTCACCCTGAAATCTGGTGTGACGAAGACTGGCTAGAGTTGCGATTGAGTTGAAGATGACTGTATGTTTGCTGCACTCCACAAATAACAAAGAACAACAATTACAAGTAGGGGTCAGTACAACCACAAGTACTAAGTAGATATCATCGGCCAACTCAAAATAGAAAACAGTATATATCAGATAATATCATAAAATCAACTACAATACTCAACATGCGGCATTTACAATTACCATAACCCTTGGTCACAACACCAAGCACATCAATGAGGACTCACGCCTCCCCATCATACTCATTTGGGAATTAGGTTCATTAAATTGACTATATTAACATATTTCAAGATCCATTCTCTTTATTCCTCTTGTGTCGGAACGTGACACTCCAATCCCCTAATACTACGTGTCGGTTCGTGACACCCGATCCCCTAATACTATGTGTCGGTTCGTGACACCCGATCCCCTAATACTACGTGTCGGTTCGTGACACCCGATCCCCTAATACTACGTGTCGGTTCGTGACACCCGATCCCCTAATACTACGTGTCGGTTCGTGACACCCGATCCCCATATACTATCCTGATACCGAAACGTGGCACCCGATCCCTTAATCTTACTACTTTCGTTCATCAAGCCTTCTTTTATACCAAGGCATCATCATTAACAAAGTAGATTAGGGTTTTTCAAGATTTAGGATTCAATAGCTTCATCATGCTTACTTTATCACAATTATACAATCACATTCATGCAAGCATACAATTAAGCATATACAAGGGTTTACAACACTACCCAATACATATCATTCGCTATTAAGAGTTTACTACGAATAGCATAAACCATAACCTACCTCCACCGAAGAATTGCGATCAAGCACTCTACTTTCCCAAAGCTGCGTTCTTCCTCTCTCTCAATCCTTTTTCTTTTTCTTATTCAAACCCTCTTTCTTTTACCCTAATTAGCATATAATTAAGTATAAAAGATGATAAAATACCCCACTACTTGTTTCAAGGTTCTCTCTTTTAACCCCCAAATAATTAAATTATTAACATTAAACCACTAACTTTATAATTATAAGCAGGAATAGTCCAAAATGCCCCTTAAAACTTTTAACAGAAATCTGACCCAGTCAGGTTTATGCAGTCTGTGATGGGCCGTCGTGCCTGCGACGGTCCGTCCTGCTGAGTCGTCACAGAGTTCAGTGACTGAATTTTACTAAAGGGCCCGTGACGATCCGTCGTGCCCACGACGGTCCGTCCTGTCATGTCGTCGCGAAGTTCAGAGAGTTGTTCTCAGTACCCAATTTTTCAGAATTCTAAGTGTTTTGGAACGAGACACCCTCGACGGTTCGTCGTGCCCATGACGGTCCGTCGTGGGATCCGTCGACTCAGACAGTTATTACCAGAAATAAACTCTACTGCTCAAAACGACTAACAGGTCATTACAAGCTATCACTCAAGTATTGATATGGCCCCATTTGAGGCACTGTATGGGAGAAGATGTAGGTCTCCCATTGGGTTGTTTGATGTATTTGAGGTTAGACCTTGGGGTACTGACCTTCTGAGGGAATCGTTAGATAAAGTGAAATGCATTCAGGAAAAGCTTCTAGCGGCTCAAAGTAGGCAGAAAGAATATGCAGATCGAAAGGTTAGAGACTTGGAGTTTATGGAGGGCGAGCAAGTTTTGCTGAAGGTTTCCCCCATGAAAGGGGTGATGCGGTTTGGTAAGCGAGGTAAGCTTAGTCCGAGGTATATTGGTCCATTTGAAGTTCTGAAGCGCGTGGGGGAGGTAGCTTATGAATTAGCCTTACCCCCAGGACTGTCAGGAGTGCATCCGGTATTTCATGTGTCTATGTTGAAAAGATACCATGGGGATGGAAACTACATCATTTGTTGGGATTCAGTTCTTCTTGATGAGAATTTGTCTTATGAGGAGGAGACTGTTGCTATTTTAGATAGAGAAGTCCGCAAGTTGAGGTCAAGGGAGATTGCATACATCAAGGTTCAGTGGAAGAATCGGCCAGTTGAAGAGTCCACTTGGGAGAAGGAGGCCGATATGCAAGAAAGATACCCACACCTGTTTACAGATTCAGGTACTCATTTTCGCCCTTGTTTTTCTTCTTGTGATCGTTCGAGGACGAACGATGGGTAAATTGGTATCTATTGTAATGACCTATTTAGTCGTTTTTGAGCAGTAGAGTATATTCTGGTAATAACTCTCTGGGTCGACGGATCCCACGACGGATCGTCATGGGCACGACGGACCATCGAGGGGGTCTCGTTCCAAAACACTTAGATTCTAAAATTTGGGTACTGAGAACAACTCTCTGAACTTCACGACGACATGGCAGGACGGACCGTCGTGGGCACGACGTACCGTCACAGACCCTTTAGTGAAATTTAGTCTCTGAACTTTGTGACGGAAGCAGCAGGACGGACCGTCGCAGGCACAACGGGCCGTCACAGGCTGCATAAACCTGACTAGGTCGGGTGTCACATTCCGACACTAGGATAGTAAAGGATCGGAGTGTCACGTTCCGACACCAGGATAGTATGGATCGGGTGTCACGTTCCGACCCTAGGATAGTAAAGGATCGGAGTGTCACATTCCGACACCAGGATAGTATGGATCGGGTGTCACGTTCTGACACCAGGATAGTAAAGAGAACGAATCTTGAATTATGCTAATATACTCAGATTTAATGAACCTGTTTCCCAAATGAGTATGGTGTGAAGGCTTGAGTCCTCATAGATGTGCTTGGGTTGTGCCAAATGGTTATGGTACTTGTTGTTGTCACCTGTTAAGTGTTATGGTTGATTTTATGTTATTATCTGATATATATTGCTCTCCATTCTGAGTTGGCCGATGATACCTACTCAGTACTTGTGTTTTGTACTGACCCCTACTTGTATGTTTTCTCTTTATTATTTGTGGAGTGCAGCAAACGTACCGTCGTCTTCAACTCAATCGCAACTTTAGCCAGTCTTCATCACATCAGATTTCAGGGTGAGCTATTGTTCCTAGCTCGGACTGGATTCTCTCTAATTCATGTCTTGATGTCCTTGAAGTTTGGACATGGACCATTTGTTTACTTATCTTAGCTTTCTAGATACTCTTAGATTTAGTAATTTGAGGATAGATGTTCTTGTGATGATGACTTCCAGATTTTGGGGATAGAAATTGATAAATTTTAGAAGTTATTTATTGGTTATATTAATGAGTTTTACGTCTTCCGCATTATATTCTGTTTATTATGTTTGAAATGTTGGGGTTTAGATTGGTTGGTTCGCTCACATAGTAGGATAAGTGTGGGTGCCACTCGCGGCTCGTTTTGGATCGTGACAGTATGATAGGAAATAAACTTTTTCTAAAGTTTTAAACCAAACATAAGACTAGGTAGGAAATAATGAACCAAACACTTGCTAAAAAATAATCTTTGCATTACTAAACCCTGCATTACTAATCCATGCATTAGTAATCCATGCATCATGCATCTTTGTACCAAACGACCCCTTTAATGTGGAAGGTTACATTAACACTACAAAATCACACTAAAATTGTGTTATTTTGTAGTCATTTTTTGTTAGAGAATTAGTGGAAGATTATGTAGGAGAATTTATGATTAAATGTAATTTTTCCTTATTCTTTATTCTTTATGAGATATAATATTTTATTTTGTTAAGTTTGAGATTCATTTTAGGACTAATAATTTATTTGTTATTATTTTTTTTAACTCTTGTATATAGGATGAAATGAAAATATATAGAGATAGAGATTAATAAATTTTGACCTATTATATTGATTATTCTTTATTTTTTAGGTGTTTAAGAAGTAATGCTTCTATATATTATTTCCTTTTGAATTATTTATGTTTAGTCAAAAATGATTATATGTGTCTAAATGCAATTTTCTCCTTATTCTTTATCTTTTTCTTCTTTTGGTAGATCATTTTTTGACTTATTTGATTAGATTTTGCCGATTATACGAGATATATTTACAATGAAAATGGTTAGACATTCTTGCATAATTTGATGTACAAGGTAAAATAATTTGATACGTGTAATATAATTACAATTCTTTCGTTGTTGAAATCATACATTTAATTTTATTTATTTGTGTTCATGAAGATAGAAATCCTAATTTTTTTAAAGAGAAATATTTAGTTTATTCTCTTTAGACCTCTATATAATTCTTAGATAATTTGATTATATTATAATGAGGAGTTCTCAAGTCATTTCAAAATTGCAATTAATTTATAATTTTAAAATATAGTTGGTTTCCTTCCTTTCTATTTACTTAAAATAAAATATTTGTCTCAATAACTCTAAGTTGTTTGTCTTTTCATTTTCTATAATTAATATTCTTTATTAGTATAATAATGTAAAAATATTATTCTTATTATGTTACAAACAAGTTCAAAGTCATATTTTTAATCCTCTTAATTATCGTGACTCTTTATTCTTACGAATTTATTATAGTAAATGTAATATTTATTTAAAAAGTGAAATATACTTTTTAATATTTTTGTGTTTAAGTCAAACAAAATTAAGAGAAATAGGAATGTTTTATGTGTCATTTTTTTGAATCTTTTTGTGTAGTTAATTCTCTCTTTTGTTCTCTTTTATGTTATTTTTAAAATTTACATTTTTTCCCCAATATAGGTAGGTGTAACGACCTGTTTAGTCGTTTTGAGCAGCAGATTTCAATTCTGGAAAAACTGGCAGAAGCGACGGACCCCACGACGGACCGTCATGTGCACAACGGACCGTCGCAGTGTCTCGTTTCAAAACACTTAGAAAATCTAAAATTGGGTACTGAAAATCGACTCTCTGAACTTCGTAACGAAATGGCAGGACGGACCGTCAAAGGTGTGACGGACCGTCACAGACCCTTCAGAGAAATTGAGTCTCTGAAGTCTGTGACGGAGCAGCAGGACGGACCGTCCCAGACGCGACGGGCCGTCACAGGCTACGTAATCCCAGTCTGAGTCGGATTTCATTAATTATTTTAAGGGACGTTTTTGACTATTCTTGCCTTAATTATAAAGTTAGTGGGTTAATGTTAATAAGTCTAATTACTTGGGGGTTAAAAGAAGTAACCTTAAGTTAATTAGTGGGGCATTATTACCATCTTTTATTCTTAATTATATACTAATTAGGGTAAAAGAAAGAGGGTTGGAATAAGAAAAAGAAAAGAACAGAAAGAGAGAGAAGGGAATCGATAGAGAGAGAGGATTGATCGAGAGAGGAGAAACGAAGAGGAAAACACAAAGCTTTGGGAATTTGCTTGCTTGATCACTAGTCTTCGGTGGAGGTAGGTTATGGTTTTCATGCTTTCATAGTAAACTCTTAATAGAGAATGATATGTATTGATAGTATTGTAAGCCCTGCTATGTGCTTAATTGTATGCATGCATGAACGTGATTATATAATTGTGATTATATTAAGCATGATGAAGTTATTGAATCCCAAATCTTGATAAAAAACCTAATCTCTTTTAATGATGATGCCTTGATAAGGGAGAAGGCTTGATGAACTAAAGTAATGAGATTGATGATGCCTTGATAAGGGAAAAGGCTTGATGAGTTGATAGAATGAGATTAGGGGATCGGGTGTCACGAACCGACACGTAGAATTAGGGGATCGGGTGTCACGAACCGACACATAGAATTAGGGGATCGGATGTCACGAACCGACATGTAGAATTAGGGGATCGGGTGTCACGAACCGACATGTAGATTTAGGGGATCGGGTGTCACGAACCAACACGTAGAATTAGGGGATCGGGTGTCATGAACCGACACGTAGAATTAGGGGATCAGGTGTCACGAACCGACACGTAGATTTAGGAGATCTGGTGTCACGAACCGACACGTAGATTTAGGGGATCGGGTGTCACGAACCGACACATAGATTTAGGGGATCGGAGTGTCACGTACCGACACAAGAGGATTAATGAATATGAGGGAGCGGAGTGTCACGTACCGACACAAGAGAAATAAAGATAATGAATCTTGAAAGATGTTAATATACTCAATCTAATGAACATGATTCGTAAATGAGTATGGTATTGAGGCTTGAGTCCTCATGTGTGAACTTGACGGTAATTGTTAATGATATAGTACTTGTTGTTGCTACATGTTGAGTATCATAGTTGATTTTATGATATTACTCGATATATATTGTTTTCTATTTTGAGTTGGCCGATGATATCTACTCAGTACCCGTGTTTTGTACTGACCCCTACTTTTATGTTTTCTTCTTGTTTATTTGTGGAGTGCAGCAAACGTGCCGTCATCTTCGACTCAACAGTAACTTTAGCCAGTCTTCATTACTCCGGATATCAGGGTGAGCTAATGCTTCTAGCTTGGACTGGGTCTTCCTCTTCATGTCTTGATGCCTTGAAGTTCCGGCATGGACTAGCTTTTACTTGTTTTAGCTTTTAGAATACTCTTAGTTTAGTAATTTGATCATAGATGTTCTTGTGATGATGACTTCCAGATTTTGGGGATAATAGTAGTTATTGATTTTATTAATGAGTTTAAGTCTTCCGCATTACTTTCTGTTGATATTATATTGAAATGTTAAGGTTTAGGTTGGTTGGTTCGCTCACACAGGAGGGTAAGTGTGGGTGCCAGTCGCGGCCGGGTTTTGGGTCGTGACAAACTTGGTATCAGAGCATTAGGTTCGTTGGTCTCATCACAGAAGAACGAGTCTAGTAGAGTCTTAAGGAACGGTAGGGGGACGCCTTTACTTTTCTTTGAGAGGCTTTAAGACTTTAGGAAAATTCCATTCTTTCTTTCTTCTTTCGTGCTATTACTTGGGTCCAATTGGTATCTAGGTGATACAAATTGGTATCTGACCATCTTCACTCTATTTCGCAGATGGTTAGAACTAGAGCAACGACTACGCCAGCACCAACACCAGCACCGGCGGGACAGGGTGCGTCTGAGCCAGCCACTGGGCTTGTAGCTCGAGGAAGAGCTACGGCAAGAGGCCGTGGTAGAGGTCGTGGGAGGACGTCCTCTAGGGGAAGAGGACGAGCACTAAGTCCATCTGATACTAGGGCAGTGACTCCTCCACCGACTGAGGAAGTAATAAGAGAAGGGGAGGATGGGGAAAATGAACAAGTGCAGAATGAGGGATTGCCACCCCAACCTACCCCAGAGATGATCAATCAGGTTCTCGCCTATCTCAGTGGGTTGTTTGATCAAGGTCAGGCACCTCCAGTGTTTTCTGCACCAACACCTCCGGTTTCAGAGTTACAACATGCGGCTATTGCGGCTCCCCACATGGATGTTCCATTGGAAATAGGCATGTTTCCTCGTCTGACTACAGGGCCTATAATGACAAATGATCAGCATGAACTTTTCAGTAAGTTCTTGAAATTGAAACCCCCAGTCTTCAAGGATGCTGAATCTGAGGATGCTTATGATTTTCTGGTTGACTGTCATGAGCTACTACACAAGATGGGTATAGTAGAACGGTTTGGTGTTGAGTTCGTGAGTTATCAGTTTCAAGGGAACGCCAAAATGTGGTGGCGGTCACATATTGAATGTCAACCAACAGAGGCACCACCTATGACTTGGGCCTCATTCTCTAGCTTGTTTATGGAGAAGTATATCCCCCCGAACTTTTAGGGATAGGAAAAAGGATGAGTTCTTGAGCCTAGAGCAAGGTAGGATGTCGGTCAAT
Organism: Solanum lycopersicum; assembly: GCF_036512215.1. Classification (NCBI taxonomy): domain Eukaryota; kingdom Viridiplantae; phylum Streptophyta; class Magnoliopsida; order Solanales; family Solanaceae; genus Solanum; species Solanum lycopersicum. The sequence continues at coordinate 7,638,899 of NC_090811.1, forward strand.
GCATATGAGGCTAAGTTTCGTGCATTATCCCGGTATGCCACCCAACTATGTTTCAGTCCACAAGAGCGGATTCGCCGTTTTGTGAAGGGGTTGAGGTCAGAGTTGCGGATTTCAGCCTTACAGGTAGCGGCTACGGCAAAATCCTTCCAAGAGGTAGTAGACTTCGTGATAGAGGTGGAAGGAGTGAAGCCAGATGACTTCACCACAACATCGACATCAAAAAGGTTTTGAAAGGGAGGTCAGTTTAATGGTTCTTACTCTAGAGGACAAGGTTCCAGAGGTTACTCAGTTCGACCCATTCAGTCTTCACTACAGACTGTAGTTGGGGGTCCACCTCAGACTGGTCAACACTTCTCTGAGAGACCTATGCTTGACTCCAGAGAGTGTTATGGATGTGGGGAGACTGGACATATTAGGAGGAATTGCCCAAAACAGAGTTATAGACCCCCAATGGCTAGAGGTAGAGGTGGTCATGGTAGAGGCCGTTATTCTGGAGGACGTGGTGGTCGAGGTAATGGTGGTAACCAAAATGGCCGAGGTAATGGGCAAACTGGAACCACTACATCAAAACATGGTAGGGGCAATGGACAGACAAACGATAGGGCCCATTGTTACGCTTTCCCTGGGCGGTCTGAAGCGGAGGCATCTGATGCTGTCATCACAGGTAATCTCCTGGTTTGTGATTGCATGGCTTCTGTATTGTTTGATCCTGGATCCACATTTTCTTATGTATCTTCCTCATTTGCTAATGGTCTAAATTTACATTGTGAATTACTTGATATGCCTATTCGTGTTTCTACTCCGGTGGGTGAGTCTGTGGTAGTTGAAAAGGTATATAGGTCTTGTTTGGTGAGCTTTGTGGGGAGCAACACTTATGTAGATTTGGTTATCTTAGAAATGGATGATTTTGATGTAATTCTGGGTATGACTTGGCTTTCTCCGCAATTTGTGATCTTGGATTGTAATGCTAAAACGGTGACGTTAGCCAAGCCTGGGACAAATCCGTTAGTGTGGGAGGGTGACTACACTTCCAATCCGGTGCGTATCATCTCCTTTCTTCGTGCTAAGAAAATGATTAGTAAAGGGTATCTAGCTTTCTTGGCACATCTCAAGGATGACACTACCCAAGTACCTTCAATTGAGTTGGTTTCAGTGGTCCGTGAGTTTTTGGATGTGTTCCCTGCAGATCTTCCTGGTATGCCACCGGATAGGGATATTGACTTCTGTATTGATCTTGAACCGGGTACTCGCCCCATTTCTATACCCCCTTATAGAATGGCTCCCGCGGAGTTAAGAGAGTTAAAGGCACAACTTCAAGAGTTATTGAACAAAGGCTTCATTAGACCAAGTGCATCCCCTTGGGGTGCTCCGGTTTTGTTTGTGAAGAAGAAGGATGGGAGTTTTCGGATGTGCATAGACTACCGGCAGTTGAACAACGTAACCATAAAGAACAAGTACCCTCTTCCTCGCATTGATGACTTGTTCGATCAGTTACAAGGTGCTTGTGTCTTCTCTAAGATTGACTTGAGATCCGGTTATCATCAATTGAAAATACGGGCAACGGATGTGCCAAAGACTGCTTTTCGAACGAGGTATGGGCATTACGAATTTGTAGTGATGTCTTTTGGTCTTACGAATGCCCCTGCTGCGTTCATGAGCTTGATGAACGGGATTTTTAAGCCATATTTGGACCTCTTCGTGATCGTATTTATTAATAATATACTGATATACTCAAAGAGCAAGAAAGAACATGAGGAGCATTTGAGAATGGTATTGGAAATGTTGAGGGAGAAAAAGCTTTATACCAAGTTCTCTAAGTGTGAGTTTTGGCTAGATGCAGTGTCCTTCTTGGGGCACGTGGTTTCTAAGGATGGAGTGATGGTGGATCCTTCTAAGATTGAGACAGTGAAGAATTGGGTAAGACCTACTAATGTGTTAGAAATAAGGAGCTTTGTTGGGTTAGCTAGCTACTACCGCCGATTTGTCAAGGGATTCTCTTCTATTGCTTCCCAATTGACGAACTTGACTAAGCAAAATGTCCCATTCGTATGGTCGGATGAGTGTGAGGAAAGCTTTCAGAAGCTCAAGACTCTGTTGACTACTGCACCGATTCTCACCTTGCCCGTGGAAGGTAAGAACTTCATTATCTATTGTGATGCATCCTATTCGGGTTTGGGTGCAGTGCTAATGCAAGAAAAGAATGTGATTGCTTATGCTTCAAGACAATTAAAAGTGCATGAACGTAACTATCCAACTCATGATTTGGAATTGGCCGCGGTAGTGTTTGCATTAAAGCAATTGAGACACTATTTATATGGGGTTAAGTGTGAGGTCTACACGGATCATCGTAGCCTTCAGTATATCTTCACTCAGAAGGATTTGAACTTGAGACAGAGGAGATGGATGGAACTACTGAAGGACTACGACATCACTATTTTGTATCATCCGGGGAAGGCGAATGTTGTAGCGGATGCTTTAAGTAGGAAGGCGGGAAGCATGGGAAGTCTAGCTCACTTGCAAGCTTCTAGACGCCCATTGGCTAGAGAGGTTCAGACTCTAGCTAATGACATGATGAGATTAGAAGTAAATGATAAGGGAGGATTGTTGGCTTCTGTAGAGGAAAGATCATCCTTTCTTGGCAAGATTAAGGGAAGATAGTTTGATGATGAGAAACTGCGCAGAATCCAAGATAAGATATTGCAAGGAGAGGCTAAGGAAGCACAAATCGATGAGGAAGGTGTTTTGAGGATCAAGGGAAGGGTATGCGTACCCCGCGTCGATGATTTGATCAACACTATTCTGACAGAGGCTCATTGTTCAAGGTATTCGATACATCCGGGTGCAACCAAGATGTACCGTGATCTAAAGCAACACTTTTGGTGGAGTAGAATGAAGCGTGATATTGTGAACTTTATCGCCAAATGTCCAAACTGTCAACAAGTAAAGTACGAACACCAGAGACGCGGAGGAACACTTCAGAGAATGCCCATTCCTGAATGGAAGTGGGAGAGAATTGCAATGGACTTCGTGGTTGGTCTTCCAAAGACATTGGGTAAGTATGACTCTATTTGGGTGATTGTTGATAGGTTAACTAAGTCTGCTCATTTCATTCCGGTCAAGGTGACTTACAATGCAGAGAACTTAGCCAAAATCTATATCTCAGAAATTGTTCGGTTGCATGGGGTTCCACTCTCCATTATATCAGATAGAGGTACGCAGTTTACTTCTAAATTTTGGAAAACATTGCATGAGGAATTGGGTACTAGGTTGGAACTTAGTACTGCGTTCCATCCTCAGACCGATGGTCAGTCTGAGAGAACGATTCAAGTGTTGGAGGATATGCTTCGCGCATGTGTGATAGAGTTTGGTGGCTATTGGGATAGCTTCTTACCCTTAGCAGAGTTTTCATACAATAATAGCTATCACTCAAGCATTGATATGGCTCCATTTGAAGCATTGTATGGTAGGAGATGTAGGTCCCCCATTGGTTGGTTTGATGCATTCGAGGTTAGACCTTGGGGTACCGATCTTTTGAGGGATTCGATTGAGAAAGTGAAATCTATTCAAGAAAAGCTTCTAGCAGCTCAAAGTAGACAGAAGGAGTATGCAGATCGGAAGGTTAGAGACTTGGAGTTTATGGAGGGTGAACAAGTCTTGCTGAAGGTTTCGCCCATGAAAGGGGTGATGCGGTTTGGTAAAAGGGGTAAGCTAAGTCCAAGGTACATTGGTCCCTTTGAAGTACTTAAGCGAGTAGGGGAGGTGGCTTATGAATTAGCCCTGCCTCCAGGGCTGTCCGGAGTACATCCGGTATTCCATGTGTCGATGTTGAAAAGATACCATGGGGATGGAAACTACATTATTCGTTGGGATTCAGTCTTGCTTGACGAAAATTTGACTTATGAGGAGGAGCCTGTTGCCATTCTAGATAGATAAATTCGCAAGTTTAGATCAAGGGAGATTGCATCCATCAAAGTCCAATGGAAGAATCGACCCGTTGAAGAAGCCACTTGGGAAAAGGAGGCAGATATGCGAGAAAGATACCCAAATCTGTTTACAGATTCAAGTACTCCTTTTCGCCCTTGTTTTCCTTCTTGTGATCGTTCGGGGACGAACGATGGGTAAATTGGTATCTATTGTAACGACCTGTTTAGTCGTTTTGAGCAGCAGATTTAAATTCTGGAAAAACTGGCAGAAGCGACGGACCCCACGACGGACCGTCATGGGCACGACGGACCGTCGCAGTGTCTCGTTTCAAAACACTTAGAAAATCTGAAATTGGGTACTGAAAATCGACTCTCTGAACTTCGTAACGAAATGGCAGGACGGACCGTCACAGGTGTGACGGACCGTCACAGACCCTTCAGAGAAATTGAGTCTCTGAAGTCTGTGACGGAGCAGCAGGACGGACCGTCGCAAGCGCGACGGGCCGTCACAGGCTGCGTAATCCCAGTCTGAGTCGGATTTCCTTAATTATTTTAAGGGACGTTTTTGACTATTCTTGCCTTAATTATAAAGTTAGTGCGTTAATGTTAATAAGTCTAATTACTTGGGGGTTAAAAAAAAGTAACCTTAAGTTAATTAGTGGGGCATTATTGCCATCTTTTATTCTTAATTATATACTAATTAGGGTAAAAGAAAGAGGGTTGGAATAAGAAAAAGAAAAGAACAGAAAGAGAGAGAAGGGAATTGATAGAGAGAGAGGATTGATCGAGAGAGGAGAAACGAAGAGGAAAACACAAAGCTTTGGGAATTTGCTTGCTTGATCACTAGTCTTCGGTGGAGGTAGGTTATGGTTTTCATGCTTTCATAGTAAACTCTTAATAGAGAATGATATGTATTGATAGTATTGTAAACCCTGCTATGTGCTTAATTGTATGCATGCATGAACGTGATTATATAATTGTGATCATATTAAGCATGATGAAGTTATTGAATCCCAAATCTTGATAAAAAACCTAATCTCTTTTGATGATGATGCCTTGGTAAGGGAGAAGGCTTTATGAACTAAAGTAATGAGATTGATGATGCCTTGATAAGGGAAAAGGCTTGATGAGTTGATAGAATGAGATTAGGGGATCGAGTGTCACGAACCGACACGTAGAATTAGGGGATCGGGTGTCACGAACCGACACGTAGAATTAGGGGATCGGGTGTCACGAACCGACACGTAGAATTAGGGGATCGGGTGTCACGAACCGACACGTAGATTTAGGGGATCGAGTGTCACGAACCGACACGTAGAATTAGGGGATCGGGTGTCACGAACCGACACATAGAATTAGGGGATCGGGTGTCACGAACCGACACGTAGATTTAGGGGATCGGGTGTCATGAACTGACACGTAGATTTAGGGGATCGGGTGTCACGAACCGACACGTAGATTTAGGGAATCGGAGTGTCACATACCGACACAAGAGGATTAATGAATATGAGGGAGCGGAGTGTCACGTACCGACACAAGAGAAATAAAGATAATGAATCTTGAAAGATGTTAATATACTCAATCTAATGAACATAATTCCCAAATGAGTATGGTATTGAGGCTTGAGTCCTCATGTGTGAACTTGACGGTAATTGTTAATGATATAGTACTTGCTGTTGCTACATGTTGAGTATCATAGTTGATTTTATGATATTACTCGATATATATTGTTTTCTATTTTGAGTTGGCCTATGATATCTACTCAGTACCCGTGTTTTGTACTGACCCCTACTTTTATGTTTTCTTCTTGTTTATTTGTGGAGTGCAGCAAACGTGCCGTTATCTTCGACTGAACAATAACTCTAGCCAGTCTTCATTACTCCGGATATCAGGGTGAGCTAATGCTTCTAGCTTGGACTGGATCTTCCTCTTCATGTCTTGATGCCTTGAAGTTCCGGCATAGACTAGCTTTTACTTGTTTTAGCTTTTAGAATACTCTTAGTTTAGTAATTTGATCATAGATGTTCTTGTGATGATGACTTCCAGATTTTGGGGATAATAGTAGTTATTGATTTTATTAATGAGTTTAAGTCTTCCGCATTACTTTCTGTTGATATTATATTGAAATGTTAAGGTTTAGGTTGGTTGGTTCGCTCACACAGGAGGGTAAGTGTGGGTGCCAGTCGCGGCCGGGTTTTGGGTCGTGACAGTAGGTTGTCCCAAAAATAATTGGATATCTAAATCTAAGTATAATGATAATAATTATTATTATAATAATAAAATATGGAATTTAACTAATTAAGATTGTTATTTTTAATCATTTAAATATGTAAACTTTTTTTATTTAAATTTTAATTTATTAAAAAGTTATTAATACAAATATTAAATTAATCTAATATTGTACAATAAAAATAATTAAAATATGTGATGATTGGGTGATGACGAGGACAAGTAATAGTACTTGTGGATAATGTTGTTGACTAACTATATATTCATGAATACTAACTATTAATAACAATTCGAGTTACACATTGTTGAAAAATTATACTAAGAATATAATTAAAAAGATTACAAATAAGCATAAAAGAACGATCAGATTTCAAGTTTACATAAATATATAAAAAATATATTAAAAATATCAAATAAAAAAGAAAAAAATGATCACAAGTTTGTTTTTAGTAGTTCTGATATTACCCAATTCTTAACCTTCTCTTTTTTTCTATGAAATTTAATTTTAATATTTAACTTTCCGAAGTTCACATATATTGATTGCTTGATGAATTTAATATTTAATCTAAATATTTTTCATAGCTTCTCTTCTATAAAAATAATGTTATTAACAAAAAAAATCCTTTTATTTAAGTAATTATTAATATTGATATGTAATTTTATTTTAATTCTTTTTAGAACAGCGCGAAGCGCGGCTAAGTACACAAGTTAAATATAAAAAAGAAAATTAAAAATATTTTGATTTAATATTATTTAAATCATCTTCCAGAGGACGTTTTGTGTAAAATAAATTAAAAAATATATTATAATACCGACATTCGGAAGTCGATAAAATTAAATAGTATATAATTATATTAATTTTTATTAAAATATTTATATAGTGACTTCCATAAAATTAATAAATTAATATTTTTAATTAACTTTAAATAAGTCGACTTCCGAATGATGGTTTTATATAAATAAAAAATAAATTAATATAAAAATACCGACCTTTATTTCATTCAAATACCAACCTCATGAGGTCGGTATTTTTGTTTCATCCTAATACCGACCTCATGAGGTCGGTATTTTTACTTCATCAAATACCAACCCTTAGAGGTCGGTATTTTTACTTCATCCAAATACCAACCTCATGAGGTTGGTATTTTTACTTCATCCAAATACGACTTCATGATGTGTGTATATTTACTTCATCCAAATACCGACCTCATGAGGTCGGTAATTTTATTTCATCCAAATACCGACCGCATGAGGTTGATCTTTTTATTTCATCCAAATACCGACCTCATGAGGACGGTTTTGTGTAAAATAAAAAATAAAAATATTATAATATCGACTTTCGAATTAATTTAAATTTAAGTATTTACACTGTGACTTTCAAAAAATCAATATTTGCAATTAACTTTAAATAAATCGTTCTCCGGATGACGATTTTATATAAGTTAAAAAATAAATTAATATAAAATTCCGACCTCCCGATGTCTATATTAATTTAATTAATATGGTTACTTTTTATTTATCTTAAAATTTAATGTGATATCAACGTCATGAGGTCGTCATTTTTTTATTATATCTAACTATTTTTAATAAAAGTGACATCTAAAGGTCATCTTGTTTAAAATATTTGTATTAATCATAATTTTGATATTTAGTATAATACTAAAATTTCATTTTGAAACTTACAATTAATTGTTCAAAAATTATAACAATTTTGTATACTTTAATAAATAAATAGTTAGATTTCGTGGAATAAATAAAAAATATATCTATATTTCATATTTAGAGTATGAAACTACGTTGATATTAATTAGGATATAATTATACTTATATTTCTAGAGTGATGTACAAATCTATCAGTCTGTGGTCTAATCATGAACTTAATATCTCATGTTATGATGTAGAGGTGAAGAACTAACATATAATTCATTCGAGTATAAATGTGAGATAGTATTATCATATACTTTCGATCTTGAATGTATGTCAATATAATGATCACTTCCTAATTATGATAACATGTAAAAGATATTTCATCTGAGTATGAAATACGTTGATTAATTATATATGAAATACATTATCAATTAAAGAAATATCGATGATCAATTTAAGGAGATTTATATATTAGATTAGGTATTGATAAACTTTTATTGATCGATAAAATTAAATTATATAATTAGGAGGTATATAATTTAAATTTATAAATTAACTTGATCGATAAATTAAATTTATTAAATTAAACTTCCATTGATTATATATATATATATATATATATATATATACATATATATACCGAGCTCTCGATGTCAATATATTAATAGCGAAATGATCTGATGAACTCCTATACTTGTATGCATTTGTATTATGAACTCTTCTACTTAGTCATTTGTCAGTTGGACGCTTCAACTCATTAAAACACAATATTTCAAACCATTCTGACCATTGATCATGCCTATGTGATATTAAAATGAATGAGTTGGCGAGAGAGTGTAACACACACACCAAAAGGCAAGTGAAGAACATGTTTAATTTTTAAAAATATAAAATAATATTTTTTTAAAAAAAAAGTTTCTTCTTCCCCTCACCTCATCCTCTTCATTCATCCCCCACCCCCACCCTTATTAGCCATCCCTCACCTCATATCTGTCCTAACCCCCCTTTTTAGTCATCCCCAACTCCATATCCGCATCAATTCCTCTTTCAGGTTTCAACTATCCACCACTTCATCTTTGGCTCAACTTCTCTTTTCAGTCACCCTCACCCCACTAGTAGACCTAGATTTTATTTTTTACAAAAATTCATTTTAATTTCACCAAATACCACAATTAAAGAGTGAAATTTCAACTACAAAAGCCTTACAAAGCAAGGAAAATAAAAGGAAACAAAGAAAAATTAATTTAGATCCAATTTAAAATTCAACATTTTCTTTTCAAGACTCTCATTCTCAATGTCACTTTTTTTTTTTTTTTGTAGAAGAGAAGTTTAAATGAAAGAAACTTTTTTTTTGTATGAAGACAAGCTTAATGGAACAAAAAGAGGCAATGATCGAAAAACACCCCTTTTGGTGGAGAAACAGGGTGGTCGGTAGCGACATTAATGAGGAGGAAGATGAAATCTATGATCGAAATTTCATGTTGCCGGCGGGATATACAAAAGAATATGTGTTCTGTCCGTAAGAAAGGAGAAGAAAGAAAATGGATAGGGGCAAGTGGTAATTTTCATTTTTTCGGTGAAAGGTAGAGGGTGGGGAGGAAGATGAGGGTGGGGAGGAAAAAGATGAAGTGGGAATATGAAAAATGATTATAGAGAGAGAAAAAAAATTGTACCTTTTTAAAAAATTATATATTTTAATTATTTAATTTCTAATGTGTCATTAAAAAATAATAATGATACTGGCATGTCATTAAAAAATAATAATAATACTGACGTGTCATTAAAAAATGACGTGCAATTTCATGTGTAAATGGAGTGCAATACACGCACACACAAATGATGAGAACGGGGTTTCAAATATTGTGTTTTATTTAGTTTAGGGGTACATATGACAAAGGGGTAAGTAGAAGGGTTCAAAATACAAATCGATTCAAGTACGAGGATCACTTTTTTTTTTTTGTACAAGAGAAGTTTAAATGAAAGAAACTTTTTTTTTGTATGAAGACAAGCTTAATGGAACAAAAAGAGGCAATGATCGGAAAACACCCCTTTTGGCGGAGAAACAGGGTGGTCGGTAGCGACATTAATGGAGGAGGAAGATGAAATCTATGATCGAAATTTCATGTTGCCGGCGGGATATACAAAAGAATATGTGTTCTGTCCGTAAGAAAGGAGAAGAAAGAGAATGGATAGGGGCAAGTGGTAATTTTCATTTTTTGGGTGAAAGGTAGAGGGTGGGGAGGAAAAAGATGAAGTGGGAATATGAAAAATGAGTATAGAGAGAGAAAAAAATTGTACCTTTTTAAAAAATTATATATTTTAATTATTTAATTTCTAATGTGTCATTAAAAAATAATAATAATACTGGCATGTCATTAAAAAATAATAATAATACTGACGTGTCATTAAAAAATGACGTGCAATTTCATGTGTAAATGGAGTGCAATACACGCACACACAAATGATGAGAACGGGGTTTCAAATATTGTGTTTTATTTAGTTTAGGGGTACATATGACAAAGGGGTAAGTAGAAGGGTTCAAAATACAAATCGATTCAAGTACGAGGATCACTTTTTTTTTTTTTTGTACAAGAGAAGTTTAAATGAAAGAAACTTTTTTTTTGTATGAAGACAAGCTTAATGGAACAAAAAGAGGCAATGATCGGAAAACACCCCTTTTGGCGGAGAAACAGGGTGGTCGGTAGCGACATTAATAGAGGAGGAAGATGAAATCTATGATCGAAATTTCATGTTGCCGGCGGGATATACAAAAGAATATGTGTTCTGTCCGTAAGAAAGGAGAAGAAAGAGAATGGATAGGGGCAAGTGGTAATTTTCATTTTTTGGGTGAAAGGTAGAGGGTGGGGAGGAAAAAGATGAAGTGGGAATATGAAAAATGAGTATAGAGAGAGAAAAAAATTGTACCTTTTTAAAAAATTATATATTTTAATTATTTAATTTCTAATGTGTCATTAAAAAATAATAATAATACTGGCATGTCATTAAAAAATAATAATAATACTGACGTGTCATTAAAAAATGACGTGCAATTTCATGTGTAAATGGAGTGCAATACACGCACACACAAATGATGAGAACGGGGTTTCAAATATTGTGTTTTATTTAGTTTAGGGGTACATATGACAAAGAGGTAAGTAGAAGGGTTCAAAATACAAATCGATTCAAGTACGAGGGTCTACCGGATCATTCCGCCTTATTAATCAACATAATTACTTTTTATTTATCTTAAGATTTAATATGATACCAACCTTATAAGGTCGATATTTTTTTATTAGATCTAATTAATTTTGATAAAAGCGACATCCGGAGGCCGGTTTGTTTAAAATATTTCTATTAGTTATAATTTTTGCTAATTTAGCATAATACTAAAATTTCATTTGAAATTTATAATTAATTGTTCAAAAAGTGTAATAATAAATAAAGAATTAGAATTTGTGGAATAAACAAAAAAAAATATCTATAATCCATATTTAGAGTATGTAACTACGTTGATATGAATTAAGAGATAATTATACTTATATTTCTAGAGTAATGTACAAATTATATCAGTCCGCCTCAAATCATGAACTTAATATTCTCGTGTAATGATGTAGAGGTCAAAAGCTAACATATAATCAATTTGAGTATAATGAAATGCGAGATAATACTCGTAGAAATGTCATGATAACAATAAATTATAAAATTTTTATTTATATAATTGATTGTTGAATTATTTGTACGTATAACCTTTAATGTCTTATCTCATTTTATGAAATAAACAATAAAACATCGTAAATTACTATACAAAATAAGTGTTATCAAGATTATTACGTTCTCTTGAATGAGTCTCAAATGTAGTGATCATATCGTATTACATGTAAAGGATAATTCATAGGAGTATGAGATACGTTGATTAATTATATACTCCTCGAGTAGTTAAACAAATCAAGTCTTATATATTAGTGGTTCATATATGAAATACATTATCAAATAAAGAAATCTCGATGATCAATTCAAGGAGATTTATATATTATATTTGATATTGATAAACTTTTGTTGATTGATAAAATTAAATTTATATAATTAAGAGGTATATAATTTTAATTTATAAAAAATTAAATTGATCGGTAAAATTAAACTTATTAAATTTTTTAATTCATATGTAGTTAAATATAATTTATAATATACATACATAATTTTAATTAATAAAATCAACCTCAAGAGGTAAGTTTATATTAAAATAAATTAATAAATATCTACCTTAAATGTCAATATATTTAAATTATTATTTAATTTATATAATATCAACTTTACTATATCAGTATTTATTGAACATTTTTAAATATAGATAATTATTTTAAAACATATAGACATCTTGTGGTCCGTAAATTAACACTTTCTTTTAAAAAAAATGATAAACTCAAAACCCTAAAGTTATTTTTCCCGCTCCAAGCCTCTCTAACTTCTCCCTCACGCTCGACCCAACCTCAACCGCCGCTCACCACCAATTCGCGACCGGCGATGCAGCAGTAGGTCGCGCCACTATACCCGACCGACCGCCGCGCCGCCTCGATTTACAGCAACAGGTCGCAGCAGCAGCAGAGCGTAGCTGGCAGCTGCAATCTCCGGCAACAGCTACAAACAGAAGGATTATACATCAAAACTCACTTGGCAGCATCAAACTCCGGCAGTGACAGTAAGCTTATCTTACTCGAGTAATTTTTAATTCAATCTTCTCCCATCTATTAATGTGGGCGTTCTTTCTTTTTCTATGTTGATGTTTGTTCCTTCTGTTTTGTGCTTTGATCGAAAAGAAGTCTCCTCATTCGAATCAGAGTATGCTGTTAGTTGTGAAAGGGCAGTTGATGATATAAGCGTAGAATAACATGTACTAATGAATAATCTTCAATGAAATGCAATTGTGTGTTGTATCGACATTTTGTATGACTATTTCAATCAACTTCTCCTTAATCCTAAAAACTAATCCTAAAAAAGTTCGAGGGTGGCTATATGAATCAGTCCATACTGATACTCTGTCTTGTTCTGATTTACACACTTTCCTGGAAAACAGCAAGCCTGTTATAAGTTTTAGTTGCTCGGACTCTCTAAAAACAGTTATATATATGTCGAATCCAAAAAGTAGTACTGTGTCTGCGTGAGTTTGATCCTCAAAAGATAATACTACTTTTTGGAGGAGTTTGTTGGGAAAAATAACACACAAATAATATTCGCAATTATCTATGTTGACTGATAATTATTGAATCTTTCAAATCATTTGTTACTAAATTTTGGAAATAGGCAGTTGAAAGGGTTGTTTTTTCTATGTTGTGTTTGTGCCATGTAGTATCTAATAATTATTGAATCTTTTTCCGGTGTTGAATGGGTTGATTTTGTGTGCTAGGCAACTAAGGAAGCTCAACATCTAAAAAGTTGATATAAGCTTCTTTCAACAAAATAGGAGATAAGATTTGGCGTTTCTAAATTTCTACATTTCAAGTAAAATTGTTTTTATAATGTGTTTGTGTCCATCTAGTATTGATACTTCGCTTTGTGATAATTTGTTTGTGTCCATCGAGTGTTTGTTTAGCATAAGTACCAACACTAGTTGATCTTATTGATGACAAAATTGATTTTCTTGCAAAATCGATTTGTGTCCATGTAGTGTTGACACTTAACTTTTAATTTAGAAATATTATATTTGTTAAGCATAAGTACCAACACTAGTTGATCCTATTGATGACAAAATTGATTTTCTTGCAAGATCGATTTGTGTCCATCTAGTGTTGATACTTAGTTTTAAATTTAGAAATAATATATTTGTTAAGCATAAGTACTAACACTAGTTGATCCTATTGATGACAAAATTGATTTTCTTACAAGATCGATTTATGTCCATCTTGTGTTGACACGCTTTAAACTTGAAAATAATATATTTGCTAAGTATAAGTACCAACACTAGTTGATCCTATTGATGACAAAATTGATTTTCTTGCAAGGTCGATTTGTGTCCATCTAGTGTTGACACTTAGTTTCGATTTAAGAATAATGTGTTTGTTGAGTATAAGTGTCAACACTAGTTGATCCTATTGATAACGGTTGCTTTTCTTGCAAGATCGATTTGTGTCCATCTAAAGTTGACACTTAGCTTCAATTTCGGAATAATGTGTTTGTTAAGTGTAAGCTTCAACTTATATAATGTGGTTTAGTTGGTGAATATATTGTCGGAATTAAGTTAAAACTAACCAAATTAGACTTAGAAAGTTGTTAAGTTCTTCAAATAAGTTAAAATATGTAATGTGATTTAGTCGGTGAATATAGTGTTGGAATTAAGTTAAAACTAAGCAAATTAGATATATAAAGTTGTTAACTTCTTCAAATAAGTTAAAATATGTAATTTGATTTAGTTGGTTAATATAGTGTTGGAATTAAGTTCAAACTAAACAAATTAAACTTATAAAGTTGTTAAGTTCTTCAAATAAGTTAAAATATTTAATGTGATTTAGTTGGTGAATATAGTGTTAAAATTAAGTTAAAACTAAACTAACTAGACTTTGAAAGTTGTTAAGTTCTTCAAATATGTTAAAATATGTAATATGATTTAGTTGGTGAATATAGTGTTGGGATTAAGTTAAAACTAAACAAATTATACCTAGAAAGTTGTTAAGTTCTTCAAATAAGTTAAAATATGTATTTAGTTGGTTAATATAGTGTTGGAATTAAGTTAAAACTAAACAAATTAGATTTATAAAGTTGTTAAGTTCTTCAAATAAGTTAAAATATGTAATGTGATTTTGTTGGTGAATATAGTGTTGGAATTAAGTTAAAACTAAACAAATTAGACTTATAAAGTTGTTAAGTTCTTCAAATAAGTTAAAATATGTAATGCGATTTAGTTGGTGAATATAGTGTTGAAATTTAGTTAAAACTAAACAAATTAGACTTATAAAATTGTTAAGTTCTTCAAATAAGCTTAACTATGTAATGTGATTTAATTGGTGAATATAGTGTTGGAATTAAGTTAAAACTAAACTGATTAGACTAATAAAGTTGTTAAGTTATTCAAATAAGTTGAAATATGTAATATGATTTAGTTGGTGAATATAGTGTTGGAATTAAGTTAAAAACTAAACAAATTAGACTTATAAAGTTGTTAAGTTCTTCAAATAAGTTAAAATATGTAATGTGATTTATTTGGTGAATATAGTGTTGGAATTAAGTTAAAACTAAACAAATTGAACTTATAAAGTTGTTAAGTTCTTCAAATAAGTTAAAATATGTAATGTGATTTAGTTGGTGAATATAATATTGGAATTAAGTTAAAACGAAAGTAATTAGACTTATAAAGTTGTTAAGTTCTTCAAATAAGTTAAAATACGTAATGTGATTTAGTTGGTTAATATAGCGTTGTAATTAAGTTAAAACTAAACAAATTAGACTTATAAAGTTGTTAAGTTCTTCAAATAAGTTAAAATATGTGATGTGATGTAGTTGGTTAATATAGTGTTGGAATTAAGTTAAAACTAAATAAATTAGATTTTGGAATTAAAGAGTTGCTGAAAAAAGAGAACATATATTTTTTATGAAACGGGTTAGCAAGGAAAGTAAGACAAAGATACGAAGTGGATAAGAAAACAACTATTGAACTGGAATTGCTTGTGGCTCTGTTTTTTCTTTATATAATTGGCAGTGGTGCTTAATGCAATAGCATATGTATTGTTGATTTTGTATTAGATATATAATTGATAATCTTTTTATGTATCTGAAGTACTTATTAGATGTATAATTGATAATCTTTTTATGTCTCTCAAGTACCGAGATACTTTTACGTGTGACAAAAATGGTGCGTGCATACAAAGTAAAAGGGGAGAAAAGAAAAAAGAAAGGAGAGAATTATGATAAAGAAGAAGAAATTGAGGTACCTTTGGAAGAGGAGGAATCAACAAAAAGAGTGAAGACAGAACACTCTGAGGCAGACACCGAGGCAGCTGAAAGAGTTGTAGATTTACTATCTGGCATTCCTGTTGTTGCAACTGATCAAACCAATAAACCTGGTGTTGTTTTCATCATTGAAAGAGCTTCTCTTGAAATTGCTAAAATTGGAAAGGTCTGTCTCTATCTTTGCAAATGTCATTTCTGTTCCTCTACTTTTGTATGGTTTTGAGATTGTCTACTTCAGAAGAAGCTTGTAGCTTTATCAGTATTATATGATGTTATCCAACATCCCACTAGCTCATCTTATTATTATCTTTAGCATCGCATATAATGCTCATCCTTCCCTTCACCATGTATAAAAGAAGTTGAAGTTATTGTGTGTAATGATCTCTTTCTCTTGTCGATGCAGACGTACCAACTTCTGAATTCTGATGAACACTCCAACTTTCTGAAGAAGAATGGCCGGAACCCTTCTGATTATCGGCCTGATATTGCGCATCAGGTTAGTTGACTTTGGAACTCCAGCCCCATCTTGTTGCCCAATATTCCTATAGTATGAACAGAATGGTGTTCCTGTAGACTCCAGATTTAAGTGTTTGTCGTTTGAGACACTATCTGCATGCATGTGGGCGATAGTTCAATAGTAACAGACAAGAAGTTGATGGTTCAAACTTCTGTCAACTTTTTGTGGTGATGGGTGGTGGAATTTCCTGGTCAGGTATTGAGTCCTGCTAGTGAAAGTATGTCGAATACGGACATGGAGAGGGATATCTGGTAGTTGGCCATGAAATCACCAAGTAGTCATTTTAATAGCTCTTTGATAATATATTGACATATATTTCTCTAGCTTAATCATCATGGTCATATCCCTTTAGGAAAAAATCTTGCTTATTCACTCTAGGGTCCACTTATTCAATTCTACAGTCCACTTTGCAATCAAGGCTATATCTAATATATGCTGTCCATCTATACTAGTTGTTTTGTCCCAAGAGATAAAACGAAAATTCTACTGAGAGTCTAGAGAAAATAACAAAATTAGGACTATGGATAAGTGGGCTAAGCATGTTTTTTTGCTTAATTACACTACTGACACTTAAGTTTTAAGTTTCTGCCACTGTCAAAAGGAGAATAAAACAAATAGGAAATCAGATGCCTTCTCAACCCACCACCTCTGTGTGCTACTCAGGCTCACTCTTTATGCTGCATTGTTTCATTTATACATTTGACGATATCAACCGCGGCATGATGCCTCTACATCAGCTTCTTTATTTCTCTCGGAAGCTTCTCAATACCTTACATGAGAAGATGCAGATATGGATTGATTAAGCTGTGGTTTCGCTTCCACATTTTTCCTCAGAGTTAATTCTTTAGACGAGTTCATCATATTGATCTTCTATTCTACTTCTTTCTGGTTCAGATTCTGAGTGTGTATTGGAACTGGAAAGCATAGATGGAATTGCAGTGTGCTGGGCTTGGCTTCTTCTTGAGTATATAATTTCTTGTTGAAATAGAAAGAAGAGAAAAAACTGAGCAGCAGTTGTTGAGAAGTTCAATAGAAAAGGAGAACACTGTTTTTTCCTTCCTTACTGTTTGATCTTCTTGGAGAAAGCAGGAAGATAAGATGTAAATATATTTGCTTGATTGCACCTCGGGGCTTGTAGGATGTGAACATTTTAATTGATGTCCATGGCACCCTTGTCAAAGTCCTTACTTTCCCTATTATACCCTCCTTTTGGGACAATAATTACTGCTTCATCCATTTTCAGTACAGTATGTAAGTGAAATAAGTACTAAGTCCTTGCAAAGCTAATTGAAAAAAGGAATTGGTGTTGCATGTTGACCATCTTCATTTGCATTTAATTATGGCACAAAGTTCACGATAGCTTTATGAGGCAATGCAATTAGTTATAAATCCTCATTCGCCTTTTCCTGAAATGTTTATGTGAGTTCTTCTTTCCTTTCACAGGCAATGCTTTCAATTTTAGATAGCCGAGTAAATAAAGCTGGGCGACTGAAAGCTTTGTATGTGAGGACTGAGAAAGGTGTCCTTTTTGAAGTAAAACCTCATGTTCGTATCCCTAGGACTTTTAAGAGATTTTCTGGCATCATGTGTAAGTTAATTTACCTTGAACAAAATTTCTTCACTCTTCCCTTTTCGTGCTTTTATTCCTATATATGATCTGCGATTTGTCTAATTTTTCTGTTTTCTGATGTTGCTTCAATTTCAGTGCAGCTGCTACAAAAGCTGAGCATAACTGCTGTTGGTAAGCGAGAGAAACTGTTGCGTGTTATAAAAAACCCTGTTACACAGTACCTACCCATCGACTGTCGGAAGATAGGTGAATAATTTTTCTGTTTTCGTCCCATCTCTAATGGAATGTTCTTGATAATTGACTAATACCCCACTTTGCTTATGCATTAGGCTTCTCTCATAGTTCTGAGAAGCTGGTGGATATTCAGGACTATGTTAATGGCGTCAACAATGACATGAACCTTGTCTTTGTGGTATGTTCTAGTTTAATTTTCTATAGACAACTACATTTTAGTGTGAAGTTATATTTTACTTGATATTTGACATATGCAGGTTGGGGCTATGGCCCATGGGAAAATTGATAAAGATTATGTTGAAGATTATTTATCAAGTAAGCTAATTCTTCCAATTAGAGTGTCATTTGATTCTTCTGACTTTATCTTGATTTGCATGGCGTTAGTAATTAATGTAGGAATACGAACATCTATTACTTGTGCATGTATGCTCAATTGGTAACACTAGGGTAATATTGATCTTCCTGTAGATTAAAAGTACTTCTCGACAGCCACTTATGACTTTGGCAAAGAAAATTGTAGGTTGCAGCCTCTGTAGAATGTAGATATGGTTGGAATGGTGATTATAATCTTTGATTTTTTAATCATGTATTCTAGTATATGCCATACTCTCATACAAAACTTGTAAAGGGAGAGATTGTTTGGTTCAGTTCAGTGTCAGCCTGTCAAACTCTGAAAGCAAACATATGCGGGCTCTCAACTGCATCTAAACCTACTTGATACTTTTAAAACATCCCGTAGAAATGAAAACTCGTCTTGGTATACTGTGAAGTTTGATGATGAGTTATTGGTGCTATGCATGTATAGTCTATGTAAATGCTCAACTAGGTCCACACTGTTTTTACTACATCTTGGCAAATTATTGCATTATTTCTGCAGCTGAACCTTGTCTAATCATCTTACTGTATGTTGCAGTTTCAGATTATCCATTGAGTGCTGCATACTGCATATCAATGATCACGAATGCCATGGAGCGCAAATGGAAGATTTTGTAGACCGACCTTAGCTATATTCTCCCAAGACATACTTTGTAGAAAGTTGTCCTTGCTAGTTTTCTTTCTATAGGCCTTTTTGGGTCGTTAAGTTGTGTAAAGGGCAAATGACCCTCACATTTTGGAGTGCCCTTTTTGCTCGTTTACGATCAGTTTAAAACATTTTGCAGACTTATTGATCGTATAAAGTGAAATTTTGATTATCGGAATCTCCCTTCGTGCAGAGGCCAACATTGACTATTCTTATATGAATTGTTAACAATGTTGGTTCTGCTTTGTTTTCAAATCCAAAAAGCTCTTTCTACTTAGAATAGGAAGATACTGTCTATTGTTTCATCAAAATTAAAAATTTAACTATATAGCCCCTAGTTTTATAGTTGAGAGAATTAGTTGGTCCGTTTTGGTATCTATAGCCTTCATTACACAAGCATACAAATGGAGTTTACAAAATTGAACATCAATGTGGAATTTGGAACAATGAGCTAGCTAGTTTGGTGTGCGGAGAAAGAAACTGGATGACGCAGCCAATGTTATAGCATTTCAGTATGTCAGGGTTCGAGGGAGGCTTTTCCTCTGGAATGTCAATAATGATGGTCGACAATTAAAAGTCGGTTTGATGACGGAAGAAATCCTATCTAACCATGAAATTATGTGTTTATGACGGAAGAAATCCCACCGTCATTTTTTATTTTACACGATGGATTATACCAAAAGTCCACCCACATTATATTCATTCGAGTTTCTGATTTCATTTAAAACAAAAAATTATTTTAGGTTCCAAACTAAATGAAATTTCATCAAACAACTATCCAATTTGAGATAAATACATAAATAATATATTATAAGATAAACTTTTTATTGATTCAAGTCCTAATTATTTGGTATTAAAGAATTTTTCATAAATATATTATCAAGTAACTCTCTATATTATATGTCTGATGATATTATTATCTAAGTCCCAATATTTGGTACTTGGCATGTGTATCGATTTAATTTTATGATACTCATTGTTTATAACTATTAGCCTACTTGCTCAATGATACAATCATATTAATTGATTATCAAGAATTTTTATTTAAATCTTTGAGTTTTCACACATATATATTGTTGGAGATATATATATATAT
The DNA here is from genome assembly GCF_036512215.1 of Solanum lycopersicum. Classification (NCBI taxonomy): domain Eukaryota; kingdom Viridiplantae; phylum Streptophyta; class Magnoliopsida; order Solanales; family Solanaceae; genus Solanum; species Solanum lycopersicum. Next base: position 7,659,074 of record NC_090811.1, read on the forward strand.
AGAGAGAATCGTTGATGTGGCAGCCTCCAATGACCAATATTTGCAATTGTCTATTGTATCTTTTTAATTAAAATAAAATCTGATTTTCTTCTAAAATAAAAATTTTAATGGATTAAAAGATCACACTAAATAGGAGTAATTAATTTACAAATGGAGTTATAAATCATTTATATTCTATATCTATATACATACATGGATGCAAAACGGATAAAGTCTAGAGATATATATTTTTGTTGTTTCTTTTTCATTTCAGATAATATGTTCTTTTTTTTTTCATTTGTAGTGACGATGTTACTAATTTTTTTTAAGGTTGGTAGGTAATTTGTTTCATTTGTAATGAGTTCTTATTTTCTTTGTATTTTGCAGGAAGTTTTAAAATGGAGCACAGGTATATGTATTTAACTGTTTTCTATTTTTTTTTTTTTGTAATATTGTTTTTCTACATTTTAGTGAAGATTACTTGATACTTAATTTTACTGATGATGTGTGAGTTTATTTGTTTTGTATTCCTAATATTTTAGATTAACTAGTGAATTTGATCGCGCTATGTGCGATTTTAAATTTTTTATATAAATTGTGTTTATATATTTCTAATAAAATTTACGCACAAATTATACTTCCATTTCAATTATTTCTTTAAAAGATCTTTAATTTATATATTATTTATTATTTATTATTTATAATCACTTAAAAGTTTTAATCTTCTATAGGTACTCGTGTAATAAACTTATAAGTGAAAGAAAAAAATAATTATTTTTCTTAATAAAAAGTAGAGAAAGAAAAGAATTTCAAGAAATTTTGTATATATTTTGAGCATATATATAAAATCGTGTTTAAACTTTTTTTTTTTTTTAAAATGAAGAATCACAAATACATTTACAAATATACTTATCAAAAAAAGAGGAAAAAAATAAGAACCACAAAGCATATTGTCTATATCGATTTTCCAAACATTGAGACTAAATGAATCATAAGAAATTTAGAGAAAAACATCATTATACTATTTTTTTAAATAAACTAACAAATATTATAAATTATCTTACAAAATTTTTAAAAGTATTGAATTTGACAATCTCTATATGTATTTGGAGCTTGTTTTCTTTAGGGTGTTAGCCTCTTCACCCTCTCTCTTATAATTGATTTATCATATGCTTGTATTCCATTTAATGTAGTATATGTTGTTACTTATGTTTGATTGAACATTGTTTGGTACAATAAAAAAAGTTGCAAAATATGTATGAATTATTTTAACTTCATTGCAATGATATATTTGTAATAAAAAAGTTAAGTTTTGTCTCTATTGTTAAATCAAAGATACATAAAAATAGCTCTCAAAATTACAGTGTCAATTAAGAAGTAGAAAAATGTTTATGATTTTGTAGAGTATATACACTTCCGATCCCATTTTATTTTGTTTCTTATATTTTGTTTGAGAGTTAAATTATATGAACTTTCACCCTTATTATATTTAATATGTGTTTTTTTTAATCATATTAATGTGAGAAACATTGAATCTTATAGTATTTTTCGTACATATTTTAAAATATTTAAATTCTAATTATAAAATAATGAATTAATCTAATTCAATTGAGCATTGAGAATAGTTAAATTAACCATAAGAAGTTAAAATATGATAAGTAAAATGAACGGAAGCAGTAATTACTTTAGAATTTAACATTGAGGTAGATGTTATAGGTCGAATATATGAGACTCATTGATGTCAATTATAACACATGATATCAAAATTAATCAAATATTGAGTAAGAAATATTTTAATAAAGAGATCTCAAAGTAGTTCTCAACCAAAAGAATACATCAATTATTTAGTAATTGAAATATATTATGAGACTCCTTGATTTATCAAAATATCAAGATTTGAATGTTGAGTAAGAATTAATAAAGAAATTATAAAATAGTTCTCAATCAAAACAATACATATCTTAATTTGGCCGTAAGAATGAATCCATTAAATTTTATCAAAATAGAGTATTTAATATCACATGAATTTCTCAAGATAAAGTATGAAAGATGCAAATTAAAAACAAAATACTGTAAATCTGCAAAGTAAAAATTTATATTATTCCTTTGAGTTATAACACGTAATCTTACCCCAATTTAGTATAAAATAATATTAAAAGAACATAACGAATATATTTAAACAAACTTAATATACATATCATACAAATTGTTTCTTGACTTTTTGTGTGTGTTTAAAATTAGACATTTTAACCTTTAGGCATAAACGCCACGACTTGCAAAGTGAAGCTTCACAATCACCAAAAATAAATAAGGAATATAAAAGAACATAAAGAAACACATACATAAGACATTAAATATATTAATTGTTCAATTTATTTGGATTATAATTATTTTTCAATATTCACCTATGAAAAAATGAGCAAAACGGATATAAAATGTATCAATTATTCAGTTTAAATAATAATGAGTTTTGATCTTTCTAAATTAATGTAAGTGATGTATAATTTGTAGGTTTTTAAATAAATTATAATATAAATGTAAAAAATTAAGAAAATGTCAAAAATTTAAGATATAAATGTAACGACTTGTTTAGTCGTTTTGAGCAGCAGATTTTATTCTGGAAAAACAGGTTGAGGCGACGGACCCAACGACGGACCGTCGTAGGGTCTCGTTTCAAAACACTTAGAAAATCTGAAATTGGGTACTGAAAATCGACTCTCTGAACTTCGTAACGGAGTGGCAAGACGGACCGTCACAGGCCATTCACCCAAAATCAAGTTTCTGAACTATGCGACGGACAACAGGACGGGCCGTCGCGCACAGGTTGCGCAATCCCAGTCCGGGTCGGATTTCTTGATACGTTTTAAGGGACGTTTTTGACTATTCTTGCCTTAATTATAAAGTTAGTGGGTTAATGTTAATAAGTCTAATTACTTGGGGGTTAAAAGAAGTAACCTTAAGTTAATTAGTGGGGCATTATTGCCATCTTTTATCCTTAATTATACACTAATTAGGGTAAAAGAAAGAGGGTTTGAATAAAGAAAATAGAAAGAACAAGAGAAAGAGAGAGAAAGTTGAACGAGAAAGAGGAGAAACGAAGAGGACACAAAGCTTTGGGAATTTGCTTGCTTGATTTCTAATCTTCGGTGGAGGTAGGTTATGGTTTTCATGCTTTCATAGTAAACTCTTAATAGAGAATGATATGTATTGGTAGTATTGTAAAACCCTGCTATGTGCTTAATTGTATGCATGCATGAACGTGATTATATAATTGTGATTATATTAAGCATGATGAAGCTATTGAATCTCAAATCTTGATAAAAACCTAATCTCTTGTTAATGATGATGCCTTGATATAAAAGAAGGCTTGATGAACTAAAGTAATGAGATTGATGATGCCTTGGTGAGAAAGAAGGCTTGATGAATTGATAGAAAGAGATTAGGGGATCGGGTGTCACGAACCGACACGTAGAATTAGGGGATCGGGTGTCACGAACCGACACGTAGATTTAGGGGATCGGGTGTCACGAACCGACACGTAGATTTAGGGGATCGGGTGTCACGAACTGACACGTAGAATTAGGGGATCGGGTGTCACGAACCGACACGTAGATTTAGGGGATCGGGTGTCACGAACCGACACGTAGAATTAGGGGATCGGGTGTCACGAACCGACACATAGATTTAGGGGATCGGGTGTCACGAACCGACACGTAGAATTAGGGGATCGGGTGTCACGAACCGACACGTAGATTTAGGGGATCGGAGTGTCACGTACCGACACAAGAGGATTAATGAATATGAGGGATCGGAGTGTCACGTACCGACACAAGAGGATTAATGAATATGAGGGAGCGGAGTGTCACGTACCGACACAAGAGAAATAAAGATAATGAATCTTGAAAGATGTTAATACACTCGATCTAATGAACATAATTCCCAAATGAGTATGGTATTGAGGCTTGAGTCCTCATGTGTGAACTTGACGGTAATTGTTAATGATATAGTACTTGTTGTTGCTACATGTTGAGTATCATGGTTGATTTTATGATATTATTGGTATATATTGATTTCTATTTTGAGTTGGCCGATGATATCTACTCAGTACCCGTGTTTTGTACTGACCCCTACTTTTATGTTTTCTTCTTGTTTATTTGTGGAGTGCAGCAAACGTGCCGTCGTCTTCGACTCAACAGTAATTCTAGCCAGTCTTCGTCACACCGGATCTTCAGGGTGAGCTAACGCTTCTAGCTTGGACTGGATCTTCTCCTTCATGTCTTGATGCCTTGAACTTCCGGCATGGACTAGCCTTAATTGTTTTAGCTTTTAGAATACTCTTAGTTTAGTACTTTGATCATAGATGTTCTTGTGGTGATGACTTCCAGATCTTGGGGAATAATAGATGTTGAATTTTAGAAGTTAATGAATTGGTCTTTATTTAATGAGTTTAAGTCTTCCGCATTACTTTCTATTGATATTATATTGAAATGTTAAGGTTAGATTGGTTGGTTCGCTCACATAGGAGGGAAAGTGTGGGTGCCAGTCGCAACCTGGTTTGGGTCGTGACAAACTTGGTATCAGAGCATTAGGTTCGTTGGTCTCATCACACAAGAACAGATCTAGTAGAGTCTTAAGGAACGGTAGGGGGACGCCTTTACTTTTCCTTGAGAGGCTATAAGACTTTAGGAAAATTTCTCTCTTTCATTCCTTCTTTCGTGCTACTACTTGGGTCCAATTGGTATCTAGGCGATACGAATTGGTATCTGACCATCTTCACTCTCTTTCGCAGATGGTTAGAACTAGAGCAACGACTACGCAAACACCAACACCAGCACCGGCGGGACAGGGTGCGTCTGAGCCAGCCACTGGGGCTGTAGCTCGAGGAAGAGCAGCGACAAGAGGCCGTGGTAGAGGTCGTGGGAGGACGTCCTCTAGGGGAAGAGGACGAGCACCTAGCCCATCTGATACTAGGGCAGTGACTCCTCCACCGACTGAGGAAGTAATAGGAGAAGGGGAGGATGGGGAAACTGAACAAGTGTAGAATGAGGGATTGCCACCCCAACCTACCCCAGAGATGATCAATCAGGTTCTCGCCTATCTCAGTGGGTTGTCTGATCAAGGTCAGGCACCTCCAGTGTTTTCTGCGCCAACACCTCCGGTTTCAGAAGTACAACATGCAGTCACTATGGCTCCTCGTATGGAGGCCTCATTGGACATAGGCACATTTCCACGTCTGACTACTGGGCCTATAATGACAAATGATCAGCATGAACTTTTCAGTAAGTTCTTGAAATTGAAACCTCCGGTCTTCAAGGGTGCTGAATCGGAGGATGCTTATGATTTTCTGGTTGACTGTCACGAGCTACTACACAAGATGGATATAGTAGAACGGTTTGGTGTGGAGTTTGTGACTTATCAGTTTCAAGGGAACGCCAAAATGTGGTGGCGGTCACATATCGAGTGTCAACCAATAGAGGCACCACCTATGACTTGGGCCTCATTCTCTAGCTTGTTTATGGAGAAGTATATCCCCCGAACTTTGAGGGATAGGAAAAGGGATGAATTCTTGAGCCTAGAGCAAGGTAGGATGTCGGTCAATGCATATGAGGCTAAGTTTCGTGCATTATCCCGGTATGCCACCCAACTATGTTTCAGTCCACAAGAGCGAATTCGCCAGTTTGTGAAGGGGTTGAGGTCAGAATTGCGGATTTCGGCCTTACAGGTAGCGGCTACGGCAAAATCCTTTCAAGAAATGGTTGACTTCGATGTAATTCTGAGTATGACTTGGCTTTCTCCAAATTTTGCAATCTAGGATTGTAATGCTAAAACTGTGACGTTAGCCAAGCCTGGGACAAATCCGTTAGTGTGGGAGGGTGACTACACTTCCAATCCGGTGCGTATCATCTCCTTTCTTCGTGCTAAGAAAATGGTTAGTAAAGGGTGTTTAGCTTTCTTGGCACATCTCAAGGATGACACTACCCAAGTACCTTCGATTGAGTCGATTTCGGTGGTCCGTGAGTTTCTGGATGTGTTCCCTGCAGATCTTCCTGGTATGCCACCAGATAGGGATATTGACTTCTGTATTGATCTTGAACCGGGTACTCGCCCCATTTCTATACCCCCTTATAGAATGGCTCCCGCAGAGTTAAGAGAGTTAAAGGCACAACTTCAAGAGTTATTGAACAAAGGCTTTATTAGACCAAGTGCATCTCCTTGGGGTGCTCCGGTTTTGTTTGTAAAGAAGAAGGATGGGAGTTTTCGAATGTGTATAGACTACAGACAACTAAACAAGGTAACCATAAAGAACAAGTATCCTCTTCCCCGCATTGATGACTTGTTCGATCAGTTACAAGGTGCTTGTGTCTTCTCTAAGATTGACTGGAGATCCGGTTATCATCAATTGAAAATACGGGCAACGGATGCGCCAAAGACTGCTTTTTGAACGAGGTATGGGCATTATGAATTTGTAGTGATGTCTTTTGGTCTTACGAATGCCCCTGCTGCGTTCATGAGCTTGATGAACGGGATTTTTAAGCCATATTTGGACCTCTTCGTGATCATATTTATTGATGATATATTGGTATACTCAAAGATCAAGAAGGAACATGAAGAGCATTTGAGAATGGTATTGGAAATGTTGAGGGAGAAAAAGCTTTATGCCAAGTTCTCTAAGTGTGAGTTTTGGCTAGATGCAGTGTCCTTCTTGGGGCACGTGGTTTCTAAGGATGGAGTTATGGTGGATCCTTCTAAGATTGAGACAGTGAAGAATTGGGTAAGACCTACTAATGTGTCAGAAATAAGGAGCTTTGTTGGGTTAGCTAGCTACTACCGTCGATTTGTCAAGGGATTCTCTTCTATTGCTTCCCAATTGACGAACTTGACTAAGCAGAATGTTCCATTTGTATGGTCGGACGAATGTGAGGAAAGCTTTCAGAAGCTCAAGACTTTGTTGACTACCGCACCTATCCTTACCTTGCCAGTAGAGGGTAAGAACTTCATTGTTTATTGTGATGCATCCTATTCTGGTTTGGGCGCAGTACTAATGCAAGAGAAGAGTGTGATTGCTTATGCTTCAAGGCAATTAAAGGTGCATGAACGTAACTATGCAACTCATGATTTGGAATTGGCTGCGGTAGTGTTTGCATTAAAACAATGGAGACACTATTTATATGGGGTTAAGTGTGAGGTCTACACGGATCATCGTAGCCTTAAGTATGTCTTTACTCAGAAGGATTTGAACTTGAGACAGAGGAGATGGATGGAACTACTGAAGGACTACGACATCACTATTTTGTATCATCCGGGGAAGGCGAATGTTTTAGCGGATGCTTTAAGTAGAAAGGCGGGAAGCATGGGAAGTCTAGCTCACTTGCAAGCTTCTAGACTCCCATTGGCTAGAGAAGTTCAGATTCTGGATGACAACCTTATGAGATTAGAAGTAAATGAGAAGGGAGGACTTTTAGCTTGTGTGGAGGCAAGATCTTCCTTCCTTGACAAGGTTAAGGGAAGACAGTCTGATGATGAGAAACTGCGCATAATTCAAGATAAGGTATTGCGAGGAGAGGCTAAGGAAGCACAAATTGATGAGGAAGGTGTTTTGAGGATCAAGGGAAGGGTATGCGTACCCCGCGTCGATGATTTGATCAACACTATTCTGACAGAGGCTCATAGTTCAAGGTATTCTATACATCCGGGTGCAACCAAGATGTATCGTGACCTAAAGCAACACTTTTGGTGGAGTAGAATGAAGCGTGATGTTGTTGACTTTATTGCCAAGTGTCCAAACTGTCAACAAGTAAAGTATGAACACCAAAGGCCCGGAGGAACACTTCAGAGAATGCCCATTCCGGAATGGAAATGGGAGAGGATCGCAATGGACTTCGTGGTTGGTCTTCCAAAAACGATGGGTAAGTATGACTCCATTTGGGTGATTGTTGATAGGTTAACTAAGTCTGCTCATTTTATTCCGGTTAAGGTGACTTACAATGCAGAGAAGTTAGCCAAACTTTACATCTCGGAAGTGGTGCGATTGCATGGGGTTCCACTATCCATCATATCAGATAGAGGTACGCAGTTTACTTCTAAGTTTTGGAAAACATTGCATGCGGAATTGGGTACTAGGTTGGACCTTAGTACTGTGTTCCATCCTCAGACCGATGGTCAGTCTGAGCGAACGATTCAAGTGTTGGAGGATATGCTTCGTGCATGTGTGATAGAGTTTGGTGGTCATTGGGATAGCTTCCTACCCTTAGCGGAGTTTTCATACAATAATAGCTATCACTCAAGCATTGATATGGCTCCATTTGAAGCATTGTATAGTAGGAGATATAGGTCTCCCATTGGTTGGTTTGATGCGTTCGAGGTTAGACCTTGGGGTACTGATCTCTTGAGGGATTCGATGGAAAAAGTGAAGTCCATTCAAGAAAAGCTTCTAGCGGCGCAAAGTAGACAAAAAGAATATGCAGATCGAAAGGTTAGAGACTTAGAGTTCATGGAGGGTGAACAAGTCTTGTTGAAAGTTTCACCAATGAAAGGGGTGATGCGGTTTGGAAAAAGGGGTAAACTAAGTCCAAGGTACATTGGACCATTTGAAGTACTTAAGCGAGTAGGGGAGGTGGCTTATGAGTTAGTCTTGCCTCCAGGGCTGTCCGGAGTACATCCGATATTCCATGTGTCGATGTTGAAAAGATACCATGGGGATGGAAACTACATTATCCGTTGGGATTCAGTTTTGCTTGATGAGAACTTGTCTTATGAGGAGGAGCCTGTTGCTATTCTAGATAGAGAAGTTCGCAAGTTGAGGTCAAGAGAGATTGCATCCATCAAGGTGCAATGGAAGAATCGACCGGTTGAAGAAGCCACTTGGGAGAAGGAGGCGGATATGCGAGAAAAATACCCACATCTGTTTACAGATTCAGGTACTCCTTTTCGCCCTTGTTTTCCTTCTTTGGATCGTTCGGGGACGAACGATGGGTAAAATGGTATCTATTGTAACGACCTGTTTAGTCGTTTTGAGCAGCAGATTTTATTCTGGAAAAACAGGCTGAGGCGACGGACCCAATGACGGACCGCCATGGGCACGATGGACCGTCGCAGGGTCTCGTTTCAAAACACTTAGAAAATCTGAAATTGGGTACTGAAAATTGACTCTCTGAACTTCGTAACGGAGTGGCAGGACGGACCGTCACAGGTGTGACGGACCGTCACAGGCCATTCACCCAAAATCAAGTTTCTGAACTATGCGATAGACAGCAGGACGGGCCGTCGCGCACAGGTTGCGCAATCCCAGTCCGGGTCGGATTTCTTGATACGTTTTAAGGGACATTTTTGACTATTCTTGCCTTAATTATAAAGTTAGTGGGTTAATGTTTATAAGTCTAATTACTTGGGGGTTAAAAGAAGTAACCTTAAGTTAATTAGTGGGGCATTATTGCCATCTTTTATCCTTAATTATACACTAATTAGGGTAAAAGAAAGAGGGTTTGAATAAAGAAAATAGAAAGAACAAGAGAAAGAGAGAGAAAGTTGAACGAGAAAGAGGAGAAACGAAGAGGACACAAAGCTTTGGGAATTTGCTTGCTTGATTTCTAATCTTCGGTGGAGGTAGGTTATGGTTTTCATGCTTTCATAGTAAACTCTTAATAGAGAATGATATGTATTGGTAGTATTGTAAAACCCTGCTATGTGCTTAATTGTATGCATGCATGAACGTGATTATATAATTGTGATTATATTAAGCATGATGAAGCTATTGAATCCCAAATCTTGATAAAAACCTAATCTCTTGTTAATGATGATGCCTTGATATAAAAGAAGGCTTGATGAACTAAAGTAATGAGATTGATGATGCCTTGGTGAGAAAGAAGGCTTGATGAATTGATAGAAAGAGATTAGGGGATCGGGTGTCACGAACCGACACGTAGAATTAGGGGATCGGGTGTCACGAACCGACACGTAGATTTAGGGGATCGGGTGTCACGAACCGACACGTAGATTTAGGGGATCGGGTGTCACGAACTGACACGTAGAATTAGGGGATCGGGTGTCACGAACCGACACGTAGATTTAGGGGATCGGGTGTCACGAACCGACACGTAGATTTAGGGGATCGGGTGTCACAAACCGACACGTAGAATTAGGGAATCGGGTGTCATGAATCGACACGTAGATTTAGGGGATCAGGTGTCATGAACCGACACGTAGAATTAGGGGATCGGGTGTCACAAAGCGACACGTAGATTTAGGGGATCGGAGTGTCACGTACCAACACAAGAGGATTAATGAATATGAGGGATCGGAGTGTCACGTAACGACACAAGAGGATTAATGAATATGAGGGATCGGAGTGTCACGTACCGAGACAAGAGGATTAATGAATATGAGGGAGCGGAGTGTCACGTACCGACACAAGAGAAATAAAGATAATGAATCTTGAAAGATGTTAATACACTCGATCTAATGAACATAATTCCCAAATGAGTATGGTATTGAGGCTTGAGTCCTCATGTGTGAACTTGACGGTAATTGTTAATGATATAGTACTTGTTGTTGCTACATGTTGAGTATCATGGTTGATTTTATGATATTATTGGTATATATTGATTTCTATTTTGAGTTGGCCGATGATATCTACTCAGTACCCGTGTTTTGTACTGACCCCTACTTTTATGTTTTCTTCTTGTTTATTTGTGGAGTGCAGCAAACGTGCCGTCGTCTTCGACTCAACAGTAATTCTAGCCAATCTTCGTCACACCGGATCTTCAGGGTGAGCTAACGCTTCTAGCTTGGACTGGATCTTCTCCTTCATGTCTTGATGCCTTGAACTTCCGGCATGGACTAGCCTTAATTGTTTTAGCTTTTAGAATACTCTTAGTTTAGTACTTTGATCATAGATGTTCTTGTGGTGATGACTTCCAGATCTTGGGGAATAATAGATGTTGAATTTTAGAAGTTAATGAATTGGTCTTTATTTAATGAGTTTAAGTCTTCCGCATTACTTTCTGTTGATATTATATTGAAATGTTAAGGTTAGATTGGTTGGTTCGCTCACATAGGAGGGAAAGTGTGGGTGCCAGTCGCAACCCGGTTTGGGTCGTGACAATAAATAAATGTCATCTTGACTTTAGAAGCATGCCACATCACCTCTCCTACGATAACATTATAAGAAGAAAGCTGAAAACAGAAAATCAAATAACACATTTGTAGTCTACTTTTTTGTACATATAATTTAATAGAAAAAAAGCTTTATATTTAAAATTTGTGATGAACTTTAAATAACAGACTATTTACAAAATAAAAAAAAATCTTAAGCACTTCAACTAATATATATAAAATTAGGGAAGTAACATTAAACTTGTTACTCATTATGTGAAGGATAAAAACATTTCTTTAGTCTCGAATCTTGATTATTTTGCGCTCCTCTAACATGCTCCTTTAAACATATACCTGCAAAACAAGAAGTTCGATTTCATATGTTGGAACCAATCAGTACATGTAAAAACTGAAAATGAAAATTTGAAAAAAAAAACATTCAAACAAAATATTTAACCATAATATCCTAAATCATTGAAATGATAGCAATTTTTGTCATATGTAATAACAAACTACTTACAAAAAATAAAAAAAAAATCTTAAGCACTTCAACTACTATATATAAAATTAGGAAAACAACATTAAACTTGTTACTCATCATGTGGAGGGTAAAAACATTTCTTTAGTCTCGAATCTTGATTATCTTGCGCTCCTCTAACATGCTCCTTTGAACATATACCTGCAAAATAAGAATTTCGACTCCACATGTTGGAACCAATCAGTACATATAAAAACTGAAAATGAAATTTGAAAAAAAAAACATTCAAAAAAAATATTTAACCATAATATCCTAAATCATTTAGATGATAGCAATTTTTGTCATATGTAACATGCATTTTGGATACTTATATAGTGATAGATGAAGTCATGAGAATTAAATACAAAGAAGATAAAAAATCATTTTATTTTGTAGAATAGCCCTTTTTTAGGAGGAGTTATTAGAGAATTAATGATAGTCTTTTGAGTTTCATAAACTTATTTTTTTAATGAGGAATAAAGAAGAGTTAATGAGGGAGGTATAAATAAAAAATACAATTTTAAAGTGATTTTTCACCTAGAATATAAATAAAAAATAAATTTTTAAAAAGATAAATACGAATGGTGGCCATTGAGATTGAGATTTGCCACATCACCTAATCTTTTATTTAGCTTTATTATATATATATATATATATATATATATATATATATATATATATATATATATATATATATATATATAAAATAATAAAAATAGCAGGTATAAATTATAATAACAATAAAAACTAAAAAATTTATAATAATATAAACTTAAAAATAATATGTAGAAAACGGACATTAGGAAAAAAATATTATAAAAATATTTTTTTTATGTTTGAGGCAATATGGTAGCCTTTTGAAATTCCTTGATATAAAGAAGGTGTAATTATCATTAAATAACTAATTAATAGTAAAATATATATACACATAAAATTATTGTGTAAGAAATAATATAAAAAAGCCATATGTTTTTAAAAAAATAGAAAATATTTTTCTGATCAACATAGGCGGAATAAAGATCCTCATATATATATATATATATATATATATATATATATATATATATATATATATATATATATATATATATTGATTTATCACATTGTAGTTCGATCGTTTTTTATAATTTATAGTTGAGTTTTGAATATATATATCTATATATATAAAATTTAATCCAAATAGAATTTTCACACAATCTTAAAATCCCCACCCCGAAGAATTAAGTAGGATTAACAAAGAAACTGCTCAAGGCCTCATTTATTTTCATTAAGATTAAGAGGTTTGAATCTGAATATACATCTGAATATTAAGATTTGCATTAAGATCTGAATATTTTGATCTGAATACACATCTGAATATTAAGATGTGATCTCTAAATCTGAGCTGCAAATAATTAATGTTGTTTGTTTTCAATTTCTGAATGTAGAAGTGAATTTGAACATTAAATTAATAAAATATTATTAAATTTTCATTTCAACAAAATATATCACTTTTGATTAAATTTTTTTTAATGAACATGATTTAGAGTACTATTTTTTAATTTAAGAACCTTGATAAACAATAATACATCAAAAATATTATTGCAACCAAGTGTATGTAATGACCCGTATGGTCATTTTAGTAAATGTCACGACCCAAATCCGGGCCGCGACTGGCACCCACACTTACCCTCCTATGTGAGCGAACCAACCAATCTAAACCTTAACATTTCAATATAATATAAACAGAAAGTAATGCGGAAGACTTAAACTCATTAATAAAAACCAATTCAATAACTATCAATATTCAACATCTATTATTCCCAAAACCTGGAAGTCATCATCACAAGAACATCTACTTTAAACTACTAATTCTAAGAGTTTCTAAGAAGCTAAAAATACATAAGAAGCTAGTCCATGCCGGAAGTTCAAGGCATCAAGACATGAAGGAGAAGATCCAGTCCAAGCTAGAAGCGTTAGCTCACCCTGAAGATCCGGTGTGACGAAGACTGGCTTGAGTTACTGTTGGGTCGAAGATGACGGCACGTTTGCTGCACTCCACAAATAACAAGAAGAAAAACATAAAAGTAGGGGTCAGTACAAAACACGGGTACTGAGTAGATATCATCGGCCAACTCAAAATAGGAAACAGTATATATCAATATTATCGTAAATCAACTATAAAACTCAACATGTAGCAACAACAAGTATTATAATCATCAATAAGTACCATCAAGTTCATCCATGAGGGCTCAAGCCTCAACACCATACTCATTTGGGAATTAAGTATATTAAGTTGAGTATATTATCATCTTTCAAGATTCATTATCTTTCCTCTTCTTGTGTCGGTACGTGACACTCCGATCCCCTACTACTATGTGTCGGTACGTGACACTCCGATCCCCAAATTCTATGTGTCGGAACGTGACACTCCGATCCCCTAATTCTATGTGTCGGAACGTGACACTCCGATCCCTTACATGTGTCGGAACGTGACACTCCGATCCCCTACATGTGTCGGTACGTGACACTCCGATCCCCTACATGTGTCGGAACGTGACACTCCGATCCCCTACATGTGTCGGTACGTGACACTCCGATCCCCTAATTCTATGTGTCGGAACGTGACACTCCGATCCACTAATACTATGTGTCGGAACGTGACACTCCGATCCACTAATACTATGTGTCGGAACGTGACACTCCGATCCACTAATATCATTCTGTAAATCATCAAGCCTTCTCTATTCCAAGGCATCATCAATCCCATTACTTTAATTCATCAAGCCTTCTTCTATACCAAGGCATCATCATTAATAATGTATATTAAAGTTTCTTTTCAAGATTTGGGATTCAATATTTTCATCATGCTTATCTTATCACAATCACATAATCATATTCATGCAAACATACCATTAAGCATATAGTAGGGTTTACAATACTACTAATACATATCATTCACTATTAAGAGTTTACTTATGAAAGCATGAAAACCATAACCTACCTCCACCGAAGAGTTGAATCAAGCAAGAATTTTCCCAAAGCTTTGTTTCTCCCTTCTCGTTCGATTCTCTCTCTCTCTCTTGTTCTTTCTATTTTCTTTATTCAAACCCTCTTTCTTTTACCCTAATTAGTATATAATTAAGAATAAAAGATGGCAATAATACCCCACTAATTAACTTAGGGTTACCTCTTTTAACCCCTCAAGAATTTTAGTTATTAATATAACCCCACGAAATCTATAATTAAGGAAAGAATAGTCCAAAAACGTCCCTTAAAACTGCACCAAAAATCCGACTCTGCCTGGGATTTGCGCAACCTGTGACGGGCCGTCGTGCCTGCGACGGTCCGTCCTGCAGGTCGTCGCAAGAGTCAGAGAGTCAATCTCCACTGAACAATCTATGACGGTCCGTCACGCCTGTGACGGTCCGTCCTGCCATTCCGTCACGAAGTTCAGAGAGTCGATTTTCAGTACCCAATTTCAGATTTTCTAAGTGTTTTGAAACGAGAACCTGCGACGGTCCGTCGTGCCCTTGACGGTCCGTCGTGGGGTCCGTCGCTTCTGCCAGTTTTTCCAGAATTGAAGTCTGTTGCTCAAAACGACTAAACAGGTCGTTACAATAGATACCAATTTACCCATCGTTCGTCCCCGAACGATCAAAAGAAGGAAAACAAGGGCGAAAAGGAGTACCTGAATCTGTAAACAGATGTGGGTATTTTTCTCGCATATCCGCCTCCTTCTCCCAAGTGGCTTCTTCAACGGGTCGATTCTTCCATTGCACCTTGATGGATGCAATCTCTCTTGACCTCAACTTGCGAACTTCTCTATCTAAAATAGCAACAGGCTCCTCCTCATAAGACAAGTTCTCATTAAGCAAAACTGAATCCCAACGGATAATGTAGTTCCCATCCCCATGGTATCTTTTCAACATCGACACATGGAATACCGGGTGTACTCCGGACAGCCCTGGAGGCAAGGCTAACTCATAAGCCACCTCCCCTACTCACTTAAGTACTTCAAATGGTCCAATGTACCTTGGACTTAGTTTACCCCTTTTACCAAACCGCATCACCCCTTTCATGGGTGAAACTTTCAACAAGACTTATTCACCCTCCATGAACTCTAAGTCTCTAACCTTTCGATCTGCATATTCTTTTTGTCTACCTTGCGCCGCTAGAAGCTTTTCTTGAATAGACTTCACTTTTTCCATCGAATCCCTCAAGAGATCAGTAACCCAAGGTCTAACCTCGAACGCATCAAACCAACCGATGGGAGACCTACATCTCCTACCATACAATGCTTCAAATGGAGCCATATCAATGCTTGAGTGATAGCTATTATTGTATGAAAACTCCGCTAAGGGTAAGAAGCTATCCCAATGGCCACCAAATTCTATCACACACGCACGAAGCATATCCTCCAACACTTGAATCGTTCGCTCAGATTGACCATCGGTCTGGGGATGGAACGCAGTACTAAGGTCCAACCTAGTACCCAATTCTGCATGCAATGTTTTCCAAAACTTAGAAGTAAACTGCATAACTCTATCTGATATGATGGATAGTGGAACCCCATGCAATCGCACCACTTCCGAGATGTAAAGTTTGGCTAACTTCTCTGCATTGTAAGTCACCTTGACCGGAATGAAATGAGCAGATTTAGTTAACCTATCAACAATCACCCAAATGGAGTCATACTTACCCATTGTCTTCGGAAGACCAACCACAAAATCCATTGCAATTCTTTCCCACTTCCATTCCGGAATGGGCATTCTCTGAAGTGTTCCTCCGGGCCTTTGGTGTTCATACTTTACTTGTTGACAGTTTGGACATTTGGCAATAAAATCCACAATGTCACGCTTCATTCTACTCCACCAAAAGTGTTGCTTTAGGTCACGGTACATCTTGGTTGCACCCGGATGTATCGAATACCTCGAACTATGAGCCTCTGTCAGAATAGTGTTGATCAAATCATCGACGCGGAGTACACATACCCTTCCCTTGATTCTCAAAACACCTTCCTCATCGACTTGTGCTTCCTTAGCCTCTCCTCGCAATACTTTATCTTGAATTCTGCGCAGTTTCTCATCATCAGACCGTCTTCCCTTAATCTTATCAAGAAAGGAAGATCTTGCCTCCACAGAAGCCAACAATCCTCCCCTCTCATTTACTTCTAATCTCATCAAGTCATTAGCTAGAGTTTGAACCTCTCTAGCCAGTGGGCGTCTAGAAGCTTGCAAGTGAGCTAGTCTTCCCATGCTTCCCGCCTTTCTACTTAAAGCATCCGCTACAACATTCGCCTTCCCCGGATGATACAAAATAGTGATGTCGTAGTCCTTCAGTAGTTCCATCCATCTTCTCTGTCTTAAGTTCAAATCTTTCTAAGTAAAGACATACTGAAGGCTACGATGATCCGTATAGATCTCACACTTAACCCCATATAAATAGTGTCTCCATTGTTTTAATGCAAACACTACCGCGGCCAATTCCAAATCATGAGTGGGATAGTTACGTTCATGCACTTTTAATTGTTTTGAAGCATAAGCAATCACACTCTTCTCTTGCATTAGTACTGCACCCAACCCAGAAAAGGATGCATCACAATAAACAATGAAGTTCCTACCCTCTACTGGCAAGGTAAGGATAGGTGCGGTAGTCAACAAAGTCTTGA
Organism: Solanum lycopersicum; assembly: GCF_036512215.1. NCBI lineage: Eukaryota > Viridiplantae > Streptophyta > Magnoliopsida > Solanales > Solanaceae > Solanum > Solanum lycopersicum. Next base: position 7,676,311 of record NC_090811.1, read on the forward strand.
GCTTCTGAAAGCTTTCCTCACATTCGTCCGACCATACAAATGGAACATTCTGCTTAGTCAAGTTCGTCAATTGGGAAGCAATAGAAGAGAATCCCTTGACAAATCGGCGGTAGTAGCTAGCTAACCCAACAAAGCTCCTTATTTCGGACACATTAGTAGGTCTTACCCAATTCTTCACTGTCTCAATCTTAGAAGGATCCACCATCACTCCATCCTCAGAAACCACGTGCCCCAAGAAGGACACTGCATCTAGCCAAAACTCACACTTAGAGAACTTGGCATAAAGCTTTTTCTCCCTCAACATTTCCAATACCATTCTCAAATGCTCTTCATGTTCCTTCTTGCTCTTTGAGTATACCAATATATCATCAATAAATACGATCACGAAGAGGTCCAAATATGGCTTAAAAATCCCGTTCATCAAGCTCATGAACGCAGCAGGGGCATTCGTAAGACCAAAGGACATCACTACAAATTCGTAATGCCCATACCTCGTTCGAAAAGCAGTCTTTGGCACATCCGTTGCCCGTATTTTCAATTGATGATAACCGGATCTCAAGTCAATCTTAGAGAAGACACAAGCACCTTGTAACTGATCGAACAAGTCATCAATGCGGGGAAGAGGATACTTGTTCTTTATGGTTACCTTGTTTAGTTGTCTGTAGTCTATACACATTCGAAAACTCCCATCCTTCTTCTTTACAAACAAAACCGGAGCACCCCAAGGGGATGCACTTGGTCTAATGAAGCCTTTGTTCAATAGCTTTTGAAGTTGTGCCTTTAACTCTCTTAACTCCGCGGGAGCCATTCTATAAGGGGGTATAGAAATGGGGCGAGTACCGGGTTCAAGATCAATACAGAAGTCAATATCTCTATCCGGTGGCATACCAGGAAGATCTGCAGGGAACACATCCAGAAACTCACAAACTACTGAAACCGACTCAATCGAAGGTACTTGGGTAGTGTCATCCTTGAGATGTGCCAAGAAAGCTAAACACCCTTTACTAATCATTTTCTTAGCACGAAGAAAGGAGACGATGCGGACCGGATTGGAAGTGTAGTCACCCTCCCACACTAACGGGTCTATCCCAGGCTTGGCTAACGTCACCGTTTTAGCATTACAATCCAAGATTGCAAATTGCGGAGAAAGCCAAGTCATACCCAGAATCACATCAAAATCATCCATTGCCAAGATAACTAACCAAATCCACATAAGTGTTGCTCCCCACAAAGTTTACCACACAAGACCTATATACCTTTTCAACTACCACAGACTCACCCACTGGAGTAGAAACACGAATAGGCATATCAAGAAATTCACAATGTAAATTTAGACCATTAGCAAATGAGGAAGATACATAAGAAAACGTGGATCCAGGATCAAACAATACAGAAGCCATGCAATCACAAACCAGAAGATTACCTGTGATGACAACATCAGATGCCTCCGCTTCAGACCGCCCAGGGAAAGCGTAACAATGGGCCCTATCGTTCGACTTTCCGTTGCCCCTACCATGTTGTGATGTAGTGGCCCCAGTTTGCCCATTACCTCTGTCGTTTTGGTGACCACCATTACCTCGACCACCACGTCCTCCAGAATAACGGCCTCTACCATGACCACCTCTACCTCTAGCTATTGGGGGTCTATAACTTTGTCTGGGACAATTTTTCCTAATATGTCCAATCTCCCCACATCCATAACATTCTCTGGAGTCAATCATAGGCCCCTCGGAGAAGTGTTGACCGGTCTGAAATGGTCCCCCAACTACAGTCTGTAGTGAAGACTGAATTGGTCGGACTGAGTAACTTCCCGAACCCTGTCCTCTAGTGTAAGAACCATTAAACTCACCTCCCTTTCAAAGACTTTTTGATGTCGATGTTGTGGTGAAGTCTTCTGGCTTCACTCTTTCCACTTCTATCACAAAGTCTACCACTTCTTGGAAGGATTTTGCCGTTGCCGCTACCTGTAAGGCCGAAATCCGCAATTCTGACCTCAACCCCTTCACAAACCGGCGAATCTGCTCTTGAGGACTGAAACAGAGTTGAGTGGAATATCTGGATAGTGCACGGAACTTAGCCTCATAAGCATTAACCGACATCCTACCTTGCTCTAGGCTTAGGAACTCATCCCTTTTCCTATCCCTCAAAGTCCGGGGGATATACTTCTCCATAAACAAGCTAGAGAACGAGGCCCAAGTCATAGGTGGTGCCTCTTTTGGTTGACACTCAATATGTGACCGCCACCACATTTTGGCGTTCCCTTGAAACTGATAAGTCACAAACTCCACACCAAACCGTTCTACTATACCCATCTTGTGTAGTAGCTCGTGACATTCAACCAGAAAATCATAAGCATCCTCCGATTCAGCACCCTTGAAGACTGGAGGTTTCAATTTCAAGAACTTACTGAAAAGTTCATGCTGATCACTTGTCATTATAGGCCCAGTAGTCAGACGTGGAAACGTGCCTATTTCCAATGGAACATCCATGCGGGGAGCCATAGTAGCCGCATGTTGTACCTCCGGAGCCTGAGGTGCTGGTGCAGAAAACACTGGGGGTGTCTGGCCCTTATCAGATAACCCGCTAAGATAAGCCAGAACCTGATTGATCATCTCTGGGGTAGGTTGGGGTGGCATTTCCTCATTTTGCACTTGTTCATTCACCCCTTCCTCACCCTCTCTTACTACTTCCTCAGTCGGTGGAGGAGTCACCGCCCTAGCATCAGATGGGCTAGGTGTTTGTCCTCTTCTTCTAGAGGACGTCCTCCCACGACCTCTACCACGGCCCTTGCCGCTGTTCTCCCTCGAGCCACAGCCCCAGTGGTTGACTCAGTTGTTTCTTGTCTGTCCGGTGTTGGTGTTGGCGTAGTCGTTGCTCTAGTTCTAACCATCTGCGAAAGAGAGTGAAGATGGTCAGATACCAATTCGTATCACCTAGATACCAATTGGACTCAAGTAGTAGCACGAAAGAAAGAATGAAAGAGTGAAATTTTCCTAAAGCCTTATAGCCTCTCAAAGAAAAGTAAAGGCGTCCCCCTACCATTCCTTAAGACTCTACTAGACCTGTTCTTGTGTGATGAGACCAACGAACCTAATGCTCTGATACCAAGTTTGTCACGACCCAAATTCGGTAAGAAATAATATAAAAAAGCCATATGTTTTTAAAAAAATAGAAAATATTTTTCTGATCAACATAGGCGGAATAAAGATCCTCATATATATATATATATATATATATATATATATTGATTTATCACATTGTAGTTCGATCGTTTTTTATAATTTATAGTTGAGTTTTGAATATATATATCTATATATATAAAATTTAATCCAAATAGAATTTTCACAAAATCTTAAAATCCCCACCCCGAAGAATTAAGTAGGATTAACAAAGAAACTGCCCAAGGCCTCATTTATTTTCATTAAGATTAAGAGGTTTGAATCTGAATATACATCTGAATATTAAGATTTGCATTAAGATCTGAATATTTTGATCTGAATACACATCTGAATATTAAGATGTGATCTCTAAATCTGAGCTGCAAATAATTAATGTTGTTTGTTTTCAATTTCTGAATGTAGAAGTGAATTTGAACATTAAATTAATAAAATATTATTAAATTTTCATTTCAACAAAATATATCACTTTTGATTAAATTTTTTTTAATGAACATGATTTAGAGTACTATTTTTTAATTTAAGAACCTTGATAAACAATAATACATCAAAAATATTATTGCAACCAAGTGTATGTAATGACCCGTATGGTCATTTTAGTAAATGTCACGACCCAAATCCGGGCCGCGACTGGCACCCACACTTACCCTCCTATGTGAGCGAACCAACCAATCTAAACCTTAACATTTCAATATAATATAAACAGAAAGTAATGCGGAAGACTTAAACTCATTAATAAAAACCAATTCAATAACTATCAATATTCAACATCTATTATTCCCAAAACCTGGAAGTCATCATCACAAGAACATCTACTTTAAACTACTAATTCTAAGAGTTTCTAAGAAGCTAAAAATACATAAGAAGCTAGTCCATGCCGGAAGTTCAAGGCATCAAGACATGAAGGAGAAGATCCAGTCCAAGCTAGAAGCGTTAGCTCACCCTGAAGATCCGGTGTGACGAAGACTGGCTTGAGTTACTGTTGGGTCGAAGATGACGGCACGTTTGCTGCACTCCACAAATAACAAGAAGAAAAACATAAAAGTAGGGGTCAGTACAAAACACGGGTACTGAGTAGATATCATCGGCCAACTCAAAATAGGAAACAGTATATATCAATATTATCGTAAATCAACTATAAAACTCAACATGTAGCAACAACAAGTATTATAATCATCAATAAGTACCATCAAGTTCATCCATGAGGGCTCAAGCCTCAACACCATACTCATTTGGGAATTAAGTATATTAAGTTGAGTATATTATCATCTTTCAAGATTCATTATCTTTCCTCTTCTTGTGTCGGTACGTGACACTCCGATCCCCTACTACTATGTGTCGGTACGTGACACTCCGATCCCCTAATTCTATGTGTCGGAACATGACACTCCGATCCCCTAATTCTATGTGTCGGAACGTGACACTCCGATCCCTTACATGTGTCGGAACGTGACACTCCGATCCCCTACATGTGTCGGTACGTGACACTCCGATCCCCTACATGTGTCGGAACGTGACACTCCGATCCCCTACATGTGTCGGTACGTGACACTCCGATCCCCTAATTCTATGTGTCGGAACGTGACACTCCGATCCACTAATACTATGTGTCGGAACGTGACACTCCGATCCACTAATACTATGTGTCGGAACGTGACACTCCGATCCACTAATATCATTCTGTAAATCATCAAGCCTTCTCTATTCCAAGGCATCATCAATCCCATTACTTTAATTCATCAAGCCTTCTTCTATACCAAGGCATCATCATTAATAATGTATATTAAAGTTTCTTTTCAAGATTTGGGATTCAATATTTTCATCATGCTTATCTTATCACAATCACATAATCATATTCATGCAAACATACCATTAAGCATATAGTAGGGTTTACAATACTACTAATACATATCATTCACTATTAAGAGTTTACTTATGAAAGCATGAAAACCATAACCTACCTCCACCGAAGAGTTGAATCAAGCAAGAATTTTCCCAAAGCTTTGTTTCTCCCTTCTCGTTCGATTCTCTCTCTCTCTCTTGTTCTTTCTATTTTCTTTATTCAAACCCTCTTTCTTTTACCCTAATTAGTATATAATTAAGAATAAAAGATGGCAATAATACCCCACTAATTAACTTAGGGTTACCTCTTTTAACCCCTCAAGAATTTTAGTTATTAATATAACCCCACGAAATCTATAATTAAGGAAAGAATAGTCCAAAAACGTCCCTTAAAACTGCACCAAAAATCCGACTCTGCCTGGGATTTGCGCAACCTGTGACGGGCCGTCGTGCCTGCGACGGTCCGTCCTGCAGGTCGTCGCAAGAGTCAGAGAGTCAATCTCCACTGAACAATCTATGACGGTCCGTCACGCCTGTGACGGTCCGTCCTGCCATTCCGTCACGAAGTTCAGAGAGTCGATTTTCAGTACCCAATTTCAGATTTTATAAGTGTTTTGAAACGAGAACCTGCGACTGTCCGTCGTGCCCTTGACGGTCCGTCGTGGGGTCCGTCGCTTCTGCCAGTTTTTCCAGAATTGAAGTCTGTTGCTCAAAACGACTAAACAGGTCGTTACAGTAAGTTTTTGTAAAATTACTATTTTTATCCATCTCGATAGTTACTCCGATTTATGTTTAATTAGTGGAAAAAGTTGGTTCAAAAGGTTTAAAAACTATTTTTTAAACAAGGTTATTTATTTGGTTAGTTATAATTTATTTGAGAAATATTTATTAAATAAATAATTTATTTATTTGATAATTGATGGGTTAATGAATCAATATCATGATTTATCAAATACGCTATATTATTTGACTCATATTAAAATAAGTTACTAGAATTTAGTACTTTTAATATATATTTAATCAAGAAAAGAAGATAAAAGAAGAAAACAAAAAATTATCAGTACTAACTGCTAAGAGGCGGCGGGCCTAAAATTTAAAGATTCACGTACTGGTAATTGTTAAACATTATTGTTCTTATTGTTGTTGTTAATTAGTATTAGCATTAATTGAATATGCATTGTGTTATATATATAAGATATGCAAAGTATGACCCCATTATGTGGCAGTGATGATTAAGCAACCAATTCGGCGGCAATATTCATGAAATTAACATATTAAACTTATAATATTAAATTAGTTGAGAATTCAGGGTTAAGTCATAAAGTTTAACTATTCGAAGTGGTATTGTTTTATATGTATTGTATAATAATAATTATGACGAATTAAATTTTGGTATATTAATATATGTAATTAGATATTGAGTGTATTATACTATATAAAAATTATTAGGTTTGTAGTATTTGGAGAAAATATGATTTAACCTTAGACTTAAAATTCAAGAAATATGAGATTTGACATATTGATTGGAATCAAGATTTAGAAACTCTATCATAAATTCGGGTGAGTTTTGGGTCTAAGATAGACGGAGTGTTGTTAAATTCGAAACCTTATTGTCTTTAATTATTTGAATATACTGGATTTCATTGGAAATGGAATGAAGTAGAAACGCTCAAGTTTGGAGTAAATTCTTATTCGATTCAGGCAAGTGGATTCTTAAACTCTTGTTAAGTGTATGAAATGAGTGTATTTCCTTGTGGTATATGTTTCAGAATAACGGGATTGGTGTTGGGTTGACTTATTCACATTGATTAATTCTAATGATAAAAAAAAAGGACAACAAAAGGTAATGTGATTAATTGTTTATGTGTGATGTGTTGAGAAAGGGTTGAACGCTTGTTGAATCATTGTTGATGTGATTTCATGTTTGTGTGATTGTGAAATGTGCAATGTTATGAAAATGGTCATCTCCTCATTATTTGCGTGAACTTGTCATCTGCATTATTATGAGGCATTGGTTGTGATAAGTGTTATGTTCATTGAGAAAGAATGAGTACTTAAGAGAATGTACCATTTCGAGGGACGTATCGCGCGCCGTGATGGATACTATATTTCAAGGAACGTATCACGCGCCGCGATGGTTACTATTATCGAGGTTCGTGTCGTGCGTCACGACAGATTCATGGACAGATATGTCCCCATGGGTCCCGGAGTGAGAGACAGCGGGTGTGTATCACTAGGTATGCATCATTATACTTGACATTGCATTCAATTGCATTGCACATACTTATCATAAGTGAACTTGATATCATGTTTTGCTGATCTTCTGATTGCCTTTCTATTGAACTTGTGATTGATCAATATTGGGCTTGTTATTGCAGATATATAATTTGTTAAAGTATTGTTATTGAGGATATGTAATTTGTTAAAGTGTTGTTGTTGAGAATATGTAATTTGTCTAAGTGTTGTTGTTGAGCTATGTGCTATGTAAACTGTGAGCTGTTAGGTTGGGTTGATTTTAATGTAGGTTGTAGTTTTGGAGGTTCGGTTGGGGGTGGTAGGAGTACCCGTATTTCATTCCCTTAGCTTGTGTTTAGATGTTTACGTGCTGAGTATCGTGTGGTTTTGTACTACCCCTTGCTTCTACAAATTTTTTTAGGTTATGAGCCTGGAGTTTTGTTGTACTTGTCATTCTCTTTTTTTTTCTGAGGTTTCTTGGAGATTTTTGAGGTAGCTGTTTCCATCTCAACAGAGTTTCTTCTCCATAATTATGATCTTGTTCTATTCTAGAAACAAGCTCATTTGAGACTTCAGTTTTTCTTTGAAACAATTGTATTAGTTTAGAGGCTTGTACACGTGATTACCAGGTTTTGGATTTTTTTATTAAGTTACTTATATTTTATTTCTGCACTTTATTGTAATGGTTGAGTTTTAGACTGTCTTGTCTTGGTGGGATAAGACGAGTGCTATCACGTCCATTTTTGGTCGTGATAAAATAGTATCAGAGCCCAGGTTCTTAGGTCTCACGTGTGTACAATTCGAGTCTAAGTAGACTCTTGTGGATCTGTATGGAGACGTCTATACTTATCTTCGAGATGCTATAGTGACTTTTAGGAAATATCTTCACTTTTTGAATCTCTATCGTGCATTCTTTGTCCGTTTTGATTCTTACTTCATTCCATTCTTTCTCTCATTTATGTGATGACTTGTGCGTAGTTTCTTATGTAAATAGTTATTGTATCATGTAATGATTGGATGCTAGATCTGGTATTAAGGTGGAAATAATATGCTCATGAAAAGAATGTATGGTCATATTTGAATGGTCGAGTAAGGTTAGTTACCATACAAAAAAATAGTACTTATGCGGTATAAGCAATATCTGGAGTGGTTTGACAACAAGAAGTTAAATGTTTACAGAGTTGGCTAGATAATGAATAGTGTAACCTTGAAAATAATTATAGTTGATATGATTTTCATAACATAAATGGTTGCTTAGGGAATGATGTTGCACCAATTGAGGTCAGAATCTCTTTTGTGGTTTCATAGATTGAGTGTATACCAAATAAGGTCATAATACGACTATTATAATGGTACTAATGGGTACTTGGTTGGAAGTATGTCGTTTATTACTTTTGTTATCGACCTACCCTATGAAAGAATACACATAACTTGGGCTAGATATGAGAGCAAATTTGATAACAGTTTAAAGTTATTCAATAGGTAGAAATGTGTGGGCTATTTGGGTACGGTCTTTTCGGTAGATATGATGTGTTCTAGTGGTGGATCTAACAGTCTTTCACGATGTGGTACTAGTGTTATATGAAAACAGATACGTTGATTGTCAAGTGTAAATACTAACTATTTAAGGAATTATCAATTTTATCACATGCTTACTGAGTAAGATTTGATGTTGCATTCGAATTTGAGAAATCAACTAGCTTGTTACTATTAATGAATCGGTTAAGCGTGTGTATAAGGAAGATTTTAATGGTGGATTGTTGATGTGGTATCAATGTGTTAAGTTGAGAAGTTTATTTTGAATGTTCTAAATAAGGACCAATAATTTCATTTTAATGTCCGAGGAAATGGATAGATATCAAAATGACAAGCTTATGGATAAAAGAAGTCCAAAAAAATATACTTGTGGGAAGATAATTGAAGATGTTAGTAAGAAAGTGCATATAAGATTGGTTTAATCCTTTGATTTTTGTTCGTATAACTAGCTTTATTGTGTCATATTGATGAAAAGATTGACTTCGTGGGGATGACAAGAGCTAACTAAGCATGATACTATAAGAGTTTGTGATGAATTATGATAGGAATACAACTATATGATAAGTTTTGTTGGTGAAAATACCTTTTGTACGATAATGATGACTTTAGAATGTCTAAGGTATGGTTAACTGCTATTTTCTAAGTAGTGTGGTTGTATGATAAGTTTACGAGGAGTTGGGATGTCATTCGAATGGAATTGAAAGGAGCTAAAGTCATAATTAAAAATACTGAAATGTAGTTTAACATTCATAAAGAGAAGAGAGCAAGTATATTTACTTTGATTGCAATAGCTAAGGAGGTATCTTTAGAGGGGTTGAGAATTGGGTTCAGACACATGATTTCATCCGTTTTACGTTGGTATGGTAATAGTGTCACATGTTTATCAGATTGGTTAAAAAACCAATCGAATAAGATCTGAGAAATGAGTGTATATACGTTCAACTTGAGTGTGATGATAAGTTTATTCGTGATTTTGAGTATGATAAGATCGATGGAGAGGCGATCAATGATAAGCTAAGATACGTGAATTCATAAAAATCTTCAAGGTATGAGCTAATAGTGATGGATAAAGGGATTAAGTTACACAATTGGATTCAAAATTAAAGTTTTTCATGGTGAATTTAGGTTTGTGGTAGTGTGTTTTGTCAAGGTATGAATTGGTACAGTGAGAAATGATCAATCGTATTGAGTATGAAGCATTTGGAAGGACTTAAAAATTTCAAGTAGTAAATTTGGTTACATTTATTGTTATACCCAAGAGGAGTTTCACATAATGTTATGATTTAGAGGATAAGGTAAAAAAAGTCATGGGTTGTTGGACAAAGAATAAGACTTGTAAGTGAATTAGCAATTTTTTTTTGGTGTATTGAAGAGTTCAAGGCCTTTAAAATTTCTTTCATGAGAAGAATGTAAGAAAAGTGAAGGAATAAAGACCTCTCACATCATAAGCCCTTAATTTGTAGTTGAAGAATTTATTAATTTTTATCTATGAGTATATAATTGTGAGATATGAACTAGTACAGACTTACTAGAAATTATCATCAGCTTTTCTAAAGATTGGATTTTTGTTTGGGTGACAAATAATGATGTGGTGAACATTATATGTGGTTATGTAGAACTAGATTATTCAAATTATGATAGGTAACTTATTGATGTTCAACGGTGTGGACCTAGAATTTTACATGATTAATGAGGATTTCGAGGAATTTGAAACTACTTTGTTGATGGGATGATACAAACTGTTATGATTTGTTACATAGACATTTGATAGTGAGAAGAGGTTATGAGCTTATAGTATATCAAATTATTGGAGTAGCCAAATTTTTTTAAGTGTTTGTATGAGGTATATGATGGTTTTGAATGTTAGTTGAAGTTTGGCGTCTGAAAGATTACATGGAGTTGACATTGAACATGATTCAATAACTTATAGTGATGGAAAAATGCTTTTAGATTTGAAACTATTGTTAGCCTTGGGTGCGATCCGTATTTGTTATAAAATACTTATTTGTAAAGAGAGAGTGCCATAATTTGAAAATTTGGAGACGATAATGTATTTGATAAGAATACTTTGATACTAGTAAGGTAAATGACTGATGTAGTTATTATGTTCGTTGGTATTAAGAGTGTTAGATTCAATGGAGTACTCTGAGAGGTATGTGGGGTTCGACGAATCTAGTATTTGTAATATTGTGATGGGGTTCAGTTTGGTTGATTTTTGGAAGCAAAAAAATAAAAATAAAAATGAAGAGATCGAGTCAAATAAATAGAATATTTTTATATGGGCACTATGGAAGAAGTATCTTGTGGTATTCGACCTTCATTTTGTATATTCTTATGTAACCTCTTTCTTCGTACTGAATATTATTTGGAGTATGATTCACCACCTATGTCACTTGTGTTTCCACATCTATGAGTGAATCCCTAGTGGTGGATCGGATGTACCGATCCTCTTGTGCCCTCTTGATAGGGTAGGATCCTTGGCCAAACTTGGTCATTTCAGTTATGATAGATTTGGTGTTGTTTAGGATAGTTGAAGAATATCAGTGGTTCTATATGCACAACCTTGCTTATAAGAACTTATATAAGAGCTACTATGAAAAGTTACAATTGTCTAAGAGTATTGCTAGAGGCTCTGCATTTTGAAGTGTATCCCTTATTGGTGTTTACTTGATATTGTTCTTCTTTGGTTTAGATATGTTGATCCTCTCTTGATTGAGTAATCGATGTCTAAAGATAATATCTTTTTTTTTTACTTAAGCTTGTGACGAGATTGTGTTATGGAAAGAAAATCTTGATATAATCGGTGATGGTTTATGCATTATGAGTGTGTGGTAATTGATTAAAGTTCACTTTTGGTTGTAGCCAGTATTGATTCGAAATTTCATCTTTGTTACGAGAGAAATTTTTTTGTCATGATGGCTATTTTAAGGTCTAGTGCGTTTTACTTCAGTTCGAATTCATGGGTTAGTTTGTGGCTTAATAATCATTTCTAATTTGTATATCTTTCAAATTTTGATTCCGAAGTTCAATTTTTAATAATTACTCTAGATGGAAGGAATAGTCTCAAGGATGAGCACGCTTGGAAAAGTAAACATTGACTCTAGAGATTATACTTTAAGCTTTTGGTAACGTTAGTTAATCTTCTTTGTTCTTTCATATGTTCGAGGACGAACATGATTTTTAGTAGTGGATAATGTAATGACCCGGATGATCATTTTAGTAAATTTTTGTAAAATTACTATTTTTCCCCTCTCGATAGTTACTCCGAGTTATGTTGAATTAGTGGAAAAAGTTGGTTCAAAAAGTTTAAAAACTATTTATTTAACAAGGTTATTTAATTGGTTAGTGATAATTTATTTGAGGAATATTTATTAATTAATTAATTTATTTATTTGATAATTAATGGATCAATGAATCAATATTATGATTTATCAAATACACTATATTATTTGACCCATATTAAAATAAGTTACTAGAATTGAGTACTTTTAATATATATTTAATTAAGAAAAGAAGATAAAAAAAGAGAACAAAAAATTATCATTGCTAACTGCTCAGAGGCGGCGGGCCTGAAATCAAAAGATTCACGTACAAGTAATTGTTAAAAATTATTGTTCTTATTTATTTATTGTTGTTGTCAATTAGTATTAGCATTAATTGAATATGCATTGTTATATTATATATATATATATATATATATATATATATAAAAGAGATATGCTAAGTATGACCCATTACGTGGCAGTGATGATTAAGCAACCAATTCGGCGGCAATATTCATGGAATTAACATATTAAACTTATAATATTAAATTAGTTGATAATTTAGGGTTAAGTCATTAAGTTTAACTGTTCGAAGTGATATTGTTTTATATGTATAATAATAATTATGACGAATTAAATTTTGGTATATTAATATATGTAATTAGATATTGAGAATATTATACTATATGAAAATTATTAGGTTTGTAGTATTTGGAGAAAATATGATTTAACCTTAGACTTGAAATTCAAGAAATATGAGATTTGACATATTGATTGGAATCAAGATTTAGAAACTCTATCATAAATTCGGGTGAGTTTTGGATCTAAGATAGACATATGATAATATGAATGTTGTTAACTTCGAAACATTATTACCTTTAATTATTTGAATAGACTGGATTTAATTGGAAATGGAATGAAGGAGGAAGACTCAAGTCTGGAGTAAATTCTTATTTGATTCAGGCAAATGGATTTCTAAACTCTTGTTAAGTGTATGAAATGCGTGTATTTCCTTGTGGTATATGTTTGGGAGTAACAGAATTGGTGATGGGTTGACTTGTCCACATTGATTAATTCTAATGATAAAAAAAAGGGATAACAAAAGGCAATGTGATTTGTGTGATGTGTTCAGAAAGGGTTGAAGGTTTTTTGAATCATTGTTGATGTGATTTCATGTTTGTGTGGTTGTGAACTGTGCAATGTCATGAAAATGGTCATCTCCTCATTATTTGTATGAACTTGTCATCTGCATTATTATGAGGCATTGGTTGTGATAAGCGTTATGTGCATTGACAAAGAATGAGTACTTAAGAGAATGTACCATTTCGAGGAACGTATCGCGCGCCGCGACGGATACTATATTTTGAGGGACGTATCGCGCGCCGCGATGGTTACTATTATCGAGGGTCGTGTCGTGCGCCACGACAGATGCATGGACAGATATGTCCCCATGGGTCCCAGACTGAGAGACAACGAGTGCTTATCACTAGGTCAGACATGCATCATTATACTTGACATTGCATTCAATTGCATTGCACATACTTATCATTAGTGAACTTGATATCGTGTTTTGCTGATCTTCTAATTACCTTTCTGTTGAACTTGTGATTGATCAATATTGAGCTTGTTATTGCGGATATGTAATTTGTTGAAGTATTGTTATTGAGGATATGTAATTTGTTAAAGTGTTGTTGTTGAGGATATGTAATTTGTCTAAGTGTTGTTGTTGAGCTACTTTCTATGTAAACTGTGAGTTGTTAGGTTGTGTTGATTTTAATGTAGGTTGAAGTTTTGGAGGTTCGATTAGAGGTGGTAGGAGTACCCACATTTTATTCCCTTAGCTTGTGTTTAGAGGTTTACTTGCTGAGTACCGTGTGGTTTCGTACCACCCCTTACTTTTTCAAATTTTTGTAGGTTATGAGCCTGGAGTTTTGTTGTACTTGTCATTCTCTCTTTTTCCGAGGTTGCTTGGAGATTTGTGAGGTAGATTTTTCCATCTCAACAGAGTTTCTTCTCCATAATTATGATCTTGTTCTATTCTAGAAACAAGCTCATTTGAGACTTGAGTTTTTCTTTGAAACAATTGTATTAGTTTAGAGGCTTGTACATGTGATTACCAGGTTTTGGATTTTTTTTATTAAGTTACTTATATTTTATTTCTGCACTTTATTGTAATGGTTGAGTTTTAGGCTGACTTGTCTTGGTGGGATAAGACGAGTGCCATCACGTCCATTTTTGGGGTCGTGACATCTTGACATACATCAATACAAGAAAACTATTAAAAAAAAAACTTGAAAGGATTTATGAAAACTTACCAGTTGGGAAAAGTGGTATTTCATTGAGAAAAGTGAAAAGAGAGTTTCTAGTTATGAGATAAAGAGACACATCCAAAGTAGAAAAACTATGATTTATTATTTTATAACTTATAAAATGAGTCTGAATGTTGTTAAGAATGTCCTACAGATCTGATTCGTTCAGACCTCTTCAAACCCATTAAGATATTTTTTAAAAAATAAAACAAATGAACTTAATTAACTGAATCTGAGTCATTCCGATTCAGACCTAAAAACCAAATGTACTTAATGGGCTGAATCTGAATGATTAAGATTCAAAACTCCATTAAATGCAAACAAATGAGACTCAAGTGTCCATCGTACTTCTTGATATGGAAGATGCGCAACTCCAATTTCTACAAAATTGTATATGACATAAGTTTAGGAATGGAATCATAGAATCGTATTGATAAATTATTACCTACATAGCAATAGATAATTGACGATTAGTTATGCAGTCTTGTACATCATGTGCATAAGCAAAAAGCTAAAATACAAACAGCCAGCATAATAACTGCAATCGATAGAAAAATTTATAATCTTTTTACAAATTCTAATCTATTCATTATCTTAATATACATATAAAATTTTGATCACTTTCTCTCACATCTCCACCATATAACAAAACTGAATCTCATACATTTAACTAATGTGAGACTTTCATATTGAACAATAATTTATCACCAAGTTTATATATTATGAAGCTAGAAATAGAAAAAAAAAAGTTCAGTGTCTATTTGGTCAAGAAATACAATTTTCTTTTTTCTTCGTTTTAAGGGTTTTCTCTAATTTTTTTCTTATTTATATGTAATAATAAAAACAATAAAAAAGTAAATATCTTTTAACTCTCTTAATTATATTAAATATATACAATGTTAGAAACTAAAGGGTCAATACTTTAAATTTCTTAAATGTAAAATTTAATGGGTCTTTATTTTCATTATTCCCACAAGTTTTTATTATCATAGACCCTAAAATAATTAATAGTCATATTCATCACATTATCTGTTATTTTATATTGTAGTTCAACAATAAATACATTAATGATTACATTAGCGTTTTAAGTTTTATGTTTTGTGTTATTATATTCATAATATTTGATTTGAAAAAATTAAGATGAAGTCTATTGAGTGATGATCTACTTGTGGGAGCGGATATTGATAACACTTTGAAAGATTGTGCAATGATTTCATGTCTTCTTACTGATTACAGTAGTAAGAATGATGTTGCATTATTTATTTTCTCGTATATTCTCTCAATAATTTCTTTTAAGTTTATAAGTTCTTTTGATTCAAAAAGTTACATATGTTTTTGTTAGAAGTCGCTAATAGACCGATAGATAAACAAATAGACAGATAAATATATAGATAAAAATTATAATATTTAATTTTAAAAAGATATATATTTTACCATTTTTAAGATCGCGCGAAGCACAAACTAGTTTACTCGTATATATATAGATGGGGAAAATATAATATCAAAATAATAATATAATAATTGAAATAAATGCTACTACAACAATATATATATATATATATATATATATATATATATATATATATATACACACACACATATATATATATGTGATAGACACTGTCCTAAAAAACTATTTCAACAGTGTGAAACTCCATCAACTACTATATATAGAGGAAAACATATTACACAATATAGCTTGGAGGTAAAGGGAGCATTACTTGGAGACAATGGAATTAAACTTTGGAGACAAAGTAGATTATACTTGGAAATAAATTTTATGACACAAACACATAAATCATAAATTTAATGACATAAGTGCTTATGTTACAAATTAATAGAGTTCAAAATATGTATTAAATTATTTTAAAA
Organism: Solanum lycopersicum; assembly: GCF_036512215.1. NCBI lineage: Eukaryota > Viridiplantae > Streptophyta > Magnoliopsida > Solanales > Solanaceae > Solanum > Solanum lycopersicum. The sequence goes on from NC_090811.1 coordinate 7,692,544, forward strand.
TATCCGACATATATAAACTTATTAAGCAAAATCTATATCTATACATATTAAATTTTAGTTTAAGTTATTTAAGTTTATCTCGTGGTTTCTTTTGAACTTGTATGTATGTCTTTTTATTTATTTATTTTCTATTTAAAAGTAAAAACATCGAAGAGCGGAAAAGAAAAAGAATATAACCTTAGTCCTAAGGAAATTTCTTATCTCCCTTATTTAGAAAAGAGAGTTTGAGTGGACGAACAATGCATTATTTAATTGTACAAGATGTTGGATAAATTGTACTGCATATTTGGAATTTATTTTTATTGAGGTGAGACACGTGTACTAGCATTTTTTTGGGGCCAAACCACGTGTCATTCTCATTTACCTACAATATTATACAGAGGTATAACTTTTCAAATTCATTTGGGTAGGTTTTTCATTTCTCCCTGATTCTGTCTCTATGATGTTTGCTCTGATGGTTATTTCGACTTTCAATTCTTTGAGATTCAGTAACTAAAATTTAGTATGTGTAAGTTTCTCTCTCTTTTGGATATAATTTTTACCTGAGATTTCTACATGCATGTTACTAAGAACTTGATTTGCACATGAATTGAGTTTCTTTTTTTATTTTTGTTATTAGACCGTCTCGCAAAATTTAAGATATCAACAATGCCCGTGTCTTAAATTTTTAAGTGGATTGTGCATCTAAATTGTTTGATAAAATGCCTCATTGTCAAAAAAAAAAAAAAGGATTGCCAGAAAGATTCACTAGAAGCTGATTTGGTTGTATTATATTAATTTGATTTTGTATGGTCCGGGGAGGATTGAGTGGACATAGACTTTAATCCTACCTCATTGAAATAGGGAGGCTACTTCGGAAAGACCAGTACCTCAAGTGACACATATAAAAGTTAAAATAAAATGCTTAATCATAGTTAGATATTTAGTGATGGAAATTTCATGTTGAGTCTTTAACATGTCATTTGATTGTGAATAAGCTCAACATTATCCCTTACTAGAATTTAGGTTTGGGTATTTTCCACTTCCTATTGATTTAAGTCTCAGAATATTAAAATTTATTTGAAAAAAAAATATGCAATACTTAAAAGATACTAGCATATTTTGATTGAAAATAAAAGAAAAAGACAACAATAATGAGTAAACAACGCAACTCATGTATTGCACTTTACTTGAAGTCCCATGATTTGTTTCTTCTTCGACACATGTCTACCTTTTTTCTTTTTATTTTCAAGTCTCATTTTTGTTTGCTCTGCTCTCTTCAATTCTTTTGAGTTCTATAATAATTAAAAGTGATCACAATTCGGTATGTGTATAACGACCTATTTAGTCGTTTTGAGCAGCATATTTTATTTCTGGAAAAACTGGCTGAGACGACGGATCCCACGACGGACCGTCATGGGGACGACGAACCGTCGAGGGGGTCTCGTTCCAAAATACTTAGAATTCTGAAATTTGGGTACTGAAATCGACTCTCTGAACTTTGTGACGAAATGGCAGGACGGACCGTCGTGGACACGACGGACCGTCACACATCTTCCACAGAAATTTAGTCTCTGAACTTTACGACGACTCAGCAGGACGGACCGTCACAGGCTGCGTAATCCCAGGCTGGGTCGAATTTCTTTAAATGTTTTAAGGGACGTTTTGGACTATAACTGCTATAATTATAAATTTAGTGGGTTAATGTTAATAATTTAACTACTTGAGGGTTAAAAGGGATAACCTTGAATTAATTAATGGGTTAAATACATCATCTTTCATAATTAATTATATGCTAATTAGGGTAAAAGAAAGAGGGTCTGAATAAGAAAAAGAAAAGAACAGAAAGAGAGGAAGAAACGATCGAGACAGAGAGGAATGAAGAGGAAAGCAAAGATCTTGGGGAAATTGCTTGCTTGATCACGAATCTTCGGTGGAGGTAGGTTATGGTTTTTATACTATTCGTAGTTAACTCTTAATAGCGAATGATATGTGTTGGGTTGTATTGTAAAGTCTTCTATATGCTTAATTGTATGCTTGCATGAATGTGATTATATAATTGTGATGAAATAAGCATGATGAAGCTATTGAATCCCAAATCTTGAAAACCCCTTGTTAATGATGATGCCTTGGTATAAAAGAAGGTTTGATGAACTAAAGTAATGAGATTGATGATACCTTGGTATAAAAGAAGGCTTGATGAACTAAAGTGATGAGATTGATGAGATTGATGATGCCTTGGTATAAAAGAAGGCTTGATGAATTAATAGAATGAGATTAGTGGATCGGGTGTCACGAACCGACACGTAGAATTAGGGGATCGGATGTCACGAATCGACACGTAGAATTAGGGGATCGGGTGTCACGAACCGACACGTAGAATTAGGGGATCGGGTGTCACAAACCGACACGTAGAATTAGGGGATCAGGTGTCACGAACCGACACGTAGAATTAGGGGATCAGGTGTGACGAACCAACACATAGAACTAGGGGATCGGAGTGTCACGTTCCGACACATAGTAGTAGGGGAGCGGAGTGTCACGTACCGACACAAGAATAAAGGTGATGAATCTTGAAAGATGTTAATATACTCAATCTAATGAACCTAATTCCCAAATGAGTATGGTATTGAGGCTTGAGTCCTTATGTGTGAACTTGGCGGTACTTATTAACGATTATAGTACTTGTTGTTGCTACATGTTGAGTAATGTAGTTGATTTTATATTATTACTTGATATATATTGTTTTCTATTTTGAGTTGGCCGATGATATCTACTCAGTACCCGTGTTTTGTACTGACCCCTACTTGTATGTTTCTTTCTTTGTTATTTGTGGAGTGCAGCAAACGTGCCGTCGTCTTCAACTCAACCGCAACTCTAGCCAGTCTTCATTACACAGGATTTCAGGGTGAGCTAGCGCTTCTAGCTTGGACTGGATCTATTTCTTCATGTCTCGATGCGTTGAAGTTCCGGCATGGACTAGCTTTTTGTTTATTCTAGCTTCCTAGATACTCTTAGCTTTAGTAATTTGAGGATAGATGTTCTTGTGATGATGACTTCCAGATTTTGGGGATAATAATAAGTATTTGAGTTTTTAGAAGTTATTTGATTTATTTTGTTAATGAGTTTTTAAGTCTTCCGCAATGTATTTAGTTCATTATGTTTGAAATGATGGGGTTTAGATTGGTTGGTTCGATCACATAGGAGGATAAATGTGGGTGCCACTCACGACCCGATTTGGGTCGTGACAAACTTGGTATCAGAGCATTAGGTTCGTTGGTCTCATCACACAAGAACGAGTCTAGTATAGTCTTAAGGAACGGTAGAGGGATGCCTTTACTTTTCTTTGAGAGGCTATAAGACATTAGGAAAATTCCATTCTTTCTTTCTTTCTTTCGTGCTATTACTTGGGTCCAATTGGTATCTAGGTGATACAAATTGGTATCTGACCATCTTCACTCTATTCCGCAGATGGTTATAACTAGAGCAACGACTGCGCCAACACCAACACCGGTAAGACAAGAAGCGTCTGAGCCAGCCACTGGGGCTGTAGCTCGAAGAGGAGTAGTGGAAAGAGGCCGTGGAAGAGGTCGTGGGAGGACGTCCTCTAGAGGAAGAGGACAAGAACCTAACCCATCTGATACTAGGGTGGTGACTCCTCCACCGACTGAGGAAGTGGTAAGAGAGGGTGAGGAAGGGGAGAATGAACAAGTACAGAATGAGGGATTGCCACCCCAACCTACCCCAGAGATGATCAATCAGGTTCTTGCTTAGCTTAGCGGGTTATCTGATCAGGGCCAGACACCTCCAGTGTTTTCTGCACCAGCACCTCAAGTTCCGGAGGTACAACATGCAGCTACTGTGGTTCCCCGCATGGACGCCTCATTGGAAATAGGCACGTTTTCTCGTCTAACTATAGGGCCTATAATGACAAATGATCAGCATGAACTTTTTAGTAAGTTCTTGAAATTGAAACCTCCAGTCTTCAAGGGTGCTGAATCTGAGGATGCCTATGATTTTTTGGTTGACTGTCATGAGCTACTACACAAGATGGGTATAGTAGCACAGTTTGGTGTTGAGTTTGTGACTTATCAGTTTCAAGGGAACGCCAAAATGTGGTGCCGGTCACATGTTGAGTGTCAACCAACAGAGGCACCACCTATGACTTGGGCATCATTCTCTAGCTCGTTTATGGAGAAGTATATCCCCCGGACTTTGAGGGATAGGAAAAGAGATGAGTTCTTGAGCCTAGAGCAAGGTAGGATGTCGGTTACTGCATATGAGGCTAAGTTTCGTTCATTATCCAGGTATGCCACCCAACTTTGTTTCAGTCCACAAGAGCAGATTTGCCGTTTTGTAAAGGGGTTGAGGTCAGAATTGCGGATTTCAGCCTTACAGGTAGCGGCTACGGCAAAATACTTTCAAGAAGTGGTAGATTTCGTGATAGAGGTGGAAGGAGTGAAGCCAGATGACTTCACCATGGCATCGACATCAAAAAGGTTTCAAAAGGGAGGTGAGTTTAATGGTTCTTACTCTAGAGGACAGGGTTCAGGAGGTTACTCAGTTCGACCTATTCAGTCTTCACTACAGACTGTAGTTGGGGGTCCACCTCAGACCGGTCAACACTTCTATGAGAGACCTATGCTTGACTCTAGAGAGTGTTATGGATGTGGGGAGACTGGACATATTAGGAGGAATTGTCCAAAACAGAGTTATAGACCCCCAATAGCTAGAGGTAGAGGCCGTTATTCTGGAGGACGTGGTGGCCGAGGTAATGGTGGTCACCAAAACGGCCGGGGTGATGGGCAAACTAGAGCCACTACAGCACAACATAGTAGGGGCAACGGGCAGATAGGTGATAGGGCCCATTGTTACGCTTTCCCCGGGCGGTCAGAAGCGGAGACATCAGATGCTGTTATGACAGGTAATCTTTTGGTTTGTGATTGCATGGCTTCAGTATTGTTTGATCCTGGATCCACATTTTCTTATGTATCTTCCTCATTTGCTAATGGTCTTAATTTACATTATGAATTGCTTGACATGCCTATTCGTGTTTCTACTCCGGTGGGTGAGTATGCGATAGTTGAAACAGTATATAGGTCTGGTCTGGTGACTTTTGTGGGGAGCAATACTTATGTAGACTTGGTTATCTTAGAAGTGGTTGATTTTGATGTAATTCTGGGTATGACTTGGCTTTCTCCAAATTTTGCGTTCTTGGATTGTAATGCTAAAACTGTGACGTTAGCCAAGCCTGGGACAGATCCGTTAGTGTGGGAGGGTGACTACACTTCCAATCCGGTTCGTATCATCTCCTTTCTTCGTGCTAAAAAAATGGTTAGTAAGGCTTGTTTAGCGTTCTTGGAACATCTCAGGGATGATACTACCCAAGTACCTCCAATTGAGTCGGTTTCGATAGTTCGTGAGTTTTTAGATGTGTTTCCCGCAGACCTTCCGGGTATGCCACTAGATAGAGATATTAACTTCTGCATTGATCTTGAACCGGGTACTCGCCCCATTTCTATACCCCCTTATAGGATGGCTCCCGCTGAGTTAAGAGAGTTAAAAGCCCAACTTCAAGAGTTGTTAAGCAAAGGCTTCATTAGACCAAGTGCATCTCCTTGGGGTGCTCCGGTGTTATTTGTGAAGAAGAAGGATGGGAGTTTTCGGATGTGCATAGACTATCGGCAGTTGAACAAGGTAACTATTAAGAACAAGTATCCCATTCCACGCATAGATGACTTGTTCGATCAGTTACAAGGTGCTTGTGTCTTCTCTAAGATTGACTTGAGATCCGGTTATCATCAATTGAAAATACGAGCAACGGATGTGACAAAGACTGCTTTTCGGACCAGGTATGGGCATTACGAATTTGTAGTGATGTCTTTTGGTCTTACGAATGCCCCTACTGCTTTCATGAGCTTGATGAACGGGATTTTTAAGCCATATCTGGATCTCTTTGTGATTGTATTTATTGATGATATATTGGAATACTCAAAGAGCAAGAAGGAACATGAGGAGCACTTGAGAAGTGTATTGGAAATGTTGAGGGAGAAAAAGCTTTATGCCAAATTCTCCAAGTGTGAGTTTTTGCTAGATGCAGTGTCGTTCTTGGGGCATGTGGTTTCTAAGGATTGGGTGATGGTGGATCCTTCTAAGATTGAGACAGTGAAGAATTGGGTAAGACCTACTAATGTGTCAGAAATAAGGAGCTTTGTTGGTTTAGCTAGCTATTACCGTCGATTTGTCAAGGGATTCTCTTCCATTGCTTCCCAATAGACGAACTTGACTAAACAGAATGTTCCATTTGTATGGTCCGAAGAATGTGAGGAAAGATTTCAGAAACTCAAGACCTTGATGACTACTGCACCTATCCTTACCTTGCCAGTAGAGGGTAAAAATTTCATTGTCTATTGTGATGCATCCTATTCGGGTTAGGGTGCAGTACTAATGCAAGAGAAGAACGTAATTGCTTATGCTTCAAGGCAATTAAAAGTGCACGAACGTAATTATCCGACCCATGATTTGGAGTTGGCTGCGGTAGTGTTTGCATTAAAGCAATGGAGGCACTATCTATATGGAGTTAAGTGTGAAGTGTACATAGATCATCGTAGCCTACAGTATGTCTTTACTCAAAAAGATTTGAATTTGAGACAGAGGATATGGATGGAACTACTGAAAGACTACGATATCACTATCTTGTATCATCCGGGAAAGGCTAATGTTGTGGCAGATGCCTTAAGTAGAAAGGCAGGGAGCATGGGAAGTCTAGCCCACTTGCAAGTTTCTAGACGTCCATTGGCTAGAGAGGTTCAAACTCTGGCTAATGACTTTATGAGGTTAGAAGTAAATGAGAAGGGAGGATTGTTGGCTTGTGTGGAGGCGAGATCTTCTTTTCTTGACAAGATCAAGGGAAAACAGTTTGATGATGAGAAACTAAGCCGAATTCGGGATATGGTGTTGCGAGAAGAGGCTAAAGAAGCAATAATGGATGAGGAAGGTGTTTTGAGGATTAAGGGAAGGGTATGTGTGCCCCGTGTTGATGATTTGATCCACACTATTCGTACAGAGGCTCATAGTTCCGGATATTCTATACATCCTGGTGCAACCAAGATGTACCGTGGCCTAAAGCAACATTTTTGTTGGAGTAGAATGAAGCGTGACATTGTGGAGTTTGTTGCCAAATGTCCGAATTGTCAGCAAGTAAAATATGAACACCAGATGCCCGGAGGAACACTTCAGAGAATGCCCATTCCTGAATGGAAGTGGGAGAGAATTGCAATGGACTTCGTGGTTGGTCTTCCAAAGACATTAGGGAAGTTTGTCTCTATTTGGGTAATCGTTGATAGGTTAACTAAGTCTGCTCACTTCATTCCAGTCAAGGTGACCTACAATGCAGAGAAGTTAGCCAAAATCTATATCTCAGAAATCGTTCGATTGCATGGAGTTCCGCTCTCCATCATATCAGATAGAGGTACGCAGTTTACTTCTAAGTTTTGGAGAACATTGCATGCTGAATTAGGTACTAGGATGGACCTTAGTACTGCATTTCACCCTCTGACCGATGGTCAGTCTGAGCGAACATTCAAGTGTTGAAGGATATGCTTCGTGCATGTGTGATAGAATTTGGAGGTCATTGGGACAACTTCTTACCCTTAGCAGAGTTCTCATACAACAATAGCTATCACTCAAGTATTGATATGGCTCCATTCGAGGCATTGTATGGGAGAAGATGTAGGTCTCCCATTGGTTGGTTTGATGCATTTGAGGTTAGACCCTGGGGTACTGATCTTTTGAGGAATTCATTAGAGAAGGTGAAATCTATTCAAGAAAAGCTTTTAGCGGCTCAAAGCAGGCAAAAAGAATATACAGATCGAAAGGTTAGAGACTTGGAGTTCATGGAGGGTGAGCAAGTCTTGCTCAAGGTTTCACCCATGAAAGGGGTGATGCGGTTTGGAAAGAGAGGTAAGCTAAGCCCAAGGTATATTGGACCATTTGAAGTACTTAAGCGAGTAGGGGAGGTGGCTTATGAATTAGCCTTACCCCCAGGGTTGTCCGGAGTGCATCCGGTATTTCATGTGTCTATGTTGAAAAGATACCATGGGGATGGAAATTACATCATTCGTTGGGATTCGGTTCTTCTCGATGAGAATTTGACTTATGAGGAGGAGCCTATTGCCATTCTAGATAGAGAAGTTCGCAAGTTGAGATCAAGGGAGATTGCATCCATCAAAGTTCAATGGAAGAATCGACCAGTTAAAGAGTCCACGTGGGAGAAAGAAGCTGATATGCGAGAAAGATACCCACACCTGTTTACAGATTAAGGTACTCCTTTTCGCCCTTGTTTTTCTTCTTGTGATCGTTCGGGGACGAACGATCGGTAAATTGGTATCTATTGTAATGACCTGTTTAGTCGTTTTGAGCAGCAAATTTTATTTCTGGAAAAAGTGGCTGAGACGACGGATCCAACGACGGACCGTCATGGGCACGACAGACCGTCGAGGGGGTCTCGTTCCAAAACACTTAGAATTCTGAAATTTGGGTACTGAAATCGACTCTCTGAACTTCGTGACGGAATGGCAAGACGGACCATCGTGGACACGACGGACCGTCACACATCTTCCACAGAAATTTAGTCTCTGAACTTTACGACGACTCAGCAGGACGGACCGTCACAGGCTGCGTAATCTCAGGCTGGGTCGGATTTCTTTAAATGTTTTAAGGGACATTTTCGACTATTCCAGCTATAATTATAAATTTAGTGGGTTAATGTTAATAATTTAACTACTTGAGGCTTAAAAGGGATAACCTTGAATTAATTAATGGGTTAAATTCATCATCTTTAATACTTAATTATATGCTAATTAGGGTAAAAGAAAGAGGGTTTGAATAAGAAAAAGAAAAGAACAGAAAGAGAGGAAGAAACGATCGAGACAGAGAGGAATGAAGAGGAAAGCAAAGATCATGGGGAAATTGCTTGCTTGATCACGAATCTTCGGTGGAGGTAGGTTATGGTTTTTATACTATTCGTAGTTAACTCTTAATAGCGAATGATATGTGTTGGGTTGTATTGTAAAGTCTTCTATATGCTTAATTGTATGCTTGCATGAATGTGATTATATAATTGTGATGAAATAAGCATGATGAAGCTATTGAATCCCAAATCTTGAAAACCCCTTGTTAATGATGATGCCTTGGTATAAAAGAAGGTTTGATGAACTAAAGTAATGAGATTGATGATGCCTTGGTATAAAAGAAGGCTTGATGAACTAAAGTGATGAGATTGATGAGATTGATGATGCCTTGGTATAAAAGAAGGCTTGATGAATTAATAGAATGAGATTAGTGGATCAGGTGTCACGAACCGATACGTAGAATTAGGGGATCGGGTGTCACGAACCGACACGTAGAATTAGGGGATCGGGTGTCACGAACCGACACGTAGAATTAGGGGATTGGGTGTCACAAACCGACACGTAGAATTAGGGGATCGGGTGTCACAAATCGACACGTAGAATTAGGGGATCGGGTGTGACGAACCGACACGTAGAACTAGGGGATCAGAGTGTCACGTTCCGACACATAGTAGTAGGGGAGAGGAGTGTCACGTACCGACACAAGAATAAAGGTGATGAATCTTGAAAGATGTTAATATACTCAATCTAATGAACCTAATTCCCAAATGAGTATGGTATTGAGGCTTGAGTCCTTATGTGTGAACTTGGCGGTACTTATTAACGATTATAGTACTTGTTGTTGCTACATGTTGAGTAATGTAGTTGATTTTATATTATTACTTGATATATATTGTTTTCTATTTTGAGTTGGCCGATGATATCTACTTAGTACCCGTGTTTTGTACTGACCCCTACTTGTATGTTTCTTTCCTTGTTATTTGTGGAGTGCAGCAAACGTGCTGTCGTCTTCAACTCAACCGCAACTCTAGCCAGTCTTCATTACACCGGATTTCAGGGTGAGCTAACGCTTCTAGCTTGGACTGGATCTTCTTCTTCATGTCTCGATGCCTTGAAGTTCCGGCATGGACTAGCTTTTTGTTTATTCTAGCTTCCTAGATACTCTTAGCTTTAGTAATTTGAGGATAGATGTTCTTGTGATGATGACTTCCAGATTTTGGGGATAATAATAAGTGTTTGAGTTTTTAGAAGTTATTTGATTTATTTTGTTAATGAGTTTTTAAGTCTTCCGCAATGTATTTAGTTCATTATGTTTGAAATGATGAGGTTTAGATTGGTTGGTTCGCTCACATAGGAGGATAAATGTGGGTGCCACTCACAGACCGATTTGGGTCGTGACAATGTGGGCCTTAGATTCCTAAACTTTTGAATATAGATTATAGCTTAAGATTTCTAAGTGAATTGTGGAAATATAGTATTTGGTGTTATGTCTGAGTCATTTTATATGGAGTACTTGATTGTTTCTTTCCTTCTTGTGTTGCAGCGAGGAAATTTGTTCATCATATTGGCTGTTATGCCTTCCATACGTTAAAGGTATGAATGTAATTGAATTTTCGACAGGTAAAGTATCTTTTTCCTTTCTTTCTTTGTAATTTTAGTGGATTTGTCCTTGCTATTGTTCTTGCTCTCAAGTTTCAAGGGTGTTTGCATTTTTGTTGCTGCGTGTTGAAGCTGTAGATATTTGAATGTCATTGGAAATGATAAGACAAAGGAATAGGTGATGATACTAATTTCATTTTTGTATTTTTTTCCCGACACATCTCTGATTTTTTTATCCTTTGAATGTATATACTTATTCTTTGTGTTGCACATATTGTCTTTGTCTAATGAATTATCTGTATGCTCGGAACATATATTGCATGATAACATTTTAAATTAGGTTTTTTTAATAGTAATGTCACTCTTCCTCAATACTATAAAAACTAAAGAAAATCAAGTGATACTTCTAATAAAGTGGAACAATGTCACATTGGAGAAGAAAATAGTATGTTTAGAAATAAAGAGAATAAGAATAAAAAATGGTAATTTACTCATAAAGTGGTTATGGAGATATATTGTGAAAGAAGAGACACTTTAGAGAAGGGTGATTATAAAAGTATGAAGTAAAAAAAGATGAATGGTGCATAAATAAGTTATGGAGCAATTTGAAAATGATGTATGGAAAGCATATAAGAAGAATGTGGATTTTTTTGAACTAATGTCTTGAGGGTCGTTTAGGCGCATCTAGAGAGGGTGTATGAGCGATATCTCTTTGTGTGACTTAAGTGAATCTTAGGAAGGCTTTGAGTGAGAAGATTACATGCTAAAGGGTGTATGCTTTGTTTCAGATGATGAAAGCAAAATAGTATTTTGGCACGACAACTGATGAGGTCACCTACTTTTATTTTGAGTTCTTACGGATTCAATTCCTTTACGATTAAAAGACGTTTGATATACGTAAAAATTAATACTTTTGGATGCTTTCTTGCTTTTATAATTATAACTCGACTTTTCTAATGTGGCAGAAAGCAACCAAGGTTTAGAGACAAAACAACAAGCAGACTATGGGAAAGGTTGATTTCAGATTCTCTTAATTTTCAAGTCCTTTAGGTACAATTTCATGGTGCGTAAATAAAACATAAAGAAAAAGGGCAACTGCGACATTTTATTGTTGTTAGCATTGGTAGCTAAATACATGTGAATCTGAGAAGAAAATGTTGACTGTGCGAGGATTATGAGATAAAAGCACATTCTTATGTTTCTTAAAGCTAAAATCAAAAAACAATTGCTGATTTACACGTTTCAAGATGAAGCAAACTCAAAGCCCCGTTCCTATTCTTACTGTTGATAAATGTCTATTATAGTGTGTAACATCATAACCATGAAAATTAAAAGAAATGCAGTATATTGTTCATTTATGCTATTCTTACATCTAGATTGGGAAAAAAAACTATGCTACTTCTATTTCACTGTACTTTTCATTTAATATGAGCTAGAAGGAGATGATCTACGTGAAATTAGCAGACAACCAATTGAGTTCAATAATCAAGTTAGCTATGTCTAAGATTTGAGAATTAAATGAGCAATTCTGTTAGTCGTTATTGGTGTTAATATTATTTTTCATGTATGGAAGCCTAATTGTCTCAAGAATAACACCAGTGTATATAGTTATGTTGTTATACGTGCAAACAAACAATTATTTCCTTAATTGAGGGTTGGAGTAAATACCTTAGCTAAATTTTACAATTTAAATTTGATTTATCATTTTTAGCCCTGTAGTTGAATTCACCTTTACGAAGCGCGGTAGCTAATGTGGTGATATTTCATTGACTGTACTTTATTTGCTCTATTGTGGCATCTATCACTGATCAACTTTTGTACAAAATCAACTTTTTCTTGCGTCAATCATATCAACATATGCAATTTAATCTTAATTTTTTTCCTACTTTTGAACAATTTTTTTTAATTATTGTTTGCTGCTATCCTTTATCATCAAATAATTATGCACAAAAACCACAACTTAAAATATAAAAATATAAAATGTTGGGCCCGTGCTAGCACGGTCCGTTCCAATCTAGTGATACTAGATGCGTGAGTTCGTGTTAGCACAGTCTCAACATATATTACTTATTTTATTGTAGTTTATGTGATACGAATAAAATTTAGAGAATTATTCAATTTTTTAATATATAGCTTTCTTCTAAAATAAGTTTTGAATTATTATAATGTATAAAATTCATACAATTTTAAATAATATGTTATTTTAGTTTTAAATAATGTGGCACGAATAATGTTTAAATTGTCTTAATTGTAGTATTTTTTAAATATATTGACATGTTTTTTACTAATAATATTAATGATCTAATATTAACATTAGAAATATAAAAGGGATTTACAGATAATAGAGAAATAAAATAACTAAACGTATTACTTATTAAGTAGTGCTTAATTGGTATGAATTTATATATATATATATATATATATATATATATATATATATATATATATATATATATATATATATATATATATATATATATATATATATATAAGGTTTTCTTAAATAATAATAATAATTAATAATTTTAACCATATAGAACAAATAATTGATGACATTTAATTTTTTTTTTTGTATAAGATGGAATATAAGATAGAAGATGAAATAACTAAAATATGACTACGAAGTATATTTACGTAAATACAAAAAATTTCTTTTTAATAAACACTCAATTAAATAAATGATGCAACAATGAAATATCATTAATAAATACATAAATAAAAACAAGTGAACATTGAACTGGGTCCAAAAAAGGGTAAATATAAATAAGTTAATTGATATAAAAAGAGGAATAAATAAGTGATGTTGTTCTCTTCTGAACTTGGGACCATGAGCATTTAATGTCATGCTACAACCACTATGCCAAGCAACTGAAGATGATGAAGAGCACAAAGGTGAAGCACATATGTTGACGATCAACTCCGTGCTCAAGATTCTTCAGCATATTAGTTAAGTAACATCAAATTCAACTTGGATATTGACGATCAACTGCGTGCTCAAGCCTGTTTAACATATTAGTTAAGTAATATCAAATCCAATTTAGATATTGACTGAGTGATTTTGATTTATTTAATTCATAAAATTGAGATAACAATTCCAAATTTTGCGTAGGACTTATCATCTTCTACACTATTTAATAATGTATTTCAAAAATATATATATATATATATGTGTGTTCACATAAACATCATAAATATTGCATCATTATGAATAGTAATTTGTCTAGCTGGACACTTATACATCTTTAAAATACACTATTAAATAGTGCAGTATGTAATAAGTCCTGCCAAACATTTGAAACTGTTACAACAATCTCGATCATGACACTGTAACACTTAATATATATTACTTCTTTTATTTTAATTTTTGTAATACAAATATAATTTAAAGTCAACTAAATTTTCATATATTTTAGAAATATCCTTAAAATGGTAATTGTTATAATTATTGGCATCTTTTATGAACTTTTTACCTAATATAAATTATTCCTTTTTCTTTTTGTCCCAATTTATATAAATGAAATTTCGAGAGCCATTCAATTTTTATATGTTTTTTATATCAATTGTTATTATTATGAATTATAATGTAAAAATATATATTGCTTCATCCGTCTAATTTACTTGACAAACGTAAAATTTAGAGGTTCAATCAATTTCTTTTTGATATTTTAAATAAAAACAAAGAGAAGTATTGAAAATGGTCTGGTTGTAGCCATTAAAAAACAGTGAAATAATATATTAATATTTCTACAAGTTTTGGTATAAATTTTTGAAATAGAATTAGCAAAGGAAAAAAACAATTTAGAATTCTTCAAAAAAATATATGTACTATCCATGAAAAGAAATAATGAAGATTTAAACCACTTTATCCGTGAAATCAAAGAAGAATGATGATATATACATATATATATATACACACACATATATATATATAGATATAGATATATATATATATATATATATATATATATATATATATATATATTTTAAACAAGAAAAAAATCATCTCAATTAACAATTCAATAAAATGAAAGGGAAAACTTTGAATTGGATATGACTTAGGCTACTGTGTGATAAAATATAAAAGAGAAATTGTAACGACCTATTTAGTCGTTTTGAGCAGCAGATTTTATTTCTGGAAAAACTGGCTAAGTCGACGGATCCCACGACGAACCGTCATGGGCACGACGGACCGTCGTGGGGGCCTTGTTTCAAAACACTTAGAAATTCTGAAAAATGGGTACTGAAATCGACACTCTGAACTTCGTAACGGAATGGCAGGACGGACCGTCACAGGCGTGACGGACCGTCACAAACTCTTAAGAGAATTGAGTCTCTGAATTCTGTGACGGAGCAGCAGGACGGACCGTCGCAGGCACGACGGCCCGTCACAAGCTGCGTAATCCCAGGCTGGGTCGGATTTCTGTAATTATTTTAAGGGGCGTTTTGGACAATTCCGGCTTATAATTATAAAGTCAGTGGTTTAATGTTAATAAGTCTAATTACTTGGGGGTTAAAAGAGGTAACCTAGAGTAAATTAGTGGGTTATTATTGCCATCTTTTATTCTTAATTATATGCTAATTAGGGTAAAAGAAAGAGGGTTTGAATAAAGAAAATAGAAAGAACAAAGAGAGAGAGAGAGAGGATCGAACGAGAAGAGGAAAACATAAAGCTTTGGGGAATTTGCTTGCTTGATCACTAATCTTCGGTGGAGGTAGGTTATGGTTTTTTTATACTATTCATAGTAAACTCTTAATAGCGAATGATATGTATTGGGTAGTGTTGTAAACCCTTCTATATGCTTAATTATGTGTTTGCATGTTGTGATTATATAATTGTGATAAAATAAGCATGATGAAGCTATTGAATCCTATATCTTGAAAAAGAAACCCTAATCTACTTTGTTAATGATGATGCCTTAGTATAAAAGAATGCTTGATGAATGAAAGTAGTGAGATTAGGGGATCGGGTGCCACGTTCCGGTACCAGGATAGTATATGAGGATCGAAGTATCACGTTCCGACACCAGGATAGAACATGGATCGGGTGCCACGTTCCGACACCAGGATAGAATATGGATCGGGTGCCACCTTCCGGTACCAGGATAGTATATGAGGATCGGAGTGTCACGTTCCGACACCAGGATAGAATATGGATCGGGTGCCACGTTCCGGTACCAGGATAGTATATGAGGATCGGAGTGTCACGTTCCGACACCAGGATAGAATATGGATCGGGTGCCACGTTCCGGTACCAGGATAGTATATATATGGATCAGGTGTCACGTTCCGACACCAGGATTAGTAAAGAGAATGAATCTTGAAATATGTTGATATACTCAATTTAATGAACCTAATTCCCAAATGAGTATAATGGGGAGGCGTGAGTCCTCATTGATGAGCTTGGTGTTGCGACCAAGGGTTATGGTAATTGTAAATGCCGCATGTTGAGTACTGTAGTTGATTTTATGATATTATCTGATATATACTGTATTCTATTTTGAGTTGGCCAATGATATCTACTCGGTACCTGTGTTTTGTACTGACCCCTACTTGTATGTTTTCTGTTTGATTATTTGTGGAGTGCAGCAAACGTGCCGTCGTCTTCAACTCAACCGCAACTCTAGCCAGTCTTCATTACTCCGGATTTCAGGGTGAGCTAATGCTTCTAGCTTGGACTGGATCTTCCTCTACATGTCTCGATGCCTTGAAGTTCCGGCATAGACTAGCTTTTTATGTATTTTAGCTTCTTAGATACTCTTAGATTAGTAATTTTGAGGATAGATGTTCTTGTGATGATGACTTCCAGATTTTGGGGATAATAAATGTTGTTGAGTTTTTAGAAGTTATTTAATTGATTTTCATTAATGAGTTTAAGCCTTCCGCATTATTTTCTGTTATTATTGGTAAACGATTGGGGTTAGATTGGTTGGTTCCTCACATAGTAGGATAAGTGTGGGTGCCAGTCGCGGCCCGATTTGGGTCGTGACAAACTTGGTATCAGAGCATTAGGTTCATTGGTCTCATCACACAAGAACGAGTCTAGTAGAGTCTTAAGGAACGGTAGGGGGAGGCCTTTACTTTTCTTTGAGAGGCTATAAGACTTTAGGAAAATTCCATTCTTTCTTTCTTTCTTTCGTGCTATTACTTGGGTCCAATTGGTATCTAGGTGATACAAATTGGTATCTGACCATCTTCACTCTATTTCGCAGATGTTTAGAACTAGAGCAACGACTGCGTCAAAACATCGGCAAGACAAGAAGCGTCTGAGCCAGCCACTGGGGCTGTAGCTCGAGGAAGAGTAGCGGCAAGAGACCGTGGTAGAGGTCGTGGGAGGACGTCCTCTAGAGGAAGAGGACGAGCACCTAGCCCATCTGATACTAGGGCGGTGACTCCTCCACCGGCTGAAGAAGTAGTAATAGAGGGTGAGGAAGGGGAAACTGAGCAAGTGCAGAATGAGAAACTACCACCCCAACCTACCCCAGAGATGATAAATCAGGTTCTTGCTTATCTTAGTGGGTTATCTGATCAAGGCCAGACACCTCCAGTGTTTTCTCCACCAGCACCTCAGGCTCCGGAGGTACAACATGCGGCTACTATGGCTCCCCGCATGGATGCCTCATTGGAAATAGGCACGTTTCTTCGTTTGACTACAGGGCCAATAATGACAAATGATCAGCATGAAATTTTTAGTAAGTTCATGAAATTGAAACCTCCAGTCTTCAAGGGTGCTGAATCTGAGGATGCTTATGATTTTCTGGTTGACTGTCATGAGCTACTACACAAGATGGGTATAGTAGAACGGTTTGGTGTTGAGTTTGTGACTTATCAGTTTCAAGGGAACGCCAAAATGTGGTGGCGGTCACATGTTGAGTGTCAACCAACAGGGCACCACCTATGACTTGGGCATCATTCTCTAGCTTGTTTATGGAGAAGTATATCCCCCGAACTTTGAGGGATAGGAAAAGAGATGAGTTCTTGAGCCTAGAGCAAGGTAGGATGTCGGTTACTGCATATGAGACTAAGTTTCGTGCATTATCCAGGTATGCCACCCAACTTTGTTTCAGTCCACAAGAGCGGATTCACCGTTTTGTGAAGGGGTTGAGGTCAGAATTACGGATTTCAGCCTTGCAGGTAGCGGCTACGGCAAAATCTTTTCAAGAAGTGGTAGACTTCGTGATAGAGGTAGAGGGAGTGAAGCCAGATGACTTCACTATGGAAACGACATCAAAGAGGTTTCGAAAGGGTGGTGAGTTTAATGGTTCTTACGCTAGAGGACAGGGTTCAGGAGGTTACTCAGTCCGACCAATTCAGTTTTCACTACAGACTGTAGTTGGGGGTATACCTCAGACCGGTCAACATTTCTCTGAGGTTGGAGGTTATTCCCAGACTTTGTCATTCTCACAGAGACCAACGCTTGAATCCAGAGAATGTTATTGATGTGGGGAGACTGGACACATCAAGAGGTATTGTCCAAAACAGAATTACAGACCTCCCATAGTCAGAGGTAGAGGTGGTCATGGAAGAGGCAGTAATTCTGGAGGACGTAGTGGTCGAGGTAATAGTGGTCACCAAAACGGCCGGAGTGATGGGAAAACTGTAGCCACTACAGCACAACATGGTAGGGGCAACGGACAAACAGGTGACAAGGCCCATTGTTACGCTTTCCCTGGGCGGTCAGAAGCGGAGACATCAGATGCTGTCATCACAGGTAATCTTTTGGTTTGTGATTGCATGGATTTTGTATTATTTGACCCTGGATCCACATTTTCATATGTATCTTCCTCATTTGCTACTGGTCTTAAATTAAATTGTGAATTGCTTGACATGCCTATTCGTGTTTCTACTCCGGTGGGTGAGTTCGTGATAGCTGAGAAGGTGTATAGGTCTTGTCCTGTGACTTTTATGGAGAGCAATACTTATGTAGACTTGGTTATCTTAGAAATGGTTGACTTTGATGTAATTCTTGGTATGACTTGGCTTTTCCCAAATTTTGCAATCTTGGATTGTAATGCCAAAACTGTGACGTTAGCCAAGCCTGGGACAGATCCGTTAGTGTGGGAGGGTGACTACACTTCCAATCCGGTTCGTATCATCTCCTTTCTTCGTGCTAAGAGAATGGTTAGTAAAGGGTGTTTAGCTTTCTTGGCACACCTCAGGGATGACACTACCCAAGTACCTTCAATTGAGTCGGTTTTGGTAGTCTGTGAGTTTCTGGATGTGTTCCCTGCAGATCTTCTTGGTATGCCACCAGATAGGGATATTGACTTTTGCATTGATCTTGAACAGGGTACTCGCCCCATTTCTATACCCCCTTATAAAATGGCTCCCACGGAGTTAAGAGAGTTAAAGGCACAACTTCAAGAGTTGCTAAGCAAAGGCTTTATTAGACCAAGTGCATCTCCTTGGGGTGCTCCGGTATTATTTGTGAAGAAAAAGGATGGGAGTTTTCGGATGTGCATAGACTACAGACAGTTGAACAAGGTAACTATTAAGAACAAGTATCCCATTCCTCGCTGTGATGACTTGTTCGATCAGTTACAAGGTGCTTGTGTCTTCTCTAAGATTCACTTGAGATTCGGTTATCATCAATTGAAAATACGAGCAACGGATGTGCCAAAGACTGCTTTTCGGACCAGGTATGGGCATTACGAATTTGTAGTGATGTCTTTTGGTCTTATGAATGCCCCTGCTGCTTTCATGATCTTGATGAACGGGATTTTTAAGCCATATTTGGATCTCTTTGTGATCGTATTTATTGATGATTTACTGATATACTCAAAGAGCAAAAAAGAACATGAGGAGCATTTGAGAATGGTACTGGAAATGTTAAGGGAGAAGAAGCTCTATGCCAAATTCTCCAAGTGTGAGTTTTGGCTAGATTCAGTGTCATTCTTGGGCACGTGGTTTCTAAGGATGGGGTGATGGTGGATCCTTCTAAGATTGAGACAGTGAAGAATTGGGTAAGACCTACTAATGTGTCAGAAATAAGGAGCTTTGTTGGTTTAGCTAGCTATTACCGTCGATTTGTCAAGGAATTCTCTTCCATTGCTTCCCAATTGACGAACTTAACTAAGCAGAATGTTCCATTTGTATGGTCGGACGAATCTAAGGAAAGTTTTCAGAAACTCAAGACCTTGTTGACTACTGCAGCAATCCTTACCCTGCCAGTGGAAGGTGAGAATTTCATTGCCTATTGTGATGCATCCTATTCGGGTTTGGGTGTAGTGCTAATGCAAGAGAAGAACGTAATTGCTTATGCTTTAAGGCAATTAAAGGTGCACGAACGTAATTATCCGACCCATGATTTGGAATTGGCTGCGGTAGTGTTTGCCTTAAAGCAATGGAGACACTATCTATCTGGGGTTAAGTGTGAGGTCTATACGGATCATCGTAACCTACAGTATGTATTTACTCAAAAAGATTTGAATTTGAGACAGAGGATATGGATGGAACTAGTGAAGAACTACGATATCACTATCTTGTATCATACGGGAAAGGCTAATGTTGTGGCAGACGCCTTAAGTAGAAAGGCAGGGAGCATGGGAAGTCTAGCTCACTTGCAAGTCTCTAGACGTCCATTTGCTAGAGAGGTTCAGACTCTGGCTAACGACTTGATGAGGTTAGAAGTAAATGAGAAGGGAGGATTGTTGGCTTGTGTGGAGGCAAGATCTTCCTTTCTTGACAAGATTAAGGGAAAACAATTTGATGATGAGAAACTAAGCAAAATCCAAGATAAAGTATTGCGAGGAGAGGCTAAGGAAGCACCAATCGATGAGGAAGGTGTTTTGAGAATCAAGAGAAGGGTATGTGTACCCCGCGTCGATGATTTGATCAACACTATTCTGACAGAGGCTCATAGTTCCGGATATTCTATACATCCTGGTGCAACCAAGATGTACCGTGACCTAAAGCAACACTTTTGGTGGAGTAGGATGAAGCGCGACATTGTTGATTTTGTTGCCAAATGTCCAAATTGTCAGCAAGTAAAGTATGAACACCAGAGGCCGGAAGGAACACTTCAGAGAATGCCCATTCCTGAATGGAAGTGGGAGAGAATTGCAATGGACTTCGTGGTTGGTCTTCTAAAAACATTGGGGAAGTTTGACTCTATTTGGGTAATTGTGGACAGATTAACTAAGTCTGCTCATTTCATTCCAGTCAAGGTGACTTATAATGCAGAGAAGTTAGCCAAAATTTACATCTCAGAAATTGTTCGATTGCATGGAGTTCCACTTTCCATCATATCAGATAGAGGTACGCAGTTTACTTCTAAGTTTTGGAGAACATTGCATGCTGAATTAGGTACTAGGTTGGACCTTAGTACTGCATTTCACCCTCAGACCGATGGTCAGTCTGAGCGAACCATTCAGGTGTTGGAAGATATGCTTCGTGCATGTGTGATAGAATTTGGTGGTCATTGGGATAGCTTCTTACCCTTAGCAGAGTTCTCATACAACAATAGCTATCACTCAAGCATTGATATGGCTCCTTTCGACGCATTGTATGGGAGGAGATGTAGGTCTCCCATTGGTTGGTTTGATGCATTTGAGGTTAGACCTTGGGGTACTGACCTTCTGAGAGAATCGTTAGATAAAATGAAATCTATTCAAGAAAAGCTGTTAGCGGCGCAAAGTAGGCAAAAGGAATATGCAGATCGAAAGGTTAGAGACTTGGAGTTCATGGAGAGTGAACAAGATTTGCTAAAGATTTCGCCCATGAAAGGGGTGATGCGGTTTGGAAAAAGAGGTAAGCTAAGCCCAAGGTATATTGGACCATTTGAAGTACTTAAGCGAGTAGGGGAGGTGGCTTATGAATTAGCCTTGCCCCAGGGCTGTTCGGAGTACATCCGGTATTTCATGTGTCTATGTTAAAAAGATACCATGGGGATGGAAACTACACCATTCGTTGGGATTCAGTGATGCTTGATGAAAATTTGTCTTATGAGGAGGAGCCTGTGGCTATTTTAGATAGAGAAGTTCGCAAGTTGAGGTCAAGGGAGATTGCATCCATCAAAGTTCAATGGAAGAATCGACCCGTTGAAGAAGCCACTTGGGAGAAAGAGACTGATATGCAAAAAAGATACCCCCACCTGTTTACAGATTCAGGTACTTCTTTTCGCCCTTGTTTTTCCTTCTTATGATCGTTCGAGGACGAACGATGGGTAAATTAGTATCTATTGTAACGACCTGTTTAGTCGTTTTGAGCAGCAGATTTTATTTCTGAAAAAACTGGCTAAGTCGACGGATCCCACAGCGAACCGTCGTGGGGGCCTCGTTTCAAAACACTTATAAATTCTGAAAAATGGGTACTGAAATCAACTCTCTGAACTTCGTAACGGAATGGAAGGACGGACCGTCACAGGCGTGATGGACCGTCACAGACTCTTCAGAGAATTGAGTCTCTGAACTCTGTGACGGAGCAGCAAGACGGACCGTCGCAGGCACGACGGCCCGTCACAAGCTGCGTAATCCCAGGCTGGGTCAGATTTCTGTAATTATTTTAAGGGGCGTTTTGGACAATTCCGACTTATAATTATAAAGTCAGTGGTTTAACGTTAATAAGTCTAATTACTTGGGGGTTAAAAGAGGTAACCTCGAGTAAATTAGTGGGTTATTATTGCCATCTTTTATTCTTAATTATATGCTAATTAGGGTAAAAGAAAGAGGGTTTGAATAAAGAAAATAGAAAGAACAAAGAGAGAGAGAGGATCGAACGAGAAGAGGAAAACACAAAGCTTTGGGGAATTTGCTTGCTTGATCACTAATCTTCGGTGGAGGTAGGTTATGGTTTTTTTATACTATTCGTAGTAAACTCTTAATAGCGAATGATATGTATTGGGTAGTGTTGTAAACCCTTCTATATGCTTAATTATTTGTTTGCATGTTGTGATTATATAATTGTGATAAAATAAGCATGATGAAGCTATTGAATCCTAAATCTTGAAAAAGAAACCCTAATCTACTTTGTTAATGATGATGCCTTAGTATAAAAGAAGGCTTGATGAACGAAAGTAGTGAGATTAGGGGATCGGGTGCCACGTTCCGGTACCAGGATAGTATATGAGGATCGGAGTGTCACGTTCCGACACCAGGATAGAATATGGATCAGGTGCCACGTTCCGACACCAGGATAGAATATGGATCGGGTGCCACCTTCCGGTACCAGGATAGTATATGAGGATCGGAGTGTCACATTCCGACACAGGATAGAATATGGATCGGGTGGCACGTTCCGGTACCAGGATAGTATATGAGGATCGGAGTGTCACGTTCCGACACCAGGATAGAATATGGATCGGGTGCCACGTTCCGGTACCAGGATAGTATATATATGGATCGGGTGTCACGTTTCGACACCAGGATTAGTAAAGAGAATGAATCTTGAAATATGTTGATATACTCAATTTAATGAACCTAATTCCCAAATGAGTATGATGGGGAGGCGTGAGTCCTCATTAATGAGCTTGGTGTTGCGACCAAGGGTTATGGTAATTGTAAATGCCGCATGTTGAGTACTGTAGTTGATTTTATGATATTATCTGATATATACTGTTTTCTATTTTGAGTTGGCCGATGATATCTACTCAGTAGCTGTGTTTTGTACTGACCCCTACTTGTATGTTTTCTTTTTGATTATTTGTGGAGTGCAGCAAACGTGCCGTCGTCTTCAATTCAACCGCAACTCTAGCTAGTCTTTATTACTCCGGATTTCAGGGTGAGCTAATGCTTCTAGCTTGGACTGGATCTTCCTCTTCATGTCTCGATGCCTTGAAGTTCCGGAATGGACTAGCTTTTTATGTATTTTAGCTTCTTAGATACTCTTAGATTAGTAATTTTGAGGATAGATGTTCTTGTGATGATGACTTCCAGATTTTGGGGATAATAAATGTTGTTGAGTTTTTAGAATTTATTTAATTGATTTTCATTAATGAGTTTAAGCCTTCCGCATTATTTTCTGTTATTATTGGTAAACGATTGGGGTTAGATTGGTTGGTTCGCTCACATAGTAGGATAAGTGTGGGTGTCAGTCGCGGCCCGATTTGGGTCGTGACAGAAATTGAAGTACAAGTTCAAGGTGAAGGTGGTGGTAATGGTGGATAAATCTTCTAAGAAAGAATTAGGTTAAAGTATATTCCCTTACAAAATTATTGAGGAATTACCATAAGTTCAATGAATTATTATGAATTTAGTTATGATTTGGAGCATGTTTTGTGTTGGGAGATCAATTTTTTTTCTTAGAAAAAAATACTTATTTTAGAAAATTAAGTTTGACAAAGTCTTTAAAATTACTTTTAAATGTAATGATAAGAAATTTTTTGGTGTTGGTAATTTCTTTATTAATTAATCAGCATATCTCATAAGTTTGATTAAGTTCCATTCAAGAGTTTTATTTTATATTTTATAGAATATATATTATTTTATTTTATTATTTATATGTTATCTTAGTTTTTATTTTACGGTATTAGATCTAAATGTAATAAAAATAATTTTGTGGGGTTAAAAAAATGAAAGACTTTATTTATTTTTGTGGTGAAAATTTTCATATATAGTGGTTAAGTGAAATAGTTTTTAAATTTATGAATATGTACGTTATAATATAATTAAAATAAGATCTTAATTGAATCTTTTGTAATAGATATTTAAATATAAAATAATATTAATATTAAAAATACATTAATATTTAATCTTTTTAATAATTTGACTTTCAAATGCAATTGTTTTTTAAAAAATCTTTTCAAAAGTGAATTTTACTGATATAGTCGATTTAATTAGCAGTGATGCAATGCTTTGTTATCAATTTGTGCACACTACTTTATCAACCCCCACGTTCTCTACCTTAAACAAGTTTTAGGTGAATAATTTATTCTTTAATGTTAATGTTATATTAGTGCTTACAACCTCCTTTACTGCATTAGATTAACGCTCTATTTATCGTGTCTTTAGAGGGTTGAAAAAGCGTTGAAGACTTATTTAGAAAAGAACTTTTTACTTTTTTTACGTCTTACGTTGTCATCAAAGAAGCTTTCTCTTTTGTTTTAAAATTGAAGTGGTAAAATCCATTCTAAAATTTCAAAGCTATATTTAATATTAGAGAATTTTTGATGAAAATAAATTGTAAGACGTTGAATTAATTCCTTTTCTTGATTTAGATATAGAATACATAAAAAGGGGAACGAAAAATAAAATCAATATATTCATGTGGTATAACATTTTCAATTTAATTGAAAAGAATAGCAAATCCATCGGTATAAAAAAAATTATATTTTATTTTAGCTGTGGCTAGTGTCTTTGAACATTTGATGTTTGACTATTTAATTTATCCATTAATTGACTATTTGCTTAATCCAATAAAATGTTTGTTGGATTTCTTTCAAAGAGTTGGTACGTTATGATTTTGACCTACTTTTTAATTTATGTTTACTTTTTTTTCCCGAGGTTATGTCTATCTCAATTTTAGGTAAATGGTTTGTGATTGACCAGTTATATTAAAGTTCAAATTAAAAATAGTTGTTGTAACTAAATTTAAATGTTATATACAAAAAAATACACGACACTACAATGGTTGAAATAGTATACAAGTAAAATACATGACATCAATGTTCTTCAACCCCAAAATTCAATATGAAATTCGATGCAAAATCTCACGAATAACCTATTTGACCAGCACGAGAAATGCTTATTGTTAGATTATTTTCAAAATAAGTACTTTTGATACTTAAAAATATTTTTATTTAATCACAATTTTAAAGGTGGAGCTAGAAGCTTGGATACCGATTAATAATACATTTTATATTTAAAATTTTATTAAATTTGTACAGTTTATAAATATTAAGTATAGAACACAATCATTAACGCTTGAAATCATTCTTATAAAATTCAAATTTCATAAGATTAAAAATTCTTACTTATTTAAGAGCACTTATAAGTATCAATTAGTGTTTGATCAAATTTTAGAAGTGTTTCAAGGTATGTTTCAAAAATAAAGATAATATCTTAATAAAAAAGTTACGTTTTTAAGCTTCTGAAAATTTGCTTGTGCTACTCCATAGAAGCACTTGTTTAGTTGTATTTTCCCAATTTTTTTTTATCAAACGCCACGCACACGCACACGCATGCGCACGCACGTCACGCACACACGCACACGACACACACGCACGCACACACGTATGTGCACACGCGCGCACACACACGCACGCACGAACATACACACGCACGCACGCACACAGGGACATAGGGTCCAAAAAGGGTAATGTCGAAGACTAAGTTCAGTCCAAACTTATTATAATTGATATCCAAATTTTTTTTTTATATTGACACAGAAGCTATAATATTGAGATTCATGAAAAAAAAGAAGATTCATATGAAGTTTAAACACCAAAATTAGTAAGAATAAAAATATAAACGTATGTTTGTGATATATAATTTTTTTCAAGCTTGACAATGATATATAACATTTTATTAATATTCATATTAATTATACATAATTTAAATTTTAAAAAATATTTTTAAAATAAATAATTAATATTGAAGCCCTATGCTACGAGTACCAAATAAAAGTTAACATATACCTCGTAGGAAAATTTTATTTTATACTAGGCACTTAATGTCAGTTATGTGAGGGCCTCTTTGCCTGCCACTTGTATATTGTGGACCTAAAATTGTCTTGTTTCAATTTCTTACTTTTTCCTCCAATTTTAATCATTTATTTGCTTTTCCTCTTCGCAATATTGTATTTTTTTTTTGGGCTCTTAACTATTAATGTAAAATTTTATTTTACTATTATTGACAAATTTTGGATTTAAAAGTAAATGGAAAAAAGATATTTAAGAAAAAATAAAAATATATGTCAGAACTCAAAAAATTTTAAATTCATATTTTTTTTTATGAATTTGAAGAAATTGATGATAGTAAAACTACAAACTAAATTAAATTCTGACTAGCAAAATAGAAATTCATGTAGTCAACTATCTGAACTACTAAGATTCAGTCCGCCTTATTTCTTACAGTTAAATACGCAATTTGATTTTAGTTTTTAAATTTTGTTCATTTGTTTATTTTTTGGGGTTTCGATCCTAATCACTCAATTATTAATTATTAAATTTGTTTTTTGTTTATTCTATGACCATTTAATGAATCTAAATGCTTAAAATTTATAACAATATGTTTATGATACTAAGCACTCATTATATACATATATATATTTTTTTTTGTTAAATTCTCTATTTGCTTGACATCTATCCAATAATATATTATTGCTACTATTAATTTTGTCTCTCTTATTTAAATTTTTTCTTTATGTTTGTGTTTGGTGGTATTTTAAATGGGAAATGAAAATTTTAAAAATCTATTTTTTCCTAAGGGTTTACAAAAATTAATAGAAAAAAGTCAACCAAGTGCCTTTTTAAAAGCACAAATAACCTAGTATCAATACATTTTTATTTCACTGAGAGGTAAGTCAAAAAAAAAAAAGTTATAGGAAGTTAGGAACGATGGTATAAAATGGTGCAAAGAAAACAATACAAAGTGAAAACTAATTAAAATTTGAGAAAATGAAAGAGTGAGAGAAAAAGTGTGATGAGAAGGAAAGAAAAGGGACCCACTAATACATTTGTTAAAAGAAATTACTTTATATAATTATTGTTGGTTGTACCTCAATCATCTTAGTAAACTTTCACGACGATTTTTGATTGCTAAAGCTCATCAATGACAACTCTTAAGATCAGATGAGATTAATTCCGTTTCTGAGTGATTTAACAAACTTATATATATATATATATATATATATATATATATATATATATATATATATATATATATATATATCAGACTCATCTTTTAAAGGTGCTACTCCTTCCTCAAACCAAGTCTATGTTATGATAATTGAGGATGAAATCCAATACTTTTAGCTCCTATCATGTGGTCAAAGTTATTGACAAATCTAATCCAATTGCCACGCACATTAATAAACCTCAAGGTTATAATCATGGAAATGTTGCCAATCTGTGTTAAGAAAATCAGAAATTACTGGTTGTAATAAATCATTCAGAAACACGAAGTAACTGAGATTTTTAGAACCAGTAAATAAGATGAACATAAATTTATTTGTAAAAAATAATTTAATCTGTAAAACTTACCAGAATGTTGAATACTTTTTTATTTCTCTTTTTAGGAAGAAAATCAAGTCCACTGAATTCACAGTGTCCCCTTAAGGAAATTATTCCCCTCTAGTATCCGAGGTTTGATTTGGAATATAACCTCCCAGGGTAAAATGATCTTAATCAGTAGAGTATAGATACCAAAAACTCTACTGTCAGCGAGTCAATCCACAACAGGAAAGTACACGAAGAAATATATGTTTTTTAAGTAGAAGGAAGATCAGAAAATTCGTTAGTAAATATTCTGAATACTGAATGGTATTTATAGGCAAGAATAATATATTCTGAAAGGTTGCTACCCTTTCAGAATTGACACGACCATTAATGAAAGGTTGCAAACTTTCAAATGGTATTGACTGGCGGGAAATTTTGAATATAACGGTTGAAAAATTATTTTTGGCCATTTAAATTAATTAATAAATAATTAAAATAAATTTTGTCCAAAAAATTATCTCTCGATCGATCATTTGCCAAAGCCAAAGCCGAAGCCGAAGCCGAAGCGAGCGAGCGACGACGACGACGACGGCGCGAGGGGGGTCCCTCTTTCCAACCCTTTTAACAATTAATAGGAGTGTTTATTTATTTAAACTCTCCTCTTTTCATTTCCATTACCGATGAGGGACTATTACCTTTTTCAATAAAGCATTAGAAGACTTTTCAAGTTCCCAACCTTTCAAGTTCTAAACTTTTTAAATTCCTCTCCTTCCCTCTATTTTCCATCAATTCTTGCTACATACCCAACAATCCCCCACATTGATGGGGAATAGTTATAACATAGGAATGCACGGACAATTGTGTACTTTACAAGCAAGGATTAATTGCATTTGGATAAGTAGGTTTCTCCTTGGACTTTCCGTAGTGAGCATATGTCGAATATACTCGGTCAATCGGTAGATGTGATATCTTTGAACCGTCGAACTTTGGTGTATACCTAGACAACCATATGTCACATAATTAACCCTTTACTGTTTATGATTCTTACGGTTGTGTTCGTTTCATCCATGAACACCTCCTGGTTTCATGAGTGTATAGAGAATAGGCTTTTCACATAAAATTCTCTTTGAAGCGGCTTCCACTTCACACTCACATAGGTGATTTCTAACCGTGTCATCTCGTAGATACACTATTTGGTCAAATCTACCAAACTTAGCAAATCATTAAAAACTTTAAGCTTTATTAACTTATTAACAAGCCTTAAAGTTTTAACCTTTTCCTGAACATTGTCTTCATCATGAGAATGGATTGAGTTAATTGACAATGTCGAACCGTCAGCCACAACTTTGTTTTTCTCCTTGAATTTAGCTCTTGGGATCTCCAGTCTGCTAGATAGAGTTACCGTCATGTTGACTTGTCCTAAGCCGTAAACCCATTCCCTTAGATGATCTTTCAACTGCCTCTCTCACTAGGCCTTTCGTTAGTGGATCTGACACATTATCGCTTGACTTTACATAGTCAATTGTGATAATTCCACTAGAGAGCAGTTGTCTTATGGTGTTATGTCTACGTCGTATATGACGAGACTTTCCGTTGTACATAACGCTCCCTGCCCTACCTATTGCTGCTTGACTATCGCAATGTATGCAAATTGGTCCAACAGGTTTGGGCAAGAATGGAATATCCTCTAGGAAATTCCGGAGCCATTCCGCTTCTTCACCAGCCTTATCCAAAGCAATGAATTCAGATTCCATTGTGGAGCGAGCAATACATGTCTGTTTGGAAGATTTCCAAGAGACAGCTCCTCCACCAAGTATGAATACATAACCACTCGTGGATTTTACATCATTTGACCCGGTGATCCAATTTGCATCACTATATCCTTCAATCACAGCAGGATATTTATTATAATGCAAAGCATAATGTTGTGTCCATTTTAGATAACCCAACACACGTTTCATAGCCATCCAGTGAGTTTGATTCGGATTACTAGTGTACCGACTCAGTTTACTAATAGCACATGCTATATCTGGTCGCGTGCAGTTCATAGTATACATCAAACTTCCCAACACTCTGGCATATTCCAATTGAGAGTCACTTTGACCTTCATTCTTTTTAAATGTACAACCTAAATCAATTGGAGTGTTGACTACATTGAAATTGAAGTAATTGAACTTATCCAATACTTTTTCAATATAATGAGATTGAGATAATGCCAGTCGTTGGGGAGTTTTGATAATCCTGACCCTTAAGATCAAATCAGCAACTCCTAAGTCTTTCATATCGAACTTGCTGGACAACATGCGCTTAGTAGCATTTATATCGTCAATTTCTTTACTCATTATTAACATGTCATCAACATACAAACAAACAATGACTTCATGATTCATAACGTTTTTAATGTAAACACATTTATCACATTCGTTAATTTTGAATCCATTTGCCAACATTATTTGATCAAATTTAGCATGCCATTGTTTGGGTGCTTGCTTTAGTCCATAAAGTGACTTCACAAGTCTGCACACTTTCTTTTCTTTACCAGGAACTATAAACCTTTCAAGTTGTTCCATGTAAATTTCTTCCTCTAATTCTCCATTTAAGAAGGCTGTCTTTACATCCATTTGGTGGATTTTAAGATCATGCACTGCTGCTAGTGCTATTAACATCCTAATTGATGTTATCCTTGTTACTGGAGAATATGTGTCAAAGTAGTCCAGAACTTCCTTTTGCTTGTACCCTTTGACTACCAGTCTAGACTTATATTTGTCAATAGTCCCATCAGGTTTCATTTTCCTTTTAAAGATCCATTTTGATCCTAAGGGTTTATTTCCTGGAGGAAGATCAGTCAATTCCCAAGTGTGATTGCTTAAAATTGATTCAATCTCACTACTGACTGCTTCTTTCTAATAAGTTGACTCTGATGAAGACATAGCTGCTTTAAATGTTTAAGGCTCATTTTCAAGCAATAGTGCTACATAATCTGGTCCGAAAGAAACAGATTTTCGTTGTCGAGTACTTCGCCTAGGTTCCTCACTAGTTAGAATATTTTCCATTGATTCTTCTCCTGGTCGTTTAGGTCTTTCACTTGTTGACTCATTTTCAGTTTTATACGGATAAATGTTTTCAAAAAAACTCTGCATTATCTGAATCAATTATCGTGTTAACATGAATCTCTGGATTATCAGATTTGTGAACCAAAAATCAACAGGCTTTACTATTCACAGCATACCCAATAAAGACACAATCTATTGTTTTTGGTCCAATTTTAATCCTCTTAGGTAAAGGAACCTCTACCTTGGCTAAACACCCCCACACTTTGAAATATTTCAAGTTGAGTTTTCTTCCTTTCCACAACTCATATGGAATTGATTGTGTTTTTCGATGAGGTACTCTATTGAGTATTTTATTAGCTGTAAGGATGGCTTCCCCCCAAAGATTTCGCGGTGAACCAGAATTGATCATTAAGGCATTCATCATTTCCTTTAATGTTCTGTTCTTCCGTTCTGCCAAACCATTTGACTGTGGTGTATAAGGTGCAGTAGTTTGATGAATAATACCATATTCCAAACATATCTCTGTAAAAGGAGATTCTTATTTTCCACCCCTATCACTCTGAATCATTTTTATCTTTAGATTCAATTGGTTTTCCACTTCATTTTTGTATTGCTTAAATGCATCAATTGCTTCATCCTTACTATTAAGCAAATATACATAACAAAATCGAGTGCAGTCATCAATAAAAGTTATAAAATACTTTTTCCCACCACGAGATGGTGTTGACTTCATATCGCATATATCTGTGTGAATTAAGTCTAAAGTTTTAGAATTTCTTTCAACAGACTTGTAAGGATGTTTAACAAACTTACTTTCCACACAAATTTCACATTTCGACTTATCGCATTTAAAATCAGGCAATACTTCTAGATTAACCAATTTTCGCAGGGCTTTGTAATTTACATGTCCCAAACGGGCATGCCATAAATCACTTAACTCCAATAAGTAAACAGAAGCAGAATTTTTATTAATACTGTCAATAACCATTACATTTAGTTTGAAAAGACCCTCATTGAGGTAGCCCTTTCCTATAAACATTTCATTCTTACTTATTACAGCTTTATCACTAACTAGGACACACTTAAACCCGTTCTTAACGAGTAGTGCAGCAGAAACTAAATTCTTCCTAATAGTAGGGACATGCAGAACATTGTTTAAAGTTAACACTTTGCCGGATGTCATTTTCAACATTACTTTCCCAGTTCCTGCAATCCTTGTTGTTGTTGTGTTTCCCATGAATAAATCTTCATCGTACTCAGCAGGAGTGTACGTTGCTAAGGCTTCTTTTGCAGAGCAAATATGTCTAGTAGCACCTGAGTCGAGAAACCACTCCTTGGGATTTCCAACTAAGTTACATTCTGATATCATTGCACACAAGTCATCTGCATCTTCCATCTTTTCCACGATGTTTGCTTGACTTTTGCCTTTGCCTTTGTTTTTGTCTTTGTCCTTTCTTGGAGAATGACAATCAGAAGATCTATGACTAGCCTTGCCACAATTATAACAGTTGCCTTTGAATTTCTTCTTGGCCTGTTCTGACTTCTGCCCGTTGGACTTCTTTCTCTTTTTGTCTTTGGTAGGAGCTTCTTCAACAATATTAACTCCAATGATTGTTGAACTCTTACGCGACTTCTTTTCGGCATTTTTGTTATCTTCCTCAATCTTGAGACGAATCACAAGATCTTCAAGCTTCATTTCTTTATGCTTGTGCTTTAGATAATTCTTGAAATCATTCCACGAAGGAGGCAACTTCTCGATCGTTGCAGCCACTTGAAAAGCTTCATTTACTACCATATCTTCAGCAATCAGATCATGGAGAATAAGTTGAAGTTCCTGCACTTGTGATCCAACAGTTTTACTATCTACCATTTTATAGTCTAAAAACTTTGCGACCACAAATTTTTTCAAGCATGCATCTTCTGTCTTATATTTCTTCTCAAGTGCATTCCACAACTCTTTTGAAGTTGTTATTGCACTATAGACATTATATATGTCATCCTCTAAAGCACTCAGAATGTAACCTTTACATAGGAAGTCTGACTGTTTCCATGCTTCAACAATCATAAATTTTTTCCCTGTCTGGCATATCATCAGCAGGTACTGGAGTATCTTCACTTGTAAATTTCTGCAGACCAAGAGTGGTAAGCCAGAAAAATACTCGTTGCTGCCATCCTTTGAAATTCACCCCTGTGAATTTACCCGGTTTCTCTGCTTGTGATACAAGAGATCGGGTTGGTGCAGCAACAGCCACTGTAACACCAGTGTTTTCCATTTCTGATAAACAAAATTGATACAATATAAGTAAGCAATAAATTATAATTGCAGACTTAAAGGAGTATAAAATCACAAAGATTTTTGTCTCCACCAGAAACACAGATTTATAAATAATTTCCTTAAGATTGTTGCCAATCTGTGTTAAGAAAATCAGAAATTACTGGTTGTAATAAATCATTCAGAAACACGAAGTAACTGAGATTTTTAGAACCAGTAAATAAGATGAACAGAAATTTATTTGTAAAAAATAATTTAATCTGTAAAACTTACCAGAATGTTGAATACTCTTTTATTTCTCTTTTTAGGAAGAAAATCAAGTCCACTGAATTCACAGTGTCCCCTTAAGGAAATTATTCCCCTCTAGTATCCGAGGTTTGATTTGGAATATAACCTCCCAGGGTAAAATGATCTTAATTAGTAGAGTATAGATACCAAAAACTCTACTGTCAGCGAGTCAATCCACAGCAGGAAAGTACACGAAGAAATATTTGTTTTTTAAGAAGAAGGAAGATCAGAAAATTCGTTAGTAAATATTCTGAATACTGAATGGTATTTATAGGCAAGAATAATATATTCTGAAAGGTTGCTACCCTTTCAGAATTGACACGACCATTAATGAAAGGTTGCAAACTTTCAAATGGTATTGACTGTTCCTGGAAGTTGCAACCTTTCAGAACAGTCATGGCGGGAAATTTTGAATATAACGGAATTTAAAACGGGTCACTCGCGCGGATCCGAGTCGGGTCAGGTTAGCTAAAAAGTTGAAAACATTTCGGTTAAATTCTGTTATCAACTAATTTATTGAAAAATTATTTTTGTCCATTTAAATTAATTAATAAATAATTAAAATAAATTTTATCCAAAAAATTATCTCTCGATCATTTGCCAAAGCCGAAGCGAGCGACGACGACGACGGCGCAAGGGGGGTCCCTCTTTCCAACCCTTTTAACAATTAATAGGAGTGTTTATTTATTTAAACTCTCCTATTTTCATTTCCATTACTGATGAGGGACTATTACCTTTTTCAATAAAGCATTAGAGGACTTTTCAAGTTCCCAACCTTTCAAGTTCTAAACTTTTTAAATTACTCTCCTTCCCTCGATTTCCCATCAATTCTTGCTACATACCCAACAGGAAACACTATGCAGGGATAAAAATATCGCTTCATCGGAAAATTACGTCGTCAAATACTGTTTTTATACCTATATATATTTAAATTGACACCCCAGAACCACGTTGAATTGTTGGTTCAACGGTTCAGGGGCCATAAAATTTTGTCGAACCTTGCTGAAGACAATTTTTTTAACAAAAGGCTTCGGTGATTTTTTGAACTCTTTTTATATCTGTAACTTTTTTTTCTTCAGTTTTAAACGTTTTCTTCCTTTAATTTTTTAAACCAAATGACTTAAATTATCTTTAGTTTAATATTATATTTTTTTAAAAGAAAAAGCACAATTTAGGGATTTAAAAAACAGATGTCCAATTCCAAAATCAAAAGTTTTGAAGAGCAAGAGTCCAAAAACAACTAGGCTAACTGCTTCTCATACTTCAATCGCCATTGCTCGGTGTCAATCTACGTCGTGGTCATGACAACAGTAAGTTCCTACTTTTCTACACCCTGTATTTTTATTTTCCTCGTCCAATTTGTTCTTCTTCTTCTTCTTCTCTTTTTTGTTCAAGTTTGTTCATAAATCTGGTTGTTGACTTGCTGCCATCGTAATGCTCTATTTATATTTACTTGTTTTGTTTAGGATTGATTTATTGATTCCTTATGAATTTTTTGCTTTACAAATTCAGTCTCAAAAATCAAAAATCAGTGAAGAAGTATTTTTTTCCAAGTACCAAAATCAAATTTGGCTTCTAATAGTCAAGTTGCACGGGAAGAAAATCAGAAGTACCACTACATTTCTTTTAAAAGACAAGAAATTGATTTAAATTCTTTAGAATTTGATTCGGCGAAAAGAACTCCAATCTTGAATTATCATCCAAATCCAAATGATCGTGGTGTAATTTGGAGAGAATAAGGTCCTTATGAATCATATTTTTCCTGAAACAGATTTTTTATGGAGACATGCGTCGTTTTAATCCTGAATGGTTTAAAGAGTGTCATGATTGATTGGAATATAGTGTATGTAACGATGCAGCATATTGTTTGAAGTGTTATTTGTTTAAAGATGATAACATTCATCAAGGTGGAGGTGAAGTATTTTCTACGGTAGGATTTAAGAGTTGGAATAAGAAGAAAAGTTTTAAGCTAACATATTAGTGGGCCAAATAACACTCATAATTTGGCAAAAAAGAAAATCGAAGATCTAATGCGACTACAACAGTCTATTACATATGCATTTGAGAGACAATATGATCAAGTTAAGCATGATCATTGGCTTCGCATGTCTGCCTCAATTGATGTAGTAAGACTTCTTTTGAATAAAGGATTTGCATTTCGGGTTCATGATGAATCTAAATCATCACTTAATAGAGGTGATTTTCTTGAAATTCTTTCATGGTATGCGAAACATTGTGATAAAATTGATGATTATGTATTGGAACATGCTCCTCAGAATGACCAAATGACTTATCCAATGATTCAAAAAGATATTGTGACTGCATGTAAGATAGAAACCATCAAAGCTATTATTCAAGAATTAAATGGTGACTATTTTGCTTTATTGGTTGATGAATCTTTTGATGTGTCACGTAAGGAGCAAATTGCTATCTTTTTATGATATGTTGATCGAATGAGCTTTGTAATGGAGCGATTGATTGACATTGTACATGTTCGAGATACTAGTGCTTTATCTTTAAAGAAGGCAATTGTCAATGTACTAGCTCAACATTCATTGAGTCTATCCTATGTGCGCGGACAATGTAATGATGGGGAAAGTAATATGCAAGGCGAGATGAATGGCCTTAAAATGTTGATTAGGCAAGAAAGTGTCTTAGCTCACTCTGTTCATTGTTTTGCTCATCAACTTCAATTAACTCTAGTTGCGGTTTCTAAAAAATGTATTCAAGTGGAGAGCTTGTATTATTGGTTTTCAAATGTTTTGAATGTGTTGGGATCTTCTTTTAAGCGTATGGATGAATTTTGAGATTTTCAAAAAAAAAAAGAATTCAAGAGGCACTAGATATGGGTGAGTTTACAACCGGCACCGACTTGCATCAAAGAACTTGGTATTATAAGAGCCGGTGATACTCGTTGAGGATCTCACTTCAAATCTTTTAGCAACTTTATTCTTATGTTTGGCTCTATTGTTAATGTTCTTGATGCACTTGTCGTTGATGCATATTCTACAGATGAAAGAGCTAAGGCTACAGGATATCTCGTAGCTTGTCAAACATTTAAGATTGCTTTTATGTTGCACTTGATGAGAGATATCTTAGGTATCACAAATGAGCTCAGTATATCCTTGCAAAAGAAAGAACAAGATATTGCAAATGCTATGCTTCTAGTTGAAGTAGCAAAGAGAAGATTGCAAATGCTAAGAGATGATGGATGGGATGCACTTATTGATAAGGTATCTACATTTTGTATCAAGTATAACATTTTGTTACCTAATTTTGATGAGCCATATGTTAATTCTGGAAGATCAAGGGGTAAACTTGCCGACTACACGGTTTTACATCATTATTGTGTTAAAGTATACTGTAAGATTATTGATTGGCAGCTTCAAGAACTCAATGATCGTTTTAATGGATTGACTACTGATTTGCTTCATGGAGTTGCTTGTTTGAATCCACTTGACTCAATAATGATTTTATGTAGTCACCTCATTAAAACAAGTATATGACATCTATACAATAATATATATAGATATATATGACATCTTTCCAAATATATATTATTGCTACTATTAATTTTGTGTCTCTTATTTAAAATTTTTCTATATATTTGTGTTTGGTGGTATTTTAAATATGAAATGAAATTTTTAAAAATCTATTTTTCCTAAGGTTATACAAAAATTAATAGGAAAAGAAGTCAACCAAGTGCCTTTAAAAGCACAAATAACGTAGTATGAATACATTTTTTTCAGTGAGATGTAACACTAAAAAAAAAGCTATGGGAATGATGGTATAAAATGGTGCAACAAAAATGTCTTGCAAAGAAAACAATACAAAGTGAAAAACTAATTAAAATTTGAGAAAATGAAAGAGTGAGACAAAACTGAGTTAAAGTATGCAGCAAATGTAGCAAGAATGTACCTGGTTCATAAAGAAGTCTTGATTAAGAAGAGTTAGTTACAAACTAGTTGCACCTGGTTATATTGAGTGTATTTCACAATGCACAGTGTTTAGTTGGGAAGAAAGTTTTTAGTAGAATTGAAAGATGAGATGAGATGCTATAAATAAGCGATTTGATTGTATAGATCTTAGTTGAGATGATCATTAGCTTCATTTATTTTTCCCATTGTATCAAACCCAATCATCATGACAGTGTAGAGTAGACTTTCACATTGACTTTTGGTTGCTAGAGCTCGACGATGACAACTCTTAAGATTGATCAAAACGATGTCTTATATATGATCAAACTCGTCCATTAAAGGTGCTACTCCTTCCACAAACCAAGTCTATGCTATGATATTGAGGATGAAATCTAACACTTTTAGCTCCTATCATGTGGTCAATGTTATTGACAAATCTAATCCAATTGCCACGCACATTAATAAACATCAAGGTTATAATCATGAAAATACTAAGGTGTGACTATTATCATTTTACTGGAATAATATGAGAAAAATAAGTTATAACACTAGTACTTGACACCGGGGTGGGTGGGTGGGGTGGGGGACATCTAGAGGGTACAATCAATTAAGGATATTAATCTAGCTCCTGGTGGATTTGGAGGGGTACAATAAAAAATATCAAGTATAATATAACAACAATAATAATTAACGTAAAATTATTATATAAAATACAATAATTAATATTAAAATATGAAAAAAAGCATAGAATTACTTTTTTTATTCTAAAAATTCATCTATGCTATCTAAATTGAACAAAGGTTGTGTTAGTGAAAAAACTTACAAGATAATAAAATTGCAAGATTATAATTGAAAATAAAATGAAGAAAGTAATCTCTTCAGGCTGAGGCGCGGATATCTCGCTCTCTTTAAGGAGATTCAAGCCCACTGCAGCAAATGTTTTCACCGGTCCAGCAGTAGTCCTCTTTGACTTGTCCCCTCCAGGATACAACAGCCTTCACAAAGTTAACTCAACAACTCTGGACAAGAGTTGAGTCCAAAGCTCCACAAAAAAGAACACCTCCCTTCAACTAATAAGAACTCTCTTTTAGACTAACTCTTTCACTCTTTGTTTTCTCTTATGAATTGTGTGTCTCTAAAACCAAATGAAGACTACCACTATTTATACTACAAGAAGTCTTCCTAGCAATGAATAGGAAGATAATGGAGGTAGTAAATAGTGAAGATAATGGCCTTAGGAGTTTCATAGGTTACAATGGGAATTACATAGGTTACATAGGTTACAATAGGAATTACATAGGTTACATAAGTTACAATGGGAGTTACATAGGTTACAAAGAGTAATGGAGGAATTAAGAATGAAATACATTGATGGATAACCAATGCTAGTGGATGATGTAGAAGTCATCCATTCCAATGTTCATTCTTATAACTCCAAAATAAAGCAATTTAATATGTTAAATATTAATATTAAAATGTCAATAACCTAACAATACCCCACTCTTTTTAATATTTATATAGGAGAGGATATCAGCTGAAGGAAGACTACTATGCATAATGAAGGTGTGCTCTGCATTGAACCTCCACTTAGTGAAACCGTAACTTTTACTCCAGAGTCGTAGTGGTCTCAGACTTGAACTATGACTTTTTAAGGGAAATAAAATATCACTGCTCATATATAATAATCAAGGTGTTGACATGAGCTTTAATAGCAAGCACGTTATGGCCATGTGCTATCCCGGTTTCATGACTGCATTTGAGAATAAGCCCCATTCTCATAGGAAGCGACCTATTTCCACACATCACATAGGTGAAATCTGTCGAGAGTGCTCCTGTAATATTAACACTCCACCCATACGGGCTACAGATATTCATTAAGAGTTTTATCAACTCAACCTTCACAAACTACAGGAAATAATGCACTCACATCATAGGGAGGGAAAAAAATAGTGCATTTTTCACAACAAGTCATCATATGATTAGTTTTTCCCTTTGAACATGGTTATAGGATTTCTAGTCCCCAGGTTGGGTTTCCTCATATATGAATCAAGGATTTGTAGGCTTCAATCCCATCCCCCTCGATGTGCTCCAGACCTTTTCTCTTGTTAAGGCCTTCGTAAGAGGATCTGCAAGATTATTACAAGATTTGACATAATCAACATTAATGGTACCATTTGTCAAATACGATCTTACATTACTGTGTTTCCTCCTTTTAGGTCTGGATTTACCGTTGTAATAACGGTTTTGAACTCTACCAATTGCAGCGGTGCTATCACAATGAATTAAAATAGGAGGAATTGATTTTTCAAAATAAGGAATTTGAAACAATAGATCTCTTAACCAATTCGCTTCCTCACTAGCTGAAGCTAAAGCAATTAGTTCAGCCTCCATGGTAGAGTTAGCAATTATAGTTTACTTTTTGATCTCCAACAAACAGCAACACCACCTAAAGTAAAGACATAACCAGTTGTAGAACAGGAATCACCTGACAAAGTGTTCCAATCCGCATCACAAAAGCCTTCAAGTACAGCAGGATATTTTTTATAAAACAAACCACAATTTTTCGTTCCAATTAAATATCTCATAACTCTTGTTATAGCATGCCAATGTTCATTACCTGGCTTGCTTGTAAACCTGCCAAGTACTCCTACTGCATATGCAATATTAGGCCTAGTGCAATCAGTCACATATCTCAAACTTCCGATTATACTAGCATATTCTTTTTGATTTATTACATCATTTTCACTTTCAACAGGAAATAAGTGAACACTTGAATCAAAAGGAGTAGCAACATGCTTGCAATCATGAAAGTTATATTTTTTCAAAATTTTCTCAACATAATGTGACTGGTCAAGGAAAATCCCCTCACATGTTCTTGTTATTTTTATTCCAAGAATAAAATTTGCCTCACCAAGATCTTTCATATCAAAACGGCTTCTAAGAACATTTTTAGCTTCATCAATAACATTCATGTTAGAGCCAAAGATCAACAAATCATCAACATATAGGCAAATGATCACATGTGAATTATTCGAAGACTTATAATATATGCACTTATCACACTCATTTGTCTTAAAACCATTTTCAATCATGCATGAATCAAACTTTTCATGCCATTGCTTTGGTGCCTGTTTTAAGCCATATAGGGATTTAGTAAGTTTACATACTTTGCTTTCTTGGCCTGCTTCAACAAAACACTCGGGTTGGTCCATATAAATTTCTTCATTTAGGTCTCCATTTAAAAAAGCAGTTTTTACATCCATTTGATGAATTTGCAAATCAAAAATTGCAGCCATAGCAACTAAAAGTCTAATGGATGTAATTCTTGTTACCGGAGAAAAAGTATCAAAAAATTCTAGGCCTTCTAGTTGTTTAAAACCTTTTGCAACTAGCCTAGCCTTGTATTTATCAATAGAACCATCCAGTTTCAACTTTTTCCTTAAGACCCATTTGCAACCAATTGTTTTACAACCCGGTGGTAAATCAACTAACTTCCAAGTTTTATTAGAAATTAGAGATTTCATTTCATCATTTACAGCCTCTTTCCAAAAAAATAGAATCATGTGAAGATAATGCTTCTTTCAAAGTTAGAGGGTCATTTTTCAACATTAAACACATAAAAATCAGGACCAAAATCTTTTTCTACTCTAGCTCTTTTACTTCTTCTTAACTCAAAATCAACAACATCTTTATTTTTTAAAGTTGAAGTAGAAGAACTAGGTAGTGACAAAATATTTTGTTCAATCCTTTGACCCCCACTATTTTTAGTATCAAAAGGAAATTTATTTTCATGAAAAATAGCATCACCAGATTCTATTACAATATTATCTTCAAGATTAAAAAATCTATAGGCTGTACTATTTGAAGCATAACCAAGAAAAGCACAAGTAGTAACTTTCTTACCCAACTTTGTAATCTTGGGATCCACTAGCCTCACAAAGGCTAGACAACCCCAAACTCTTAGATAACCTAAACTTGGCTTGTAACCTTTCCACAATTTAAAAGGTGTCAATTTAGACTTTTTATGAGGCACACGATTCAACACATAACAAGCAGTTAAGATAGCTTCACCCCAAAAATTTAAAGGTGCATGTGACTCAATTAGCATAGCATTAGTCAATTCAACCAAAGTTCTATTTTTCCTTTCTGCTACTCCATTAGACGAAGGAGAGTAAGGAGGAGTAGTTTCGTGAATTATTTCCAATGATCTAACAAAAGAATTAAACTCATTTGATTCATATTCACGGCCTCTATCACTTCTAATTCTTTTTATTTTTCTTCCAAACTGATTTTCAACCTCATTGAGATAAGTTTTGAAATTTTCAAAAGCATCACTTTTATTTTTCATCAAGTAAACATATGTAAACTTAGAAAAATCATCAATAAAAGTGATAAAATATCTATTACCTCCACGAGTTAGAATTCCACCAAGTTCACAAATATCAGTATGAACTAATTCTAACAAATCAGTTTTTCTTTCAACTTGAAAATGAGGCCTTTTAGTGATCTTGGCTTTACTACAAGCCTCACACTTTTCAAAATTCTTTTTAACCATTGGGATTAATCCTAAACTACTCATGATTCCAACATAACGATCATTAATATGACAGAAACGAGCATGCCAAAAATTAGTAGAAGAAAGCATATAAACAGAAGTAGAAGTTTTATTCATTTCAACATTCAACTTAAACATTCCATCACATGCATACCCCTTCCCCACAAAAATACCTTTCTTCACTATTACATATTGATCAAATTCAATAATTTGTTTAAAGCCTGCTTTATTAAGAAGAAAACTAGACATCAAATTTTTTTCTCATAGAAGGAGTATAAAGTACATTTTTCAATGTTAATATCCTTCCAGAAGTAAAACACAATTCAACATCTCCCTTTCCAAGCACTTGAGTAGTGTGAGCATCACCAAGCATGATAGTTTTGGGCTCCTCAAAATGAGTATATTTTTTAAATCGGTCTTTGTCATAACAGACATGACGGTTTGCACCAGAATCAGCCCACCATCCATCAACATTCCCAACCATGTTTGTGTCGGTAATCACCGCCACAAAAGGTTCTTCGGTAACGTTTGCCTGAGAAATAGGACCACGTTTCCGGAATCTGCAAAATCGAGCAATATGCCCACTCTTGCCACAAACAAAGCATGGTCCCTTTTCTTGAACTTGTTGATTTTGTGCTTGGTGATTTTCACCATTATTTTTCTTGGGAGGTCTACCATTATTTTTCTTGAATTTTTTATTCTTAGGCTTTAAAGAAGTATTCTTATGAGTTTCAGGAGTAGCATTATTCGAAGTAATTAAATTTACCTTCGATGTGATGTTGTTCTCTTCTGTTTGTAAAAGTGCATCTTGGCCTCTTGCTTCTTCTTCCATGCGGATTTTCATTGTCAAGGTTTCAAGAGAGGTTTCCTTTTGTTTGTGGCGCATAGTTTTTTGAAATTCCTTCCAAGAAGGTGGAAGTTTATCCACTATGCCACAAACAATAAGGTTATCTCCAATTTTAACCTCTTCGGACCTAAGCTCTCCAACAATCATGATGAAGTCTTGAGCTTGATCTACCACTGATTTGTTGTCCACCATTTGGAAACGAAAAAATCTACTAGCTGCATATTTTTTTGCTCTGGCCTCTTCGGTATCATACTTACTCTGCAATGCCTTTCAAATTTTCTTTGCACTAGAGTAAGTTCTATCATAATAATCATAAAAATTATCAGATAGACAATTAAGAAGATAATACCGACACTTATAGGAATCACCATCGTACTTTTCCACTTTCTCTAGATGAGAAATAGTTTCATCATCATTCATAGTGGTGATGTCTTCTTTATTTGGATTCTTCTCGGTTAAAGCGTAAGAAACAT
The DNA here is from genome assembly GCF_036512215.1 of Solanum lycopersicum. Lineage (NCBI taxonomy): Eukaryota > Viridiplantae > Streptophyta > Magnoliopsida > Solanales > Solanaceae > Solanum > Solanum lycopersicum. The sequence goes on from NC_090811.1 coordinate 7,735,528, forward strand.
TGAGAAGACTTAAGTATAAAAGTACTTTACCCTTCCATCTTTTGAAATGGTTACCATTGAACCGAAATGGCTTGTTAAGATCTCCCATCTTGACATCCGCGGTTTTTTCAATTGTAGCCATCTTTGAATCTCCTTAAAATTGTTAGTGAAAAAACTTACAAGATAATAAAATTGCAAGATTACAATTGAAAATAAAATGACGAAAGTAATCTCTTCAGGCCGAGGCGCGGATATCTCGCTCTCTTTAAGGAGATTCAAGCCCACTGTAGCAAATGTTTTCACCGGTCCAGCAGTAGTCCTCTTTGACTTGTCCCCTCCAGGATACAACAGCCTTCACAAAGTTAACTCAACAACTCTGGACAAGAGTTGAGTCCAAAGCTCCACAAAAAAGAACACCTCCCTTCAACTAATAAGAACTCTCTTTTAGACTAACTCTTTCACTCTTTGTTTTCTCTTATGAATTGTGTGTCTCTAAAACCAAATGAAGACTGCCACTATTTATACTACAAGAAGTCTTCCTAGCAATGAATAGGAAGATAATGGAGGTAGTAAATAGTGAAGATAATGGCCTTAGGAGTTTCATAGGTTACAATGGGAATTACATAGGTTACATAGGTTACAATAGGAATTACATAGGTTACATAAGTTACAATGGGAGTTACATAGGTTACAAAGAGTAATGGAGGAATTAAGAATGAAATACATTGATGGATAACCAATGCTAGTGGATGATGTAGAAGTCATCCATTCCAATGTTCATTCTTATAACTCCAAAATAAAGCAATTTAATATGTTAAATATTAATATTAAAATGCCAATAACCTAACAGGTTGTAGTATATATTATCTGAAAATTATGTTAAAATATTACAAATTACAGTGATTAACTTAAATATCTAAAAACCCTATACAAAATTTGATTGAATCTCGAAAATCCATATATAACACATAAAAAAAAAGAGTAATATATATTATCTTAAAATTGCACGGTTGAACAAATTTATACAATTTAATTACTCTTCATAACTATAGTTTGCTATAATTATCACTCGCGACTAACATTATACATTAATTACGCGGGTTAACTTTGAGTTTGTATAATTAGCCACGTTTGTATATATATAATTCGCCAGAATATACAAATACATATGTATAATGTACAATTATCTAAGTGATATACATGTCGCTCTTGCCTCTCTCCTCCCTCTTCCAATCTCGCTCGTCTCTTTCCTCCCTTTCCCAATCTCGCTTGCCATATATACTACAATTATCTAACCAATATATATATATACACACACACACACACACACACACACACACACAATTCACATCTCTCCCATAATCTGTCATCTCTCGCTCGCCTCTCTCCTCCCTCTCTCCATATTGCTCACCTCTGTACTCTCTCTCTCTCTCCCAATATCATTCGCCTCTCTCCTCCCTCTTCTAATCTCGCTTGCCATATATACAAATACATATGTATAATACACAATTATCTAACCAATATACATATTTAATTTACCTCTCTCCCACTCTTTTCCTTCTGTTGCTCGCCTCTCTCCTCCATATAACATGTAACTACGGAATGTAATTATCAAACTATAGCTATAGAGAATAATTAAGCTATTTTTGAGTGGCTATATATGAAAATTCTTAAAAAAAGAATAGTAGAGAAGCAAAAATGATACGGGTCGAAGCTCATGAATCCTAGTTCATCTATTAAGGAGAAATCACCCAATATACACAATTAAGAGTAAATATTACAAGTTTTAAATCTACTTTTAAAAAATTCTTGCTTATAACAATTTAATTACGAGTTATAACATATCACTAAATATTTATAAATTAATTAAATTTTACTTTATTAAATAAGTATTTTTGTATAAGTTTATGTCATTATAAAATTATTTAAATAAAGAATATCCCATTATTATCTCTTACAGGGATTTACATTGATTATTTGTTCCTTATATTATTATTGAAATATTTAAATAAAGAATACCTCATAATTATCTCGAGATTTACATTGATTATTGTTTCTTTTTACAGTTAGAGATCACATCCTCGCACCCACCTAAATCCCTCACCCTACGTCAATCCCACGTTAGAAAACATAAATTTATCTTTCATCCCTTTCATCCATACTCCATTAAAAGTAATTAGGAGAAATATATTATCCATACTATCAAAACAAAAGGGTGGATCTCTAAGTTGTAATTTTCAATAATTATAGTATTTTGGAGAAACCTCGTTTGATAATCGTATTGCAAGAAAGTTTATTTTTCTATTTTCATGGAGGTGAATCAAAGGTGTTTTGAGGTTGATTCTTTCTGGGTTTTGTTGATTTGAGTTCTTACTACGTGGGGAATGATAAAAAATCAAATATTTATTTATTTTGCTAACATTTTTAGGAGATTTGCGGCCTTGGGTAGTGTATATTGGATTTCATTATAGGAGGTAAAGATGTTCTTAAAACCTTGTGTTGTTTGGACTCTTGGAAAGTATCGTTGAGTGTGTTGCTGTGTCCTCCAAAAGTTAATTGCATTTTTTACTACATAGGATATGGTTAAATACATTTAGTAGATTTTTTTGTTAAAATTGTTATATTATGCATATTATTGTTATGAAAGCTGACTTAATGTACGATTTATTTATGAATATGGTATGAATTTTGTTTAACGTTGACATGAATTGGTATAAAATTTGGTATAAAAATGATATGATGTATTACTTATATATAGTGTGGAACTTGTTTAAATCTGGTATGAAGTTGGTACATAATTTAGAAAATTATTTTTTTAAAAAAAAATAATTCTCATTGTGTCTACTAATTTGACATGAAACATGAATAATATTGGTACGAAAGTTGACTTAATATACGATTTATAAATATGGTATGAAATGTGTTCTAACATTGATTAGAAATTAATTTATTGTTGGTATGAAAGCTGACTTAAGTTGTGTATTATTTTTATTAAAATATCATTGGTCCAATTATGTGAATTGATTGTAGTTTGTTAAATCACCTTTTTTTTTTGTATAAATTATGACTAATGTTGTTATGAAATTGATATTTTCTTATAATACAATTTTTTATATAATAAGGTCTCTTTTTCTATTTCTCAAACTAGGTTGATGGCAATGCGGAAAAATAAAGAACGATGATGATGCGATCAGTGAAAATGAAGTAACTGAGGCTATTACTAGCAAATTTTATGGATCTCGCATAGCAAAAGAACATGCTCCAGATACCAGCAATTATCCTACTCCAAAGCTAGAAGATCAAATTTGAGATCGTTGATTGCAACTTAGACTCTTTGATATTTCATGTCTTTTTAACTTTTGAATGATATATATTTTTTATTAATACATTTTTAAGTATTAAATCATATAAAATATGCATTGTTTCTTCAAGTCAGTTATCAACTAAGTTTCAAATGGATATCAAATAACACATAATTATAGTTTACGTTTTGTTTCTTATAAAGTGACTTTTTTATAGTTGAAATAAACATAAAGTGATCTTCCAACGGGATACCAATTGTATACAAAATACATACCAATCGGATAGGTCATTAACTAGTTTTAATTTGAATAACTTGATTTGAAATTTTAAATACTTCTTTTTGTTTCTATTTTTGCTGGTTATAGTTCAAAATCAAATGTTCACCAATTAATATTACATATTTATTATTTATATATTTTTCATGTCGGACACCAGGTGGATACCAAAAGAATAAAAATTGAAAATTACCCTAACTAGTATCTATGAAACTTTAATTGCATACCAAATGGATACCAATTACATACCAACATTACTTAATCAATTGTTCACTATATTTGAGAAATAATGACAATTGATTAAGTGATGTTGGTATTTTGGCTTACATTGTATCTACTTGATCACCACATTTAAAATAAAAAATGACATTAAATTGGATTCAATTTGTATACATTTGATATTTTAACTTGAAAATTTAAGATTAAGATGAAAAAAATAAGAAATATATGAAATTGGTATCCACCTTGTATAAATTTCAGATAATGAAGCTCACAATATAAAACAATGAGCATATTATATTGTATCCACATCAATTACATCTTATTTTATATTTTTTTCAAATCAGACTGTTTTATTCAGAAAAAAATTCTTTGTTTATGACTGGTTTAGAGTCGCCACTTAATTTTAGGAGAAATCAAGAAACCTTTATTTTCAAAAAGACTTAAACAACAAATCTATTGAAAACCTTTAAGGGAATTCATAGTTCATATTAACATCTTAGGAAGGTTTTTGAAAGCATCTAAAACGCCTGCTAATACGTTATCCGACAAATAAAATATTTTGCTGATAAGTATTTAGAAAATAAGTATGTTTAATTAAGCGAAAGTGAAATATTTTGCCTGATTTTTAATTTTTTTAATTCAGAACAATTATCTTTTTGGGGAGTTGATTAGAAAACTTTAAAATCAGACAAACGAATAATCATACGAGAGCGATTACGTAACGAAGAAGAGCAGATATGGACCAAAGTCTGGTTTCTGTCCGTCTAGGTCGGTACTTGGGCCTAAATTCAACTTTGGACCTTTGACCCATTTTGTACCTGTCATAAATTCTAACAAAATTCAACAATGATAATAAAATAGACAAAGGGGGCTTAGGCCCAAAATAACAAAATACAACTAAAAATTAAAATAAAATAAAATATGGGCTTTTGACCCAATCTTCCTCTGTATATTTCCAGACTTCGAGACCTGTTCGCCGATTTTGATTGGCTGACTTGACGAAGGAACTTGAGCCTTTACGGCTCTCTAGAAATGCGAGAAAAGGGAATAGGAATTCATGCTGAACTCGGGTGGATTTCCACATGCAACAAAATAAAAGATAAGGATTAATACTCCAAGAATGACTCTAACAGTGGCAAGCAAAAGAAAGACTAACGTTAAAAAAGGCACATAGGCGTAGACAGGACAAAGCAACAAGTATGGAACTAAGCAAATTAAATATGAGGAACTAGTCACATTTTAAATAGTGAGTGACACCATGATAAATAAATAAAAAGGAATTTCGCATAATTAGGCTAAATAATTAATTAGGTTATAAAACTAAAGAAGAAACACGTCAAAGAAATCATACTTAAAATTGAAGCAATGAAATTGAATGCTAACAGTAATTTCTAGCACACACACAAAAGAAACATAAAAGTCATCTAAGAAGTATATAACTAAAGATGATATAAAATTCACTGATCTAGATATGATTTAACGAACTGAAGCCTTCGGTAAAGATAAAACCTAAAAACCAACAGTTTAATCAAGAAAAGAAGCCCTCAGTCTGGAAATACACATCGGATAAAAAAATTGGGCCAAAAGCCCACATTTTATCTTATTTTTATTTTTAGTTGTATTTTGTTATTTTGGGCCTAAGCCCCTTTTGTCTATTTTATAAAAGACGGAAGTATCAAGATATGTTTAAATATGTTACTAAGTTCACATGAAAGATACTAAAAACTAACGGATTTGTCAGAATCAACTTCCAGCATCTTGTAGGAATTCAACAACCGTTTTGACTTTTTTCGTTCAAGTTGTCTATCATAGAAAGACTCATCAACATACCCGTGAGAACTAATCCTAACAAAGAAGCAGAACTCTCCTTGGATATCCACGAAAACCGTCCACCATGAACCAACTTCAGAGGCAGATACTCAAGTAGACAAACCTTCAATTGCGCAAGGTGTTGTTGAGATGTGCAACACATCACACAGAGTGGAGGCAGGACTAGTATCTGCTTGTTGGTTTCAAATAATTTACTTTGTCCTGTTTTAAAATGAAGTGTGAAAGCTGCTATAAATAAGATTCACGAATATTATAGATTCATGATTAACAACATATGTGATCACAAGGACGAAAAATGGAAGAAGCTAGAAGAATACAAAAAGAACAAGGGAAAAGATACATAACAAAACAACACAACTATTGAATCAGTTTTTGCAAATGAAAGTTGATGTGCTCTCTTAAGACAAGTTGATCTTCCTGCAAGTCTTCCTGATTTCCCCACTGGATCTGTCAAGGGAGAAATGTTTCCCATCTTTACTATAAATTTTGCAAAATGATCGAAGAAAAGTGCATTGTTCTCTGCATATTGGTTCACCAAGGCTAATGATTCTTTACTCTTAGTAGTAAGAACTTGGTCAAATTTCAGCAGACCTTTTTAAGCCAACAAGAACTTGAAGTAATTGTTATCATATTTTTTTGGGAAACAAAGTCCAAGAAGAACAAGTTTTGGTCACCACCAGATTTGCCATTGGGCAGCATATGATTCATCCAGAGTTGAATTTTTTTATTATTTCCTGACTAGTTGTAGAGCCCTTGTCTGAATCTTGTACATCTTGAATTTTTAATTGTGTGGCTCCTTATTACAACTTATCATCGGTGTTAACTATGATTCCACGTCTGATAACTAGTTTGGCAAAAAATTTAGCAATGTAAAGAAAATAACTTCGACAGGGGAAAGAGAAATCCAACAAGAAAAACCTTTGTCTCAAGCCGGTACATCTTAAATTTCAAATTGTGTGGCTCTTTGCATTAAAACTTATCATTGGTGTTATTTGGAGCAGGAATATTGTTGTTGGAGCCACTTAGATTAGCGCTTCTGGAATCTCTTCTTCCCAATATAACCTCCCAGTTCGGTCTACCCACCTGTGTGAACAAAAAAAGTAAGCTCGTGTTTATTTATTCTTGAGGAGGTACTCTTATAACAATATATATGCCGTGACAGTGCTTACCAATACAATAGCATCCCTTGCAGCAAGTGCGAAGATATCAGCGCGAAAAACATTTCGAGGACATTCCTTATCTAGTGCAGATTTAATCTCATCAAGAACTTCAAATCCACGAGCTGAATACTTTTTGGGGTTTAATCCTTTTTTTGCCACAATGCCGTTACTACTAACCAGAAGCAAAGTTGCATCATATCCCTACATAAAATAGTGAAACAATAATAGCCATCAGTTTACACTTCCAGATAGGGTGAATTAACAAGTTCAAATTAGCTGCAAAAGTCATTAATAATCCACTAAGAGTAGGGGTGTATAAAATCAAATGATTTCAAACCTGCACAAGAAAAGCATCCACGTCCATTCTAATCGCAACAAAAGAGGGTTTCTGCCACCAAATTAAAGCAATAACCATTCATTCAACATGTAGTCATATATAAAATAAAATTCAATATTCGTTCTGACTTTTTCTGTTCAAGATGTCTATCATAGACAGACTCACCAGCATACACGCAAATACTTCTCCTAACAAAAATAAAAAAATCCCACGGAGAAGCAAACCTCAAGCAAGGGGAAGGTGATATGGCTGAGAAAGAAGTCAAAGGAAAATTTGCCAAAGCAGAAAATATAGGAAAAAAATTCAAATACTAGCCAACAGACGATGAGACAACAATGACTCATATAACTTCAAGCAAGAGAAAGGTAAGATTACCTACGACTATAATGTACAAAAATAAAATATTGACCAAGTCATTAACGACTATGTTCGATCTAAATATAAGGAGTTTTTTCCCTATCAATTTACAAACATCACAATCAAAATAATTTCAGTTTTAGATTGGAGGTTGTTGACCAAGTCATTAATGACTATGTTCAGTCTAAATATAAAGAGTTTTCTCCCTACTAATTTACAAAACATTACAATCAAAGTAGTTCTAATTTTAAACTTGAGGGAGTTCCATGTCTTCTTCTCCCATCTTCACTGTCACCTTATCTTGTCGGCGGCTGCGACAATGCAAGACATGGTACAATTCTTCGTACATTAAAACAGAGAGTATGATAAATCTAAAATAACAGCCAACGAAATAGATAAGTAAAATTGTTGACAAATCCATTAACCTGTCGAACAAGAAAAAAAAAGAAGTTTTGTTAGTCCAACTTCGTATCTTTCTCGCATAAACCGTATATATCAGAGAAGTCGTATTTCTTTGGGTTGGTAAGGAATGATTTCATTATCTAAAATTAAGAACATCTCCCACCAAAAGATGTATCAAAAACCTTACACCAAACATGGAATTTTTTCATTATCTAAAATAAATAACATCTCCCACCAAAAGATATATCAGATTCCCTACACCACATTCACACTTAGAATGAAAATTGCTCCTACTATCTCCAAAATTCTCTATGACTACGTCATCAAACAAAGGTTTATTGAAAACAAAGGTTTCTTGATTTTTCCTAAAATTAAATGACGCCTCTCAATCAATCATTAACAAATAATTTTTTCGAAAAAAACAGAATGACAACTTTGCTGGGAAAGAAGAATAGCGTGGGGTTCTTTTTTTCTCTGTTATGTTGCTAGAAGTAGTGGGGTTGGGTTGGATATTTAAAAAGTGGGTAAGAAATTATTTTATCGGATTGGGAGGATAGAAAAGAGCTGCTACATTTATAGCCATCAGTTTAAACTTCCTGATAGGCTATAATTAACAAGTTCAAATTAGCTACAAAAGCCATTAATAATCCACTAAGAGTAAGACTACAAAATCAAATGATTTTAAACCTGCACAAGAAGAGCGTCCATATTCACTCTAATAGCAACATAAGGGGGTTTATGCCATCAAACTAAACCAGTAGCCTCTCATTCAACATGTAGTCAACTATATAACAGAATTCAACATTTGTTATGACTTTTTCTGTTCAAGCTGTCTATCATAGATAAACTTATTAGGTGAACACTTCTCCTAACAGAAATAAAAGAGAGCCCACGGAGAAATAGATCTAAAGCAAGGGGACGGTGACATGCCTGAAGAAGAAGTCAAAGGAAAAACTACCAAAACAGAAAATACAGACAAAAAATTCAGATACTATCCAACACAAGATGGGACAACAATGGCTCAGATAACTTCAAGCAAGGTGAAGGTAAAAATGCATACGGTTATAATTTAGAAAATACAAAATTTGACCAAGTCATTAGCGACTATGTTCGGTATGAATGTAAGGAGTTTGCTTCTTATCAATTTAAAAAACATCAAAACAAAAATAATTCCAGTTTCAGACTGGAGGTTGTTGACCAAATCATTAATAACTATGTTAGGTCTAAATATAAGGAGTTTGCTCCCTATAAATTTACAGAACATTACAACCAAAATAGTTCCAGTTTCAAACTAGAGGGAGTTTCATATCTTCTTCTCCCATCTTCATTGTCGCCTTATCTGTCGGCGGCGGCGGCGGCAATGCAACGCTTGATACAATACTTTGTACGTCAAAGTAGAGGTTACTATAAATCCAAAATAGAAGCCAACAAAATACAGAAGTAACATCGTCGACAAATCCATCAACTTGTCGAACAAGAAAAAAAAGAAATATAAGTTTCGTTAGTCCAACTTCGTATCTTTCAGCATAAATCGTATATCTCAAGAGAGGTCATATTTCTTTGGGTTGATATTAATAGAATAATTTCATTATCTAAAATATATAACATCTCCCACCAAAAGATGTATCAAAAACCCTAAACCAAACATGGAATTCTTTCACTATCTAAAATAGAGAACATCTCCCACCAAAAGATATATTAGAAACCGTACATCACATTCATACTTGTGACGAAAATTGCTTTTACTCTCTCCCAAATCCTTCATGACTAAGCCAACAAATGAAGGTTTCTTGAAAACAAAGATTTATTTATATTCCTAAAATTAAGTAACGACTCTACACTAGTGATAACCAAAAAAAAATTCTGAATAAAATCGAATGACGACTCTGTTGGGGTCATTTATTTATTTCACTGTTGTGTTGGTGGAAATAGTGGGGTTGGGTTGAATTTTTATAAAGTGGGATGGAAATAATTATTTTTGAATGAGGGGATTGAAAATGGGTGCTATAATTATATTTATCAGTTTACACTTCTGATAGGATACAATTAACAAGTTCAAATAAATTGTAAAAGCCAATAATAATCCACTAAGAGTAGGGGAGTAGAAAATCAAATGATTTCAAACTTGCACAAGAAGAGCGTCCATATTCTAAACGGAACAAAAGGGGGGTTTTGCACCAAACAAAACTAATAGGCACTCATTCAACAAGTTGTCATATATATAACAGAATTCAACATCCGTTCTAAGTTTTTCAGTTTAAGTTGTCTATTATAGATAGTCTCATCAACATACTCGCGAGCACTTCTCCTAACAGAAATAAAAGAGAGCCCACAGAGAAGCAAACCTCAAATGACAAGTTTCTCAGTATCAATGCCAAGTCTAGCTGCCGCAAACTCTTTGCTGTAGCCTTTGCCCGCAAATAATCTGACAAACTCAAAGACAGAGAGATATTGTATAGAGAAAAAGTTAGAATGAATTTATCGTTGTAAAAGTTGAAAGTTTGTCAACCAGTCCATTAGATCTTGAAGCGAGTTATTTTGAACTTAGCTAAACACTTAAGTCAATCCAAATTTCACGTTGATCATAACATGCTTGAAAAAATGCAGGATTTAAAAAGGTATAGTGAAAACTTGATGAAATGAAAGTACAGACAATAAAAATAGTAAAAATAACCAAAGTAAATGAAACAATAGAAGTAATAAAATCGAAGAATAAGATCTATCATAATAATAAGAATACTGAAAAGGAAGCAGATATGTGTTCCAAACTAGAACCATGCCATTTGTCTTGGCTGGTTAAAGGAATGTCATATAGATGGATAATGGAGAAACTAATCCTGGTAGAAAACGTTTAACGAGATACCATTTAGTATGGTAGATCTTGTTTTAAGACGAGTACTTTCGGTTCCACGGAGGAGAATTCTCTAAAGCACGCCTACACAAGCTAACTGAACATTTTCAGATGATTCATCAAAAAGAAGACGGAAGAAGATGGATTGTAAATGAACATATTAAATCGAACTAACAGAACCACGTTAATCAAACTAATTGACCTGTCAACCCCACCAAGTAGGACCAGAAGACAAGATACGGGCCAAGCAAACAATTCATCCTGCAAACAACATGCCAGAAAAAAGCCAACTACCTGTTCTTTAGTTCTTCGAGTTTTGCCTCTAATTCATCCTGCAAACAACAACATGCCAGAAAATTACCAACTACTCATTCTTTAGCTCAAAAAAGAGCCCATACTAAGTTGAAAGATGGTAGATACTCGTTCTTTAGCTCGAAAAGGATCTCCTGCTAAGTTGAAAGCATAACGATCACTTGCGTTGACATGTGCAGTAGCACTAGCTACTTTTCAAAAAATGAAACACAATGAGAAGAAACAACGGGAAAGAATTATCAAATACTACACTAATAACTTTATCCATAAACAACAAAGACCATGAGAAAACATCAAGCAGGGGGGAGGTAAGATTGCATACGACTATAATTTACAAAAATTGACCAAGTCATTATAACGACTATGTTCGGTCTAAATATAAGGAGTTTACTCCCTATCAATTTACAAAACACCACAACCAAAAAAGTTTCAGTTTCAAACTGGAGGTTGTTCCATATCTTCCTCTCCCATCTTGGCGACAATCATTATCACCCTATCATGTCGACGGGGCCGGCGGAAATGCAAGATTTGAGCAACACTTCGTACGTTATAACAGAGAGTATGATGAATTCAAAAAAGAAGCCAACAAAATACAAAAGTAAAATTGTCGAGAAATCTATCAACCTGTCGAATAAGAAATAATAGATGTTTTTAGAATATTACCAACCCAGTGCAGAAAGTTAAAGGAAACAACATTAGCACAATGAAAGTCCAACTTTGTACCCTACACCAAAATGGAAATTTCTCCTTCTAAATCCTCAAAAAAATCCTCTATTACTAGGCACATAAACATAGATTATGGAAGTTAAAGCACATAAACATAGATAAACCAAAAGCCTAACCTAAATCTTCCCTTTGATGGAAGGGGTATGGCAACAGCAAACAAGGGACAAAGGGCGGCAGCAGAGGTAGACTTTCGACGAAGACACGCAGAAGGAGAAGGTTGGAGGAAGACTAGTACAAGTGAAGACATATGAAGTGGAGAGTTTATTTATTAAGGGAATCTTTTATTAATATGTCGGACGGAAAGATAAATATATATGATGGATAATGAATCCTTAATATATTTAAAATTTTGAATTTCGTAGATCTTTTTTTTTAAAAAAAATTATTTAAATTTAAATTATTTTTTGAATTTTATAATTGTTGAATTTCTGTGAGTATTTTTTTATGGAAAAACTACATAAAATGGCAAGCTATATTTTATATTAAAATAATATAGCTATACTTCCTTAAATTTTTATTTTATGACTATATTTAATTAATAAATAGCAAAAAAAATTAAATAGCAAATAAGTATTAAATTATCCTAAAATATATAGTATATGCCCCTAATTTAAGAAAGTATTCATTCCATATTAATTGATCTTTCATGCCTCACGTTTCTCTCTCTATACTATTCTTCTATATTAATTACATTCCACATTAATTGATTTTTCACGCCTCACGTTTCTCTCTCTATAATATACTCCTATATTAATTAGTATTACTTACATAATTAATTATGTTCCTATATTAACGTATTTATTCCTTCCATAATAGTTATGGATGTATTCCTTCCATAATTTTGCATGCACGCCTCCATTAGTATTACTTACATAATTAATTTTGTTCCTATTTTAACGTTTCTCTTTCTTCCATAATAATTGTGCACAAATATTATGGATGTTTCTCTCTCTATTATTTACAGCACGCCTATCTTCCATTAAAGAAGCCTATTTTCACGTTAATTCCAAGAAACCGATTTTTCAACTTTTTACTTATCTCTTAAATCCTACCAAACTCTGATTTCTAGATTAGTCTTTTTCCAAGAAACCAATTTTACAGCACATATATTATCTTCAGCACACCTAGCTTTAATTAAAGAAGCTATTTTCACGTTAATTCCAACAAACCCACTTTTCAGCTTACTACTTATCTCTTAAAATCTGATTTCTAGAGTAGTCATTTTCCAAGAAACCAATTTTACAGCTTCAAAATTATATCTCAAATCCTCCCAAAATCAAATTTATCATAAAATTCTTAATCAATTAAATCTCTATCAAGCTTCCACGAAATTAATTTTGTATTTTTTCAAATCAAATACGCAACATTGCTTGATTTTCGAAAATATTATGTTGTTTAGATCATGCAGGTTTCTTCAATTTTTATTAGGTTAAATTCTTTAATATTTATTTGTTTTTAATTTTTTAGGATCTGAGTTGTTGGATATAATGTCTAAACGAAATACCACAAGGATAATCACAGGAGGTACAGAATATACATTACGTAACATGGTTGAAATACCATCTTTTGTCCTAGGTATAACTCAGATTAAAACACAAATTTCAGGATATACTGCTACGATGGAATTACATAAGAAGTCGAAAGATGAAATAGTAAGGACTCCTTCAAAAAGAAAAGTAGGGTTAACGGTGAAAGCGATTGAAAAAAATTGTTACAAGAGGAGGAAAGTAAAAAATGTAGTTTCCGACATGATTGGAGAACATGCAGTTAATGAAGAACAAAACGAAGTCAGTGAGCATTAAAGGTATGTACATTTTTAATTTTTTTATTTTTTTTTGAATAATTTTTGCATATGAACATGCAGTGTACTTTAATTTGTAAAATTTACTTAAATGAATATAATTTTTGATTATGATATAGTATTTATGTTGTTGAATGGTGGTAACTGTAGTGTAGATATATATATATATGCATTTAATTTTGTAAAAAGTACATAAGTGGATACATCTTGTATGAGAGCTTTTTGAGTGAATGTAGGCAGTGATGTAATGTATGCAGGTTGATGTAATGTATGCAGGTTGCATGATATAGTGATGTATATTGTGTTATAATGTAATGTAAGTCGAACAACAAAGGTTACGTTGAGTATATACCAAGAAAGTTTATTAGTAGTTTTCCTTTTTTGAATGTGTTATCTTTTATAATTACAAGGTATCAGATTCCATGTATTGGCTCGCCCAAATAAACCACCACGCATGCAGGTTTATGTGAACCATAACATAGTCACAGATTTGAAGGGGAAGCTTACAGCGACCCAATTCAATCATTTTAAAATACATGTTTTGGAGCATATACAAAAATGCACGTGTGTGGAGCGCAACCACAAATGTTTAGGTGTTTCATGGTATGTGAATTAGAGGACAGTTCCCCTGATGAATTGTTGTTTCATATAAATCATACCATGCTCTGTTTTGGTATCAAAGAATTTGCTATCATTACTGGTTGAACTGTTTTGGTAATAAAGATGATTTTTTATTTGATACAAGGAAGCCAAATAGATTAATCAATCAGTATTTTGAGGGTAAAAGTATTGTTACAAAAGTGGATTTGATCAGTAAGTATAAAAAAAGGTTTGGGGTGGCAATGATGATGATGCTGTTAAATTCGCTATTCTGTATTTTATTTGTACGTTCATATATTCCAGCGAGATGAAGATCTCATCAATTCCAAAGATACATTTTGATCTAGTTGAGAGCGGCCGGTACCATGAATACCCCTGGGGGAAAGATGTTTTCTACAAATTGCTCAAAAGCGTAACAAAAAAAATGGATAAGAAGAAAAAGTATTATAGAATTGATGGTATGCCTCTAGCCATGCAAATTTGGATATATGAATGTTGTTCTGCGATTGATTCGAATATTGCTGTAAAGAAGAGCAATCGTATACCCAGAATCATCAATTGGATGACCAGAAACAGCAGAATACATTATGAATTCCTCATGGAAGGAATGTTCAGTGATAACGGCAATCCGATAATTTATCATATTTTAATTAGTCAATTGGTATAGATTTTGTTGTATTTCAATATAATTTTTAATTATAATTATTTTGTGCGCAGTTAAAAATTGAAAAATATCGAACCTTAACTTAAGGAGATTGCATTTTATCAGCTTGAAAAAGTAATGCAATCACAGAGAATACCTTTCAAATTGTTAGTGACAAAGATGACGACGAAGATGATGATTTCACTTCAAAGCCTCCAAGTAATAAGCCACACAATAAAGAAAAAGGTAAACAGAAGGCATATGTTTTAAGATCCACATTGATCAAAAAGTCCAATTTGTATGCAGGTTCGAGGTTGAAAGATAAACGCCCCACAGTATTGAATGGTTGTCGTAAGGCAAAGAGTACAACTTTAAATTCTGATTCAAATCCATTGGAGGATAATGTATTATTACAGGAGTTGCATAACTGTCCGGATGATTCTGCTAACCGTACACCACTAAGGAGTTCGAAAGAACCTCAAGATACCAAGGCAGATGAAATTGGTTTGCTGAGACAAGATCTTGCATCCTTCAAGAATTATGTATGCAATATGTTCTATTTTTTTTAGTTCACATTGTATTCCAATATAAACTTACATTCTATTTAATAATTAGGTTAATAATGAGTTCAAGGAGTTGCAATTGTTTATAATGGGGAATTTTAGACAAGTTATGGATGCACTTAACAGAAGCTGTCTTGAATCTGGAGCACCACGTCAGGTTAATTATGACAATATTAAATTAATAGAATACATTTACATATACAAGTTACTTACTTATAATATCTAATTTTCTAATGGATAAAATACACAGGAAGATTCAACTGAATCTCCAAGTCATGTACCTAATTGGTCGAACAACAATCCGATGAAAGATGACAACCAGATATCAAATGTTATGGATAAGCCTCACTGTGATGCAAACGAGGTACTATTTGAATAAATTATTTTTTGATTAGTTAGTAGTTGAAGGTGAAAAATGTTAAAAGAATACAAATAATAGTTTTTATTGTAATATTGTTAGGTTCGGACACCTCGCTTCGTTCTTCAAGAATATGTCAAAATTAATGTCAAGGAGTATTTGCAGTCTGTCCAGATACACATACAAGACCCTTTGACGGTACATGAACATATTAACGACATTAATGTTTTTCAGAACCATGACACCCAACAACCGCAGTCACAAATTGAGTTGATAGATGCTTTGTTACCTAATATTGATGCAATCAATCCCAAAAAGAATGATGTGGTTCATTCAAAGGTTGTGGTCCATCCAGAGAGTGTCGTTTATGATACTACACCCGTGCCAGTTAAAAGGATCAGACATCCTGATCGATTGACAGGAGATCATAATGTAATTCAGAATGACGGAATCCAACAACCTCAGTCACAATTTGAGTTGCTTGATGCTCTGTTACCTGATATTGACACAATATATCCCAAAAAGAATGTTGTGGTTCATTCTGAGGTTGTGGTCCGTTCAGAGGGTGGCGTTTATGATAATACACGCGTGCCAATTCAAAGTATCATACATTCTGATCGATTGATTTGCTCTCCTTACTCCACAAATATTGGATCATCATCTTGTAAATAGCAATGTTTGACCTATTTAGTGTCTTACCTGCCACCTCCTAGTTTTTTTTTACAAATATGATTCTATAACAATCGTAGTGCCTAATACATATATGTGATGTTTGGCTATTTGATATAGTTCATTGTGTACCATAATTAGTAGTACATAATGTAGTTCAGTAGGTACCAAAATGGAGTAACATGAATGATGAGTATTCTACTAGTTTTGGATTTAGGTTTATCTATTGGTGGTGGTTGCAGAATTATTTATCGAACATGACAAGTAACAGTAATAGCTAGATTCAATGTGAATAGTATGCAGCTCAGAGATGATTTTTTGCGAAAATATGTTTGTTATAATTTGTGTGTCTGTATACTAAATATTTCAGGTAGCTCTTATGACGTGGTTAAAACTTATGAAAAGAAACATCCTTTTGTTTCCGACTTCATACAAGGGCCATATAATATGATCTCTTCGACGATTACTGTTTGTGGCTTTCTGAAGGGCTTCTTGCTAGCCATATGAATAAGTATACATAATATTCATATGATGATTCTGTAAACATAATATACTTAAATATTAATTAATTTTATTTGTTATCAAAAGGATGCTCGGTGAAGATCGGTATAAGAATAAAAAAGCAAAACTGGGGGTTGATATGGATTTGGGCATTCATCGAATATCAAACAAGAATTGGTTCTACTCTCTGTCTTATGATAAACAACTGCTGAATGATGAGGTAAACATATGAATTTAAACATAAAAAGTAGTATAAGTATTGTTCATATTTTTAAGATGTGCTAATTTTTTACATTTGTTTTTTAATTGTTTACAGCATATTGATGTGATCCTGTATTACTTGCGTAAAAAAAGTAAATACAACATCAATAGTCGCTACAGATACACTACTGTTGATTGTATATTCAAGTCAAAAATTTCTGAAATTTATGCTGCATATGCTCAAGTTGGAAGTAACTTTTGTGTTGCAAATGTTGAAAACGTCATACGTGATTACATAAAAGGATATAGGTTGATGGCTGCCATTCCATGGAATACAATCGACAATGTGTTCATACCAGTGAACGTGGAGCATAAAAATCACTGGGTGTTGTCTGTTTTGTCATTAATTGACAAACACATTTATGTATATGACTCATACAGAGCAGCAGGTCATAACTATCATGTTAGAGAAGAAATTCAAAAGCTTGCTCAACTTCTGCCAATGTATGTTTCAATGGAGATTGGAAATGTTTCGGATGATGCAGAAGATAACCATATCGCATACGACGTGATGTATGTGGAGGATATACCTCAACAAGGATAAGATTTTTTGTAAGTATAAAACAAATATCTTCATTCAATTTTCCTAAAATGTATCAGATTTTAAAAAGTAATGTATATTTTTAGGGATTGCAGGATATACTTGCTAGCATTTGCCGAGTACCTAAATGAGGGTGAAGGTATTCCAGTTAAATATCTTGATTCTAAGTTACACCGCATCAGATACAGTGCACTCTTGTGGGAATATGCAATGAAAAAGATGAAAGAGGGGGTTGTTAGCGATAATGAGGCAACACCAAGAAGAATGAGGAAACCCGCAAGGATCGATAATAGTCAACTTCTTGTGATTGATTAGTATTTTGTACTAGTTCTATTTTTTTTTGAACTTATGGTAAAAACTAATATTTTGCTTTTTTGTCAAACATTATCAACTTTTCTTTATATTCATATATGATACATTAGTTGTTTTAAATTTATTTCTGTGTTATTTCATAACTAATGAGATGATCATGACTTGCCATGATTTGGCTTTGGCATCGGTGAATTAGTCAATGGCTTATCAGTTACAACACGAGGGGATAAACGATATTTTTGACCATGTAAAACAATATCCTGCAAAACAAGTATAACATATTTTCATATCACAACTTTTTTTTCAAATTAAAAGTAAAAAATTAAGTGACCCCATTTTTATATGTATAAACATGGCATCCATGCACATAATGACGCGATCCCACAAACATTTTTAACAGTCTACATATTGAGAATCAATGTCAAAATACATATACACTTATACCAAAGAATTTGATTCCAAAATTTGTATCATTTTTAAAATTTACATAATTGATATCTTATTTAATAAATATTTCAAAATATACAAAAGGCAAATAACTCATCATTCCTTTATTCAAAATAACAAAACTTAACTATAAAAACAATTTAATACTGTCGTGTAACAATTTCTATGCATTTCGTGTTGCAGTTCGACATGAACACCTATTATGACCTTGTTGTCCACATGTACTAAAAGAATTGGTACCCTTCCTTTTGCTCAGCTCGCTAAATGACTTTTCACGTTGCTTTTTTAGCCTTCCTGGAGGTCGCTTGAATTTTGGTGGCAACACAACTTCGGTAGCAATGTGTTAAGGTATGTTCCATTCACTTTTGTCAGGGAGAGGATATATAGGGACTTCATATGATTTCAATATTGTTCCTCGCTTATAAAAATCTGAACAATATTCTTCCGGAAGCATACGATTTTTATTCAATACACTCCACGCATGTGAGCACGATATACCGTCAACTTGAAACATGTTGCAACTGCAAGTCTTTTTTTCCAAGCATACAATATAACTCTTCCCTTAATCACTTACGGAATAAACGTAATCAGTTGACGGGGCAACTTATAATCAATACAGAAATTCAATTATACACTTTAGTGTTAAAGCAAATATCTTTGATTACTAAAATAAATGAATACACAATCCCTTGAACAAGAATTTTTTTTTTCAATATACATACCATCATACGCCCAGATTTTGATTCATTAAGCAAAAACATCTCTTGAAACTTCTTTCCAAGCAGTGTGAATGTGCATGATGCATTTTTTCGATTTGTGCAATTCCATCTAGCAAACATCAATCGCACTTGTTCAAGAAAGTCAAATATTGGTAATTCTCTTGCTTCTACTAACGTCGAATTGATGCACTCTGCAATATTCGATGTCATAACCCAACCACGAGGAATTGGTGCATACAACCTTGCCCACTTATCATATCCAACCATCTCCAAGTAATTCTTAACCCTTACATCAAACTGCTCAACCCTTTTCATTAGCTTATCAAAATCACTTTGAGTATATGCATTTGCCATAGTGTAGAATACTTCACTCTATTGATCATTTGCTTTTCGAAAATTCTTACATACATTAGCCCACAAGTGCCATATGCAGGCGTAATGTTGGACATTGTTGTATACAATAGATACAACCTTAATTATGCTATTATGTCGGTCAGATACTACATACATATTCTCTCTTTCTCCATATGCTTCTTTGAATTGTTCAAAGAACCATGTCCAAGAAGCATCATTTTCCGAATATATAACTCCGTATGCCAAAGGTAATATATTCCCTATTATAATATACAAAAATAGATGAATAACAAAAAAATAAAAATAAATTAAATTGTATGTATGTATCCAAATACCTGCTCCATCCATAGTGCTGGCTGATACGAATGCACCAGCGTATGCTGATTTGAGGTGGCTGGCGTCTACAACAACAATTGGCCTGCAATGATCAAATCCCTTTATAAAAGCATCTAGCACTATAAAAACATACAAAAATTCGTCATTAGGTGTTTTCTTCATTCGTATATGTGAACCAGGATACATCTTATCCAACATATACAAGTATCCTGGTAGCTTCCCGTAAGACGCAGCAGGTTGCACCATGATAGATTCTAATGCCTTCTCCTTTGATCGCCATGACAACATGTAATTAATATCAATACCCAAGTCCAACTTAATGTCATCCTTAATATCATTTGGACTGTACTTCCTCTTATGATTCCTCAATAGGTGTTATTATTCCTCCAATCAACGAACTTGTTGCACGACAATCTGAATGCACCTCATCCTTCAAAGGACATGTATGTTCAGAGTTAAAAACTCTAATTCTGAACATTTTTGACTTGTTAATACTTGACGCTTTCATTAACCACGTGCATTCTTAAGATTGGCATACAAGAGTATAGCTGCGAATACTATTTATAGTTTGGTTTTAGTTTTGAGTTGCATCTTCAAACATATATAAATAAACGTACTATGAATAAATTTAAACACAATTTACCTAATAGAGTTTGACCTCTCCACCAAGAATTTAAACATTTTTTTGATTGAATATTTTTCCATCACATCTTTCAATGTCGACTTATCCATGTATATCTGATCCACCATTATCTCCTTTTGTGATCTGTTAGTGATTATTAAATCATTTTCAACATCAAATGCATCTACTGTTTGATCGCCAAATACTGGTACAATTGCTAATTGATCATCCTCACTATTTAATTCTTTATTGTATTCAAGTTGCAACATATCACTTTCAATAGAAGTTTCTCCAGAACCAGAATATACAACATCAATATCGTAAATACTAACACATAGGGGATATACTCCAATTTGCGTATTCATTTTTTTCAACTGAACATATAGGCGCACACCCATGTCGTTACGTATTTCCATAAGCGTGTCGTCACCTTCGATAGTGTATTTAATCTTCATACACTTCTTTGTAAGATCAATGTTTAATTGTACGGAAATCACATTAACTAAATTAGAATATGAAGAATATTCCTTCAAAACAATCCCGTCAATGTTGTATTCCACATAACAATTCTCATCGCTCCATTTTCCGGAATGGCGAATTAAAACGCAGATTGTTGCCATTTTTTTTCCAGTAGTACAGTGTATAAGAATAGATTGCATATCTTCATTTTTTTTATATGTTGATAAGAATCCTATTAAGGAAAGGTAAGTTACAATTTGAAAGTGCCAAATTAGTGGGCTAGAAAATAGGATTTTCAGTTACATTTAAATTCCAATGTATTTTTGTATTTTTTTTTAAAAAAAAATTTAGCCATTTTTTAAAACAAACTGTAGCTATTTTTTTTTAAATATGATAAATATAGTCATCTCAATCTAATAACCCTCAAACCATAGCTATTTATGTAAGTATAACTTTTTTTATTATGTTAAAAGAAAAACAATTCATGTTATGATTGGTTTAATTTACTTAATCAAGTTTTAGAGTTTGAGTGGAAATTTAATGTGAAGTTTAAAAATGGTTAATCCAATTTTTATTTAAATAAATAATTTAATATAATTATTATTTTTAATTTTAGTTCTAAAAAATATCATCCTATTATTTAATTTTAATTTTTATCTTTATGTAATTATCAAAATTTAAATTTAAACATGTGTCACATAAATTGTTAATTTATTAATTTTCAATTAATCAAAGTTTTAGATTGAGTGGGAATATAATGTGGAAGTTTAAAACTACCTTCCTATTTATATTCCCATCATAATTTAGTTTCAAATTATTCACATTGAGTGGGAATGTAATGTGGAAATTTTACACAATTTTTTTTTAAAAATTTTTACGGTGAACTTTCATATTTTTTAAAAATATGTTTATTTTATTGTAATTTTTTTAAGTGGAAATGTAACAGGGAGTTCTAAAACTATCTATTTATATTTCAGTTTATTTAAATAAAGCATTTAATTAATTTTAAATTTTAGTTTTAAAAATAGTTATTCAAATATTTAATATATATATTTAAAAAAATATGAAATTTAAATAATTGAATTAATTATAATCACTGATGGGAAAACAATGTCTCATATAACTTCAAGCAAGGGGAAGGTAAGACTGGATACGACTATAATTTACAAAAAATACAAAAATTGACCAAGTCATTAACGACTATGTTCGGTCTAAATATAAGGAGTTTGTCCTCTATCATTTTACAAAACATCAGAACCAAAATAATTCCAGTTTCAGACTGGAAGTTGTTGACCAAGTCATTAACGACTATGTTCAGTCTAAATATAAGGTGTCTGATCGCTATCAATTTACAAAACATTATAACCAAAGTAGTTCCAATTTCAAACTGGAGGGAGTTCCATGTCTTCTTCTCCAATATTCACTGTCGCCTTATCTTGTTGGCGGCTGCGGCGATAATGCAAGGCATGATACAACTCTTCGTACATCAAAACAGAGAGTATGAAAAATTCAAAATAAAAGGCAATAAAATACAAAAGTAACATAGTCGACAAATCCATCATCCTGTCGAACAAGAAAAAAAAAAGAAATACAAGTCTTGTTAGTCTAACTTCATACCTTTTTGGCATAAATCATATATCTCAGAGAGGCCTTATTTCTTTGGGTTTGTAGTAATGAAATGCTTTAATTATCTAAAATAAAGAACAACTCCCACCAAAAGATGTATCAAAAATACTAAACCAAACATGAATACTTTCATTATATAAAATAAAGAATATCTCCCACCAAAAGATGTATCAAAAACCTCAAACCAAACATGGAATGCTTTCATTATAAAAATAAAGAACATGTCCCACCAAAAGATGTATTAGAAACCCTACACCACAATCACACTTAGGACAGAAATTCCTCCTACTATCTCAAAAACCTCTATTACTTAGCCATCAAACAAAGGTTTTTTGAAAACAAATGTTTTTTGATTTTTCCTAAAATTAAATGACTACTTTAAACTAGTCATATAAAAATCCGAATAAAATAAAATGACTACTCTGCTAGGAAAGAATAATAATGAGGGGTCGTTTATTTTTTTATTTGTTGTGTTGCTGAAAATAGTGGGGATGGGTTGGATTTTTAGAAAGTGGGCTTGAAATTATTGTATTGGATTGGGGGAGATTGAAGATGGGTGCTATAATTATAGTTATCAATTGACACTTTCTGATAGTCTATAATTAAAAAGTTCAAATTAGCTGCAAAAGTCATTAATAATACACTAAGAGCAGGGGAGCAGAAAATCAAATGATTTCAAATCTGCACAAGAAGAGCGTCCATATCTTCTCCAATCGCAACAAAAGGGGTTTTTTTCCACCAAACTAAACCAAGAGAACTCACTCAACATGTAGTCATATATATAACTAAATTCAACATCTGTTCTGACTTTTTCTGTTCAAGCTGTCTATTATAAACAGACTCCTCAGCATACCTACAAACACTTCTCCTAACAGAAATAAAAGAGATCCCACAGAGAAGCTGATCTCAAGCAAGGGGAATGTGACAAGCCTGAGAAAGAAGTCGAAGGAAAAACTACCAAAGTAAAAAATACAGGCAAAAGATTCAGATACTAGTCAACAGACGATGGGACAACAATAGCTCAGATAACTTCAAGCAAGGGGAAGGTAAGACTGCACACGACTATAATTTACAAAAATATAATAATTTACCAAGTCATTAACGACTATGTTCGGTCTAAATATAAGAGTTTGCTCCCTATCAATTTACAAAACTTCACAGCCAAAATAATCCAGTTTCAGACTGGAGTTTGTTGACCAAGTTATTAACGACTATGTTCAATCTAAATATAAGGAGTTTGCGCCCTATAAATTTGCAAAACATTACAACTAAAATAGTTCTTGTTTCAAACGGGAGGGAGTTCCATATCTTCTTCTCCCATCATCATTGTCGTCTTATCATGTCGGCGTTGACGGCAACGGTAGTAATACAATGCTTGATACAACACTTCGTACATCAAAACAGGGAGTATGATAAATTTAAAATAAAAGCCAACGAAATACAAAAGTAAAATCATTGACAAATCCATCAATATGTCAAATAAGAAAAAAAGAAATATAAATTTTGTTAGTCCAACTTCGTATCTTTCCAGCATAAATCGTATATCTCAGAAAGGTCGTATTTCTTTAGGTTGGTAGTAAAAGAATGCTTTCATTATATAAAATAAAGAACATCTCCTATCAAAAGATGTATGAGAAACCTACACCAAACATGAAACACTTTCATTATCTAAAATAAAGAACATCTTCCACCAAAAGATGTATAGAAACCCTACACCACATTCACACTTAGGACGAAAATCGCTCCTACTATCTTCCAAATCCTTTATGACTATGCCATTAAACAAAGGTTTCTTGATTTTTCCTAAAATTAAGTG
Source organism: Solanum lycopersicum (assembly GCF_036512215.1). NCBI lineage: Eukaryota > Viridiplantae > Streptophyta > Magnoliopsida > Solanales > Solanaceae > Solanum > Solanum lycopersicum. The sequence goes on from NC_090811.1 coordinate 7,759,910, forward strand.
ATGACTCTAAACCAGTCATAAATAAAGAATATTTTTTCCGAATGAAATAGAGTGGTGATTCTATTGGGAAAGAAAAATACCACGGGGTCGTTTTTTTCTCTGTTGTGTTACTGAAAATAATGGTGTTGGTTGAGTTTTAAATGGGCTGAAAATTATTGTATTTAATTGGGGGGGGGGGGGGATTGAAAAGGTCTGCTATTTCATAGTCGTTAGTTTACACTTCCTGATAGGCTATAATTAACAAGTTCAAATTAGTTGCAAAAATCATTAATAATCCACTAAGAGTAGGAGAGCAGAAAATTAAATGATTTCAAAGCGACACAAGAAGAGCGTTCATATTCACTTGAATCGCAACAAAAAGGGGTTTCTTCCACCAACGTAAGTCAATAGGCACTCACTCAACATGCAGTCATATATATAACGAAATTTAACATCTGTTCTAATTATTTTGTTCAAGCTATCTATCGTAGACAGACCCATCAACATACTCGCGAGCACTTCTCCTAACAGAAATAAAAGAGAACCCATAATGAAGCAGACCTCAAGCCAGGGTAAGGTGACATGCCTGAGGAAGAAATCAAAGGAAAAACTACCAAAACAAAAAATACAAGTGAAAATTCAGACACTAGCCAACACAAGATGAGACAACAATGACTCATATGACTTCAAGAAAGGAGAAGGTAAGACTGCATACGACTATAATTTACAAAAATACAAAAATTGACCAAGTCATTAACAACTATGATCAGTCTAAATATAAGGAGTTTTCTCCTTATCAATTTACAAAATATCACAACAAAAATAATTCTAGTTTCAGACTGAAGTTTGTTGACCAAGTCATTAACGACTATGTTTGGTCTAAATATAAGGAGTATTCTCCCTATCAATTTATAAAATATTACAACCAAAATAGTTCAAGTTTCAAACAGGATGGAGTTCCATATTTTCTTTACCCATCTTTCACTGTCGCCTTATCATGTCGGCGAAGGCGCAATGCAAGGCTTGATACAACACTTTGTATATCTAAACAGAGAGTATTATAAATTCAAAATAAAATCCAATAAAATATAGAAGTAAAATCTTCGACAAATCCATCAACCTGTCGAACAAGAAAAAAAAAGAATAATATATTTTGTTAGTCCAACTTCGTACCTTTTCGGCATAAATCATATATGTCAGAGAGGTTGTATTTCATTGGGTTAGGAGTAATGGAATGCTTTCATTATCTAAAATAAAGAACATCTTCCACTAACAGATGTATCAGAAATGCTTCACCAAACATAGAATGATTTTATTATCTAAAATAAAGAACATCTCCCACCAAAAAATGTATTAGAAACCCTACACCACATTCACACCTAGGACGAAAATTGTTCTACTATCTCCATAGTCCTCTATGACTAAGCCATCAAACAAAGATTTCTTGATTTTTCCTAAAATTAAGTGACGAATCTTATCTGTCATAAACAAGTAATGTTTTTTGAATAAAATAGAATAACGACTCTGCTAGGGAAGACGAATAGTGTGGGGTTATTTTCTCCTCTGTTGTGTTGCTGAAAATAGTGGGGTTGGATTAAGTTTTTAAAAAATGGGCTGAAAATTATTGGATTGGATTCGGGTAATTGAAAAGGACTGCTATACTTAAAGTTATCAATTTACACTTTCTGATAGTCTATAATTAACAAGGTAAAATTAGCTGCAAAAGCCATTAATAATTCACTAAGAGTAGGGGAGTAGAAAATCAAATGATTGCAAACATGCATAAGAAGAGCATCCATATCTCCTCTAATCGCAACAAAAGAGGGTTTCTGCCACCAAACTAAATCAATAGACACTCATTCAACATGTAGTCATATATATAACAGCATTCAACATCTGTTCTGACTTTTTCTGTTCAACCTGTCTATCATAGACAAACTCCTCAGCATATTCGTGAGCACTTCTCCTAACAGAAATAAAAGAGAACCCATAGAGAAGAGACCTCAAGCAATGGGAAAGTTACATGCCTGAGGAAGAAGTCAAAGAAAAAACTACCAAAGCAGAAAATACAGGCAAAAAATTCAGATTCAAGCCAACAAACAATGGGACAACAATGACTCAGATAACTTCAAACAAGGTGAATGTAAGACTGCCTACAACTATAATTTACAAAAATACAAAAATTGACCAAGTCATTAACGACTATGTTCGGTCTAAATATAAGGAGTTTGCTCCATATTAATTTACAAAACATTACAACCAAAATAGTTCTAGTTTCAAACTGGAGGGAGTTCCATATCTTCTTCTCTCATCTTTAATGTCGCCTTATCATGTCGGCAGCGGCGGCGGGAATGCAAGACTTGATACTATACTTCGTACATCAAAACAGGGAGTATGATAAATCCAAAATAAAATTCAACAAAATACAAAAGTAAAATCGTCAACAGATCCATCAACCTGTCAAACAAGAAAAAAAGAAATATAAGTTTTGTTAGTCAAACTTCATACTTTTCCGGCATAATCCGTATATCTCATAGTGGTCGTATTTTTTTGAGTTGGTAGTAATGGAATGCTTTAATTATCTAAAATAAAGAACATTTTACACCAAAATATGTATCAGAAACCCTACACAAAACATAAAATGCTTTCATTATCTAAAATAAAGTACATTTTCCACCAAAAGATGTATCAGAAACCCTACACCAAACCCTACACCACATTCACACTTAGAACAGAAATTGCTCCTACTATCTCCCAAATCATATATGACTAAGTCATCAAGTAAACACTATTTTAACTTGATACACTTACAATTGAAAGTTAAAGCACATAACATATGGATAAATGAAATGCCCTAACCTAATTCGGCCTTTTGCTGAACGACGGTACAAACCTTCATATTAAGGGGTAAACGGCGGCAACAGTGCTTCCGATGGAGGGACAATGGAACAGCAGAGGTTGGACGAGCTTCTGATGGAGGGACGACACGCAACAGAGGTTGGACAAAGTGTGTTTTAATTACGGTAGAATTTTGTAATTTTTATTAAGGGAACCCTTTTGTTAATATGTCGAACGAAACGATGAATATATCTGATGGATATATGAACACTCAATATATTCAAAATTTTGAATTTTGCATTTTTTTATAAAAAATTAATTAAATTTTTAATAATTTCATTCTATACCCATTGACCATAAGTTTTTGGAATATGCTTGATTAACTAGTTGGCCCTGACGGTCAACCCGATCCATTTACGTGTGCTATAATTCACCATTTCTTTTAGTGATTTGATTTTTGGATGTCCAAAATGTCGAAAGGCAGTAAGTATGGTAGTTTAGCCATGTTACAGGTTGACGAGCGTCTTTTAGCTAGTGATGTCCAATCCTTGGCCAATAGCTTTGTGAGACTTGATATTACAGAATCTGATAAGGTGTTGGCTTATATGAAGACTAGGTCATCCTTGTTGGAGAAGACTCGAGCTCAATAGTTTGATGATGGCGACTTATGTAAGATTAAGGACAAGGTTTTAAAAGGAGAATCCAAGGCTGCAATTCTAGATAGTGAAGGAGTTCTGAGGATTAAAGGTCGTATCTATGTTCCTCGTACATGTGATTTACTAGATGAACCATGGAGGAGGCCCATAGTTTGAGGTACCCTATTCATGCGGGGGCTACTAAGATGTATCGTGACTTGAAACAACATTATTGGTGGTGTCTTATGAAGAGGGACATATTAGATTTTGTATCTCGGTGTTTGAATTGTCAGCAAGTTAAGTATGAACACCAAAAGCCTGGAGGTATGACTCATATGATGCCCATACGTGAGTGGAAGTGGGAGCGTATTGCTATGGACTTTGTGGTAGGATTGCCACGCACCTTGGGTAAGTTCGATGCTATATGGGTCGTTGTGGATCGACTTACTAAATCTACACACTTTGTACCAGTTCAGACTACCAATAACTCAAAGAAGTTAGCAAAGATTTATATTCGGGAGATAGTTCGGTTGCATGGGGTTCCTATATCCAATTTAAATCTCATTTATGGCGGTCTATGCAGAAAGAGTTGGGCACTCGGGTGGATCTTAGTATACCCTTTCACCCTCAGACTGATGGTCAGCCTGAGTAGACTATTCAGGTTCTTGAGGACATATTGCGGGAGTGTGTGATTGACTTTGGTGGTCAGTGGGATCAGTTCTTTCCTTTAGCGGAGTTTGCTTACAATAATAATTATCATTCAAGCATTGAGATGTCACCATTTGAGGCTCTGTATGGTAGGAGATATCGATCTCCAATTGGTTAGTTTGATGTATTTGAGGTTAGACCACGGGGTACAGATTTGTTGAGGGAGTCCTTGGACAAGGTCAAGTTGATCCAAGATAGACTTCTCATGGCTCAGAGTAGGCAAAAGAGTTATGTAGATCAAAAAGTTTGTGATTTAGAATATATGGTTGGAGAGAGGGTTTTATTAAAGGTTTCACCCATGAAGGGTGTGATGAGGTTTGGAAAGAAGGGCAAGTTCATCCCAAGGTATATTGGTATTTTCGAGATTGTGGAGCGTATTGGTGAGGTGGCATATCAGTTGGATTTGATGCCTGGGTTGTCAGGTGTCCACCGTATTTCATATTTCAATGCCGAAGAAGTATCATCAGGGTGGTGCTCATGTGATTCAATGGGATTTAGTGTTACTTGATCATAATTTGACTTTTGAAGAAGAGCCGATAAACATTTTGGATAGGCAAATTCGGAAGCTAAGGTCTAAGGAGATTGCTTCAGTAAAGGTTCGGTGAAAACATTGTCCATTGGAGGAGGCTACATGGGAGACAGAGTCAGACATGAGGAGTAAATATCCTCATCTTTTTGAGCGTTCAGGTTAGATCTTTTCTTTTCTTGTTCGAGGACGAACGTTTGTTTAAGTGGTAGGTGATGTAATGACCCACTATGTCGTTTTGAGAACTAGGACTATTTTTACTTCTTTTGAAAATTTAAAGAGGGTATTTCTAGTTGGTGAATTGTTTAATTAAATAACTAATATAGTTAATAGTTGGGGGTCAAGTCCATAACCCATTAAATATTTTTGATATATTTGGTCCATTCATCAAAATGAATATAAGGGGGTTAAAATTATTATATCATAATTTGAGAAAAAAATCAGAACTAGAACAAACTGCTCAAATACATCGACGAGCAGAAACCCTTATTCAGGTAAGACGATAACACTAATTATCAAACTTTCAAACTTTGCATTGAATGTCATTATGATAATAGTTAATGTTATTTGATTTATTAACATTATTATTATTATTATCATATGAATGGGGGAAATTTGGATGGTATATGTTTAAGCTTTTGGTTAGTGAGGCATCAATATGGTGGGGGGACAAAATTTTCAATCCAATCATTGGGCAATCATGCCAATGATTGGCATTTGACATTTTTTTTGTTGAAGTTAGGCATATTGCAGATGGGTGATGTTCGCAGGAATTCCACTGGTTCCTAGTTTAGGTTATTACATTGACCTGCATAAGTTAAATATAAAATTAAGATTCTAGCTTTGATATATTGATATAGGTAATTAATTATTAGGTGTATATTATATGATTTAACATTGAATTCTAGGGTATTTGGAAAGATTAAGGTTAAGTTATTGGCTTGAAATTTAGCAAGAATGAAATTTTGGCATACAAATTATATCACGATTTGGAGCTTGGTTATAAATATGAGTGATTTTTAGGATCTATAATAGACATATTATAATTTGAATGTCTACAAACTCGCTTACTTATGAATATTGCGTAATTGTTAAATTGTGAATGTTTCGAAGCTTTGCGAAGGGGAAAGGAAAAGTTGTGAAGATTCGTGACACGGGTTCGGCATTTAAGGTATGTTAAGAATTTTTAGACTTGTTGAAGGATGTTTTTCCTAATTAAATATTTTTTTTAAAAATGAATCAATGGTGTGACGGGCATTGGTATGAGCACCAGTGTTATAAAAGGGGAAGTTACTACTATCAAAAGGTGGATTGTAATGTGATATTGCCAAAGCATATGGGCATTATCTGATATATTATTGACTTGAAATCCTTGTGTGATTATGTTTTCTTTATTTCACCCGTATAGTTGTTATAATTGAGGTGGTTATGTATTATGTTGATATTGATTGATTGAGATGCATCATCATCCCCTTATATTGAAATAATATTGTGCACATGCATAGACATGAGACTAAGTATAAGTTGGACACGTGGAGATCGTCCGTGCTGGGGATGGTGAGATGTTAAGATTGTAATTTGGGCACGTGGAGACTGTTCGTACGGAAATTGGTTGATATTATGATAGTGCATTGAGATCGTCCGAACAGACACGTGGAGATCGTCCGTGTCGGTATATGGACTTCGCGAGTCCCCCATGGATCATGAGCTTTCGGTGTTTTTCCAAGGAGTATCATGTATATACGGTTGAGTGAGTACTGGGTATTCTGAGACATATCATTGCATTGTATCATATTGCATTGCATTTCATCACATTATTCAGTCCTGATGATTATGTGTTTTTTTTGGTGTTGGAAAGTACTTATGTTTGATTACCTTTATTGATGAAACTGAAATAGTAAGTGTAATATATATATATACTTATATAATTTAAGAATTTATTTTTCTTATATAAACTTCCTTCACTACTTATTCGTTGTCGGTCAATAAAACATACCGGGTACACGTGGTTTCGTACTCATACTACACTTGTTGCACTCTTTGTGGTGCATATTCGATTTCGAGTAGGAGCAGATATCGAGGAGCAGTTTGAGTCCGAGTTTGGAGTGTCTTGGAGTTGTGGTGAGTTGCTTGGCTGTTTCCGTGGCCCACACCTCCCTCTATCTTTTACTTATTCTGTTAGTCAGTACTCAGACAGGGTATCCCTTATGTTAGAATTGTCATTTTAGTTTCAGACTTGCATCGTATTTTAGAAGATCTTGTACTTGTGACCCAATTCTTGGGTAGTATTTTTTTATAGTTTTCCGCATTCGATCTTATAAGGAACTCAGTGTTGGAGATTTGGCTAATTGTAGTCTTTTCACTCATTAGTTAGTTAAGTTTGTTAAAATATGTTCGTTGGTTTACCTATTGGTTGGGAACATAGGTGCCATCACGACTCATGATTTTTGGGTCGTGACAATTTCGTATCAGAGCCCTAGGTTCATCTGTCTCACGAGTACAAGAGCAATGTCTAGTAGAGTCTTGCAGATCGGTATGAAGACGTCGATACCTATCTTTGAGAGGCCATAGGACATTTGGAAATATTCTTTTCTTTTATTCCATATCGTGCACGCTTGACCTTGTTGAAATTTTAATCTTGATATCTCATTCTCTCAGATGACGTGGACTCATATATCGGAAAGTGGGGGTCAAAATTCTATTCTGGAGCCTGCTTATGGGAACACTATCCAAGGTAGAGGCAGGAGATGAGCTCAAGGTCGGGGTAGGGTCCATATTGCAGCACCTGTGGAAGTTCAAGTACCAATAAATACGCAGGGTCGTGATAGGACCGTACCTCCTGATGCAGAGGTTATTCTTGGGGATGTGCAAGATCATGTCGATGGGGATGGGCCATCTCAGGCTCCACCCAATACTATTGCCACCCTAGTTCTTCAAGATACCTTGGCTCATATGTTAGGAATCCTAGAGGGGATGGCTCAGGGAGGAGTTTTACCTGTCACTTCTGATTGCTCACAGACCCGTGTTGGAGGTTAAACTCTAGATCTGATAGTTGCTCCAGATTCTCAGTCTCCTAGGACTCAACCAGCTGTTGTTGTAGCTCCTCGTTTGGATAGTATGGAGTTTCCAGATATTGCATCACATCTGGCGAACAGACCTTCTATGACCGTTGATGAGCAAAAGTTGTTTAGGAGGTTCAGACAAATGAATCCTCCTACTTATACCGGTGATTTAACTGAGAATGCATATGAATTTATAGTTAGTTGTCATGAGAGGTTGCATAATCTTGGATTAGTGGAGTCTCATGGAGTTGACTACACAGCGTTTCAGATGACTGGCTACGCCAAGTAGTGGTGGAGGGATTACATTAGTAGTAGCCCATCTGGATCCACTCCACTATCCTGGACTCAGTTTACTCATGTATATCTATTCAAATTTGTTCCACGCTGAGTTTGACGGTTCGCAACAAGGTGGTATGTTAGTTATAGAGTATGAGGGTAAATTTCATGCCTTGGCTAGACATGCTTTGATGATACTTCCCACAGAGGCTGAGAGAGTGAGAAGGTTTGTTAAGGGGCTGATTATTTCGATTCGTCTAGGAGTTTCTCAGGTTGCTGCTTCTGATGTTCCATTCCAGAAAGTGGTAGATGCTGCTAAGGAGTTGGAGATGATTTGCGTGAGGGATTTGAGCAACGTGAGGGCAAGAGGACTCGTTATTCAGATGATTATGGTGGTGCTCCGCCTAGGAGTCGTGGTTACTTGGGCAGAGGTTATCACCCTCAGTCCAGCAGACCCATTCATGCTGCTATACCAGCGTCTGAGGTTGGTTACACAGGGATTAGATCTTCGAGCTCAGTGCATACTTCATAGGCTTCATCTTCTAGACCTATAGTTTGTGGAGGGCATTTTGGTCATTCAGGATCCTCTCATCAGCCTGCATCTCGTAGGGGTTGTTTTGAGTGTGGTGATATAGGACACTATGTGAGATACTGTCCTAGGACTAGGCGTGGTGGCTTACATCAGGGTTCTCAGGCTTCAACTTTCAGGGCTTCACAACCTCCAGCTAAGGGTGGTGCACAAAGTGGTAGAGGTGGTTCTTACTCAGGTAGAGGTGGTTCTTCTTCTGGTTGAGGTGGTGGTTGTGGAGATTCACAATCTGACGGAGGTCGTTCTCACTATTATGCTTTTCTGAGTAGGCCAAAGGCTGAGGCTTCAAATGCTATTATCACAGGCATTATTTCGGTTTGTCATCGACCAGCTACTGTATTATTTGATCCAGGCTCTATTTATTCTTATGTGTCCACATATTTTTCTCCTAGTCTTGATATATTATGTGAGTCTCTTGATTTGCCGATACATGTTTCTACTCCTGTCAGGGATTTTGTTGTTGTTGATCGAGTGTATCAATTATGTATTTTTACCTTGATGGGGTATGACACTCATGAAGATTTAAAGGTCTTAGATATGATAGATTTTGATGTGATTCTTGGTATGGATCGGTTATCTTCTTACCACACAATTTTAAATTTCCATGCCAAGACAATTACTTTAGCTATGCCTGGAATTCCTATAGTAGAATGGAGAGGTTCTCTTAGTCACCCTCCTAAGGGTGTGATATCATTTCTTAAGGCTCGTCAATTAGTACAGAGAGGATGTTTTGGCTTACTTGGAACACATCTGAGATACTAGTGTTGAGACTCCTATGCTTGAGTTTATTCCAGTTGTGAGTGAATTTTCACAAGGTATTCCCGACCGATTCGCCAGGTCTTCTACCAGATCGTGATATTAATTTTTGTATTGATGTCGAGCCAGGCACTAATCCTATTTCCATTCCTCCTTATCGGATGACACCAGCTGAATTGAAAGAGTTGAAGGAGCAGTTGCAGGATTTGTTGAGCAAAGGTTTTATTAGACCGAGTGTATCTCTTTGGGGTGATCCAGTGTTATTTGTGAAGAATAAAGATGGGTCTATGCGTATGTGTATTGAATATCGATAGTTGAACAAGCTAACCATCATAAATAAGTACCCGATACCTCGTATTGATGACTTATTTGATCAGTTGCAGGGTGCTTCAGTTTTCTCCAAGATTGATTTGAGATTTGGCTATCATCAGCTAAAGATTAGGGCGGAGGATATCCCTAAGACAGCTTTTCGAACACGTTATAGCCCTTACGAGTTTTTGGTAATGTCTTTTAGATTGACTAATGCCCCTGCAGCTTTTATGAACTTGATGAATGGAGTGTTCAGACCGTATTTGGATTCCTTTGTTATTGTATTTATTGATGATATATTGATATACTCATGAAGTAAGGAGGAACATGAGCATCATTTGAGGATTGTACTTGGGATTCTAAAGGAGAAAAAACTTTATGCAAAGTTTTCAAAGTATGAGTTTTGGGTTAGTTCGGTAGCATTCTTAGGACATGTAGTTTCCAAGGGGGGTATCATGGTGGTTCCTAAGAAGATTGAGGCAATTAGAGATTGGGTCAGACCTGCTTCAGTTACTAAGATTTGGAGTTTCTTAGGCCTTGCAGGTTATTATCAACGATTTGTTGAGGGTTTCTCATCCATTGCATCTCCATTAACTAGATTGACACAGAAAGAGGTGACTTTTCAGTGGTCTGACGAGTGTGAGGTTAGTTTCCATAGGCTCAAAACTTTATTAACTACTGCTTCGATTTTGACCCTACCCGTGGAGGGAGAGGGTTTTATATTGTGATGCTTCTCAAATTGGTCTTGGTTGTGTAATAATGCAGAAGGGAAAAGTGATAGCTTATGCTTCGAGACAGTTGAAGGTTCATGAGAAGAACTATCCTATTCATGATTTAGAGTTGGCGGCTGTTGTGTTTGCAATGAAGATTTGGAGGAATTATCTTTATGGTGTGCATTGTGAGGTGTTCACGGATCATCGTAGTCTCCAATATATATTCAGTTAGAGGGATCTGAATTTGAGGAAGCAGAGATGGTTGGAGTTGCTCAAAGACTACGATATGACTATTTTTTATCATTCAGGCAAGGCAAATGTTGTAGTAGATACCTTGAGTCGGAAGGCAGTAAGTATGGTAGTTTAGACATGTTACAGGTTGACGAGCGTCTTTTAGCTAGGGATGTCCAATCCTTGGCCAATAGCTTTGTGAGACTTGATATTACAGATCTGGTAAGGTGTTGGCTTATATGAAGGCTAGGTCATCCTTGTTGGAGCAAACTCGAGCTCAACAGTTTGATGATGGCGACTTATATAAGATTAGGGACAAGGTTTTAAAAGGAGCATCCAAGGTTGCAATTCTAGATAGTGAAGGAGTTCTGAGGATTAAAGGTCGTATCTAAGTTCCTCGTACATGTGATATGACTAGATTAACCATGCAGGAGGCCCATAGTTTGAGGTACTCTATTCATCCGGGGGCTACTATGATGTATCGCGACTTGAAGCAACATTATTGGTGGTGTCTTATGAAGAGGGACATAGTAGATTTTGTATCTCGGTGTTTGAATTGTCAGCAAGTGAAGTATGAACACCAAAATCCTAGAGGTATGACTCATAAGATGCCCATACGTGAGTGGAAGTGGGAGCGTATTGCTATGGACTTTGTGGTAGGATTACCACGCACCTTGGGTAAGTTCGATGCTATATGGGTCGTTGTGGATCGACTTACTAAATCTACACACTTTGTACCAGTTCAGACTACCAATAACTCAGAGAAGTTAGCAAAGATTTATATTCGGGAGATAGTTCGGTTGCATGGGGTTCCTATACCAAATTTAAATCTCATTTATGGCGGTCTATGCAGAAAGAGTTGGGCACTCGGGTGGATCTTAGTATACCCTTTCACCCTCAGACTGATGGTCAGTCTGAGCAGACTATTCAGGTTCTTGAGGACATGTTGCGGGAGTGTGTGATTGACTTTGGTGGTCAGTGGGATCAGTTCTTGCCTTTAGCGGAGGTTTCTTACAATAATAATTATCATTCAAGCATTGAGATGTCACCATTTGATGCTCTGTATGGTAGGAGATGTCGATCTCCATTTGGTTGGTTTGATGCATTTGAGGTTAGACCACAGGGTACAGATTTGTTGAGGGAGTCCTTGGACAAGGTCAAGTTGATCCAAGATAGACTTCTCATGGCTCAGAGTAGGCAAAAGAGTTATGTAGATCGAAAAGTTTGTGATTTAGAGTATATCGTTGGAGAGAGGGTTTTATTGAAGGTTTCACCCATGAAGGGTGTGATGAGGTTTGGAAAGAAGGGCAAGTTCATCCCAAGGTATATTGGTATTTTCGAGATTGTGGAGCGTATTGGTGAGGTGGCATATCAGTTGGCTTTGACGCCTAGGTTGTCAGGTGTCCATCCTGTATTTCATATTTCAACGCCGAAGAAGTATCATCAGGGTGGTGCTCATGTGATTCAATGGGTTTCAGTGTTACTTGATCATAATTTGACTTTTGAAGAAGAGCCGATAACCATTTTGGATAGGCAAATTCGGAAGCTAAGGTCCAAGGAGATTGCTTCAGTAAAGGTTCGGTGAAAACATCGTCCATTGGAGGAGGCTACATGGGAGACAGAGTCAGACATGAGGAGTAAATATCCTCATCTTTTTTAGCGTTCAGGTTAGCTCTTTTCTTTTCTTGTTCGAGGACGAACGTTTGTTTAAGTGGTAGGTGATGTAATGACCCACTATGTCGTTTTGAGAACTAGGACTATTTTTACTTCTTTTAAAAATTTAAAGGGGGTATTTCTAGTTGGTGAATTGTTTAATTAAATAACTAATGTAGTTAATAGTTGGGGGTCAAGTCCATAACCCATTAAATATTTTTGATATATTTGGCCCATTCATCAAAATGATATAAGGGGGTTAAAATTATTACATCATAATTTGAGAAAAAAATCAGAAATATAACTAACTGCTCAAATACATCGACGAGCAGAAACCCTTATTCAGGTACGACGATAACACTAATTATCAAACTTTTCAAACTTTGCATTGAATGTCATTATGATAATAGTTAATGTTATTTGATTTATTAACATTATTATTATTATTATCATATGAATGGGGGAAATTTGGATGGTATATGTTTAAGCTTTTGGTTAGTGAGGCATCAATATGGTGGGGGGACAAAATTTTCAATCCAATCATTGGGCAATCATGCTAATGATTGGCATTTTACATTTTTTTTTTGTTGAAGTTAGGCATATTGTAGATGGGTGATGTTCGCAGGAATTCCACTGGTTCCTAGTTTAGGTTATTACGTTGACCTGCATAAGTTAAATATAAAATAAAGATACTAGCTTTGATATATTAATATAGGTAATTAATTATTAGGTGTATATTATATGATTTAACATTAAATTCTAGGATATTTGGAGAGATTAAGGCTAAGTTATTGGCTTGAAATTTAGCAAGAATGAAATTTTGGCATACAAATTATATCACGATTTGGAGCTTGGTTATAAATATGAGTGATTTTTAGGATCTATAATAGACATATAATAATTTGAATGTCTACAAACTCGCTTACTTACGAATATTGCATAATTGTTAAATTGTGAATGTTTCGAAGCTTTGCGAAGGGGAAAGGAAAAGTTGTGAAGATTCGTGACACGAGTTCGGCATTTAAGGTATGTTAAGACTTTTTAGACTTGTTGAAGGATGTTTTTCCTAATTAAATATTTTTTTAAAAAATGAATCAATGGTGTGACAGGCATTGGTATGAGCACCAGTGTTATAAAAGGGGAAGTTACTACTATCAAAAGGTGGATTGTAATGTGATATTGCCAAAGCATATGGGCATTAGCTGATATATTATTGACTTGAAATCCTTGTGTGATTATGTTTTCTTTATTTCACCCGTATAGTTGTTATAATTGAGGTGGTTATGTATTATGTTGATATTGATTGATTGAGATGCATCATCATCCCCTTATATTGAAATAATATTGTGCACATGCATAGACATGAGACTAAGTATAAGTTGGACACGTGGAGATCGTCCGTGCTGGGGATGGTGAGATGTTAAGATTGTAATTTGGGCACGTGGAGACTGTCCGTACAGAAATTGTTTGATATTATGATAGTGCATTGAGATCGTCCGAACAGACACGTGGAGATCGTCCGTGTCGGTATATGGACTTCGCGAGTCCCCCATGGATCATGAGCTCTCGATGTTTTTCCAAGGAGTATCATGTATATACGGTTGAGTGAGTACTGGGTATTCTGAGACATATCATTGCATTGTATCATATTGCATTGCATTTCATCACATCATTCAGTCCTGATGATTATGTGTTTTTTTTGGTGTTGGAAAGTACTTATGTTTGATTACCTTTCTTGATGAAACTGAAATAGTAAGTGTAATATATATATATATATATATATATATATATATATATATATATATATATTTATACTTATATAATTTAAGAATTTATTTTTTTTAAATAAACTTCCTTCACTACTTATTCGTGTTCGGTCAATGAGACATACCGGGTACACGTGGTTTCATACTCATACTACACTTGTTGCACTCTTTGTGGTGCATATTCGATTTCGAGTAGGAGCATATATCGAGGAGCAGTTTGAGTCCGAGTTTGGAGTGTCTTGGAGTTGTGGTGAGCTGCTTGGCTGTTTCCGTGGCCCACACCTCCCTCTATCTTTTACTTATTCTGTTAGCCAGTACTCAGACAGGGTATTCCTTATGTTAGAATTGTCATTTTAGTTTCAGACTTGCATCGTATTTTAGAAGCTCTTGTACTTGTGACACCAATTTTTGGTTAGTATTTTTTTCCAGTTTTCCGCATTCGATCTTATAAGGAACTCAGTGTAGGAGATTTTGTTAATTGTAGTCTTTTCACTCATTAGTTATTTAAGTTTGTTAAAATATGTTCGTTGGCTTACCTATTGGTTGGGAACATAGGTGCCTTCACGACTCGTGATTTTTGGGTCGTGACAGTGTTCCTTTCGATGACACGTACTGCATGTAGCTTTAAACCTCTTAAATTTCACATAAGCAAACCCCTTTCAGTGTTCAAGTTTATCACAAATTTCATATCCTTTCATGACAAAATTCATCAATTATTCATACCAAGATCATGTCCTAATAATTTCTTCCATCTGAAAATCAACATATTTCCCTGTTTCATTATGAAATCACAGTCAGTATTGAATAAAACAAAAGTAAAAATACATATGTTGGATACAAATTTCATCCATAAAAATCAATATAATAACAACAAAATTATACACAATCGTCATTATGTTTTCATACAAATATCATTCAGAAAGTACACTACAAAACAGATTACACAAAAAATAATTTTTCACCTTTCATACTCACTTAATATACATTCCATACAAATGATCATCATTCATATCGTTTTTATACATTTCTCATACCAAATAGTTCATTCCTTTAACACAAATTTATACACAAATGACAAAACTTATATAAACACTAAAATTTCAAATTTAATACCAACTAAAAACACTTTTCATATAATTCGTCAAATTTCTAAACAACTTTTTTTACAGATTACTAAACAAACTTTCATAGAAATTTATTTTCATTTATTCGATCAAATTCATTCAAAACTATACATTTAAATTATACTTTCAGAAGAAAAAAAATAGTATTCAATATTATATTTTTAATCTGTACAACAATGATAAACTATTTATGTTTTATCAGTTTATACTCAAATCTTTCATATTTTGCGAGTGTATACAAAATAACCAGAATACAAAAAAAACTCACTAATACTATATATTTCACAACAATAACAAAAAATCATCACCTTAAATATAGTGATGATTTACAGTTTCATCATTTTTTTCTCATTTCGTTGTAATACAAAAACAAATACTATACAATAATAAATACAAACTTGAAGGATCCCATCTTCCATCATGTTTAATTTATATTGTTACGTAGTTGTCCATCACAACAAAATCAAGATTTTTCATTAAAAAATACTATAATTAAAGAAATGTTAAAAAAAGAGAGGATAAAATCAAAATTGTAGATGAAAATGACTTTTTGTATTTATTTATGGCATTGTTTCCTTTCATAAAATATTTAATTATTGTAGACCTATAGTTGTTGTAGATGGAAGTCACCTAAGAGGACCTTATAGTGACACTTTTGTTGCAACGTGCATGTACTACTGATGCGGCAATTATGTTGTACTTATACAAATATTTAAAATCTTATTTATTGTATAATATATAAATAGAAGCATTGTTATATTTGTACATATATGTATGTATATACATATATCACTAATTGCATATAAATGTACATACGGAAAAGGGTAAAAAAAATACCCTTAAACTATTTGAAAGATCATGTTTATAGTAAACTATATTTTGGCTCAAAACTACCCTTCCCATCAAACTATTGGGTCAAAAGTGCCCTTTTTATTAACGCAAGTTGTTAAATGTCATGTGGTTGCCACATCGAACGCCAATAGGGTTCCACTGCCACATATAGACTAAATGGAAATGGTCAAAATATAGACCAGATGGAATCCAAGTGTGCTTTCTCACTTCAATCATCTAGTAAGCCTGCTAGTTTGTTTTGAATTTTGAATATATTACAACTAGTAAAATTGTATACAACTAATTATTATGCACAAAAAATTGTAATTTATAAATGAAAAAATACTAGTTAATTTTTTTTTACTTAAGCCCGCATCAACAAATAGTAATTCTGTTAGTCTGGAAATTCGCTATAATGACTGTAGCAAAACCTTTTCTTTTCTTATGTGGTTTTAACTTCATATGGAGTTTAAGAAATTCGAACTTTTGTATCTTGTGTGTCTTAAATTAAAGATAATAAATATACCAAAATATCCTTCAATATTGTCGCCGGAAAGTTATAAATTTTGAAACTAAAGAGTTTCTGAAAAAAAGAGAATATATTTTTTTTATGAAACAAGTTAGCAAGAAAAGCAAGACAAACAAATTGATACGAAGTGGGTAACAAAACAACTATTGAACTGGAATTTCTTGTGGCTCTGTTTTTTCTTTTCATAATTGATAGTGGTGCTTAATGCAATAACATATGTATTGCTGATTTTGTATTAGATGTATAACTGGTAATCTTTTTATGTCTCTGAAATACTGAGCTACTTTTACGTGTGACGAGAATGGTGCGTGTACAAAGTAAAAGGGGAGAAGAGAAAAAGGAAAGGAGAGAATTATGATAAAGAAGAAGAAATTGAGGTACCTATGGAAGAGGAGGAATCAACAAAAAGAGTGAAGATAGAACACTCTGAGGCAGACACCGAGGTAGCTGAAAGAGTTGTAGATTACTATCTGACATTCTTGTTGTTGCAACTAATCAAACCAATAAGCCTGATGTTATTTTCATCATTGAAAGAGCATCTCATCATTGAAAGAGCATCTCTTAAAATTGCTAAATTTGGAAAGGTTTGTCTTTATCTTTGCAAATGTCATTTCTGTTCCTCTACTCTGTATGGTTTTGAGAATGTCTACTTTAGAAGAAGCTTGTAGCTTTATTATCCAACATCCCACTAGCTCATCTTATTATTATCTTAAGCATTGCATATAATGCTTATCCTTCCCTTCACCATGTATAAAAGAAATTGAAGTTATTGTGTGTAATGATCTCTTTCTCTTATCGATGCAGACCTACGAACTTTTGAATTCTGATGAACACTCCAACTTTCTGAAGAAGAATGACCGAAACCCTTCTGATTATCGGCCTGATATTGCGCATCAGGTTAGTCCCAACTTTGGAACTCCAGCTCTATCTTGTTGCCCAATATTCCTATAGTATGAACATAATGGTGTTCCTGTAGACTCCAGATTTAAGTGTTTGTCATTTGAGACACTATATGCATGCATGTGGGCCATAGACCAACGGTAACCAGCAAGAAGTTGATGATTCAAACATCTGTCAACTTTTTGTGGAGATGGGTGGTGGAATGTCCTGGTCAGATATTGAGTCCTGCTAGTGAAAGTATGTCGAATACGGACATGGAGAGGGATATCTGCTAGTTGGCCATGAAATCACCAAGTAGTCATTTTAATAGCTCTTTGATAATATATTGCCATGTATTTATTAGTGATTATGCATTAATTTCTCTAGCCCAATCATCATGGGCATATGCCTTTAGGCAAAATCCTGCTTATTCACTTTGTAGTCCACTTATTCAATTCTACAATCCACTTTGCAATTAAGGTAGTATCTAATATATGCCGTCCATCTATAATACTTCCTCCGTTTAAAAAAGAATGACTCTATTTCCTTTTTAATTTGTTTCAAAAACAATGATCCCTTTCCTTTTTTGGCAACACTTGAACTTTAACTTTACACGTGGCATGTTTAAGACCATAAAATTAAAGGGGATTTTGGTATATTAGACATAACTTAAATTTAAAACCATAAGATTAAAAAAATTTCTTTCTTTTCTTAAATTCCGTTCCAAGTCAAACTAGGTTATTCTTTTTTAAACGGAGGGAGCAGTTATTTTGTTCCAAGAGATAACCGAAAATTCTATTGAAAGTCTAGAGAACATAGCAAAATTAGGACGATGGATAAGTGGGCTAAGCATGTCTTTTTTTTTGCTTAATTACCCTACGGACACTAATTTTTAAGTTTCTGCCACTGTCAAAAGGAGAAAAAAACAAATAGGAAATCAAATGCCTTCTCAACCCACCACCTCTGATTCTGCGCATCTCAGGCTCACTCTCTATGCTGCATTGTTTCATTTATACATATGAAGATATCAACCGCACATTGATACCTCCACGTAGCTTCCTTAATTCTCTCAAAAGCTTCTCAATACCTTACATGAGAAGATGCAGATATAGATTGATTAGGCTGTGCTTTCCCTTCCACATTTTTTCTCAGAGTAAATTCTTTAAAGCGAGTTCACCAAATTGATCTTGCTTCTATTCTACTTCTTTCTGGTTCAGATTCTGAGTTTGTATTGGAACTAAAAAGTAGGGGTGTACAAAATCGAACCAAATCACAAATCGAGTCAAATCAAAAAAATATCCGACTAGTGATTTGGTTTGACTTGGTTTGATGTTGAAAAAAATAACCCGACTATATTTGGGTTGGTTTTGATTCAACTAAAAAGAAACAACCCGAGATCAAACCAACCCGACATTATATATATAATTTCAAAATTTTTATTATATACATAAAAATATTTACTTTGATAGTATACTTTTAAATATTTCTTATATTTTTTCATAGTTTTTATCTTTTAATATATTTATTTTTTGTTTGAAAATTAGAATTCTTAATGATCGTATAAATTTTATAGTTCATACATGTTGGTAATTATAATAAAGCTTAAATCAAAATCAAATTAATAGTAATGCAAAAGGAGAAAATCAATTCAACACTAAGAATGACCATAATATTGAATATTTATTTTTTAGTTTTACACAATTAAAATAAATAACCTAATTTTACTTTCGTTTAATATTTAGTCATGTAAGTAATACTTTCTAAACTTATTTTAGCATGATTTAGTACTTTTAAATTATGATCAATTTTATTATGACTTGTTAATTTGCAATATTTGTTTTACACGATTTCATTATTATTTTTTTGTTAGATATTTTAGTGTCATTAATCATTTCACATTGTGTTATTTTTGTAAAAACAACTTAGATAGTTGCATTATGGTAGGACAAAAGAAATATTTGAAGTACAAATAAATTATATATCTGTATGAATACTTTACCGAAAAACCCGAAGTTGAAAAACCTGAATTTTATTGGTTTGATTTGATTTATAAATTCAAAAATCCGACAGAAATGATGATTTGATACTTGAAACCAACCCAGTCATGTACCCCTAGATATGATGATATGATCATCATTTAAAAATGTAAGATTACCTTTCATGCAGTAAAATAGCTAAGTAAAAGCTAAGCAATCGGGGCATATGAAAAGATAATGGAAAAAAAAAACTCTTAAAGCTGTGATTTAAATATAACCTCTTGCACAGAAATATCAAGTTAGACGCTTAAAGCAGCAGAAAAGAGATGTTCATGCCTATTTCCTATGAATTTCTGTCGAAATTGCTGGAAATTTCCTTGGTGAATCGCCTCTCTGATAGAGCGGAAGAATCCCAGAAAATGATGTGTGTTATGCCTGGGAAATGAAAGACAAGCTAACATTAGGTATCATGAAGACATGACAACAGAGCCAGAGAACAAGTCAGAGAGCTTCATACATTTCCAGCAGAATATGTGCCAGCATTTCATGTACATTGAGAAGGTGATTGATGTAAGCTTTTGTATGATTTTGGCATGTATAACACTTGCAATCATCGACGATAGGAGATGTATCCTTCCTGTGAGAATAGATGGAGAGGGAGGACACAAATTGCACTATCAGTGAACTTCATCCAAGTATTTTGCCAGAAAGGCCCCAAAGTAAGTTTATTGAGGGACATCGCAACATTACATACAATCACTTTCTATAAGAACAGCGAGTGCAATTGTAGGTATGCTAGCATGTTACAAGTTTCAGTGATTGTGAGTATCACAAGAAGTCTGAAGGATGAACATGACTTACCTATACAATGTTGCTTTCAAATTTATCTTTGTGCCATCACATCCTGAATTACTATTTGGTTGATATTTAGTAACTTGCTTCTCTATGCTTTCAAGTGGAAAGGTGAGAGCAAAGCCTCCTAGTGTGAGATCGTAGATGTAACTGGAAAAAATAATTCCAAAGTCACAATAGAAGCTATAAGAGATTCAGATATAGTGGAAAGGAGACACCAATATCCTGAGCAGCTGAACTAGCACTTACGTGGAATCAAATAAATCAACACCTGCAGCAACACCTTGCAAGACCTCTTCTGTAGAGAAAACAAGTAAATCCACTCAGCCAGAAGAAGAACACAGTTATTAAATTCAAATATACAACAGTTTTCACAGTGAGAAAGCAAGTGGGTTGAATCTGGTGGATACTAAAGTTGTTTCATTATACTAGCTAAGTAGCTAAAGCAAACAAGCTCCTCTTTTTCTAACACAATATCAATCACTATGTTGACATGCATTTATATGCAAATATGTTCTACAAGTGCAACATTGAATGAGTGACAGAAGCATCTTGCCTGGTAGTCCAAGGCCACTTATGAGACGTGGCTTTTCTTCAGGTAAACTATCCTGCAATCAGTAACATCATAAGCTACTATAAGCTTGAGTTTTCTACTGTATGCAAATAAGTACAAAATTTTACAGTCTACCAAAGACATTAAGGAACCCCCACCACCATACACACACACACATAAACATAACTTGGAGAAGCCCATTTGTTCGAAACTAATATTTATTGTCAACTTTAAGGCTGTAATAAAAATGAAAATAAAAAGTTAGCACGAATAATGACCTTAAGGTGAAGAGACTGAATGAAGATGATTAGCAACTTATGGACCCGAAGGACAGATCATAAAGGAAATTTCACAACACAACCACCTACAACTATTTCACATGTACTGCAAATTGGCACTTGAAGCACCAGCACCAAACTACTCCAACAATACAGGACCATAGACGGTCCCCAACTTATATTTAAAAAAATCCATGTTATGGACTCTTCACTTTGGCTATACATATCCATTTCACGAGAAATGACATAGGTGAAACTATTGATATGAACCTTCAAATACACTAAAAACCTGATAAAAATATAATCCTCATGTGGTGTTCAAGTCAAACTGAGTTCACTTTACATTTTACATTACATAAGGTGCTAAGTATTCAAAAGAGCTCCTAAAAGTATATGGGGGAATAGCCCCAAGGGTTTGGTTCAATAGCAAAAAGTAATAGAGCACGAAATATGTGGTAGGCCGTAGAAACACATGATGAATATGAATTCTGCAGGTGAATACTAGTATTTAAGTGGAGAAAGGAAGAAGGGAGGGTCCGTTATCTATGAAGTTTCGAAGTTGGAAACAACAGATCTCTTGATAGGTATAAGGGGAATAGAGCTAAAGAAAATTGGTTATCAAGATATCTATGATTCTTGTCTTTATGCTCATTATGTAAGTGCAACAACAGTGGTGGGCCTGTCTTGCCTTTCCATATTCATTTCAAGACTTCTGTAGAAGCAAAACTATTTCCTGCTAAAAGAGAAAGAACAAAGCAGAAATATCATGAGAGAATCATACCATAACAGCATTAAGGAGGGGGTTACGCTCTTCCATGCTCTCCCCTAATCCAAATCCCCCAATCCAAAAACCTGCATTGAACTCATTCTAAAATTAATAGGATATTTTCAAGAGACCAAACAAACAAATGCATAGCTATGAGAAATTTGATATTTAACTAAAGTAAACTTCAGCACATCGGTTGAAAATATATTTTAGATATTGCAAAAATAAAATAACTAACTGAAGTATCTCTAAAAGATTTGCAGTAAATCTATATGATTTAGGATTTTAAATTATTTTTATGTTAAGTGAATTTCGGAATTAGTTTCCTTTTTGTGATTTGATGTTGCAGATAAGTCATTAGCATAATTTCTATTTTTTAGTTAGGAACTGCAGCTATAGATGTATGTCTCTGAGTTATTAATAAAACAATTTCCTTTGACCACATTGCAATATCTTTTCAGTATTTTTCTCTCTGTTATTTCCCTAGTTCCTTTGTTTAAAACTAACAACAACAGAATCACTAGCAAAAGATGGCAGATGAAAATGGACCAAGATCCCCTCTCTGGTAGATGCTTTGATTTATAAAAGTCTTTTCCATGACAGGAACTTAAGTTAAAGGAAGTTCATCAGTCGGGGCAAGATATTTTGAGATATAAAGATACTTATGAAACAAAAAGAACTTTTCTCCAACACCGTTGAAGATCAGTTTAGTCATGTCACACAAAAAGCCTGATACTTATGATAATAGAAATTCTAATTGATTTATTTATTAGTTAGGAGTATTTCACTTACAAATATCACATTCTCTAAGGGTTTTTGGACTAGACTTTGCTGTTACTCATCAGATTGGAATCAGTTGCAATCACCAAAATAGTGGCAAGGAAGTATATGACTTTGAAGAGAGTAAACAAACCTTCTACATTCCTCCTAGCAACTTCTTGAGCACAACTTTGCCGCTGCTCCACCCTAGAGCCTCCAACAATGGATCCAAGCACTGCTCCTTCTGTCTACGCTTCAGCAGTTATAACACTTTTTGATGAGATTATGTAGCAATATACTTGGTAGGGTTAATAACACCAGGAATTAATTGTTTTTTCAAAAAAAAAAAAGAAATAGAAAAACAAATAGAAGGAACAAACAGGAAGACTGAATGCACCTCGTTAGCAAGATGGCATTGACTACATTCAATTAATATATATATATATATATATATATATATATATATATATATATATATACACACACACACATGACGAAGACATCACACTAATCTGCTGTTTTTTGTGGGCTATCACACTATTTTGTGGTTGTTACTGTTTCCTTGTCAGTTACTTTGTTTTCTTCATTGTCGTTTTCCTTTTCTCATACCTACTTTGATATGTTATACTCGAGCCGAGGGTCCTCAGAAAACAGCCTCCCAGCCTCCACAAGGTAGGGGTATGGTCTGCATACACTCTACCCTCCCCTAAACCAACTTGTACAATTTCGCTGGGTATGTTGTTGGTGACCAAGGCAACAGACGAACTACCCTCCTAAAACATATTGCAAGAAAAGTGCAATACGTAATGAGTAATGACCAGCAAGGCAGATACCCTGCTACAAGCAGTGCCATTCACTTCATTGAAAATTTTTACTAAAGGTGTAGTAGGGGAGGGCATAGTTTGGATTAACCCAGAATTCAAACCAAAATCCAAACTTTTTAGATATTTGGTTTGGATTATGAATTGGACTTCGAATTTTGAAAATCCAAATTTTTGTACCTTATATTCAACTCTACACAAATCAAATGTGCTGATTACTAATTAAATCCAATAGATTAGTGCCCTACAGCCCTACCCCTTACAGTATTAACTCCAATATGGAATTACAAGGCATGGGAAGAAGGGAAGCTTAGGAGGGTTGAGTCACTATTTCCCTAAATATATTCTACCCATCCCTTTGACTACATTACAACCTATGAAGTCCAACTTGATCCTAGATTTGGCTAGTCAAGTCTTACACTATGGGCAAGCCTATGGTACGACCTCAGGAGGCACATGATTTTCTTTGTGTGAGAGAGTAAATTCTTTTTATATGTAAGTCCTTAAATTACATTTGAATTTATTTGAGTGTATGTACTGATTTCTCTGAGTTTAATTGGTGAGGTACTTGGATCTTGAGTTGCATTGGAAAGCAAATCATGTAATAGATAGGGGGAAAGTCAATTTTCGAGGTCAGGATGTTAGAAAAGATAACTTGAATATTTTAAATAGTCTTGGCATGTTAAAACTTGAAGAAAGGTGTCAATAGTGCATATGCTAGGTTCTAAATGTTGATATAACCATTATCATTGTTCAGGAATCAGAATGCATGACACTGTTTAAAGTCATTCAAGCCAGCATTTGGCTATTCTCCAGCTACTATTCCAGAAAACTTTTTAATGATATCAAGGCGACCATATTTTTTCACCAAAATTAACCCATCAATTATATCAGTGATACTATTCTGAAAAACTATTTTGAAATGTTGTAGGTGTATTGTATTTGGTACCTATAAACAGATACATTGTGTTAATCAAATAACCAATGCTCTTCCCAATTTTAAGGAAGATTCTCAAATTTGATCTGCTCCTAAGGCATAACAAATATAATCAGGACATCTCTTCCAAGAAAACAAACAATAGCAAAGAAACAAAATATATCTCAGAAACAGTTTTCGTGACTATTTACTCAATTGGATAAAATGAACTTATAAAGTTCAATTAAACAAAAGGCTGGAAAGGCAAAAAAGCAAAAATCAATAACAAGATTACAATGATACAAGATATAGGCATATATCTATCGAAAATCAACTCAGGGAAAAGGAAGTACCTCCTGTATGGTTGAAAACCTAGAGGTATCCAAAAAGACAAAATGCAAAATTAAACTAATATGAATTTTCTCAATGTTTTAGAGGAGTAAGCCAAGATTTATTTCTCTAAAATTATGAATTGATAAATACTTGTTTCTTCAATGATTTAAAAATGTGAGTCAAGAGTCATTTCTTTGAAATTATGATTTGATCAATGAAAACAAAGCTAAGAACTTAAGAGACCTACACGCACTAGTTTTCAGATGAAAACATAGCATGCAATTGATGATATTTCATTTACTCAAAACTCAATCATAGAAAATATCCAAAAAGATAGATTACAAGATTGCCCTAATGGTATTTTCTTCATGACTGAGAGGAGTAAATCAAGAGTCATTTCTTCAAACTTATGATTTGACCAATGAAAATAAATTAAAGAACTTGAGATACACACACACTAGAAACAACTTCAAGTGAATCAGCTTCCCAAGTTATTTATATGCCACTCATATTACGGATTGAACATTTCATCCAACTCACACTTTTAGTTTTAATATGGCATGTTATTATCTAGGTCATAAATATCTCCACTACAACGACCAACCAATTAAGTGTGACAAAAGTCAGCAAAGATGATATATAGAACAACAGGTAAAAAAAGAAGTAAAAAAGAAAAAGAAGAACTGCCTGTGTGATCTCATTAGAATGAACGGAAAGGTCAACGACTTTGAACGACAAATCAAATTAGTTCCCTTTTTTTAAAAAAAAAAACATCTATACAATTATGAGTACATTGTGCTGTCCTGTGTCCAGATTATGGGAATGTTGTAATAAATGTATCTCCTCGTTAGGTAGTTTACAGAAAAGGAACTATTGAGTTATTGCTTCTTGCCATGAAATGGTGTTCAACCAGCAATAAAAGTTCCACAGACAAGCCTATATAGGCATCTCTGCATGCTTTTCACATTGCATATGACATCAAACTCAGGCTTGTAATTAAGCATATTTACATAAACTTTGCTAACAAAGCTGAGGATAGATAAATAACCAGTATGACATGCCTACCGAGTTTGAAGTGATGCATTCGTCAAGCCATTTCAACGTACGTTCAACTGAGGCTTTGTTCCTCTTTTCAGAAACCCAAGCAGGAACTTCATCAGCTAAAGTGGCCCACAAATTTGGCCGCATTGATGAAATCATTTCCATGTAATCTGCAGGCTTAATCTGCCAAGCAAGGCAAAGAAAATTTTCATGAACAAATAAACTTGATGGGAAAAAAATACAAGAAAATGGATCTTAACTGGGTGGTTGCACTAAAACAAGAAGGTGGTCCAATTATAATTATAAACATAAATAAGAAAGAAAAGAATAAACAAATTACCAACATACGACCACAAGGAGTTTCAAAGGAAGCTCCGATCCTGTTAGTACTATCATGATCTGGAATAGATATAATAGAATCCCTTGGCACAGCTACCATTATATGATCATGTAACCCTAGCAATGGGTGCAGCCCTCCAATGTTTGAGATTGCTTTCAGGGAAATGCCTTCCAAGCTAGAAAAAGGAAATTACACAAAGCTGAATTGTGTGAATCACCTCATCTAAAGGGTTAAACGCTAGCTACTATTATAAGAGGAAAACGTATGTGTTGTATAACAGACAAGAACAGGAAGAAGAAGAATGTCAACTTTACCAAATAATGATGTTGTGCCCCATAAAGAGAAAAGCAGGCATTCGAACTACAGCCAGAAGTGATTTTAATAGAAAGAAATCCAAGTTTTCAGTTAGATACATGAAGGGCTGAGCAGAGACTCCCTCTCTAGAAATAGGGGTTTAGGATTTCCTACTCCTTAGCATTTAATCATCCAAACAACGATTCTAACAGCCAACTTTAAGCAGAATAACTGACTTTGTGATATTACAGCCAAGTTCAAACTCACATTAAGAGCTCCACCAGCCATTTCTTCACTCAATGTCCAAAACCTAATTCCAAAATCTCTTGCAATTCACCTATTGATTTCATTGCTGGATGATATTTGGTAAATCAGAGCTTAATTGGGATAATATTTCAGCTTCAACTCTGAATTGTACAGATCTGGGTCTTCCAGATTGCACTGATCAAGCAAGGAACTGTACTCCATTGCTTCTTTTCTCAAGAAATAAGCTCTGACAGATCTAGCGGCAATTTGACAGACTAATCCAGAAACATAGTGACAGATGGAACTTGGAAGACTATAGTAAGGCAAATAGGTTCTGTTTTTCCTCGAGCTATAAAGCAAGCAAGATTCTGCAACTCCTCTTCTTTATGCTTAAATCGATTTAAAATTGCTTGTTTTAAATTGTTGGATATCCTTCATTGTGTGTTTGTTTCTTGTCTGACAACTAAGAATGATAAGGCTAAAAAGAATCCTGATACACAAGAACTTTCATAGAATGAAAGAGAATCTCAACATCGAAGTACTAAGAGGATGAAAGATAGAATTACTAAAGATATTCTGATGGATGATGAAATTGAGGAAGCAGATGATGTTTTGGCTACTAATAAGATGAGAATACTGGACAAGATACAGAGGGACTGTTGATTAGCGAGACATTGTTGAATAAAGCGCAGAAGGCTCAATATTTTGATGGCAGATATGTTCTAGATATTTTATGTATGAGGAGGAAGCAAAAGTCAATAGTCATTTGTTTCTCCACTGCAATACTGCACAAGCCAATGGAATAGTTTCCTATGCATATTAGGAGTTAGCTGGGTGATGCCCAAGACAACCTTGGAGTTAATGAATAGTTGTCCAGAGATGGCAAAAGAGCGAGGGAAGAAGATTGGCGCAAGACTATACCAGCTTGTATATGGTGGATTGTGGAGAGAAAGAAATGATAGGTGTTCAAAAGATCAGGGAATTACAGAAGATTAATATGAAGTGTATTAGCCTTCTATTTTTTTGGTGTAAACAATAATTGGTAGGGGTCCTAGGGGATAAAGTAGATTTAGACATTTAGATTTTATAGGGAACTTGTAAAAGCACCCAAATAAGATTGTGGTCACCACTATGTGGTATGAAAATTTCCAATTCATCATTTTTTGGATGATAGATTTTTTTTTTTTTTTGAATACGAAGTTACCTTATTCTCAAAAAAAAAAAAAGAAAAAACTGTCTCCCTTCTATGGAGCCTATGATTTGTCTATTTCTTCTATCTCTATTCCCCATAATTGGAGGAAAGCTTTTGCAGATTCTAAATGGAACCAAGCTGTGATTGAAGAAATAAAGGTCTTATCAAAGAATGAAACTTGGGAACTTCCTCACACCAACACCAGACAAGAAGTTGGTTGGTCAGAAATGATTCAAAGCAAGATTGGTCGCTAAGGATGGTTTATCGAGAAACATTTTCTCTTGTTGCAAAAATAAACACTACTCAGACTTATGGAGTGGATTATCGAGAGACATTTTCTCTTGTTGCAAAAATAAACACTATTTGAATTCTTTTGTCAGATGCAGCTAATCTTAAGTGGGTACAACAGTTTGATGTGAAGAACGCCTTTATTCATGGAAACTTGGAAAAAGAGGTGTACATGGAGATTCCTCCTCGTTAAGGTACTAAACAAAGTCATGGAAAGGTATGCAGACTAAACAAAGCCTTGTACGAATTGAAAATCTCCTGGAGCTAGGTTTTACTGATTCTATGAGCAAATTTTCTAGCAAATGAATATTACAAGCATGATGATGATTTGCTAGTATGTAAAGATTCAATCAACGGAATGGAGTTCATACAGCTTCTGAAGGATCTTAGGAAGTTTATTTACTATTTTACATTGTATCGCAAAAGAGGTTATATGGTTAAAAGACCAAACTTCTTTATTAGAATAGACCGTTTGACTCATTTATGACAATCTTCAACACAGGACACTATATTTTATAAGGTTTGTATTTAGTGAAACCTTCATATACATGAGTGGATTCATTGAATCAAAGCCCCTAAAAGGCATATGAAATCATGCAGATAATCCGAATCCATGCAACTGATGTTCAGCGGGCTAAATCATTTCCTTGGGCTTAGGTACTTAGAAATTATTATTATAACTGAATACTAACCGCATTTGAGACCGACTACGAATAACATTGGAGATGTAATACTTTTTTGAATATTTCTCTTGAAGAAATAAGAGAAAGGTTCATAGGCGGACCCACATGTATAGAGGAGTGCACACATCCGTTAATTCGAAAAAAATGATGTATATATATGTATATCTATCTAATTGGCAGAAACTATATATAAGTAACAGTACCCCACGGAAAGCATTGAAGGACACTTGTACTAGTGGTACAAGCCAACAAACCCGTCCACGCAAACATGGTTCGATCCCAGATAGAACCCGATTTTATTGTTTATATTATAAGCTTTGAATTTAAAGGGTACTTATTTATAAAATTAAAATTGCTACATAAGAAATTCAAACTCTTGATAATTTATTAGAACAAACGAACCCTCTTGACCATTATTTGGTCTTATAATATTTTCAATATTGTTCAACCCATTAGTCACCAATCCACTACTACATTTTTCATTAATTGATAACCGGAATCTTCAAATTCTGGGTTTTCCCGTGGAAAGAGAACCAGTATATTATATAGCTTTGCCTTAATAATAGCAAAAATACAGCATGTACAAAGTACCAAACACCTTGTGTGCAACCCAATGGATTTTGACAAGTATCAAAATAGTAACAAGAGAAAAAGTAGAAACATAGAGATAAGCAAGGAAAACTTACAAGTGAAGAGGACTGAAGTGGAGTAGGTTAGAATCCGGGGAAGGGAGAGAAGGGAGATGATCAGGAGGGATGTAAACGGGCAAGCCTTTACGAGTTGTGAGGAGAAGAGCAGGTGTCTCAATATTGTGTGGACAGCTTCCTAGCTGAAGAACCCCAGATCGAGCTTTGCCGCCGTTGCTCCATGCCTTTACAGCAAACTTCATTCTCTTCTCCGTTTGCTCTCTCCCTTTCTTCCTCGCCGGCTGTTTAGACAAGTTAGCTTCCCGCCCTTGACTGTTTAACCCCAAAAAGAAAGCAAACCAATATTGGAGTTTTTTTTTTGCCAAAATATCTAAAAACTCAAATTACATCATTTTTACCGTAAAACATTTTAAAGTAAATAATTTTCATCATTCTTACTTGAATTTATTAAAAAAACTAACCAATATATCTCATAAAAAATAAGTCGTTCTTTGCTATTTATTGTGAACTTTAGGTATGCCAAGAATTTTATTGTGAACTTTTTCGTAATTGTGTTAAGAATTCTGCAAAATCTTTTAATTTGACCATTTTTTCCATTCATTTTTCATGTAATTTTAATTAAAAATAATATTAGTTTTAATATGTTTCTTCTTAATTGAATATGCTAGAAGCGACATTTGTTGGAGACTTCCGCTTCTAATAATGTAGAATGAAACTCAAATACAAGACATAATCAGTATTTTGATCACTTCAATATTAGATTTACCCAAAAATCTATTAACTTAATTGGTTAAGAAAAAAGTAAAAATAATTAATCTACAACTTCTTTTCATTATGAAAAAGACAAATCATGTATGCTCACACTTTTCGATCATTTTTAGTTGTCATAAGCAATAGTGTCTAAGATTTTTTTATATTTTTCAAGAACTTCACGTAGATAGTAATGAAATTATGTAAAATAACTTTTGTTGATAGTCACATTTACTACTCATGTTTGTTTTTTGACAATATCTAACAAAAGGATGAAAGTTGTTCACTTGTAAGTACTTAAAGGATGTTTTCTGCTAAAAATGATATTTTAAGGATGCAGTTTAAGTTAAAGTATAGTTAAATGATGTTTCTGCTAAAACTGATACTTTAAATAATTAGTTTAAGTTTGAGGTACAGTTGAAGGATGTCTTTGGCCAAAAAATTCACCAATATTACACCTTACAACCACTAAACTTTCCTCTCTTGTTCACTTTTTTTTTTCAGTCGTTCCTAAATACTTATCTATTTTGACATTTTTTTTTCTATTATACCCTTAATTAATTAATTGAAAAAATGTAAAAAAAAAATTGAAAATCTTAGATTTTTAATTTATCCACTTTACAATTAACAGGGGTAAAATTGAGAAAGTTAGTATGTCAATTATTGTTTTCTTAATTGATGCATCAATTCAAAAGTAGACAAGTAATTAGGGACAATGAGAGTACTTATCCTCATTTCGTAAAATTACCACTAATATTTTTAATTTATGCGCAAAGACTTGAAAAACTCTTATACTTAGACTTAAATTGTGACTTGGGCCCCTCTACTTAATGAAGTTTCAACTAGCACTTATGCTCAAACAAAATACGAATTTTAAGTCATTTTGTCATCGTTACCTCACACGATTTAATATGAATGACACATCATATCCACGTCAAAGAAAATAAGTCACATTCTATCTATCTCATTAATTTAAGGGAAAATGTTTGATATACCCTTCAACTTTGCAATTTAGAGTTGATATACTTCTTGTTATGAAAGTGACACAAATATATCTCTACTACTATACAAATAATTCACATATACCCCTTTCCTCTAACAGAAGAGAAAAAATAATTTTAATATAACTTTTTAATTCTTTTTTGAAAAGATATAATACATATTGGATATGTTTGATCTTCTTCACACATTTTTTTGTTTTCACTATTAATTTAAATTTATTATTTTGACTGTCAAATTTATTTATATTTCACTATTTTTCTTGCAAAATTTATTATAGATAACCCATTTTTTTTTACAAATACAAAAACTGAATTACAATTTAGCCATAAAAGATTAGTCTCAAACCTTTTCTTTCACTAAAGAATGAAACAAAAAAAAAACTCAAATAATGATAATCAAAAGAGACAAAAAAAAATAATTTGATTATTAAAAATATACCTCTAATAGAAGTAAACAAATTAATTTTAATTATTTTCTTGACAAAAATATAATTCATATGGGTATATTTGATCCTCCTCACATTTTTTTTTTACTTTTTTGCTTAAATGACTAAATTAAGTTTATTATTTTGATGGTCAAATTTATTTATGTTTCATTAATTTTCTTGCAAAATTTATTATAGATGCCACAATTTTATTTTATTTTTACAAATATAAAAAATTACAATATGTCCGCAAAACTATAAGTCTTAAATTATTTCCTTTACACTAAAGAATGAAAGAAAGAAAAAAGAAACTCAAATAATGATAATCAAAAGATACTAAAAATAATTCATGTATGAATAATATTAAAATGTACCTTGATTTTTGCTAAAAGAATCATATATACCTCTATATAATTTTTTTTTAAAAATTGAAGTCCAAAAACAATAATTAAAACTATTTTTTTCACTTTAATTAGATGAAGGGTGTATGTAAGCTCCTTTTGAAACACTAATGTCATGACCCGAGTCTACACCCTGGACTAGGTCGACACTCGAAAATCATTGTTGGCCCCAAACAAGCCCTTATCATGATTGACTACAAACGGAAAACTAAATCAAGCATACAAAGCTTAAAAACTGAATAAAAATTCATGAAACTTTAATACAAAACTTTAACTCAAAATAAAACTTTAAATAATCAAATACATTCAACTCGCCCCAAATAGGCAACTTAAGTCTTTAAAACATTTAACAAAATAAATGAACAGACTTCTCAAACTCTACAGTCTATTTATGAAGCCTCTAAATGACTATGATGAAAGTCGGGACAAGACCCATGACCTCCTAACAACTAAAAGTAAATGGAATCCTCTAAAATCAAGGAGGCTCACCATAACTAACTTGAACTCCATGTGATATCAATAAAGTTCCTATTGATGATCCTGAATACCTGGATCTACATCATGAAAGGATGCAGGTCAAATGACTCAATACGTGGAATGTACGAGCATGTAAGGAGAATTCTAAAATAAAACATAAGATTGAACATGATTCAACTAAACTCAAAGAATACTCAACAGTACTCAAAACTACTTAAACATACTCAACTCAGTAGTACTCAAGGATAAGATACTCAACTCAGCAAAGCAAATGTAACACTTCGAAAATCTAAGACTTGTTCTAGAGCCTAACATAAGTGTTAAAAGGTTTAGACACTGTTTTAAGGTCTATTTTAATGAATATAAGTCATTTAGGAAGTTTAGAAATCAAAACGTCAAAGAACGTCCATGACATCCGAAAAACTAGTTTAATGAGGTGCTAGTGTGCCTTAATCTGTTTGTCTAGCTTTTAGGAGTCGAAAAAACACGTATTAGAGTTAGTTCATAGTCGAAACGTCCGAGCACGACCCCCCAAGGACCAACAAAGGGCCATTGAGGAGGACCCTTACGATTTGGCAAGAGGCTACAAAAGGCAATGTTCGTAGACGGTTGCCATCAACGAATCGTATGTCAATCGACGGAGCGTTGATTGCCTCCATCGATGAACACTTAGAAAAATTGGACAAGGCCTGTTTTGGACCAGTCTCTGAACTCAAATATGGACCAACAGGACAGTTGGTCCGTGGCCCGTCGATTTACAAATAGGGCGTGGGTCGGGGTTTCGTCTGTGAGGATTGTTTTTGCTGCACATTTTAATCTAATTCATTTAATTATTTGGCTTAGTTAGGAGGTTAATTAGGGGTTAGGTGAGGTCTAATTAAGTTAATTAACAACCTATATAAAGACCCTAAGTTCATTACACTAACCAAAGCCCTCATAATTCCCTAACCCATAACTCTCTTCCTTATCTCTTCTTTCTCTCTCTAGTTGAAAAGCCCCATTGAAGACCAAGATAGATGTGGATTCAAAGTATAAAGTTTCTCCATCAATCTTCATCAAACAATAAAGTATGAGATTCCTTTAACCTTTGAGACCTCTTTCCTAAAAGGGTTCCATCAAATTGATTTCAAAAGTTGAGTTTTCATATGGGACTTTTCCAATCTCGAAATTGATCTTATGAATTTATTTTTAATGATTTCTGTTGAATATTATGAATATATTAACATGTATTTTAACTCAATTATGTTATTTCTTGATGGATTGGTCTAGTTTGTAGAAGATGACCTATTCCCCTTAACCCTAGGTTATGATCTTGATATGAATTGTGTTATGTTGGTTCAATTAAATTTGTTATTGGTTGAATTAGTACTAGACGATGATATCGTATCAATTATGAATAGATTAGGGTGAATTATAGTCTTATCATGCTAGTTCTTGAGTAATTGATCTAGATTATGACTTTGACCTAAGTCTCTTTACTTAATCTATGAACTAGTAATAAATTGTGATGTAGTGTTTCAATTAGCCTTGTTATCATGTTGGTTATTGTCCTATGATGATATTACACCCTTATTAGGTTGAGTTAAAGGGTTTAGGGTAAGACATTGATGATGGATTGTGAATAAGACTTGGTAAGTCTTGTGATCCTTATTCTTTACTTCAATTATGGTTAATTGTGATTAAGTCATGATGTTGTATTGGAGTATATATTGTATTAAGACTTATAGGGTTGGTATGATGTTGGATTGAAATATCTTGACTATGGTTTGTGAGATGTTGGCAAAGATGTAATGTTATAAGGATGGTGATAATTTACCAATGTGTCTTATCATGATGTGAATATGTTAATGTGCTAACCTCACTTATATGGATTGTAATGAAAGTACAATACTCATGAAATTCTTATTGAGCTATGATTATGATGATGTTTATATAAGGGATAGACCATATGACCTACATTAATCTATGATGATTAATAAAGGTATTAAAGACATTTCAAAATGGACTCTAGCTTAGCACCGAATAAATTAGAGTGAGGAGTGTCTCTTCCCACATAGGTAAGGTAGGATCACTAATGTACTCTTGAGATTGGAGACTCAAATGCATGTAGCATAAGGAGGGTCCCAACTATATCTCCTAGTTCTTGAACTATGTTGCCCACATAGGAATACTAGCTAGTGGATCCACGTAGTTTCTATATATGTTCATGTTTTGGTACTACCTTGGCAAGTAGTCTGCCTTCTTTCAGTGTAGGGTTCCATGACACCGATTCTACATTAGATCATGTGTTCTATGTCGGTTAAGGCAAGATGTTCCCAAAAGGTAAAATGAACTAAAGGATTGAACTCTAACTAAGATGACCTAAGGGGTTTAGCGTAGTCTAGGTATGGGTATGAGAGTCTACCTATACATTGCACTAGTTAGCCTTAAGAGAAGTCTAAGGATAATGTTCTTGTGTATGTATATTCTTACAAATGTAAATGATATGTATATAATGATCTTACATGTTAATGACACTATGTGATGTTGATTACTCTTATGAACATGTATTTGGTCTCTATTGCTAAAGTATGATATTATGTACTCTTAATGTTATGTTAGTTGAAGTTGGACACTGGTTGTGGTTCTTGCTAGAATTTACTTCATTAAGTAAGGTTATGGGACTTTGCTTAGTCATTGCACAATTGGACTTAAAGAGGGTCATAAATAATTGTCTTGCTTTGGTTATGATTGAAATGTACTCTTATTTATGCTTATTGAAGTTATAACTTGATGATGGAGTTTCTTAGCTATGAGTTCAATTATATAATATATAGGTTGACTTGATTAGAGTTAGCATTTTTGGTCTTGTGATGTACATGGCTATGACTTAATGAATATGTCTTATTGATTGGTATGGTCTTCTTGTAAATGTATAATTGCATACTTTAATAAAATGTCCTCTTTTAGCATGATTTTCATTATATATATGCATATGGTCTCATACTTAGTACAAGTGGTGTACTAACACCATTTTCTCCCTTTCCCCCCGATATTTAGGTTCCTGTTGTTGAAGGGCTTTTGAGACGACTTTAAAGGAAGACTTGGAATTCTCAATCATCCAAGTTGGGTAGGTCCTCACTTTATGAGGCAATGCCACTATCAATCTTATGAAGTTGTTTAGTTTTAAGACTCTTATGCTCTTTCCTTTTTCGTTTGAGTATTAAATATTGTATGACCTATATGTGGTCTTTTTTCATTGACGTATGGGCTAGGCCCAAATTATTAGACTCTTGTTAGATGATTATGAGATGAGACATGTATTTGAGACTATGTTATATTTTTATATCTATGTGCAATAAAAGTAGAAGACTAAGTAATCTTCTTATACGAAGGTTCTATGTATACTCGATATAAGTATTATATGTATGTAGAGGTCTATGTAAACCTCACTGTAGAAGTAATGAAAAGTTTTTAAAATTTCTGCATTTTAACCTATGATTGTAATGATGTAAACTAAAAGGCTAGTCTTAATCCTCAAAGAGGATGATGACGCCGATTACGTCTGGGGGTGCTGCCCGGATGAGACAAACTTGGTATCAGAATATGAGGTTGAATATCTTTGAGTCGATGTCTCTCTTAACCACGTATATGTAAGTTTGGATTCATAATTGTGAAGCTCGCCACACTTATGAATAGGAATCTATGTGATGCTTAAGAAACTCACTTTCTTGGAAGTCCAATATTGTGCCTTTTGAGTTTTGAATCTAAGTGCTTTTAGTATATAATCCTCTTATATTGATTATAGGCATTGAATACTTGAAGAAAAGCGACACAAAGACTTGACTAAGATATTGCTAATGCGGGAGTTCCTCCCCGTGGCGATCAAGTCCTTCATCTTGAAGAAGATGTTAATAATGACCAAGTTCCGGTCGATCCTCCTTCTTTGATGAATGTTGCCATAAGGGTTGCCCTTTTCTAAATGTCCCAAGCCATTACCACTCAAGCACAAGACACCACTACTCAAGCTCAAGCCATGATGACCCATGCTAATAGGTAGGTTGTACCCCAAGCAAACCAATAAGTTGTACCATGGCCTCCCGTTTGAGGAATTTCAATAGAATGAATCACCCTACTTTCTATGGGTCCAAGGTTGAAAAAGTCCCCTTAGAGTTCATTAATGAAATCTACAAGATCCTCTATGCTATGGGGTTGACTACTAGTGAGAAGGCCGAGTTAACCACTTACCAACTGGCCCAAGCTTGTACGTCCAATGGAGAGACAATAGGCCTTTAAAGGGTGGACCAGTGACTTGGGAAGTTTTCAAGAAGGCTTTTCTTGATAGATTCTATCCTAGGGAGAAGAGAAAATCCAAAGTGGTGAAGTTCATCAACCTTCGTCAAAGAGGAATAACAGTTCTTGAATACTCTTTGAGATTCACTAAATTGTCAAAGTATGCTTCTTCTTTGGTTTCCGATCTTAGAGATAAAATGAATCGATTTGTGATGAGAGTGTCAGATGACTTACAAGAGGAATGTCATTCGGCTATGCTACATGACAATATGAACATTTCTCATCTCATGGTTCATGCTCAATAAGTGGAAGAGGCAAGGCTAAGAGGAAGAGTAGAGATGCCAAAAGGGCAAGATCTTTTGATAGTGGTTTTTCAAAGGGTAGACTTAATATCCAAGACAAGCCTAGGTTCAAAAAGAGGTTTTCTAATCAAGTTCCTTCCAATTTCCCTAAGGCTAGGGATGATAGGTTGTCTAACTCTAAGTTTGAAAAGGGTAGGGATAGTAGCTCACCAACCAAGAAGCCAACTTGTGAAAAGTGTGGCAAGAAGCATTTTGGTGAATGCCTTAAGGGAACGGATAATTGTTTTGGTTGTGGTAAAAGTGGGCACAAGTTTTGAGATTTCCCAAATGAGAAGGGGCAAAACAAGGAGAAAGGGCAAGCAAGTGGTTCTAATGATGCTCCGAAGAAGAATCGCTTTTATGCACTTCGCTTAAGAGGTGAGCAAGAAACTTCTCCCTATGTGGTGACCGGTATGTTGAAAGTTTTCTCTATTGATGTATATGCATTGCTTGATACGAGCTCTACTTTATCTTTCGTTACTCCTTCGATATCTAAGCAGTTTGAGATTTTACCCGACATTCTAAATGAAACTTTTATAGTAACTACCCCGGTGGGTCAATTAGTGGTTGAAAAAAATGTGTATAGAAATTGTCCTATAATGTTGCCCAATAGAGTGACTCATGTTGAACTAGTAGAACTTGATATGCTTGATTTTGATGTCATATTGCGTATGGATTGCAATGCTTGCTTTGCCTCCGTAGATTGTAGAACAAGGTTGGTGAAGTTTAACTTTCCAAATGAGCTTGTTTTAGAGTGGAAAAGGGGAAATTCTATTCCTAGAGGTCGTATCATTTCTTGTTTGAAAGCTTGTAAGATGATCTCTAAATGGTGTTTATACCATATTATAAAAATCCAAGATTTAGACTCCGAAATTACTCCCATTGAGTCGGTCCACGTAGTGAGGGAATTTCTGGAGGTCTTTCCTAATGATCTTCTCAGTATTCCTCCTGAGTAGAAAATTTATTTTGGTATCGACTTGTTACCGAATACAAATCCCATTTCAATTTCTCCTTATTAGATG
Organism: Solanum lycopersicum; assembly: GCF_036512215.1. Classification (NCBI taxonomy): domain Eukaryota; kingdom Viridiplantae; phylum Streptophyta; class Magnoliopsida; order Solanales; family Solanaceae; genus Solanum; species Solanum lycopersicum. The sequence goes on from NC_090811.1 coordinate 7,797,988, forward strand.
ACTCCAGCCGAATTGAAAGAATGGAAGGCTCAACTCAAGGATTTACTAGATAAGGGCTTCATTAGACCTAGTATTTCTCCATGAGGTTCTCCAGTTTTGTTTGTGAACAAGAAGGATGGTTCCCTTATAATGTGCATTGATTATCTCTAACTTAATAAAGTCACTATCAAGAACAAGTATCCTCTCCCTCGGATTTACGACTTGTTTGATCAACTCCAAGGGGCAAGCTACTTCTCTAAGATTGACTTGAGATCGGGGTATCACCAACTTAGGGTGAGAGGTGAGGATATACCAAAAATGACATTTTGGACTAGATGGTCACTATGAGTTCTTAGTAATGTCCTTTGGTCTCATTAATGCCCAGGCGGCATTTATGGATCTCATGCATAGGGTATTTCGAAGTTACCTAGATTCATTTGTCATTGTCTTTATTGACGACATCTTGGTATATTCGAAAAATGAGGGTGATCACATGGACCATCTGAGGGTGGTGTTACAAGTTCTTAAAGAGAACCAACTATTTGGCAAGTATAGAAAATGTGAGTTTTGGTTGAGTTCGGTGGCGTTTCTTAGTCATATAATCTCTAGTGAGGGAGTTGAGATTGATCCAAGAAAGACCGAGACGGTCAAGAATTGGCCTAGACCATTGACTCCAACCGACATTAGGAGTTTCTTGGGTCTAGAGGGTTATTATCGGAGGTTTGTGGATGGTTTTGCGTCCATTGCATCTCCCTTGACTATTTTGACCCAAAAGAGTAAGAAATTTGAGTGCTCAGAGGCATGTTAGATAAGCTTCCAAATCTTGAAGTATATGCTTACTTTCGCTCCAATGTTGACTTTACCGGAGGGTACCAAGGGTTTCGTTGTATATTGTGATGCATCCCGAGTGGATTTCGGGTGTGTGCTTATGCAACATGGGAAGGTAGTAGTCTATTCTTCTACACAACTTAAGGTACATGAAAGAACTATCCAACTCATGATCTTGAATTAGCGGCCGTGATATTTTCCTTGAAAATATGGAGACATTACTTGTATGGTGTTTATGTGGATGTGTATACCGACCACAAGAGTCTCTAATATGTTTTTACTCAAAAGGAGTTGAATCTCCGACTAAAATGGTGGTTAATATTGTTGAAATATTATGACATGAGTGTTCTTTATCACCCCAGAAAGCCCAATGTGGTAGCAGATGCTTTGAGTCGTTTGTCCATAGGAAGTATGTTCCATATGGAGGAAGCCAAGAGAAACTTAGTGAAGAAGGTTCACAGGTTGGCTCGTTTAGGGATTCAGATTGAAGATTCTCCTATAGGTGGTATAGTGGTACATCATAACTCCGAGTCGTCTTTGGTGGTTAAGGTGAAGTCCAAACAACACCTTGATCAACCATTGATGGAGTTGAAGGTATCGGTTCTTGGCAAGATTAATGAGTCATTCTCCTTGGGGGGGGGTGTCTTGAGGTATCAAGGAAGGTTGTGTGTTCCCAATGTAGATGGTTTGAAGAACCAGATTCTTGAGGAATCTCATGGGTCCTGTTACTCATTCATTCGGGTGCTACAAAGATGTATCATGACCTTAGTGAAGTGTTTTGGTGGAAGGTTTGAAAAAGGACATAGTAAAAGTTGTTGCTAAGTGTCCAAATTGCCAACAAGTGAAAGCCGAACACCAAAATTCGGGTCGCTTACTTCATGAAATCCAAGTTCCCACTTAGAAATGGGAAGACATAAATATGAATTTTGTGGTAGGTTTTCCTCGGACACAAAAACAATATGACTCTATATGGGTGGTTGTGAATAGGTTGACCAAATCCGCTCATTTTATTCCTGTCAAGTCTATGTATTCGGCGGAGGATTATGAAAGGATCTTTATAGATGAAATTGTGTGTCGCCATGATATTCTGTTATCCATCATATCATATAGGGGTGCACAATTCAAATTTAGGTTTTGGAAGTCATTCCGACAAGGGTTGGGTACCAAGGTGAAGTTAAGCACCGCTTTTCATCCTCAAACGGATGGTCAAGCGGCGCGTACTATTCAAGCCCTTGAGGATATGCTTAGAGCTTGTATCATTAATTTCATGGGAAATTGGGATAAGCATTTGCCTTTGGTGTAGTTTACTTATAACAATAGTTACCATTCATCTATATCTATGGCTTCTTATGAATCCTTGTATAATAGGAGATGTAGATCTCCAATTGGATGGTTTGAAGTGGATAAGTCTTCAATTTTGGGTCCCGATTTGATTTATAAGACTTTGGAAAAGGTTCATATCATAAGGAATCAGTTGCAAATAGCCTATAGTCGGAAAAAGTCTTATATCGATCATAGGAGAAGGGAATTAGAGTTTGAAGAAGGTGATAAGGTGTACTTGAAAATTTTGTGTATTAAAGGGCTGGTTAGATTTGGCAAGAAAGGGAAGTTGAGTCCTCGTTATGTAGATCCCTATGAAATTCTGCAAAGAGTTGGTAAGGTTGCATATGAGTAGAGGTTGCTAGTGAATTGACTTTGGTTCATCCGGTTTTCCATGTTTCCATGCTTATGAAGTGTATCAGTGATCCCGAGTCTATTCTTCCTATTGAGGGTCTTAGTGTGAAGGATAACCTCTCCTATGAGGAGGTTCCAGTTCAAATCATTGATAGGCAAGTAAAGGGGTTAAGGAACAAGGAGGTGATTTTCGTAAAGGTGTTATGGAAGAATCACCTAGTTGAGGGTGCGACATGGAAGGCCGAGGCCGACATGAAGTCCCTTTACCTTATTTATTTGATAACTAAGGTTAGTTATTCCTATTAATAAAGAAAAAATTGAATAGAATCGAAGTTGCTTGATTTTTGGTGAAGTTTTGCAAATATATGCATTTATGGTGTCATTGCAGTAAGGTACAATGAAATGTACCTTTGACTTGAAATTTTGCAATTTTGCTTGTTTGAGTTATGTTGTGCATTTTAATATGGTGAGTCTTTATGAAATTATATGGAGCATGTTAGTAAGTTGAACTTTGGCATAATTGACTCATGTTAGGTGTGTTGAGCTCATGTTGTTGTTGTGAGAAGGAAATTCCTCATAATGTGACTTTGAGCCTTATGTGTGGTAGTTGAAGTTTTGAATTGCCTTGTGTAAATGATATTATTGATGTTGTAACTCATGTTTTCATGTATTGTTTATTGGTTGGGCTGCTAGTCTTGAGTCTATTCCTTCCTTTCAAAAGATTTTAGTATCACTCGGGATAAATGTTCCTACGGAATGAGGGGATAATGTAATAATTCGAAAATAAAAGACTTGTTATAGATCCTAACATAAGTTTTAGAAGGTTTAGACACTGTTTTAAGGTCTATTTTAATAAATATAAGTCATTTATGAAGTTTAGAAATCAAAATGTCAAAGAATGTCCATGAAGTTCGGAAACTAGTTCAATGAGGTGCTCGTGTGCCTTAACCTATTTGACTAGCTTATAGGAGTCGGAAAATGATGAAAATAAGTGGAAGGGTGTCTTCCACGTATTAGAGTTAGTTCATAGTCGAAACGTTTGGGCATGACCCCCCAGGACCAACTAAGGGCCCTTGAGGAGGACCCTTGCGATTTGGCAAGAGGCTGCCAAAAGGCAGTGTCCATAGATGGTTGCCATCAACGAATCGTGTGTCAATCGACAGGGCGTCAATTGCCTCCATCAATGAACACTTTGAAAAACTGGACAAGGCCTGTTTTGTACCAGTCTCTAAACTCAACGGACCAACAGGACGGTTGGTCCTTGGCACGTCGATTGACAAACGGGGTGTGGGTCGGGGTTTCGTCTGTGAGGACTGTTTTTGGTGCACGTTTTGATTCAATTAATTTAATTAGTTGGCCTAGTTAGGAGGTTAATTAGGGGTTAGGGGAGGTCTAATTAAGTTATTAACAACCTATATAAAGACCCTAAGCTAAGTATATAACCTAAGCCCTCATAATTTCCAAACCCAAAATTTTCGTCCTTCTCTCTTCTTTCTCTCTCTAATTGAAGAACCCCATTGAAGCACAAGATAGAGGTGGGTTCAAGGGCTGCAAAGGGTAAAGTATCACCATCAATATTCATCAAGAAATAAGGTATGATATTTCTTTCACCTTTGAGACCTCTTTCCTCAAAGGGTTCCATCGAATTGATTTCAAAAGTTGAGTTTTCATGTGGGTCTTTTCCAATCTCAAAATTGATCTTATGAAATAATTTGTTTATATTTCATTTTGGAAATTTTAAATATATCAACATGTATTTTGACTTAATTATGTTATTTGTTGATGGATTGATCTAGTTTGTAGAAGATGACCTATTCCCTTTAACCCTAGGTTATGATCTTGATATAAATTGTGTAATGTTGGTTCAATTGAATTGGTTACTGGTTGAATTACTACTAGATGATGATATTGTGTCAATTATGAATATATTAGGGTGAATTATAGTCTTATTATGCTAGTTCTTGAGTAATTGAACTAGATTATGACTTTGACCTAAGTCTCTTGTCTTAATCTATGAACTAGTAATGGATTGTGATGTAGTGTTTTAATTAGCCTTGTTATCATGTTGGTTATTGTTGTATGATGATACTACACCCTTATTGGGTTGAGTCAAAGGGTTGATTGTAAGACATTGATAATGGATTATGAAGGAGACTTTCTAAGTCTCGTGATCCCTATTCTTTACTTCATATCGTTAATTGTGATTAAGTCATGATGTTATATTGGAGTATGTCTTGTATTAAGATTGATAGGGTTGCTATGATATTGGATTGAAATGTCTTGACAATAGTTTTTAAGGTGTTCACTAATATGTAATGTTATAAGGATGGTGATAACTTACCAATGTACCTTATCATGATGTGAATACGTTAATATGCTAAACTCACCTATATGGATTGTAATGAAAGGACAATACTCATTCAATTCTTATTGAGCTATGATGATTATGTTTATACAAGGGATAGATCCTATGACCCACATTAAGCTATGATGATTAATAAAGATATTAAAGACATTTCAAAGGGACTCTTGCTTAGCACCGAGTGAACTAGAGTTAGGAGTGTCCCTTCCCACATAGGTAAGGTAGGATCACAAATGTACTCTTGAGATTGGAGACTCAAATGCATGTAGCTTAAGGAGGGTCCCAACTATATCTCCTAGTTCTTGAACTATGTTGCCCCCATATGAGTACTAGCTAGTGGATCCACGTAGTTACTATGTTCATGTTTTGGTACTATTTTGGCAAGTAGTCCACCTTATTTCGGTGTAGGGTTCCATGACACCAAATTCCATATTAGCTCATGTAATCTATGTCGGTTAAGGCAAGATATTCCCAAAAGGCAAAATTAACTAAAGGATTGACCTCTAACTAAGATGACCTAAGGGGTTTAGCGTAGTCTAGGTAGGGGTATGAGAGTCTACCTATATATTGCACTAGTTAGCTTAAAGGAAGTCTTAGGAGGATGTTCTTATGTATGTATATGCTTACAAATGTAAATGATATGTATATGATGATCTTACATGTTAATGGCACTATGTGAAGTTCATTACTCTTATGAACATGTATTTGGTCTCTATTGCTAAAGTATGATATTATGTACTCTAAATATTATGTTATGTGAAGTTGGACATTGGTTGTGGTTCTTGATAGGTTTACTTGCTTAAGTAAGGTTATGGGACTTTGCTTAGTCATTGTACAATTGGACTTAAAGAGGGTCATAAATAATGGTCTTGCTTTGGTTATGATTGAAATGTACTCTTATTCATGCTGTTGAAGTTACAACTTGATGATAGAGTTTCTTAGCTATGATTTCAATAATATAATATGTAGGTTGACTTGACTAGACTTAGCATTGTTGGTCTTGTGATGTACATGCCTATGAGTTAATTAATATGTCTTATTGATTGGTATGGTCTTCTTGTACATGCATAAATGGTTTCAAAGGAATTTGCATATTTGAACCTTTTTAGCAAAATTTCATGATATGGTGCATACGGTCTCATACTTAGTACAAGTGGTGTACTAACCACATTTTCTCCCTTTTTCCCCCAACATTTAAGGTTCCGGTCGTTGAAGGGATTCTGAGACGTCTTTGAAGGAAGACTTGAAATTCTCAATCATCCAAGTTGGGTAGGTCCTCACTTCCGAGGGCAATGTCACTATCAAGCTTATGAAGTTGTTTAGTTTTAAGACTCTTATATTCTTTCCGTTTTCGTTTGAGTACTAAATATTGTATGACCTATATGTGGTCTTATTTCATTGATGTATGGGATAGGCCCAAATTATTACACTGTTGTTAGATGTTTATGAGATGACACGTCTATGCGAGACTATGTTATACTTTATATATCTATGTGCAATAAAAGTAGAAGACTACGTAATCTTTCTATACGAAGGGTATATGTATACTCGATATAAGTATTATGTGTATGTAAAGTCTATGTAAACCTCACTGTAGAAGTAATGAAAAGTTTTTAAAATTTCCGCATTTTAATCTATGAATGTAATGATGTAAGCTAAGAGGCTAGTCTTATTTCTCAAAGAGGACGCCGGCGACGTTTATTTCTGGGGGGTGCTGCCCGGATGTGACAAACTTGGTATTAGAACATGAGGTTGAATATCTTTGAGTCGATGTCTCCCTCATCCACGTATATGTAGCTTCGTATTCATATTTGTGAAGCGCGCCACACTTATGAATAGGAATCTATTTGATGCTTAGGAAACTCTCACTTTCTTGGAAGTCCAATATCGTGCTTCCAGAGTTTTGACTCTACATGCTTTTAGCATCTAATCTCTATGGAGATCATGTGGATGTGTTCACTAATCATCTCTATCTTTAAAAAGGTGAAGTCACTAAGCTAAATTGACCATATCTTTGCCCTCTCCCCCATAACAAGCCTGAAAAAGACCTTTGAGATTTTTGTAAATCTAGGTGGCATGATGATTAAAATATAGGCAAACCTATGGGTTGAAACATGATTGCATTTCTCTTTGAGAATGTGAGAGTTTGTGTCCTAAACTACAAAATACAGTTTTTTCAAGATATAGAGATGATTGGTGAACACATGCACATGATCTTCACAGAGATTGTGTTTCCATATCTTCTTCGATAGAATCAACCACTACCAACTCTAAATGCAAGTTAGGTAATTCTTCTCATCAACCTTAAGTTTCCTAGAAGCATATGTTATTACCTTAACATTTTACATCAACATAAAAACCAAGACAAATTATGGAGGCATCACAATACATAACAAGACCATCTTAACTGTTCGGTTAAGTCAAAATTGGGGCTGAAGTAAGTCAAGTGTTGAATTCCTGAAAACTCTTCTCACAAGCTTCAAACTAGTAAAAATCCATTTTTTTCTGATTCAAGGTAGTCAAAGGAGAAGTAATAAAAGGAAAATCCTTCCACAAAGCGTCTATCATAACTCATAATATCTGAGATAGAAAGAGGTATATTCTAGTTTTTAGGTGTCTCAGTCTTCTTAGGATAAAGTTGAATGCTTTCTCCTGAGACTATATGGCTAAGAAATTCTAATGACCTCAACAAAAATTAACATTTTCTAAACTTATCAAATAACTGACGGTCCTTGAAAATTTTCAAATCAATATTCAAACAATCGACATGCTCATCCTCATTACAAGAATAGATCAAGATGTCATTGATAAACATAATAAAGAACATATCCAAATGTTGCTTGAACACATTGTACATCAAACCAAAAAAATCTAATGCAAAATTCGTTAGTCCAAAAGACATAATTGATAATTCATAGTGACCATACCAAGTCTTAAAGGTTACCTCTAAAATATCACACTCTCTAACTTTAAGCCACTGATGTCCCGGTCTAAGGTCAATCTTCAAAAAGAACCTAGCTTGTTGAAGTTGATCGTACAATTTGTTAATCCTTGGGATGGGATACTCATTCTTTATTGTAACCTTTTTTCAACTGTTGACAATAAATGCATATCGTAATATAACCATCTTTCTTATGAACAAATAGAATGGAGCACCCCATAAAGAAATACTTACACTTTGTTTGGATCATTGTTTCATAATGTTGTATTGTATTGTACTATATTGTATGGTAGATACAATGTTTAGCTATATTGTATTGTTTATTGTTGTTTAGTAACATTTTAATTCTTTAGTTTGAGTGTATCGTACTGTATTGTAATTTATAAATTTACTTGATTATCCTTAATTATTCTAGGGTAGGAGGCTTGAATAGGTTTAAATAATTAAGGTAAAGGGTAAAATAACATTTTGAAATATGATCTAAAGATATAATTGAAAAAAAAATTAAGCAACAATTGGAACACACCAAATTGGTTGTTCCATAAAATAGGGGTTTTCATTGTTACATAACAACAAAATTTAAAAATACAGTACAATACATTTAAGTAACAATCAAAACAAACATTATAGGTATAGTAACGATACAATACAATACAATGGATAACAATGATCCAAAAAAAGTGTTAGTCTAACAACCTTTATCCAAATGGTCTTTTAATTGATCTTTCAGCTATTAAGCTCAACTGGATCCATTCTTTAATGAGGAATGGAGATATGCTGGGTATCGAGAAGAAGTTCAATTCCAAAGTCCATTTCCCTTTAGGAAAAAAATCCTAAAAGATCTTTGGAAAACAATTTCGTAAATCATTCACAACAAATGGACTCAAGAGTAGGGATTTCAAAATTCATATTCCTTATAAAATTAGATGATAGATGCAACTTTTACAAATCATCTTTATGTCCTTAGTGCACGAGATAAACTGACCTATAGGCACTAAAGTACTACCCTTCCACTTTATGATTAGGTGTAATACATAAATGTGTCCTTTAACTTAGCCTCATTTCACATTTATGACCTTCAACTTTGGATACGCACAAGCAGACATTTAATCTTATATAAAGTTGAACAAGTAGACACAGTCCTACATGGAACAATACACATAGGACACTAATGGGGGACAAAAAATTCAACGTAGGATGTCATTATAGGACATGTGGGTCTATTTGTTCGACTTTATACAAGTTTAAGTATCTACATGTTGAAGGGTAATTGAATCCAAGTTAAAAGGCATATTTATGTAATACTTCATTTGGAAAACTGAAACTTAACAACTCTATTTCTACATTTAATAGAGACATAAAAAGCATCAAGTCATTCTATACTAAGAATACATTGAAATTAAACATGTCTAACTCTACTAGATCATACCAAGCAATTTCTTTTAACCCGTTTGCTAAAAGTGAATCACTAACATAAGTAGAGACTAATAAGGGTTTAATAGATTTTGGCTCTGACATCAAATTTCATAACAACATAAGGAGTTACAAGAAAAGTGTGGCTCCTAGGTATAACAAGTCATAAACATCAAACTGAAAGAATTGTAACATACCAATGACCACATTAGGGGAAACCTCTTGATCTTGTCGAGTCTAAAGAGCATAAAACCTATCCTAACATTTTCCTCCACCAGAACTTTATGAAGTACCTGACTAAGTCGGGTGACCTAAAGAAGCACTAAGCTGAGTCTACTAATGAATGTATCTACATATTTAGAAGTCGATGGACAATCTTCATTCTATGACCAGTCTTACCACAACCATAGAATCCACTAATACTGTCTAAACATTCTCCTTAATGTATCTTTCCATACTTCACACAAATGGAAAAAAACGTGCACTAGAACACTACTATGAGACTTAGAGTTCAGGACCCATACTTATTGAACTTAGGCACCTAAGCACTAACAAAAGATGGGTTCGGGACTGAATACCTCTATCTAAACTAAGAACGATCATCACCACCAGATCTCTGATGACAGTAGTCAACACTATTGGTTCGAGCCCCTCTTAGTGTTCCTAGAATTCTCCTTAAGCTTCTATTTGTCAATTTGTTGAGCAAGAGTCATCAACCTAGAAATATCTATCTCCTTGATCCACATAGCGATTCTACACTATTTCACAGTCATCTCCGAGACACAAGAAACAAGCTCACTCATATAGGCCCTAGAGTCGGCTAGCATAGCCGAAGTAAACTTGGAGAGTTAGTGAATTTCAATGCATACTCCTTCAAACTTATATTCTCTTGCCTCAAGTTAATGAACTTGGAGGCCATGTGAAGCAACCACAAGGTTTTAAAGATAATGATTAACCAAGTTATGCTCCAAGAGCATAGTATGAAAGGTCATCCAAGTTTCTTCTTTAAAAATGGCCTTAAAAGAAGAAAAACCGACACTAGTGTTTTTGAAATCTCAAGGAAAAGAATCTGCTAATCATCCAAGTATATATCGATGATATTATATTTGGAGCAACTTCTGAGGTAATGTGTGAAGAACTTGTTGCACTCATGGGGGGTGAGTTGAGATGAGCATGAACGTAGAATTAAGTTTCTTCGTAGGATGCAAATAAAACAAACTTCAAAGGGAACCTCTATCTATTAAGAAAAACTTATCAAAGAACCACTGAATGAGTTTCAAATGATAGATGCCAAGTCTATTGATACTCCCATGGGAACCAACTCAAAGATGGATAGCGACTGACTTGGTCCAAGTATGAATAAGACCATGCATAATGGAATCATTGTCTCTTTGTTATATCTTACTGCTAGCAGACCTCACATTATGTTCAATGTTAGGATGTGTGCAAGATTCCAAGATCATCCTAAGGAATCAAACTCAATAGCTTCTAAGAGGATCTGAGATATTCAAAGAAAATAGGGGACCCTTTCACTTTTAGTTAAATCTCCACTTTCTATTTATATTTGCTCAGAACTCTCTAGCCTGCTTCATACTGCTTAAGTCCTAGTTATCTAGAAAAGACTCTCCCTCTTTCTTCATCTCCTACAAAGTATTGAAAATGTCTATACCATTTGTTCCTACTGCCCAAATGATGAAGATTGTACATGGAGTTGACCCATCAGATTTTGCCATTCCTTTGGAACAAATCATTCCCTCGAACAGTAGATCAATCATTCCTCTGGTCGAAAGAAAATCATTAGTTGCTGTTGTAGTTTTTCTTAATCCCTCTTCAACTATTCCTACAGTTGAAGCATGTTGAAATCTCTCTCTTGAGAATCCTTACCAACCCGTCGACGAAGCTCTTTCAAAAGAAGCCCTTATGTCTCGATTAGATACCCTTAACCTGAATGAATCTCAACACTCATCTCCCGAGGTATGATTTAAGTGAGACGCTCGATTTGTGAGTGAAATCCTTGCCAGCATTGAATCCCAACCTGTCCCTACGTATTCTACAGTTTTTGAGCAATATTTTGAAGGAGACTTGCCAAATGACAGGACTGATAAGTCAAACATTCTTGCGGCCTCAGAGGAACTTGTTGTGAAGAGTTTGACTCAAATGAAGGAAGACCCAAGACCTCCATTTTCTGATGAAGGTACTGGAATTTCTGAGTCATCCACTATGAATCCAGTTCCACTTGACAAAACCCCTTGACTAGGTTACTAATGCATTACCAGAGTAAGTTGAAGCATGAAATGAGGATGATGATGATGATAATACAACATTGATAAGAAATACGAGTAAAAAACAAACTCCAACATAGTTCATGAGTCAGCAAAGTTTATTTCACATGTTGCTTTTGAAGAAAAAAGTGTATGAAGATGACAATGACAAAACCCTTAGGAAGAGTATGCATATAAGAATGTCTCCTTCTCCAAAGGAAAGGAAAATGTTATAGAGGAGATAGAGAAGAAGAGAAAGATGTACCCCACCAAGTGTTCTACTCAAAAACTCATGAGTAGCGTTATGGAATCGAACAGAGAGAATTAGAAGGCACCAGCAATGATTGTGGAAGGGGACCATGTGCCCTAGTTAGATTTGATTAGGAAAGCAGAAACAAAGTACGATGATATGGATGTTGCAGTCGAAAGCATACTTGAACATAAAATCTTCCAAGTCTTCTAAGACACGGAAGAATCGCTCTTAGAGAATGAGCCCTCTGAAAAGGAAAAAAGAAACAACAAAGAGGAAGAGAGAAGAATCGTATCCAAAACTTGTTGAAAACTCAGATGTTGAATCACATATGGGAGCTGGTTCAAGTGGAAAAAAGAAAAAAGTGGACAAGGAACTGATGCATGAATAAAGGGTTTAAAATTCTAAAAACCCAAAGAGTTCTAAATTGATAAACCTGAAATTAGAGATAAACTAGGAATGAAGCACCTGGATGATGTCGAATTGCATGATTAGTCATGCCTGTTCTGTTAGGATCGAATTCACGCACACACACTAGATGAATGGAGAACATAAGAACTTTCAAGAGAAAGAAATGAGAGATCTAGAGAGAGAAAGAGAAAACTCAATATTTCGTGGTAACACCCCGTGAGTAAACTTCCACGGCGGTGAGGTATATTTATATCAATAAATCAGAGTATTTTTTGTTACAGAGAATAAATAGGAAAACCTAAAATAGAGAATAAATAGGAAAACCTAAAATTAATCAGGCTCCACTACCTAACAATTTTCCCACTTGGAGACTGACTCAGTCATCAAAAAAATACATTCTCAAAAAAAATCTCTTCATCATCAACATCTTTACCGCACCGCAACATCTGTAGTAACAATTACAGAAGACCAACCGAGGTTTTACATAACCTCAGTTTCCCAACATCAACACATTTCGTCAATATGTCTGCCGGGTTCTTTGCACCCTCTATCTTCTCCAAGCACATATCACCATCCTCCACTGCCCTGCGAGTGAAATGGTATCGCCTTCTAATGTGCTTTGTCTTCGAATGATAGACTGGATTTTTCACCAACTGTATGGCACTCTGGCAATCTGAGTAAAGAATCTTCTCGCTCTACTTCTTGCCCAATTCCTCAAGATAATCTGCCAACCATATCATCTCTTTCCCAGCTTCAGCTATTGGCACATACTCAGCTTCAGTAGATGAAAGAGAAACACACTTCTGAAGATTGGACATCCAACTCACTGCTGTTCCGCCTATGGTGTAAATGTACCCAGATGTACTCTTGCTCGATTCAACATCCCCACCAAGATCAGCATCCACAAAACCCTGTAGAGTCACCTTGCCTTTGCCAAAAAAAAGTGAAGTACTGGATGTACCTCTCAGATATCTCAGAAGCCACTTCACAACTTCCCAATGCTCTTTCCTAGGGTTCGCCATGTACCTGCTAACTACTCCCATTGCATGTACTATATCAGGTCTAGTACAGACCATAGCATACATCAAACTACCAATTGCTGAAGCATATGGAACAAGTTCCATGTGATCACGCTCCTCGGCAGTCTTGGGTGACTGCTCCTTTGACAATTTAATGTGATTTTCCAATGGAGTAGTCCTGGGTTTAGCATCATTAACCCTGAATCTGCGCAGTACCTTCTCAATGTACAACTCCTGAGATAGATTTCAAGTGCCAGCAGATCTATCCCGAGAAATCTTCATCCCCAAAATCTGTTTTGCTGGACCCAAATCATTCATCTCAAATGCTGCAGACAACCTTGTCTTCAGATTGTTAATCTCCTTTATACTAGATCCTGCAATCAACATATCATCCACATACAAGAGTAGAAAGACATATGAATCAGTGTATTTCTTTAAGTAACAACAAGGATCTTTTTCAGCTTTGCAGAATCCACTCTTGGTCATGAAGGAGTCAAATTTCTTGTACCACTGCCTTGGCGCTTGCTTTAGTCCATACACGCTTCTGGTGAGCTTGCACCCCATGTGTTCCTTTCCTGGAACCACAAATCCTTCCGGTTGCTGCATATAGATCTCTTTGTCTAGATCTCCATGTAAAAACGCTATTTTTACATCCATTTGCTCAAGATGCAAATTCTCCGATGCAACAATACTCAACAGAGTTCGAACAGAGGTTAACTTCACAACAGGAGAAAATATTTCAGCATAATCAATATCTTCCCTTTGTGAATATCCTTTAACCACTAAACGAGTCTTGAACCTTCTTTTGCCATCTGGTTCAGTCTTGATTCTGAACACCCACTTGTTCAGCAAAGCTCTCTTCCCTGCAGGTAACTCAGTTAACACCCATGTGTCATTCTTCTAAAGTGACCTCATCTCATCATCCATGGCTTGCTCCCACTTGATCGAATCCTCCACCTGTAGGGCCTCATCAAAAGACTCTGGGTCCCCCTCATCAGTCAGCAATAGATAGTGTAATGAAGGTGAATACCTATCTGGTGCCCTCATGGATCTGGATGATATCCTTAACACCTGCTCAGGTGTAACTTGTTCCACTTCAGATTCTTCAGTAGGAGTTGGTTGAGTATCTGCTTCGACATCTCTGGGGTTACTCTTCTCCAACTCAACCTCAACTCCCACTTGCTTTGTAATCTCTAGAACCTTCTAATCTTTGTCCTTGTACAAGACAGACTCATCAAATGTCACGTCGCAATGTCCCAAGATCTTTTTGTTCTTGTCATCCCAAAACTTGTAACCAAACAAATTAGAACCATAGCCTATGAAGTAACACTTCACAGCCTTGGCATCAAGCTTGTCTCTCTTTTCTGGATTAACATGAACATAAGCAGTGCAATCAAAAGTCCTCAAGTGTGAGTACTTGAGTTCTTTTCCTGTCCACACCTCCTCTGGAATCTTGAACCCTAAAGGAACTGACGGTCCCCTGTTGATCAAGTGTGTAACTGTGCTCACAGCATCCGCCCAAAGTGTTTTGGGAAGCCCACACTATATCCTCATACTCCTTGCACGCTCATTCAATGTTCTGTTCATCCTCTCAGCAATCCCATTTCGCCTTGCCTTACCAGGAACTGTTCTCATCAATCTGATTCCCTCAGCTGCACAGAATGCCTTGAACTCTGATTTGTCATACTCTCCTCCATTGTCAGACCTTAGGCATTTGACTTTCACACCGGTCTGATTCTCAACTTCAGCTTTTCACTTCTTGAAAGTTGCAAACACATCTGACTTATGCTTCAAGAAGTAAACCCATACCTTCTTGCTGAAATCATCAATGAAGGTAACATAGAATCTGGATCCTCCAAGTGATGATACTAGAGATGGTCCCCAAACATCTGTATGGACCATTTCCAACCGCACTTTCTTTGGCTCTCTAGGAGTCTTTGTGAAGCTTACTCTATTCTGTTTGCCCATAACACAGCTCTCCCAAAGACTCATATCAACAGACTTCAGACCCTCTAATGCTCCTTTTGCAACCAACATCTTCATTCCTTTAGTACTCATGTGTCCAAGTCTGTTGTACCACAGACATGAACCGGAAGCACCTTCAGCAACAGCGCCATATTTATACACCCGGCAGTGGTGTACAAGGTTCCAGATTTGGTGCCACGAGCTACTACCATAGCACCTTTCACGATCTTCCACGAACCTTTCCCAAACTCTGCTGCATATCCCGTTCTATCCAACTGACCAACAGAGATCAGATTTTTCTTGATCCCAGGAATATATCTGACATCCTCCAATGTCCACTAGTTTCCCCAGGTGGTCTTTATGCAAACATCCCCCTTTCCTTCAATCTCTAAGGCTTTATTGTCAGCAAGATATACTTTTCCAAAATTTCCAGATTTGAAGTTTTGGAACAACTCCTTGCTTGGAGACGAATGGAAAGATGCACCAGAATCCAAAATTCATGATTCAACCGGGCTATTCACACTAAGGATTAGAGCATCCCCAATGTCCTCTGCTGAATTTACAGAATCATTGTCATCTCCAAATTTCTGATTCTGTTTCTTCTTTGGCTTTGTACAGTTCGTCCGAAAGTACCCTTTTTCTCCACAGTTCCAACAAGTCACGTTTGATCTGTTAAGTGATTTTCATCGATTCTTTGATTTTGATCGACCATGTTGATTTTGGACTTTCGTCTTACTTCTCCCCCTTCGATCAACGCTGAGAGCACTGCCTGATGAATCTCCCACTTCTCGTTTGCGAATACTTTCGCTAAGAACAACATCACGGATTTCATCAAACTTCAGTTTCTCAGATCCACGAGAACTGCTAATTGCAGCAACAACAGTATCCCAAGACTCGAGCAGATATGACATCAAAATCAACACCTTAATTTTATCTTCGAAATTAATATCCACAGAATTGAGTTGACTCACAATCATATTGAACTCGTTTATATGATCAGAAACGGATCCAGTTTCAGACATCTGTAAATTGAACAATCTACGCATCAAATATACCTTGTTCATAGCTGATGGTTTTTCATACATGTTTGACAGTGCCTTCAACAGACCGGACGTAGTCTTCTCCTTCACGATGTTGAACGCCACGTTTCTTGACAAAGTCAACCGGATCAACCCTAGAGCCTGGCGATCCTTGAGTTTCCACTTCTCCTCCGTCATGTATTCCGGCTTCACCCCGGTCAACAGTTCGTGAAGATCTTTCTGGTACCGATAATCTTCGATCTGCATCTTCCAGAAACTGAAATCGGATCCATCAAACTTCTCGATTCCAAGCTTCGAACTATCCATCTTCTGTGATCGTGTTGAATCTCCTTAGCTCTGATACCAGTTGTTAGGATCGAATTCACGCACACACACTAAATGAATGGAGAACACAAGAACTTTCAAGAGAAAGAGATGAGAGATCTAGAGAGAGAAAGAGAAAACCCAATATTTCGTGGTAACACCCTGTGAGTAAACTTCCACGGCGGTGAGGTATATTTATATTAATAAATCAGAGTATTTTTGGTTACAGAGAATAAATAGGAAAACCTAAAATAGAGAATAAATAGGAAAACCTAAAATTAATCAGGCTCCACTACCTAACATGTTCAATGAAGAGACCCCGGTGCTGCATGAACCAAAGGTGAGAGCATTTTATTATAATATGATTTTATGCCTGATGGAAGTTTGAACACACAAGTAGGAGGCATTAGTACTCATTTTTCAGAAGACGCCTTGGGGTTAATCGTGGAGGTTCTTCTAATAAGGATGGGTTCAATAGCGAAAAAAACTCCTACCATCGAATTCGTAGAAGATATAGGAAAAATTCCCGAACTCAATTATGCGGGAATCAAGAAGAACCTTCTCAGGAGAGAATCAACTGTATTTTGAATTTGTCAACAAAGTACTTCTCCCCAAATCTAAAAAACGAACAACTGCATCTATAATTGTCATGTTTCTCATGGAATGTTTGCATAGGATGGATGATATTAATATCCCTGCTATTATGCTTGAACACATGCGCAAGATTATTATTATCAAGGACGGAAAGCACGGAATATGTTATGGCTACCTGCTGACATGAGTGTTCAAACACTTCAATATTCCTGTTGGAGCATGTGTGAAAGGAACAACGAAGCAAAATTCTCCCTGAATACTCTTGTAGAATGTGAATGTGTAGAAGGTAGGACAGGGAAAAACAACACAATGTGTAGAAGGTAGGACAGGGAGAAACAACACAATGTCAGAACTTGTAACATTGTAAGAGACGTTAAAGTTTGAACTAGAAGCCATGACTGTCACTCAGCTAAGATTGCTTGCTTGAATGCAAAGCGTCATAATGCTTTGACTAAGGGACCAGGTGGAGTTGAGGTGGTTTCTCTTAGAGATGAGATAAAAGCACTGACAGCCAAAAAAACCGATGCTTGTCTTTCTCTTATTCTCAAATCCCTCACCTCCAAGTGCTCCTCCTCTTCACTCCATGTCCAGTCCTAATTCCCCTCTTTTTTTCTTGTCTGAAAATCTGTCGGTATTGCCTCGGTTCTCCAATGTAATGATCTTTGTGATGTTTTGACTACTGATATTTTCTTAAGAATGAAAATGATCTTGTTTCTTCTGACTTGTCTCATTATCTTATGCATTTTTGCTCATGCTAAGTACTGCCCCTGTGGCCATGAATTTGTTTAAAGTGCATTCCTAATTTACTTGGTTTATTGCTTCAACTCTTTTTTCTATGATGTCAAAAGGGGGAATATATTTGTGTAAAGATAGTATAGTTTAGTTTTTGTCGAGTCGAGGGACCTGACATGGTTGGTCTTCTAGTATTGGGACTGATGATAAGGGGAATGAACGAAACTAAGGGACGAAAGCTGAAGAGGTTAGTTTGCCATCATTAAAGGGGTAATTGTTATTCGAACAAACTTTGGACCTGATTTCACGAAAAATTGTACAGGAAAACTATTGTTGTCTAAAAGCGTGCAAAAGATTTGTGGTTGGTGCACGTCTCCCACTGCACAACAGGCCTTCAGCCAATGATTTGTTTCGGGTGTTTCTGCTCATCCTATATTATGTATATTCTCCATTATCAAAAACAAGCTTTTTGAAATCAGATCTTTCACAAAAAAAAGTCATTCTCTCAAGGAAATATTTTATCAAGGAACAACAAAGAACATGATAGAGTTATTATTGTTCTTAGTTGTTAGGGTTTAGATTTCGATGCTTAATGTTGTCAGACCTATCCTAAGTTAAAAAGTAATTGGATCATTTGTTGAGTATTCCGATTTTAGCTTGAGTTAGCTATGTCGAGTTGTTAAAGTCTAGATTAGCTGGAGTTAATTGGTGTAGTGGACAACATAGTTGTTTCTTAGTGCAGTAGAGTTGTAGCTTGTTTAATCTACGATCCTTGAGATCTGAGTTGGTGGCTAAAGTTAGCCTTGTTGAGCTCTTGAAGTCTAGATCCACTAGAGTTAGTTGATTTAGTAGGCAACGGAGTTATTGCTTAGTTTTTGCTGGTAGTAGATTTGTTATAGTAAGGAGAAGGGATTAAGAGTTTAATTCCTAGGTTACAAGAGCAGATCTATATCATTGCTCCGTTTTTGAGTGAAATGGAGTTGGGTTGAAAATCTTGTGAGGACAAGTCGTGGCTTTTTCCTCCCTTGAGCAAGGGAGTTTCCACATAAAACTCTTGTATGTGTTTTACTTTCAGTTGTTTACTTTCTGCATCATAATTCTGTTAAGGGGCATAGTTCATTGACTTTTAGTGGAGGCATACATTCTATCACGCACACTGGGCATAAAAACCAACCTAAAATTTTAGTAGTAGGTTCCACGACAAGCATCCACTAGCCATGGATTATGTCCGTGAAATAGGATTAAAGAGACAACACAATGTCTGAGTTTCATGAGAGAGTTCGTGAGTTGTGGATCATTCCATGAGCCATGAAAGGTCCTCGTGAACTCGATCTTGGAAGTAGTCAAAAACCCCGAGTTCCACAAAGTCACTTCATGATCAGTATATCATCCCACGCTCCTTGGAATTATCTCGTGGATAAGAAACTAAAAGATGGTAGAATGTTCCACAAAGGGATTTCATGAGCCATGGATCATTCCACCTCTGCCTATTTTTATTAGTTTTGCAACACCGGCATGAACCGTGAATGGCGAGATAATGTGGATACTCTGTCATCCCTTTGGAAGTTGTAATTACTGTGCATATAAAGAGAAAAGGTGTGTAAAGAGAAACGTAAAGTTAGAATGTGCTCAGAAAATAGGAGACAGACAAACTGGGGGGCATGAAGTAGACAACAACAACAATAACTACTACTACGCTTCAGTCAAACATAAAAAGATAGTTTGTTCTCACCAGTAAAAGATTAAGCTTCAGTAAGCAACACGAGATACGTTATCAGCCGAGTGCTGTTCCTGCAATTTAGTAACAGTCTGCACTTCAAGTTTTGACAAGAAAAGTAGTTTGCACTTCAATATATACTGGGCTGATTTATCTTTTCGCAGCTATTGAATATTCAACATGAAATCTTTCTTTTTCATGATTAGGAGGAACCGCTGAATATTTTAGTGATACTACACAGCTACTACCACCATTTTGGACATCCTTTATTTTATGACTTTCAACAAGAAGTTATTGCCGTGCTTAAGCTCCTCAAAGAAGGGTGTCGTTAAGGATCTTCTGGACAGAAATGAAGCCCCAACTAATTTGACTGTAAAGTCCTAGCCTAAAATTACACAGAGCATCAGTAAAATATCAGATTCCCTACAATCAATTGACATCAAAGTTGTTGCATGTTTATGCATCCAACAGGTCAAAAAGGTCAGCCTGGTATAGGAAGCATCAGTGACTCCATTAGCCATTAATTACATCCAACAAGTCAGCCATTTTTATTATAAGTAGTCCGCGATGAGTGTTAATTCACACTCATCATCACTAATTTAAACGTGCTGATATGGTTTAAGTAATATTATTCCCTTTTATATGGTTTCCTGAACAACTCACAATATAGAATATGACAAGGCTGGATCGAGATTTATACCTTATGAGTAAAGGAGATACTTATCATCCACCATTCATGAGATTCAGTTTTAGTTACAACTGTACTTGAATAAGTGTCCTCTTCTTTAATCAAATAGCAACATTTCTGAGTTCTTCCACTAAATAGTCTACCAACTCCTATCCATTTAAACAAAAAAAAAACAGAAGAAAATAAAACAAATGATCGTAGAATGCCAATCATATTCAAAGCAGTTAAATAAGATTTTCTTGAATGTTATGCAATGGTTCAATGACGTACATGAATCTGCAGTAAACTTACCATTTTCAGATATAATCCAGTACCACCCGCAGCTTTTGGAACACGGTCTACACCAAAGATATCTCTGGTACTTCGCCTTGCATCCGCATAAAGAATGTCCAGCAGAATATTGAAATGACATACACAAAGGAAAGATGAAAAATATTCAGCATTAGAAAACTGAAAACAGTAAGCACACAGTAATAACATATACAATAATCCACTCAATAAGTACACCATAACAGAATTAGCAAGTGATTGATGCAATCTAATAGAGAACTATTCCACGAGGCATTTTTTTCGCGTTTGAGTCTTCAACGTCTTTCAACTGATAATAGTGGGGAGCTACTTCTACAAGCCATTCTGGTTTCAATTCAGTTACCTGCCGCATGTACTCCTTAGTTGTCAGGACCAGCTCATGGTAGACAACCCATCTAGGAAGTACCTGCGATAAACCCGAGCTGGGATGAACGTGACCTGTCTGGGGATGCTTAACAGTTCGATAAGACCCATTCTTCTGTAGCCTTGCTGAATGGGGAAAAAATCCTGATATTATAGACTTCTTAATAGCTTTCAAGTCATTAACATTTGAAGTCAAATCAATTCCAACCCTTTCAAGCCGACCTTCTAACTGATCTCGGATATCTCTAGCTTTTTTCATGCTTCTGACCTGGATGTAATTCTCATAGCACCACTGACTTGAAAATTTTGTTTCCTTCCAGGAATTGTAAACCTTAAGCAAAGCAATATGATCTCCAACATTGCCAACGTGAAAGTTCATCCACGCATTGTCAGCTTGGACTTGTCTATCCTTTGGGCGATAAAAGATTGAGTTCCCGACAGAAAGCATTGCAGCAATACTTATTATCTCAGCTGAGCACTTGTACTTATCAGAGGCAACTATCATCTTGGACAGCATCGGATCCAGAGGAAACTCGGACATTCTTTCACCTACTTTGGTTAACTTACCATCCTTATCAAGGGAACCAAGTGCAAATAACAGTTCTAGGGCTTTAAGTAGAGCTTCAGCTGGTGGAGGATCCATGAAGTCAAAGTTCAGCAAGTCGGTAATCCCTAAGCTCTTGAGTAAGAGCACGACATTTGTGAGGTTAGTCCTTTGTATTTCTGGGATTGTGTTATCTTCCAAATCATTCATGTAGCTATGTTCAGTGTATAACCGGAAGCACTTTCCAGGACCTATTCGTCCTGATCGACCAGCACGTTGGTTGGCAGATGCCTTCGAGATAGGAGCCACCATCAATGACTCAGTTCCTGTTCGAGGGTTGTAACTATTGATCTTACAAAACCCTGTATCAATAACATACTTGATCCCATCAATCGTCAACGATGTCTCAGCTATATTTGTAGCCAGGACAACTTTACGAGCCCCTTCAGGAGTAGGCTCAAATATCTTGGCTTGTAGTTCAGTTGGTAAGTTTGCATATATGGCACAGGTTATCAACTCAGCCATTTTTGTTCCCAAAGCTCTTATTCGGCGATTAATAATATTCTCAGCTGTTTCAATCTCCTCCTGCCCCGTCAAAAAGATTAATATATCACCATCACCCTGTGGTTGAGTTGCATGAATCTGAAGTGAAGTAACTACTGCTGCATCTAAGTAATCAGATATTGGTGCTTTTAAATGATGTATCTCAACCGTAAATCGCCTTCCAGGTATTTTAAAAATCGGAGCACGGTCAAAATAATCACTGAACTTCTCTGCATCAAGGGTGGCGCTAGATATAAGTAACTTGAGATGTGGTCGAGCACTAGCTACGTCTTTTATCAACCCAAACAGGATATCCGTTGACAATGTTCTTTCGTGAGCCTCGTCTATCATTATAACACTATAGCTTGCTAAATCAGGCTCTGTAAGGAACTCTCTTAGCAACATTCCGTCAGTCATATACTTGAGAACAGTTTTCTCACAAGTACAATCCTCGAAACGAATAGAATAACCAACCTCATGACCAAGTTTAACCCCCATTTCATGTGAAACACGCGCAGCAACTCTCATTGCTGCAACTCTTCGAGGCTGAGTACAACCAATCATCTTCCCACCGCTTCTAGTATAACCTGCTTCATGTAGATATTGAGGTATTTGAGTTGTCTTCCCGGAGCCCGTTTCTCCAACTATAATAAGAACTTGATGATCATGAACAGCTTGGAGCAAAGCATCCTTGTATGGATAAATAGGTAAAGCTTTCCTATCCTCGTTAAGTTTCGAATTTCTGGTACATTGGAGCTTCTCATTATCAACATCAACATCTGAATCTGAATCAATTATAGTTGATTTGATGAATTCAATTTGATCTTCAAACACAAATTGATAATCCTTCTGTTTTCTGTCTCTAGATCCAAAATTAAGTTTCGCATTGTTGATTTGATTTTCCTCCCAAGCTTGTTGTGGATGAATCTCTTGTTCCTCACCGGCGTCTTTGCATTGCTGCTCCTTACTAACCAATTCAACAATTTTTTGCTTGTATAAATGTTCATGTCTTTCTGGTTCGCTCAATTTTTCGATTTTCTCAAACAAAAATTGCCCATCTTCTATATCATCTCTGAGTTGCTTTAATTTCTTCTTCTCCCTATTCTTCAAATACTCCTGCCTTGAAACTTCCCTTAAATTTTCAATTTGTTCAGTATGCTTTCCCTTCAACTTAACATCTTCGTCTTCGTCTTCACCGGCCGTATTCCTCTTTTTGCTCTCAAGCGTTGGGCTCGATTTCTCCATTGCTGCAACTTTGTGATCAGAAAACGGCAAAACAATTTGATTTTACTTTAATGTCAAGGCATGCAATTCCGACTTTAATGTGAGTGGGAATAAGAAAAAGTTCTCTTAAGCACGTGTTAGACTAATTTTGACTTGATTTTTTTCCTTTTTCTTGTTGAACACATTAACTTGGAGGCCAAGATTATTTTCCACTCCAATATCATTAAAATTGTGTACAATAGTGTAAATGTTTTTTTGCTTTTTTATATTTAGTCAGTCGTAAAATAATTTGATCCAGCGTCAGTGGATAACTATAACCTTTAACTCTGGATGTGCACAAGTAGACACTTAAACTTATATAAAATTTAACAAATACACACATTCATCCTACATGGCACACCACATGAAAATTTTGTGTCCTACATGGCGTCTGACATGTAATACGTCATGTAGGATACATGTATCTACTTAAATTACCATTTTACCCAATACTAAATCAAAATGTTAATTTTAAAAAATAAATTGATTAATATTAAACATTAAATACTAATTATATCATTTTATATTAAATACTTAAAAGTGGAAGTTGTTAAGTCAAAAGTTGAAAAATGAAAATATCAATATAAAGTTTAAATTAAATATTTTAATCCTTTTAACAACTAAATTTAATTGTATTTTTAAAACATTTTTCTTTTCTTTTGTATTTATTTTTATTTCTCACCCATCATATCATATCATCGTATCATATCATCGTATGACATATATTATATTAAAAGTGGAAAGTCATAAACGTAAAAATTGAAATATCATTTTATCCTTATCCTAATTTAAAATATTATAACATATCTAAATAAGTTAATATTAATTAATAAAATATGTAAGTTAAATAATAATATATTAATTACCTAAATATTAAAATATTTAATTAAATAATGATATTTTAATTAGGGGTGGGCATTCGGTTTTTCGGTTCGGTTCAGTTTTTTTTTCGGTTTTTTCAGTTTTTCGGTTTTCGATTTTTATAAATTGCGTACCGAATATCGAACCGAAATATTTCGGTTCGATTCGGTTTTTGTTAATTCGGTTCGGTTTTTATTAATTCGATTCGGTTTTTTAATTCGGTTTTTTAATGGGCCTGTTTAATTCGTCCGGCGGCTGGCTGACTGCTGACTGCTGCACGTCCGGCGGCTGGCTGACTGCTGACTGCTGCACGTCCGGCGGCTGGCTGCTGCTGAGTGTTGTCGCGGCTGGCTGCTGCTGTCTGCGGCTGGCTGCTGCTGTGCTGCTGGCGGGCGGCGGCTGGTTGCTGCTGTGCTGCTGGCTGCGGCTGGCTGCTGCTTCCCTTGTTGTGGCTGGCGCCTGGCGGTGCTTCAGGGAAGACAAGAGTGGTTGGAGACTTGGAGTAGAAGAAGAAGAGAGAAATGAAGAGGAAGAAGTCAAGAAGATGAGGAGTGAATTGAAAAAATCTGGTAGAAAGAGAAAGAGTCAAAAGTAGGGTATTAGGGTATTTACTTTTTTTTTAAAAAAAAATATTTAATATTAATAATTATTAATTAATATAATATAATTTATAAATTATTAAATTATAGCATAAAATTTCGGTTTAAACCGAAATACCGAATTCCAAAGTAATATGCACCGAAAACCGAATCGAAATACCGAAAAATACAAAAAATTAAACCGAATACCAAAATACCGAAACCGAAATTCTAAAAAAATTCGGTTCGATTCGGTGTTTCGGTTTTTCGGTGTTTATGCCCACCCCTAATTTTAACCATATAAATGGTGAGTGAATGGAAGTTTAGTAATGTTTTTTTGGGTGTTTAATTATTTAGAAGTTCAACAATCTCATTTAATGCTCCATATTCAGTTTTTCTTAATGTGTCTACATAATTTTATTTACTGCAATCTTAAACAAGCTTCGTTATTAATCCTTTGCCTCAATTTTTGTTTTTTTACCCCTTTTTGATGTAAAAGTTGGTCCTTTCTAATTTTCAAATAATATTATTTTTTATTATTCATGCTAAACGTAGTATCTCTATAATTAAAAGTTGTCTCTTCAATTCATATAAGTGCATCTTTAAAGGTAATGTACATTGTATTCACTTTTTCTTTTTCCGGCCATTAATTTTTCCTAGCAATTTATTATATTCTTAATTGCTCTCTATAAAGGTCGACAAGTTATTTTCTTTTTATTGTTCTATTTTTTTTTTCTTCTCATATACATTTTTTTCAGGTATGTGTATGATCACTGCTATTATTTCACTATATATCATTGTTTTTGTTTTGTTACTTTTGTTTCCTCTTGAATTTCATTGGTTTATCAACATGTTTTGTTTTTGATTTCTTTCCACCTTTAGCCTTTTGTTTGAGCAATTCTTTAATTGAGGCTTTCAACTTTGAAAAATGTTTTTTGTTGTGAAACTTCCATACATATATTTGTCAAAATATAATTCCTATTAATTATATTGATTTTGTTCGATTAGAAATTACATTTATCATTAGTTAACTCATTGTATTTTTATGTATAATTATTAATATTTTTACAGCTTTCTTGTTTATTACTTCCACATAAATGGCCTGGTAATACTTTCTCACTTTGTATTTACTTTTCAAAAATTAATTTTGTATTTATATTCTTGTTGGATGAAGTATACCAACTGTTTGATTAGTATCTCTCTATTGTTAGAAACTCAAAGTAATCAAAATAAAAATATTAACTTTGAACAAATATATTCATAGATTATTATCTAATTAGCCTTACTAATTATTTCAAACGTTATCCACAACCCAATATTCTTATTCCACAACTTTTAATTTTCTTCGGGCTCTCTGCTCCTTTTATTTTCAGTTAAATTTGATCATATCCTTTATTTAGATGCAATAAAGTTATACAATACTCCAAATTTTAAATGTATCATATAAATATTCTTATGTGGATAGTTATTAAAGATCTCTATAACAAGTAGTTATAACTTTCTTCTCCAGGTGCACATCACGAAATTGATAATGATCTCATGCATCCAATTAAAGATATATGTTAACTTAATTGCCGTACAATTTTAACATATAACTGTAATATGGTGGGGGTTACAATTTTGTATAGACAAGACACAAGCATTTAAGGCATGAAGTATTTGTAATCATAAGTGATGTTGCTCATATACATATTTGAACTATGTATTGTTGAGTTATCACATAAATTAAATATTTGATGAATTAAGAAAATCTCATAAGAAAAAGTCATATAATTTGTGAATCATATACAACTACCGACTATAGTATTAGTGGCCGAAGTAAAAGAATAACTTTAAAGAAACTTTTTTTTGGTCTTGAAATGAAGGGGATCATATAAACTCTATTTGACAGAGTAAAAACACCTCTTAAAGTGAAAAATTCACTTTTTATATGGTAATTTTATTTCTTGAATTTGTACTTACCCAAATCATCTTTATAAGTTTGTGTATAAGATTGCTATTATATTGTTATCAAATGATGTAAAGTTTGTTTTTGGCATAATACAATAATACATAAATGTGCCTTTTAAATTTTCTTCAATTCACATTTATGCCATTCGACTTTGGATGTGCACAAATAGATACTTAAGCTTGTATAAAGTTGAACAAATAGACACACATGTCCTACATGTCATCCTACATGTCATTTTTTATCCTACGTGGTGTCCTACGTATGTTGTGCCATGTAGAACTCATGTGTTTATTTACTTAAAAGTTGGATAGTTAAAGTGTCTGTTTGTGTATTATGAAAGTAGAGGTCAAACTTAAAATTTGAAGACAAGTTTAGCGTCCAATATATGTATTATGCCTTTTTTTTCATGCTACACTATGTCAAAAGGCACATGAATAGCTATAGATAATAAGAATTTATTTTAATTTGAATGAGACGATGACAAATTTAATATCACGATACATATGTATCATTTAAAGTCTTGAGTCAAATACTTACTCTATTTACGTTAAATTAATATCTAATATAATGTTCATATACATTAGTTAAGATTTCAATTTAACGTTATTGTGCTGGAGAGATTCTTAGAAAGAATATGAGTCAATTTTTTTTAACTTAAATAATTAGTTTTAAAATATAATTGTTCTACTCATTCATCTGAAGTTCAACTAAGATTTTGTTTTGGCATATATGAACACCAATTATCAATTTGAGTTTTTTCCTCTTTGAATTTACTTTTGAATCTCACACTAATATTTTAATAGTATTTATTATTTGTTAGGAATACACATATTATTTTTATGATATTGTTATTTCAGTTATGTCACGTAAATTTATTTTCTTCTTTATCAATAATCACCTGCTACCCTTATTTTCTGTTTATTCGTGGGAAGTTTGGAATTTGGAGTATGTTGTTTGAATTTTTGTTCCTATTGTTGGTTGTTCTCGCACAAATATCAATTTGATACTTCTTGTATGTTGTCTCAGTTTTGTGATGTCAAAATGCCTCCTCCTTACCTTGGCCTTAGCTTCCACGTTGTAAGATGAATTAACTTTCCTCGTTTAGAGAAACTCTTAACCCTTGTAACCAATTGTACCCTTTTGCTTAAACTTAATATATTAAGAGATCACTGTGATTTTTTTTGCTGGAACTTCCCTCATCCATAGATATCGTATTTTTTTCATGTGGTTAACCTTCACTTAATATTCATTGTAGTTGTTTTTTATGTATTGCTCCTAATAGCAGTTTTAACTTTGATTTAGGTATTATGCCTTTGAATTTCTGTTGCTGTATGTTTACTTAAGTTCACATAGACATTAAACTCAAGAAACTTATTAGAGAGAAAGAAGTTTATGTTGTCATAAAGCTCCATGCCCACATTGACAAAATAACCGACAAGTAAATACACCATACCTTGAATTTCTATTATTTTTACAACGTATATTGATGTGTTTCTATCCATTCATGAACAAATTTTTGAACAATTAACTTAGCTTTCCTATTTATTTTGAAATGTAGATATTGTGATATGTATTTTTTTTGGAATGTTGGGTGTCATTGACAACAAATCTAGTGTGTACCTCCAGATGTGTTCTTTGTTTTGTTAGTGTTATTTATGTTTCTATTTAGTTTTTTCTAGTCTATGAATTAGAGATTTGGGAAATTGAGCTCTGTAGGCATCTTCAAAAGTATATATACTTTTTGGTTTATATTGTTTTCTTTTTCCTACCATATATCTGAAAATTAATTGTGTTGTATTTCATAATTCAATTATATGTAAATAATTTGACAACAAAATTTTATGTCAAAATTTACAGATGGCAGGATTAATAATTTTGAATGAGCTAAAGAAGACGAAGGATACATATATATGTAACTATTATTTATGTATGTTAATTACATATTTAAACAATGATTATTTTATAACAAATAAATACCTTTATTTTGTAGGTGTAGACTATGAAATTGATAATGATCTATTAGTTATCCTAAGGAAGACATATGTCGATCGAATTTCTCTACAACTATTACAAAACACCACTTTTCTTCGACGATAAATTATCGATATGTATGCATCTGTAAAAAGGTGAAGGGTATTATTCGTTAAAAAAAAGGCAGAAGCTTTAACGTATTAAATATTTTCTAACTATAATGTCGACCTTTAAATTATGTGTTGTAGCATATTATTGTTCCAACTTCTTGTTTAGACTTGCAAGTGATTTCGTAAAAGAAATCTTAAGATTATAAATAAATAATCAAAAATTACCATCATGTTCAATATAAATATAACTCAACTCAATATGATACTTTGTTTACGCACTTAAAGCACATAGAACACTTATACATACTATAGACTAAAGCATATGAGGAATATTGCATAACCATGTTTCTTCTCTATTTAATAACTAAATATGATATATATTCATGATCTTAAAAACATTACACTTTTTGAATAAGAAAACCATTTAATTATTCAAATCCATTTTTAATTGTATTTGTGTAATCATATTTAAATTTTTATAATCATTCACATGAAGCGCACGCGCAACGCCCATGTCCAAGGTCTAGTTACCTTAAAATCATGAATTTCTAACTTGAATATTAAATTACTATAATGTCCCTAACTTAAGCTGTGATCTTTTCTATGGTTGTGACTTTTTTAATAGGCATAATACATATATATGCCCTTTAACTTGATCTCTTTTCACATTTATACCCTCTAACTTTTGTGTGCACAAATAGACACTTAAACTTGTATAAAGTTGAATAAGTTGATACATTAGTTCTATGTGACATAATACACATTGGATACCACGTAGGACACAAATTGTCATGTAGGATGCCACATAGGACGTGTGTGTCTATTTGTTCAATTTTATATAAGTTTAAGTGTCTACTTCTGCACAATCAAAGTTGGAAGACATAAATATAAAATGAGGAAAAGTTAAAGAGCATCTTTATGTATTATGTCTTTCTAATAAGTTGTGACTTTTTCCAAAGCGTTGTAATTTTTCAATAAGTTTTGATTTTCCCCAAGAGTTGTGACTTTTTCAAATAGTTGTGATCTTTTCAATTAAGTTATGACTATTCCAAATGGCTATGATTTCTTAGAAAGGTCATGACTTTTCAGATAAGATACGAAAAACACTTTTCAAACTACCATTTGTTGATTATAAATAGAGTGATTTCCTCTCATTTTTCAACCACAATTTTTTATAATCTTCTACTCTTCTTCTTCTTGCAATTTAAAAAATTTCGTGTGATTTATCGTCATTGAGTGAGTTCAATGTTTTGCGGAATATGAGGTACCACTATTCTGATGAAGTGAATTGTTCTATCGTAAGAGAGTATATTCCTTAATCTTGAGTACTTAAGGAAAATAATTCTGATGATACAATAATTATTTTTTTTAAGTAGTATAGCATGTAATTTTCCAATATAAACATGATGTAGTCTGAATTCATTTGTTTTTGTTAACAATTTCTCTTGTGATGTAGATACATGCTTCTAAATGTATTAAACTTCTCTAGAGTTAGAGAATTGACACGATTTTTTTTGATGCTCAAGACAAAAAGAATGACTTTATTTATTAATGCTACTCATGTGATTTATACTATCAAAAAGTTTGTTTTAAAATATTTATTACTATATAAACATTGGCCTTTTATTTTATTTAGGGATAATGCTCAAGTACCCCCTCAACCTATGCCCGAAATCTCAGAGACACACTTATACTATACTAAGGTCCTATTACCCTCCTGAACTTATTTTATTAATACTTTTTTACCCCTTTTTAGCCTACGTGGCACTATCTTGTTGTAACGACCTGTTTAGTTGTTTTGAGCAGCAGATTTTATTTCTGGAAAAACACGCTGAGGCGACGGACCCCACGACGGACCGTCGCAGGGTCTCGTTTCAAAACACTTAGAAAATCTGAAAATTGAGTACTGAAATCGACTCTCTGAACTTCGTAACGGAATGGCAGGACGGACCGTCACAGGTGTGACGGACCGTCCCAGACTCTTCAGAAAAATTGAGTCTCTGAAGTCTGTGACGGAGCAACAGGACGGACCGTCGCAGGCGCGACGGGCCGTCGCAGGCTGCGTAATCCCAGTCTGGATCGGATTTCTTTATACGTTTTAAGGGACGTATTTGACTATTCCTGCTTTAATTATAAAGTTAGTGGGTTAATGTTAATAAGTCTAATTACTTGGGGGTTAAAAGAGGTAACCTTAAGCTAATTAGTGGGTTATTATTGCCATCTTTTATTCTTAATTATATGCTAATTAGGGTAAAAGAAAGAGGGTTTGAATAAAGAAAATAGAAAGAACAAGAAGAGAGAGAGAGGATTGATCGAGAGAGGAGAAACGAAGAGGAAAACACAAAGCTTTGGGAATTTGCTTGCTTGATCACTAATCTTCGGTGGAGGTAGGTTATGGTTTCCCTTACGATATTCGTAGTAAACTCTTAATAGCGAATGATATGTATTGATAATATTGTAAACCCTGCTATGTGCTTAATTGTATGCTTGCATGAATATAATTATATAATTGTTATTATATAAGCATGATGAAGTTATTGAATCCCAAATCTTGCAAAACCCTAATCTCTTGTTAATGATGAGGCCTTGGTATAAAAGAAGGCGTGATGAACTAAAATAATGAGATTGATGATGCCTTGGTGAGAAAGAAGGCTTGATGAATTGATAGAAGGAGATTAGGGGATCGGGTGTCACGAACCGACACGTAGATTTAGGGGATCGGGTGTCACGAACCGACACGTAGATTTAGGGGATCGGGTGTCACGAACCGACACGTAGATTTAGGGGATCAGGTGTCACGAACCGACACGTAGATTTAGGGGATCGGGTGTCACGAACCGACACGTAGATTTAGGGGATCGGGTGTCACGAACCGACACGTAGATTTAGGGGATCGGGTGTCACGAACCGACACGTTGATTTAGGGGATCGGGTGTCACGAACCGACACGTAGATTTAGGGGATCGGAGCGTCAGGTTTCGACACATAGTAGTAGGGGATCGGAGTGTCACGTACCGACACAAGAGGATTAATGAATATGTGGGAGCGGAGTGTCACGTACCGACACAAGAGAAATAAAGATAATGAATCTTGAAAGATGTTAATATACTCAATCTAATGAACATAATTCCCAAATGAGTATGGTATTGAGGCTTGAGTCCTCATGTGTGAACTTGACGGTAATTGTTAATGATATAGTACTTGTTGTTGCTACATGTGGAGTATCATAGTTGATTTTATGATATTACTTGGTATATATTGATTTCTATTTTGAGTTGGCCGATGATATCTACTCAGTACCCGTGTTTTGTACTGACCCCTACTTTTATGTTTTCTTCTTGTTTATTTGTGAAGTGCAGCAAACGTGCCGTCATCTTCGACTCAACAGTAACTCTAGCCAGTCTTCATTACTCCGGATATCAGGGTGAGCTAATGCTTCTAGCTTTGACCGGATCTTCCTCTTCATGTCTTGATGCCTTGAAGTTCCGGCATGGACTAGCTTTTATGTATTTTTAGCTTCATAGAAACTCTTAGATTTAGTAATTTGAAGTAGATGTTCTTGTGATGATGACTTCCAGATTATGGGGATAATAAGGAGAGGCTAAAGAAGCGACAATCGATGAGGAAGGTGTTTTGAGGATTAAGGGAAGGGTATGTGTACCCCGCGTCGATGATTTGATCAACACTATTCTGACAGAGGCTCATAGTTCAAGGTATTCGATACATCCAGGTTCAACCAAGATGTACCGTGACCTAAAGCAACACTTTTGGTGGAGTAGAATGAAGCGTGATATTGTGGATTTTATTGCCAAATGTCCAAACTGTCAACAAGTAAAGTATGAACACCAAAGGCCCGGAGGAACACTTCAGAGAATGCCCATTCCTGAATGGAAGTGGGAAAGGATTGCAATGGATTTCGTGGTTGGTCTTCCAAAGACATTGGGAAAGTTTGATTCTATTTGGGTAATTGTTGATAAGTTAACTAAGTCTGCTCACTTCATTCCGGTCCAGGTGACTTACAATGCGGAGAAGTTAGCTAAACTTTACATCTCGGAAGTGGTGCGATTGCATGGGGTTCCACTCTCCATTATATCAGATAGAGGTACGCAGTTTACTTCTAAGTTTTGGAAAACATTGCATGCGGAATTGGGTACTAGGTTGGACCTTAGTACTGCGTTCCATCCTCAGACCGATGGTCAGTCTGAGCGAACGATTCAAGTGTTGGAGGATATGCTTCATGCATGTGTGATCAAATTTGGTGGTCAGTGGGATAGCTTCTTACCCTTAGCAGAGTTCTCCTACAACAATAGCTATCACTCAAGCATTCATATGGCCCCATTTGAGGCACTATATGGGAGGAGATGTAGGTCCCCCATTGGTTGGTTTGATGCATTTGAGGTTAGACCTTGGGGTACTGACCTTCTAAGGGAATCGTTAGATAAAGTGAAATCGATTCAAGAAAAGCTTCTAGCGGCGCAAAGTAGACAGAAGGTGTATGCAGATCGGAAGGTTAGAGACTTGGAGTTTATGGAGGGTGAACAAGTCTTGTTGAAGGTTTCGCCAATGAAAGGGGTGATGCTGTTTGGTAAGCGAGGTAAACTTAGCCCGAGGTATATTGGTCCATTTGAAGTACTTAAGCGAGTAGGGGAGGTGGCCTATGAGTTAGCCTTGCCTCCAGGGCTGTCCGGAGTGCATCTGATATTCCATGTGTCGATGTTGAAAAGATACCATGGGGATGGAAACTACATTATCTGTTGGGATTCAGTTTTGCTTGATGAGAATTTGTCTTATGAGGAGGAACCTGTTGCCATTCTAGATAGAGAAATTCGCAAGTTGAGATCAAGGGAGATTGCATCCATCAAAGTTCAATGGAAGAATCGCCCCGTTGAAGAAGCCACTTGGGAGAAGGAGGCAGATATGCGAGAAAGATACCCACACCTGTTTACAGATTCAGGTACTCCTTTTCGCCCTTGTTTTCCTTCTTGTGATCGTTCTGGGACGAACGATGGATAAATTGGTATCTATTGTAACGACCTGTTTAGTCGTTTTGAGCAGCAGATTTTATTTCTGGAAAAACAGGGTGAGGCGACGGACCCCACGACGGACCGTCATGGGCACGACGGACCGTCATGGGCACGACGGACCGTCATGGGCACGACGGACCGTCATGGGCACGACGGATCGTTGCAGGGTCTTGTTTCAAAACACTTAGAAAATCTGAAAATTGGGTACTGAAATCGACTCTGTGAACTTCGTAACGGAATGGCAGGACGGACCGTCACAGACTCTTTTGAGAAATTGAGTCTCTGAAGTCTGTGACGGAGCAGCAGGACGGGCCGTCGCAGGCACGACGGGCCGTCGCAGGCTGCGTAATCCCAGTCTGGATCGGATTTCTTTATACGTTTTAAGGGACGTATTTGACTATTTCTGCTTTAATTATAAAGTTAGTGGGTTAATGTTAATAAGTCTAATTACTTGGGGGTTAAAAGAGGTAACCTTAAGCTAATTAGTGGGTTATTATTGCCATCTTTTATTCTTAATTTTATGCTAATTAGGGTAAAAGAAAGAGGGTTTGAATAAAGAAAATAGAAAGAACAAGAAGAGAGAGAGAGAGGATTGATCGAGAGAGGAGAAACGAAGAGGAAAACACAAATCTTTGGGAATTTGCTCGCTTGATTACTAATCTTCGGTGGAGGTAGGTTATGGTTTCCCTTACGATATTCGTAGTAAACTCTTAATAGCGAATGATATGTATTGATAATATTGTAAACCCTGCTATGTGCTTAATTGTATGCTTGCATGAATGTAATTATATAATTGTTATTATATAAGCATGATGAAGTTATTGAATCCCAAATCTTGCAAAACCCTAATCTCTTGTTAATGATGAGGCCTTGGTATAAAGAAGGCGTGATGAACTAAAATAATGAGATTGATGATGCCTTGGTGAGAAAGAAGGCTTGATGAATTGATAGAAGGAGATTAGGGAATCGGGTGTCACGAACCGACACGTAGATTTAGGAGATCGGGTGTCACGAACCGACACGTAGATTTAGGGGATTGGGTGTCACGAACTGACACGTAGATTTAGGGGATCGGGTGTCACGAACCGACACGTAGATTTAGGGAATCGGGTGTCCCGAACCGACACGTAGATTTAGGGGATCGGGTGTCACGAACCAATACATAGATTTAGGGGATCGGGTGTCACGAACCGACACGTAGATTTAGGGGATCGGAGTGTCAGGTTCCGACACATAGTAGTAGGGGATCGGAGTGTCACGTACCAACGCTTCATTCTACTCCACCAAAAGTGTTGCTTTAGGTCACGGTACATCTTGGTTGAACCTGGATGTATCGAATACCTTGAACTATGAGCCTCTGTCAGAATAGTGTTGATCAAATCATCGACGCGGGGTACACATACCCTTCCCTTAATCCTCAAAACACCTTCCTCATCGATTGTCGCTTCTTTAGCCTCATGTGTGAACTTGACGGTAATTGTTAATGATATAGTACTTGTTGTTGCTACATGTGGAGTATCATAGTTGATTTTATGATATTACTTGGTATATATTGATTTCTATTTTGAGTTGGCCGATGATATCTACTCAGTACCCGTGTTTTGTACTGACCCCTACTTTTATGTTTTCTTCTTGTTTATTTGTGGAGTGCAGCAAACGTGCCGTCATCTTCGACTCAACAGTAACTCTAGCCAGTCTTCATTACTCCGGATATCAGGGTGAGCTAATGCTTCTAGCTTGGACCGAATCTTCCTCTTCATGTCTTGATGCCTTGAAGTTCCGGCATGGACTAGCTTTTATGTATTTTTAGCTTCATAGAAACTCTTAGATTTAGTGATTTGAAGTAGATGTTCTTGTGATGATGACTTCCAGATTTTGGGGATAATAATAGTTATTGATTTTATTAATGAGTTTAAGTCTTCCGCATTACTTTCTGTTTATATTCTATTGAAATGTTAAGGTTTAGATTGGTTGGTTCGCTCACATAGGAGGGTAAGTGTGGGTGCCAGTCGCGATCCGATTTTGGGTCGTGACACTTGTGGGCCCAACGATGGTTGACTTTTTTTTTCAAACTAGTGCCACGTAAGCTAAAAAGGGGTAGAAAATTACTTATAAAATAAGTTCAGGGGGGGGGGGGGAATAGGACCTTAGTATAGTATAAGTGTGTCTTTGGGATTTCGAGCATAGGTTGAGGGGGTACTTGTGCATTTTCCCTTTTATTTATTTGTTGTTTCTTAATATTTAAGTATTTTTGATGAAGAAAGTTTATATGACTTATACCAGTTGAAGATTGTATTAGTTCAATTTATTTAGTCTAATTTTATTTGTTCTTGTTAACAATTTCTACTGTGGTTTAGATATATGCTTTTGAATATCTTTTTCCAAAATTAATCAACTTCTCAAGAGTAAAAGAATTGTCATGATTTTTTTTGATGACAAAGACAAGAGACTGACTTTATTTATTTATGCTACTTATGTGATTTAAATAGTTAGGAAGGTTTCTTTAAAATAGTTATTACTCCCTCTGTTCCATATTTGTTTAACTTTGAGGTGTTTCACACCCTTCAAGAAAAGTAAATTAAGACATAAACTGAACATAGTTTTCCATTTTTACCCTTATTAATTATTGTCAAATTTATAATTAGAATAACTATATATTTATTAATCACTAATTTCAATACAAACTAATGAAAGACAAAATTGAAAGAATACTCTAAAAATAGTCTGAAAAACTGAACAATTAACTTTGGATAGGAAGGTCTATATGATAAATAGATTTCTAAATGAATGACTAAATGTTGAGAAGTATGGAAGTTTTACCTTGTATGCTATATGATGAATTGTATGATGCTTTGTAACTTTATTCATGAATGTTTTATTAAAATAGCATGGAAGGTTTATTTCAAATAAAATGTCCTCTTTAGCATTTTTTGCATAATGCCATACTTAATACAATATTTGTACTAACTCCATACTCTTCTATATTTCTAAAAGTATAGGTGGAAGGCAAATGAAGGTTCTTAGAAGGCAAAACTTGAAAAGTTGATTCTCTTAAGATTGGTATGTCCTCATATGTTCGAGGACATAAACTATGTTTTTTTTAGTTTCTTTCTTGTATCAGACATTATATTTTTCTTTCAATATAAAGGGTCGTGACCCTATGATAATTTAGACGTTTCTAGTTGGCTTGTGATGATGAAACTTGTTCCTTAGTTTTTATAAATGTGTTTCTTATTAATTATTGTAAAAAGTTTTAATTATACACTACTTTTCATACCTATGTAATGAATGAAAGCTAAGAGACTTGTAGAATATCTCCGAGAGGTCGAGTACGCTGTGTGACGACTTAATTGTGCTCTAACCTTTAGGGTGTGCTCTTGAGTCGTTACAATCACTTGTAACAAATTTATCGAAAAACTAGTCTATATTACTTTAAAAGCATGAGCTCCTAATTCGAATGTTAAATTACTATAATATCCCTATCCCTAACTTAGGTTGTGACTTTTTCGATGAGTTGTGACTTTTCAATAAGTTTGACTTTGTTTTTTTGAAGGTTCATGATTTTTTCATGAGTTGTGACTTCTCCAAAGAGTTGTGACTTTTTCAAAAAGATGTGACTTTTTCAATAAGTTGTGACTTTTCCAAAGGGGTGTGACTTCTCGAAAAGGTCATGACTTTTAGATAAGAAACAAAAAAATATTTCGTAATGCTATCCTTTGCCGACTATTGTTATTCTTACAATAACCTGTATTAATAAGGTTAATAAACAGTAACAGAAATAAGATGAAGCAGAAAATATAAAATACAAGAATTAATCTGAGTCCACAGAAACTACTGTGTGTCCTTAAGAAATTTAATCCCCTCACTATACCCAAGGTTATGGATTAATTTCTCCCAAGATAAAACGGATTAAACCTGTTAAAGAAATAGCGGTACCTCAAACTTCTTTAACTTCAACGAACTTAAGAACAACAACAAGTCACACAGACTCAGTCGATCGACACTTTAATTTTATTTGAGAGAAAAATAAATGTAGAGAAAGAAAAATTTTCAGTGTTTGAAAAATCATAAATTGACTTCCTTTTATAGCCATTTTCAGCAAGAAACGTGTCTGTTCAGAGAAATCTATTCAGACCCGTTTATTCCAGAGAGTTGTGTCTTTTAGAAAAAAATAACAACTTTTCGAAAAATGTGTCTGTTAGGAAAATACCTACTTATTGGAAAGTAACGACTTTTCGGAAAAGTAACGACTTTTCGGAATGTTACCGTTACCCGCAAATTTATAAGAGATAATATTAACATGATTTATTCGATTTAACAAAAACTGATTAAATAAATTTTGTCCAAAAATTTTATCAATCAATCAAAGCCAAAGTTGAGCTAAATTTGTATATTTTTGAAGCTTAGTGTACCCTGTATTAACCTATGTTAGTAATTAATGTGCAGTTATGAAAGATACTTACTTCCAAGAAGGAATTAGAGCAGGATCACAAGGGTGTGTTGTAGGTGAATTCATTATTTGACTCTCGTTCACAACATTGGGAGTCCTATGCTTAAAAATGATAGACGCATCCTGACCTAAAAAACATGCTACATTAAATTGAATAGAATTATAGAAGTAAATTAATATTGCTGTGAAAGCTTTACAAATATTGACAATGTAAAAAAATCATTTCGAAATATAATATCAACATCATTTAAAAAAATTAATTAGAGTATATGATAGAAAATAAATTTATGAAGAATAGAGGTATAAGAAGAGGAAAAAGGAAACCAAGTAAATGAATACAAAAGATGGTGGTGAACACTTAACCTTTCGGTGATCCATAATTCTTTATACATGATAAAGATCAAGTGCTTCTTCAACAGGTAGATATCTCGTTTTTCCGGTCTGTACCTCTTTTTCCCAATTAATATGTTGCCTCTGAGGAAACTTATTATGTTTCTTTGGTTGCACAATACTCTGCCGAATCTTT
Organism: Solanum lycopersicum; assembly: GCF_036512215.1. Taxonomy (NCBI): domain Eukaryota; kingdom Viridiplantae; phylum Streptophyta; class Magnoliopsida; order Solanales; family Solanaceae; genus Solanum; species Solanum lycopersicum. The sequence continues at coordinate 7,836,658 of NC_090811.1, forward strand.
GTAGAGGCATGTAACTTGGATTCCTTGAAACTCTTATTTTCTAGTCCACGCGGTGAAAATATTACCCCCTTTGGAATATCACATTCTTCACAACGCCATTCCACTGGTGCATCTTCCCAGTAGCCCAGAACGCAGAATCTGAAAGGAAGAGAAAAATAGACGTTTTTAGAATAAGAAGATGACTATGTGTGCATAAAAGATATACAAAATATTTTAGATAATTAAAGGCCACAACATGCTAATGAAATAATAGATTATAGTAATATATTTATTAGAACTAGTTCTACTTGTATGCCTGTAGCAGGAACTAACAACCTACATATAAATGCTCCTGCTATTCAGATGCTTATAGCAAGATCTAGAAACCTACAACCTATGGATACTTAAGCCTTTAAAAATAAATTACCTTTGGAAACCTAAACTAAAAAAATTAGTGTATCCATTAGGTGGATCCCAATATCCAATACTATTAGTATCTGATCAAAAATTGTAAAAAATGTCAGAAAGATAAAAAAAATCGAAGAAGTCCTTACTCTCCCTAAGCGGTAATATCACTTTAATTTAACCTTTTAATTCTATTACACTTTTCGTTCCTATTTAAAGTTCCAAAAAAGGGGACAAAGTTTACAATCTAACTAGAAATTTTCTTCGAGCGAAGTAGGCCCCTGTGTGAAAAGATTTGTTTCTCCCATTAGAAAGGGCAAGTCAACTAAAATAGAAGGGGATTAGGATTGGGACAATGTTTAAAGTTTACGAAGAACATACACATATACATACATACATGCATGCATGCATGTATACCTACATACATAGGTACATATATACATACATACATATATATATCATGACTATCAACTCAGCTGACTACCCGTTCATGTTAAAAAGATAAAGAAGACTTATGGTGCATGTCAACATTCTTCCACTGATAACATGTAATAATTGCTTATTGAATACCTGAATCACTGCAAATTTCACAAGTTTTTTTTCTGCAAGACTAGAAATTCAGAACCAAAATTACCATATGAATATAATGAACAATGAGAAAACAGAATGTCATCAATCGCACAAAGGTAAATCTTAATAAGCAAAATCATATTTTCATCCCCCTTTTACATTAGCTCACGTGTTCGTATATGTAATAAGTCCACTTTCGCAATAGACATATTGTTATTTGTAGTTTTGATGATTTGACAAACTTAGGGACCTTGTAAAGGTACCAGGTTTCTTACTTGAGTATTGAAGGTTCTTACTTAAGTGTTGCAGATGAAACAAACCCAGGGACCTAGTAGAGGTACCAGGCTCTCATGATGATGAGCCAGCCGACTTCCAGCTGGAGACGGTACAGAAAGTAGGTGCACACTTCCTGATGGCGTCAGAAAGTGTGACTTTTCCAACCAATGGCAAAGAGGTTTAGGAAAGTGACTTGTCTATACAAAAGGCACTTTCCTAAACATTTTAAAGCAGTTTTTGAAACTTGATAAAAAACTTTTCAAGAACTCTTGAAGGCTACTATAAAGCAAAGGCGGAATTATTCCAAGAACAACAACAAATTTTGAAGCTTTTCGTCTAGTTGTTTAGGAATACATTCTCTTGTTCTTAAACTTTAAACCATTCCTGAATCTATAAAGGAATTGGTGTGTATTGTTAAAAGTCTAGGTTGTCCAGGTGGGATAGCTTAGTGGGTAGATTGTTTTCTACTTAGGCTTGTTAAGCAATAGAGAACTATTGCTTAACTGTGAGATTGATAACTCTTTCTTACATTTGGTGTAATCGTATTTTACTTTTGCTTTTGAAGATTAGTGAAAACGATTGAAAATCCTGTGAGACAGATTGTGGTTTTACTCCCTTAAGCAAGGAGGTTTCCACGTAAAATCATCGTGTTGATTTAAGTGCATTTAACTTTCTATTTTTATTCATTAGTGTAGTAAGGGACCTGGTCCATTACTTGTTCAGTGGAGGCATATATTCCATCAAGTGGTATCAGAGCAGGCACTATCTATTTGGTTAACACCAAGGAAGTGATATTTGCTCTAGAATGGCAGCTCCACTTAACCTCGAAGAAGGTCAGTCGTCAAACAGAACTCCTCGTTTCAATGGACATTTCTACAGTTGGTGGAAAGTTAGAATGCACGATTACCTCATGGCTGAAGACAGCGAGTTATGGGATATTGTACTGGATGGACCATTTTTTCCTACGATGGAAGAAAAGGATGGAGAGAAAACTATTCTTGTCCCAAAGCCTAGGCAGAAATATGACGAAGCTGACAGGAAAAAGATTGAAAAAGGTTTCAAAGCTAAAAATCTTCTTGTCTGTGGGATAGTACCTGATGAGTACAACAGAGTGTCAGCCTGTGAGTCTGCTAAGGAAATTTGGGACTTCTTCAAGACTGCACATGAAGGAACTGAACAAGTCAAAGAATCTAAGATTGATATGCTTACCTCACGATATGAGATCTTCAAAATGAAGGAAGGAGAAACAATACATGACATGTTCACCAAGTTGTCTTCCATTACAAATGAGCTGCGAAGTCTAGATGAACCTATAAGCATGACCAAATAAGTCAGAAAAGTGCTTCGAATTCTTCCAAAGTCTTGGGAGAGCAAGGTTGATGCCATTACCGAAGCCAAGGATATGAAGGTGCTGACTATGGATGCTTTGATTGGTAATCTGAAGACTCACGAGATGAATCGAAATTACGATTTATCGAAGAAGGAAGCCAAGAAGGATAAGTCATTGATGCTGAAGTGCAAATCAGTTGAAGATTCCAGTGATGATGATATGGCATATCTCATCAGCAGATTTCAAAAAATTGTGAAGAAAAACAAAGTTTATAAAAGAGGAACAAATGGTACTCGTAATGCTGCTCAAAGTGATACTTGCTACAAGTGTGGAAAAGCTGGGCACTTCATCAGAGAGTGTCCTTTGCTCAAGAATGAAAGCAAGGAACATCAAAAACCAAGAAGTGACAAAGAGAATAGAAGGGACCTGGTACTCGGCAAGAGAGATCGAAAAGCTACTGCAGATTTGGTTGTCAAAAAGGCTCTTGCTGCATGGGGTGATTACTCAAGTGATTCAGAAGACCCTGATGAGCCAAACGATGTGTCCATGGTTGCTGTACATGAGGAGGAAACTGTCTTCAATGAAATGTTTGCTCTCATGGCTCACACAGCAGATGAAGAAGAGGATAATCAGGTAACTCTTCTAGATATGAAAAATGACTTGGATAAATATTCTCTTAAAAAATTGAGAAAATTTGGCAAAAGTCATGATTGATTCTGTCATAGAGTTAACATATGAAAGAGACACCATGAATGCTGAACTTGACAGTTTGACTGAAAACAAAGTTAAACTTGAAGAGAAAATGTCAAGAATGGTGTCTCTAGAGTCAAATAACTCTGAACTAAAGAACCAGTCGAACCAGATTACTGAAGAAGCTGAAAAATTGAATGGAATGTCTAATGGTTTGCAAGCTGAAATTCAAGAGAAATTGAAAATCTCTGAGAAAAAACTTGGTGTGTCGCTTGAAAAGAGTAACAAATTAGAACATGATATTGTTTAACTTAAGGAAGAACTTGAAAAATCCCTTAAGTGGACAAAATCCTCAAAGTTACTGTCAAATGCAACAAGTCAGAGTAATTACAATAAGAAAGGAATAGGAAGTCTGAACATCACTCCTCCTTATAATCCTCACAGTAAGTATGTGTTTGTATCTGACAATTTGTTATGTCTTCACTGTGGTAAGAATGGACATTTGAAGGGTGAATGTTCTAGCTAGAGAAACTCCTGTGGAAGGCTCTCTAATTATGCTGAAAGGCAAAATGTACCAAAGGAGAGACCTGGTTCTTCAAAACATGTATCAACTCACAGACTTTCAAAGAAAAAGTCTGTCCCTGCTCCTATGTCCTTTGTTAGTAAGCTTCAAAATCTACCATATTGGACTAAATATAATCTAATCACTCCTTTGTCTGCCTACTGGGAACTTAAGCTAAAATAGGTTCCCAAGCTAAACAAGTGATTCTTGGTGCAGGTGAGTGAGAGGAGTAGCAGTCAATGTTGGTATATGGACAGTGGATGCTCTAAGCATATGACTGGTGATGTAAATAACTTCCTCTCACTCAAGACACTCCAAGGAGAAGGTGTCTCTTTTGGTGATGGTAAGAAGGGGTACTTTTTGGGAGTTGGCAAAGTAGGAAGATCTCTTGAAGATTCAATTGACAATGTGTATCATGTGGATGGGTTGACGTACAGCTTGTTGAGTGTGTCACAAATCTCTGACAAAGGAAATGAGGTCAAATTTACTTATGAGAAATGCACTGTGGTGAGTCTAACTACAAAAAAGGTAATTCTCACTGCACACAGAAGTAAAAATATGTACGTGGCAAACTTGGAAACATCTCATGGAGATGACCTGGCATGTCTTAGTGCTCAGAATGAGAATGCTGATCTCTGGCATCGTAGGCTAGGGCATTGAAGCTCATCTTTATTGAACAAATTGATTTCTAAGGACCTGGTCCGAGGTCTGCCCAAACTGAAGTTTGCTGAAAATAAAATCTGTGAAGCTTGTGTTAAAGGAAAACAAATAAGACCATCCTTTAAGCCCAAAAATCAAGTAACATCATCAAGAACACTGGAGCTGCTTCATATGGACTTGTGTGGACCCTTAAAATTTCAAAGCAGAAATGGCAAGAAGTACATTTTGGTGCTTGTTGACGATTACTCAAAATACACCTAGACGAGATTCTTGAGATCAAAGGAAGACATAACTGAAGAGTTGGTGGTATTCTTCAAAATGATTCAAACCAAATTAAATCAAGTTATTTGCAGTATTCGATCTGATCATGGCACAAAATTTGAGAACTCAACACTGGATAGATTCTGCATGGAGAATGGTACGAGCCATAATTTTTCTGCTCCAAGAACTCCTCAACAAAATGGATTAGTGGAAAGAAAGAACAGAACCTTGGTGAACATTGCCAGAACTATGATTATTGAATCAAGTCTTCCTCAAAATTTCTGGGCTAAAGCTGTGAACACAGCATGTCATGTTACCAACAGGTATCTAATAAGAGCTGTTTTGAATAAGACCCCATATGAGCTGCTCAATAACAGAAAGCCAATGCTGAGCTACCTTAGAGAATTGGATGCAGATGCTTTGTGCTGAATAATGGGAAGGATGATCTGGGAAAATTTGATCCTAGAAGTGATGAAGGAGTGTTTGTTGGATATTCTTCATCCAGTAAAGCTTAAAGAATATTCAACAAACAAACTCAGTGCATTGAAGAAAGCATTTATGTTGTATTTGATGAAGATGGAAGCTTGAAGAATGTTGGATCAAATGATGATGATGATGTGATCAAAATGATCAAATCAAAGAAGACTGAAGGAAGTGAAGCTGATGCAGATCAACAACTGAAAAATGACTGTGATGATCAGAATCATAGTCTACCTGAAGAGGCTGGTGAGGTTGAAAAGGATGATATGGTACCTGGTACTATTCAAAATTCCAGCCAGAGTACATCAGACGCCCCAGAAAATGATGCCACTCTTGATGAAGAAGAACATGCTGATCAGCTCAATCAGTCTGCTCTAAGGTCAGGATGGAAGCATAATTCATCACATCCTCTAGATAATCTCATCGCTCCTTTGAATTTTGGAATTCATACTAGATCAAAAACAAGAAATCTAGTTGCATTCTCAGCATTTATATCATCTTTGAGCCCAAGAATGTGAAAGAAGCATTAGGTGATGCAGACTGGATCAATTCTATGCAGGAAGAACTTCATCAGTTTGAAAGAAGCAAGGTATGGTACCTGGTTCCTCGACCTGAAGGCAGAACTTTAATAGGAACTAGATGGGTTTTCAGAAACAAGCTTGATGAAAATGGAGTGATTACTAGAAATAAATCCAGGTTGGTGGTGCAAGGATACAATCAAGAAGAAGGAATAAACTATGATGAGACTTTTGCACCTGTTGCCAGAATGGAAGCTATTAGAATTTTAATAGCTTTTGCTACATTTATGGGGTTCAAGCTGTATCAAATGGATGTGAAGAGTGCATTTCTGAATGGAGATCTTAAAGAGGAGGTGTTTGTCAAGCAACCTCCCGGTTTTGAAGATGCAGAGCTACCAAATCATGTGTTCAGATTGAATAAGGCACTATATGGCCTGAAACAAGCTCCAAGAGCATGGTATGAAAGGTTGTCAAAGTTTCTACTGAAGAATGGGTTCAAATGAGGCAAGATAGATAGGACTCTGTTCTTATTAAAAAGAGAACAAGAATTGCTTATCATTCAAGTTTATGTGGATGACATAATTATTGGAGCTACTTTAGAACATCTGTGTGAAAAATTCTCATGTTTAATGGGAAAAGAGTTTGAAATGAGCATGATGGGTGAATTGGCATTCTTCCTAGGTCTGCAAATCAAGCAATCAACAAATGTAATTTCAATATGCTAGGAGAATTACATTAAAGAGCTACTGAAGAAATTCAATATGTTTGATTCTAAGCCTATTGATACTCCTATGGGAACAAATTCCAAGATGATAGTAGAAGAATCTGATCCTCTTGTGAATCAGACAATGTACAGGGGAATCATTGGCTCTTTGTTATATCTGACTGCTAGCAGGCCTAATATTGTGTATAGTGTTGGAATGTGTGCCAGGTTTCAAGCATGTCCTCGTGATTCACACTTAAAGGCTGCAAAACGTATTCTCAGATACTTGAAGAAAATAGGGGACCTGGTTCTCTTCTATCCTGCAGGTGACACTTTTGATCTGGTTGGTTTTGCAGATGCTGATTTTACTGGCTATCAAGTTGACAGGAAGAGTACCTCTGGAATGGATCATTTCCTTGGATCATCACTTATCTCTTGGGGTACCAAGAAGTAAAACTCTGTGGCTCTTTCAACTGCTGAAGCTGAATATGTAGCTGCTGCAGCTTAATGTTCTCAGTTGTTGTGCATCAGGCAACACTTGGAAGATTTTGGGATTCACATCAAAGCAATTCCTCTTATGTGTGACAATACTAGTGCTGTTAGTATGGGAAAGAATCCAGTCCACCATAAGAGAACAAAGCATATTGATGTTAGACATCATTTTTGAGGGATAATATTGAGAAGGGAAATATTGTGCTTACATATTGTCCAACGGAGGAGCAAATTGCAGATATCATCACCAAGGCTCTCAGCAAGGATCAATTTGAGAGAAATCGGTTGAAGTTGGGCATGTTAATCCCCAAGTGATGCTCTTAGCTTCCAACAGTTGAACTCCCTTGATGGCTAAAATTGCAGTACAGGTATCCTTTGTGTGAATATTTAAATATTGAACAAAGATCATTTTTGTGCCTTTTGTAGGTATACTCTCAGTAAGGACTTGCTTAGCAAGGGAAGCAACTAGAACAACCGAGGAATAAAATTTAACTGTACTATGGTACCTGGTGCCTGTCCAGGTTAGCATTTATACATTAATTTGAAACTGAAAATATGACCGTTGATAATGCCACGTGTCAGTCATCGGTTACTCTGACCGTTTGTCCTATCGTTTCTCTCTCAAACGATGCATCCAATCATGGACCTGACACCTTTTCTCTTTCTTTAAAAACCCTTACTTCTTTTTGAAACTCTCATCTGTTTCTTAACTTATTCTTCATGTTCACGAAGGGTTTTTAGCAAAATTTCAAAAGGCAAAATTTGTCTTCTTATTTTTCTCTTCAGCGTTCAAAGAAACTATTCTCTAGTGTGAAAATCATGTCTTCCCCCTCATCTTCTTCCAAACAGATGTTGAATGCTCTCAGTGAAATAGAGCCTCTTGCCTTCTATTCTCCGACCACTACACAAGCCAGACTTCCTCCCCCTTCCAGTTCTCAACAAGACACCCCTGATAACCCCTTTTTCGCCATAGATCTAAACAGTTCTGTCCTGCCTACCGAACCTGGTCTGTTTCACAACATGTTGCCTGACAATATGTTTGAAGGGGATCTACCCAAGCATAAGGCTTCTGAGTCCAACATATTGGCAGCGAGTGAAGAGTTGGTGATTGAAATCTTGGCCATGATGCGGGAAGAAGCAAGGGCAGAGCATACTGAAGTATTGGAAAGGGAAGAGGTAAGACCCACTCAACCTATCTTTGATAAGACCCCTGATATAGGAAGGTACTCTTCTTCATCTTCCTCTGACTCTGCAAGCGAGGAGGAACCTTTAAAATGGAAGGTTGAGAGAAGAGAAGGGGAGAAATCTAAAAAAGGAAAAGAGAAGGTTGTAGAGGAGGCCCCTAGGAGACCACCCACTACTAGGTCGAAAGTTGATGGCTGATGCCTTGAAGGCGAGTGGACGTTCTACTGTTGTAGTTAGAAGTGCAAGAACCTTCAAGGTATCAAATTTAAAAATATGTGAAGCTAATGTGGTTGAGTTGTCTGGAGAAGAAGTGGAAAAGAAAAATAAGAAAAAGAGGTCAGAGAAGAAAAAGGGAAAGGCTACAGAGAAGGTTGAAAAAATAAAGTCAAAAGGGAAGAGATCTGAGAAAAAGAGAAAGCGGTCACAGGGACCTGGTTCCCAAGCCAGGAAAGTTGAGAGTGTCAACATGCAGGAGGTGGTTGACATCCAGAGAAACCAAGTTGTCTTGGCAGGAAGAATTTTTGATATAGGGATCATAACTCTTCCTGGCATGGACTCTCTTCACGATATGGTAGAGATCCAATCTTGGTTACACTTGTTCAACAGGAAATCCCCCATTCTCCTTGAAGAAGAAGTGCGTGAATTTTACTATAATATTCAATTCAAGGACGATGGGAGCATCCTCACACGAGTAAATAACATTGTTGTATGTTTAGATGAGGGTGTGTTGAGCAAAATTCTCAGGGTGCCTAGAGAGGGGACCTGGTCTGTACTGGGCAGAACTTTCTCTTCTGAGTTTGCTGCTGTGATTTCTAAGACACCCACAACCAAGGTTGCTGGGATTTATAAGAAAATCATGAAGAGTGAGTACCAGTTAGTCTTTGAGTTCATCAACAAAGTTATCCTTCCTAGCACTGAAAAGAGGACAGTAGCAACTTCTGCTGACTTTTTTCTGATGGAGATGTTGTGCAACTTCGAGGCTCTGAACCTCCCTGGTCTGATGCTTGAGCATATCAACAAAATTGTCATTGAGAGAAACGGTGTTCACGGAATGAGTTACGGATACTTTCTCACGGAGGGTATTCAAGAATTTTCAAATTCCTCTCAGTGTGGGAAAAATGGGGACAGTTAAGCAGACTATCTCCGAAAGTACCTTGGTTGAGTGAGAATGCATTGAAGGAAGAGGCTATCCTAAGAAAAAGATGACCCAACTTATTGATGATCAAGATCAGCTTAAGCACGAGGTTGAGGAACTTACTGTGAGGTTAAGTGGTAGAGAGGCAGAGATTGCTATACTCAAAGTAGAACTGCTTACTGCACAGAGTGAGGGACCTGGTTCTTTAGTGGTTCAAGCTCTGGAGAAAGAGAATGCTGAGTTGAAGGTGAAGATAACTGCCCTGCAGGAAAAGGACATCAAGGACAATGATGCTGCCAATGCACGACTCACTCTTGTTATCCAGTCCCTGTCTCATCCTCCCCCCTCTTCCTAGCCTGTTGAACAACCCTCCCTGTGTCAATTTTTTTTGTGTGGCTTATTAATGTGTTGATGGATATTCAATTTGTTTTTAATGTATTTATGTTATTATGGCGTGCTGGTTAATTTATTCCTTTGCTGTTCTAATTATCTTCGTTTGTGCATGCTCTTCCATTACTGATTGATTGCTTGATAGCTTTGATCTTGTTCAGTGTTTATGTTGAACTCACTGGTTTACTGCATATCTTTTTTATGATGCCAAAAGGGGGAAGTAAAACTGTGTGTAGCTAAATGATAATTTAGTGAAGTGGAATATACAGTGAGGAGGAATGTACAGTGAGGGGGAATATAAAAAGGGGGAACAAAGTTGGAGAAGATTCTTGATCATTGTGTGTCATCATCAAAAAGGGGGAAAATGTTATTTGTAGTTTTGATGATTTGACAAACTTAGGGACCTTGTAAAGGTACCAGGTTTGTTACTTGAGTATTGCAGGTTCTTACTTAAGTGTTGCAGATGAAACAAACCCAGGGACCTAGTAGAGGTACCAGACTCTCATGTTGATGAGCCAGCCGACTGCCAGCTGGAGACGGTACAGAAAGTAGGTTGGCGTCAGAAAGTGTGACTTTTCCAACCAATGAAAAAGAGGTTTAGGAAAGTGACTTGTCTATACAAAAGGCACTTTCCTAAACATTTTAAAGCAGCTTTTGAAACTTGATAAAAACTTTTCAAGAACTCTTGCAAAGGCTACTACAAAGCAAAGACAGAATTATTCCAAGAATAACAGAAATTTCTGGAGCTTTTCATCTAGTTTTTAAGGAATACATTCTCTTGTTCTTAAACTGTAAACCATTCCTGAATCTATAAAGGAATTGGTGTGTATTGTGAAAAGTCTAGGTTGTCCAGGTGGGATAGCTTAGTGGGTAGATTGTTTTCTACTCAGGCTTGTTAAGCAATAGAGGACTATTGCTTAACTGTGCGATTGATAACTCTTTCTTACATTTGGTATAATCGTGTTTTACTTTTGCTTTTGAAGATTAGTGAAAACAATTGAAAATCCTGTGAGACAGGTCGTGGTTTAACTCCCTTAAGTAAGGAGGTTTCCACAGAAAATCATCTTGTTGATTTTACTGCATTTAACTTTCTATTTTTATTCATTAGTGTAGTAAGGGACCTGATCCATTACTTGTTAAGTGAAGGCATATATTTTATCACATATATCCAATATATTCCAAGTATTATCCTCGACATCTTCTTTTGGACAGAAAATGGGGGGGGGGGGGGGGTTAGAGCAATAAACACAACATGTTGGACTTTAAGCGTAAATCTTTATGCACAAATAAATGTCATCATACTATTTGTCTATCTAAAACAATATGATTATATATTCTTTATAAAGCGGAAAAGAAATAAAAACACAACCATAATGCAATATGAATTTATGTTAAATTATTTTCAACCTAAATTTCTAGCAAATTCGTAAGCTGACTTTAGATTACAGAAAACATCCTTAGTACTGCAAGAAAACACAAGATCCTAATACAAGGCAAGTAAAGGTTTAAAAAATTAGGACTTGGGACAATTAAACTGCACACAAAATCATTAGTAAAAAACACCTAACAAACAACAATGTATTGATTATTATTGCCTAATGGAAATAAAATCAAAGTTATTAATAGTTAGGGGATGGTGACATATATATATATATATATATATATATATGTATATATATATATATATATATATATCTTAATTATATAGAAAATATTATTATGGATAAAACTTGTACGTAATTCGAACTTCTTATAAAAGGAAACTATACTAGACAAACTTACTTTGGAGTCTAGAACATTAGTAGTCAGTATTGCCTATTCGAAGTATGTGCAATAAGGTGCTATTACAACTTATATTATTCACTTTTGGGTTCACCTCATCACAAAAATACTATTTCACATGTACTTATCTTTTGTAAAGTACTACAACTCTTTTGTGATGCATGCATGGACTCTCAAGGCGGCATTGATCTTTGCTAGGTACGCTGCTCATTTAATTGACTTGTGGTAAACTCTATTTATGATTGAGGAACATTTGCTTATGAAGTCACATTTTCTATATTTTGAGTATATTTATGGACTTGTATCATATGTGATATTGAAGTTCCATAAATATCATGCTCTTGTCATGTTATATTTTGTAAAGTTCGTATTATAGCCTTGCATGGCTTTTTTATATCTTTATTTTTTTATTAACTTTCCAGTAAATGAATTACTCAATACTTTATGAAATGCTTTGCCTTTTCTCTTATATTTACCTATCATTTTCATAAGTAGTATTAAAGTTCTAGGATATTTTGATGATCGTATATATAATTGAGAGTCTATACATACATTTAAGAAGTTAAATTTCATATGTGTCAAATAAGTAAGTGATGAGAAGGAAATGGAAGGGTTGAGTACTGATGATACCGTCCATTGAGTAAGATTATAAAGTGTTTGGTAGTAAGGAACTATACTCAAGAATGAAATTGAAAGTGTAATGAGGGGCCAAGGAGGAGGTAAATAATGATTCAATGCGCTAGTGATATTGTTCGCTTTTGGGCCTACACGCCCATGATTTAAAATGTTTCATTGTGGTGCCACTATATCTCTCTCTGTGTGTGTGTGTGTCTCAACCAACTTAAACAAGCTAAGTATCGAGTTTTCTCCATCCTTTCAAAAGCTATTCAATAGAGTATTAATTTAATTTACGTTATGAACCTCTTAAGTATTTTAATTAGCTAATTGTGACATCCCGCCACAATTCCAGCTAGATTTAGCATCCAAATGGGGAAGAAGGATCTAGAGTTGTGAAGAGGTTTGCCGAAGACTCTAGACCCTTCTAGATCTTTGGAGAAGACTAGAGAATTCCCTAGAATTCTCTAGAATACTTTAGAACCTTTTGGAAGAGTTTGACATATTCTAGAGAGTGTAGAATTCTCTAGAACATGGACTAAAGTGTAATTACTTTAGTGACTTGTAGAACAATATTTATTTACTCTTAGGCCCTTAGGAAGTAGTATAAATAGGAGTTCCTCTCATTTATAACTCATCCAAGAATCCATCCAAAGTTGTAAGCAAAGCTTCCAAGTTTAATACAAGCTCTCTTCCAAAGTCTTTCTAAGTCTTTCTTTGCATTCTCTTAGCGTTCCGAGTCTTAAAGGCTTACTTGAGCTTATAAGATCGTGAAAGAGTCGTGAGTAAGTTGTCGAGTGTCGCACGGAGTCTTAGGTAATACTCTAAGTCCATGACAAAGTGGTATCAGAGCAGGTTAATCATAAGAGAATGACTAACAAAGAAGACGTTAACGGCGCTAGTACCACCAACGTCCGCATGGATGGAGGAAAGAGGAACCGAAAGAGGAAGAAGCATCAGAAGGGAAACGAAGAAATGCTGCCCGGAATCACACCTAGCGAGGCGCTAACATCTCACCCACCCTAAATTGTCGATGGAAGTGACGAAGAAATAGGCGAAGATGTCGTAGACGTCACTACCGAAAAAGAATGGGTTGCAAGGGTAGAAGTGGCAAGACAAGCCGTTGAGATCTTAGGCCGGCGCGTGAATACGACTGACAGCAAATTCAAAACCCTTGAGGACTTCACCTTGAGGAGAATGAGAACATCCGAAAGGAGTTGGAGGGACGACAGCGGGACGAGTTCGAGATAAAGGAGGCCATTACTTCCTTGGAGTATCGGTTCTTGGAAGCGCTTGGCACGATCGAGGCGCTGAAGGCCGAGGTAAAAGCTCTCAAGGAAGGTATAGAGGTTGGAGGATCCGCACCACTTGACCTGGAAAGGGACGCCAGAGTCGAGGCTCCCAAGCCAGCGATATTCAAAGGCGTCCGTGACGCCCAAGACGTGAAGAATTTCCTATGGCACTTGGAGAACTACTTCAAGTGTAGTTGGGTGAGGAGTGATGAAAACAAGATCAACACTGTCGTGTTGTATCTTTCGGAGATGGCAATGTTATGGTGGAGGCACAAGGAGGCCGAGATCGGGAAGGGGACGTGCATCATCAACATGTGGGAACAATTCTGCGAGGAATTCAAGAAAACCTTCTTCCCTAGCAACGTCGTGTACGAGGTAAAATGCAAATTCCGGGAGTTGAAACAAACGGGAAGCATTCGGGCATATTTGAAGGAGTTCCCAACTCTAACACTCCAAATTACGAACCTCACGGACGAAGACATGTTGTTCCACTTCATGGACGGACTGCAGAATTGGGCCAAGACAGAGTTGGAGCGGTGCCAGGTCAAGATCATAGACGAAGCCATCACACAGGCTGAAGCCTTGACAGATTTCAAGCATGAACGGCACGACAAGGCGAAGGGTAAGGAGACGAGAAGTAGTCATGCTAAAGGTGGGGGAGACCGTGGCCGAGGCAAGGAATAACAGGTATACCCCAAGTAGCATGACACCTACAAACTGGACGGCAAGTGGTTTGGGCGTCAGAGCTACAGAAAGAAGCGTACGCAGGCCAACAAAGGAGATGCATGCTACATATGCGGAGGAACACACGGCTATGCCAGGTGCCCCAAGATGAAGAGCCTTGGTGCCATCCTACGCGAACGGAAGGAGAAGGATGCAAAAGAGCAAGGGCAGGACGCGGGTACAACACAGTTGCGCATGGTTGGACTGTGCGGTGCGATAGCCAAGGAGAACGAGAAGCTAGGAGATTTCATCACACAGTATGTAGACATCTCCATCAATGGACAACAAGCTCGTGCATGGTAGACTCCGGGGCTGAAGTAAACATTATGACCAAGACGGCGGCAGAGAGGTTAAGGTTGAACATTGTTCCAAGCAACAACCGCCTCAAGACGGTCAACGCCCCACCGACTCCCATGAGCGGATTCGCCCAAGGAGTAAGCATCACGTTGGGAAAGTGGCAAGGTAAAACAAACTTTTCCGTTGCTCCTTTAGACATATTTGATATCATCCTCGGGAAAGAGTTCTTTCAGCGTTGCCACACTATGACCGACCCCTACCTCTAACAACTCATGGTCGGGGAGCGGGAAGGGTCATGCATGGTACCTCTTGTTAAGGTGCCAAAGAAAGAAGGACATGCCCACTTATCGGCCATGCAGATTGTGAAAGGCCTAAGGAAAGGAGCACCGACGTTCTTAGCCATCATTGCAAGTTCAGAAGAAGACCATGGTGCTATGGAGTCCTTGCCACCGATCATAAAGACTGTCCTTGAAAAAAACAAAGATGTGATGTCGAACGAGCTGCCAAAGACTCTACCTCCAAGACGCGAGGTAGATCACAAGATAGAACTGGAGGTCGGAGCCAAGCCACCTGCACATGCACCTTATCGCATGGCTCCACCTGAGTTAGAGGATCTAAGGAAGCAGTTGAAGGAGATCCTCGAGGCCGGTCACATCCGTTCATCCAAGACACCTTATGGCGCGCCAGTGCTGTTCCAGAAGAAGAAAGACGGGTCGTGACGCTTATGCATCGACTACCAGGCGCTTAATAAGGTTACGATCAAGAACATATATTCGATCCCGCTGATTAAAGACTTATTTGCTCGTCTTGTATAGGCCAAGTACTTCACTAAGATGGATCTCCGAATAGGCTACTATTAGGTGCGAATCGCAGAAGGAGATGAGCCAAAGACAGCGTGTATAACTAGATACGGAGCATATGAGTGGTTGGTAATGCCTTTTGGCTTAACCAACGAACCCGCCACCTTTAGCACGCTGATGAATGAGATTCTTCACCCTTACTTGGACCAGTTAGTGGTGGTGTACTTGGATGACATAGTCATCTATAGTAACACCTTAGAGTAACACGTGGAGCACTTGAGGAGGGTCTTCAAAATCTTACGAGAGAACCAGCTCTACGTCAAGCGGGAAAAGTGCGAGTTCGCTCAGCCCAAGGTGCACATCTTAGGCCATATTATCAGCCAAGGCGAACTCCGGATGGAAGAAACAAAAATTAAGGCGATCCAAGAGTGGGAGGCGCCCATGAAGGTGACCGAGCTGCGATCATTCCTTGGACTTGCAAACTACTATCGCAGGTTCATTAGTGGTTACTCCACTAAAGCCGCCCCACTGACCAAGCTATTGAAGAAGAATAAGCCGTGGGTGTGGAGTAAGAGAGCCAGGGAGCATTCGAAGGTCTCAAGGCTGCGGTAACAGAAGAACCAGTCTTGATGCTTCCCGACTTCTAAAAGAACATCGAAATTCATACGGATGCCTCTGATTTGGCCATTGGGGGAGTCATAATGCAGGAGAGACACCCAATAGCATTTGAAAGCCGCAAATTGAATGAAGTTGAACGACGATACACAGTGCAAGAAAAAGAGACGACGACCATCGTGCATTGTCTACACACATGGAGACATTACCTATTAGGCTCCAAATTCGTGGTGAAGACCGACAATGTTGCCACTAGCTATTTCAGTCTAAGAAAAAGATCACCCCAAAGCAAGCTAGATGGCAAGATTTCTTAGTGAAATTCGACTACATCTTGGAGTACAAACCAGGAAGAGGAAATGTCGTGGCCGACGCACTGAGCAAGAAGACTGAGCTCGCTACCATCACCACAGCTCATTGTGACATCCAAGACGCAATCAAGGATAGTATGATCCAGAAGCCAAGAAGCTGATGGAGTTGGCTGCCCAAGGCAAAACCAGGCGCGTTTGGGCAGAAAATGGCTTCTTCCTTACCACCGAACGGAGGGTTTATATACCCAATTTTGGATCTATTAGGAGGCATATCATAAAAGAAAGCCACGACACACCGTGGGCTGGGCATCTAGGGAAGCGAAGAACGAGGGCACTGATCGAGGCTCTTTACTTCTGGCCACGTATGCGGGATGACATTGAATGTTATGTGCAGACTTGTCTTATGTGCCAATAGGACAAGGTGGAGCAGAGGCAACCAAGAGGACTGCTAGAGCCACTACCCATAGCGGATCGTCCATGGGAAAGCGTAACCATGGACTTCATCACTTCGTTGCCGAAGTCCAAATGGGTTTGGCACGATTATGGTCGTGGTAGACAGATTTTCAAAATATGCTACATTCATGCCTGCCGCAGCTGGTTGCACAGCAAAAGAAGCCGTTCTATTGTTCTTCAACAATGTAGTGAAATATTGGGGGCTGCCGAGACATATCATCAGCCATCGAGACCCCCGTTTCACTGTGAACTTTTGGAATGAGCTCTTTGAAATTCTTGGAACTAAACTTCACTTTTCCACAAGTTTCCACTCGCAAACTGACGGCCAGATTGAACGTGTCAACGCCCTGTTAAAGTGCTATCTAAGGCACTATGTCAGTGCGCACCAAAAGGATTGGTCCAGACTCCTAGATATGGCACAATTTTCTTATAATTTGTAGAGGAGTGAATCCACAGGGCGCACACCATTCGAGTTGGCGATAGGTCAACAACCACAAACTCCACATTCATTGCCAACTACGTTTGAGGGGAAGAGTTTGGGTGCTTTCGATCTTGCCAAGGGATGGGAAAAGCAGCTTGACATTGCCAAGTCCTACTTGGACAAGGCAACTAAGAAGATGAAAAAGTTTGCCGACCGTAAGAGTCGTCCCAAGGACTACAAAGAAGGCGACATGGTCTTGATAAAATTCAATCTGAGGTAGTTTAAGACACTAAGAGGCGTCCATCACAACTTAGTGTGTAAATATGAGGGTCCGTTCAAAATGATTGCCAAGGTGGGCAAAATTCATACAAGTTGGAGTTACCTCCACACTTAAAGATCCACCCGGTCTTTCATGCAAGCGTGCTCAAGCCGTATCATGAAGATAAGGATGATCCCAATTGAAACCAATCGCAAAGGGCCCCCATCACTGTCAGCGCCTCGCACGATCGAGAAATCGAAGCCATCATATATTACCAAGCCAAACGGAAACGAGGTCAACAAGCCAGTGCCATGTTCCTCGTGCATTGAAAGGGACAAACTCCAGAAGAAGCCATATGGGAGAGATACGAAGATTTGTGGCAATTCAAGGACAAGGTCCAGGAGTTCTTGCAGCGATAAGTCGCGGTCGCCGCATCATTAGGTGGGGGGAGAGTGTGACGTCCCACCACAATTCCAACTAGATTTAGCATCAAAATGGGGCAGAAGGATCTAGAGTTGTGAAGAGGTTTGCCGAAGACTCTAGACCCTTCTAGATCTTTGGAGAAGACTAGAGAATTCCCTAGAATTCTCTAGAATACTTTAGAACCTTTTGGAAGAGTTTGGAATATTCTAGAGTGTAGAATTCTCTAGAACATGGACTAAAGTGTAATTACTTTAGGGACTTGTAGAACAATATGTATTTACTCTTAGACCCTTAGGAAGTAGTATAAATAGGAAGACCTCTCATTTGTAACTCATCCAAGAATCCAACCAAAGTTGTAAGCAAAGCTTCCAAGTTTACTACAAGCTCTCTTCCAAAGTCTTTCTAAGTCTTTCTTTGCATTCTCTTAGCGTTTCGAGTCTTAAAGGCTTACTTGAGCTTACAACATCGTGAAAAAGTCGTGGGTAAGTTGTCGAGTGCCGCACGAAGTCTTAGCTAATACTCTAAGCCCCTGACATAATGCTCTATCAATTTTGAACAATAAATATATTTTGCAATAAATTCAAATTGATGAAATGACAATTATCAATTTTTTTATAGCACACATTTTTGCCAAATATCCTTTAATTTCAACTCAAAATTGGAAAAAGACATTTCAAAAGGCTACACAAAAGATAGTTTTTGGCAACATTGATTCAAGTCATACAAACCCAACTCCTCCTCCCCCAAAAAATAGAAAAATTCTATAAGTCAATTTTAAGGAAAGAAAAAAAAACGCTATAAAAATTAAAACAACTGCTTAATCGCATAAACAATAGCTATGGAAAAATACAAACATTAGTTGTTTTACGATGTTGGGATGATGAATGTTGTTTGGTTCCTTTTGCATTGAAGAATGAATGGTCATTTGAGTTATACGGCGGCGCACCGATAAACAAAGAAAAAAGGTCCCAACGGTCCTACTCAACACACAATTTGCACGCTTTGCTATTATTTTATACTCCTGTTTATTTTACATATGAATCTGAAATATTCAGGTATAATTATTTTACCAGACTATCTCAATCAATTAATATATAGTGGAGTATCAGATTTTGAAAAATAATTTGGTCAATGAAGAATTAATGTTGAAATTAAGACAGAAAAATGTAATTGTTTTTCTTTATTTGTTAAAAGTGAAAAAATAATAATAAAAAAGTTATTTATGGCATATTAATTAAATATAAACAAAGTGAAAACATAATACACTTGGGGCAAACACCGTAGTAGGTCCCAAAAAAAAATAAAAGATGACTCATATTTTGACATTTAAGCTATAAATATGAGGACTTTATGTATTTTATATGTTATTATAAAATTGTTGATTTATATGATTAAGAAGTCAGAGCCAAAACTCATTATGAGGAAATAGTTAGGGTGTGTTTGGAATTAAAAAAAAATATACTCCACAAAAAATATTTTATTAAAAATTCATACGCATAATTTGTCATATCAACGATTCCATGAAATGGTCTTCATATATCATGATAGTTGTCCGACTCAATAGTCGTTGTTGTATCAAATTGGACCCATACTATCCTCATTCATATGTCAATCTCTGATTTACGTGGTCCACATCAATATATCATATTTCAATCTTCAATCCTTCACAACTCAACTCCATAACATCAGATATGAGAAAATAACTCGGTGAGAAAAATACTTGATCAAGAATTTCAATATATACATAGATAGAACATGTTCTTAGGTGTATAACTAGCACAAGCGCATCAATAATGCATAAATACAATTCCTAACTCATATCAAGACACGACATGAAAATCAAAGCTAATCCAACATTTTAAGTATTTTTCTGTACTAGTCTTTGGTAACGTGCGTTGTACGTTTGTCCCTTATCATATATAAAATTTATACATTATTCACTTTATTTTCTTAGATATTTATCACATATTATTTTTGTAAATACGATAGATCTTATGATGTGTTTATATATAATAATGAAAAAATGATTTCAGATATAATTTGTTAGTCAAAAATATTTTTTTATAAACTAAATATATGTTTATCTATAAACTAGGGGTGTACATAACCGGGTTGGTTCGGGTTTTTAAGTATCAAACCAAATCATTTGAAAGCAAACCAAATCAATAAAACTCGGTTTTTCAACTTCAGATTTTTTGGGCTTTTTTGGATATTCAGGTTTTTCCGGTAAAGTATTCATACAAACATATAATATACTTATACTTCAAATATTTCTTTTGTCTTACCATAATGCAACTATCTAAGTTATTTTTTGAAGTAAATAACACAAAATGTGAAATGATTAATGACACTAAAATATCCAACAAATAAATAATAATGAAATCATGTAAAATAAATTGTGCAAATTAATAAGTCATAATTAAAGTGATCATAATTTAAAAGTATTAAATCATGCTAAAATAAGTTTAATAAGTATTAATTACATGATTATATATTAAATGAAAATAAAATTAGATTATGTATTTTAATTGTGTAAACCTATGTAAAATTAAAAAATAAATATTCAATATTATTTTCATTCTTAGTATTGAATTGATTTTCTCCTTTTGCATTATTATTAATTTGATTTTGATTTAAGCTTTATTATAATTACCAACATGTATGGACTATAATATTTAGTTGAGCATTAAGAATTCTAACTTTCAAACAAAAAATAAATATATTAAAAGATAAAAACTATGAAAAAGTATAAGAAACATTTAAAAATATATCAAAGTAAATATTTTTACATATAGGATAAATTTTTTAAAATTATATATATAATGTCGGGTTGTTTTGGTCTCAGGTTGATTTTTTTAGTTGAAAGCAACCCAACCCAAATATAATTATTTTTTTTTCAACACCAAACCAAATCAAACCAAACGACCAATCGAGTTTTTTTTTCCGATTTAACTTGGGTTGCAATTTGATTCGACTCGGTTTTGTACACCCCTACTATACACAAACTATGTCAATATAGGAACTAACGGTGTGTCAATAATGTGTAACATAATTTTTTGAAAAAAAAATTTACAAACTCAAACTAATCATACAAAGAATAATAAAAGTATGGCCTTGATGCCAAGTGAAGGTAGATAAAAAAATAACAAAACAAAAAAGACATATCCATAGGATGACTACTGAGTGAGCAAGTGTGGTTTACGCTAATGTGGGACGAAGTGGATATTACTATATCATGTTTTCTATTACTCCTCTAAACAATTTTAAATAGATATTACTATATCATGTTTCGTCCACCTAACATAGAGAGTGGTGTGCACTCTCTCTCAAGTGAACAACCTAAAATAACTAACATAATTATATATCTACAATTATTTTATTATAAAATATATTTTCTTATTTTTATTTTAACTTTTTTTCCTTTTTATTTTTTCTCTTTCTTTCTTCTTTCTTCTTCAAAAAATTCATTATCATTTTCATTCATTGAAGTTTCCCACTTTCAATATCAGCGTTTTTACCATAACTTCACCTTTTTTTTTCTACTATTAATTTTACTCTCTTTAATTTTAAAACTTCATCTAAAATTTTCTTACATTTCGAACAATTTGATAAACCCATTAGATTTCAAGATGATTACGAAGTATCATATAATTTTTTATCCGATTTCAATTAAGTTCTTTAAATTTTTAGGAAATTCATTGATTTTATTAAAATTATCATTTGTTATATGAAAAATGAATAGTTGATGATACCTTCAAAAATTTTAATTTCCTTAGGAAAATAATTTACTTTGTTATGATAACTTAATAAAGTCTAAAAACTGTATGAATTCTATAAAGAATTTGATCGGAGAAAAAGAAAAAAAATGGGAATGGGGTTCAATGGGGGTGAAAGGTGAAGAAAAAAAATGAAGGAGAATCACTTTGGAGTGGGAGATGGGAGTTGAAGTAATACTTAAAATAAATCAATATTAAAAGTCAAAAAGTAAGAGAGATAGAGAAAAATAAATAAAGAAAAAAAAGATAAAAGGAAAAACTTGTAACGACCTGTTTAGTCGTTTTGAGCAGCAGATTTTATTTCTGGAAAAACAGGCTGAGGCGACGAACCCAACGACGGACCGTCATGGGCACGACGGACCGTCGCAGGGTCTCGTTTCCAAACACTTAGAAAATCTGAAATTGGATACTGAAAATCGACTCTCTGAACTTCGTAACGGAGTGGCAAGACGGACCGTCACAGGCCATTCACCCAAAAATCAAGTTTCTGAACTATGCGACGGACAGCAGGACGGACCGTCGCAGGCGCGACGGCCCATCACAGCTTGCGTAATCCCAGTTGGAGTCGGATTTCTGGTTAAGTTCTAAAGGGGCGTTTTGGACTATTCCTGCTATAATTATATATTTCGTGGGTTTATATTAATAACTCAAATTCTTGGGGGTTAAAAGAGGTAACCTTAAGTTAATTAGTGGGATATTATTGCCATCTTTTATTCTTAATTATATACTAATTAGGGTAAAAGAAAGAGGGTTTGAATAAGAAAAATAGAAAGAACAAAGAGAGACAGAAAAAGAAAGAGAACGAGTAGAGAGAGAGAGAGAAACGAAGAGGATAGCAAGGATTTTGAGAAGATAGCTTGTTGATCGCAATTCTTCGGTGGAGGTAGGTTATGGTTTTCATCTATTCGTAGTAAACTCTTAATAGTGAATGATATGTGTTAGTAGTATTGTAAACCCTTCTATATGCTTAATTGTATGCTTGCATGAATGATGTGATTATGTAATTATGAATAAATAAGCATGATGAAGCTATTGAATCCCAAATCTTGAAAAGAAACCCTAATCTACTTTGTTAATGATGATGCCTTGGTATAAAAGAAGGCTTGATGAACGAAAGTAGTGAGATTACGGGATCGGGTGCCACGTTCCGGTACCAGGATAGAATATGAGGATCGGAGTGTCACGTTCCGACACCAGGATAGAATATGGATCGGGTGCCACGTTCCGGTACCAGGATAGTATATGAGGATCGGGTGTCACGTTCCGACACCAGGATAGAATATGGATCGGGTGCCACGTTCCGGTACCAGGATAGAATGAGGATCGGAGTGTCACGTTCCGACACCAGGATAGTATATTGAGGAGCGGAGTGTCACGTACCGACACGAGGGGAATAAAGATAATGAATCTTGAAATATGTTAATATATTCAATCTAATGAACTGAATTCCCAAATGAGTATGATGAGGAGGTGTGAGTCCTCATTGATGTGCTTGGTGTTGTAACCAAGGGTTATGGTAACTGTAAATGCTGCATGCTAAGGATATTAGTTGATTTTATGATATTGCTTAATACATACTGTTTTCTATTTTGAGTTGGCCGATGATATCTACTCACTACCCGTGTTTTGTACTGACCCCTACTTTTATTGTTTTCTTCTTGTTTATTTGTGGAGTGCAGCAAACGTGCCGTCATCTTCGACTCAACAGTAATCAAGCCAGTCTTATTACATCGGAAATTCAGGGTGAGCTAATGCTTCTAGCTTGGACTGGATCTTCTTCTTCAAGTCTTGATGCCTTGAACTTCCGGCATGGACTAGCATCTTATGTATTTTTAGCTTTTTAGAATACTCTTAGTTTAGTCATTTGATTATAGATGTTCTTGTGATGATGACTTCCAGATTTTGGGAAATAATAGTATTGAATTGGTTTATTAATGAGTTTAAGTCTTCCGCATTACTTTATGTTGATATTACATTGAAATGTTAAGGTTTAGATTGGTCGGTTCGCTCACATAGGAGGGTAAGTGTGGGTGCCAGTCGCGGCCCGATTTGGGTCGTGACAAACTTGGTGTCAGAGCATTAGGTTCGTTGGTCTCATCACACAAGAACAGGTCTAGTAGAGTCTTAAGGAACGGTAGGGGGACGCCTTTACTTTTCCTTTAGAGGCTATAAGACTTTAGGAAAATTTCACTCTTTCATTCTTTCTTTCGTGCTACTACTTGAGTCCAATTGGTATCTAGGCGATACGAATTGGTATCTGACCATCTTCACTCTCTTTCGCAGATGGTTAGAACTAGAGCAACGACTACGCCAACACCAACACCGGCCAGACAAGAAACAACTGAGCCAGCCACTGGGGTTGTGGCTCGAGGGAGAACAGCGGCAAGGGGCCGTGGTAGAGGTCGTGGGAGGACGTCCTCTAGAGGAAGAGGACGAGCGCCTAGCCCATCTGATACTAGGGCAGTGACTCCTCCACCGACTGAGGAAGTAATAAGAGAAGGGGAGGATGGGGAAACTGAACAAGTGCAGAATGAGGGATTGCCACCCCAACCTACCCTAGAGATGATCAATCAGGTTCTCGCCTATCTCAGTGGGTTGTCTGATCAAGGTCAGAAACCTCCAGTGTTTTCTGCGCCAACACCTCCAGTTTCAGAAGTACAACATGCAGCCACTATGGCTCCTCGTATGGAGGTCTCATTGGACATAGGCACATTTCCACGTCTGACTACTGGGCCTATAATGACAAATGATCAGCATGAACTTTTCAGTAAGTTCTTGAAATTGAAACCTCCGGTCTTCAAAGGTGCTGAATCGGAGGATGCTTATGATTTTCTGGTTGACTGTCACGAGCTACTACACAAGATGGGTATAGTAGAACGGTTTGGTGTTGAGTTCATGAGTTATCAGTTTCAAGGGAACGCCAAAATGTGGTGGCGGTCACATATTGAGTGTCAACCAACAGAGGCACCACCTATGACTTGGGCCTCATTCTCTAGCTTGTTTATGGAGAAGTATATCCCTCGAACTTTGAGGGATAGGAAAAGGGATGAGTTCTTGAGCCTAGAGCAAGGTAGGATGTCGGTCAATGCATATGAGGCTAAGTTTCGTGCATTATCCCGGTATGCCACCCAACTGTGTTTCAGTCCACAAGAGCGAATTCGCCGGTTTGTGAAGGGGTTGAGGTCGAAATTGCGGATTTCGGCCTTACAGATAGCGGCAACGACAAAATCCTTCCAAGAGGTGGTAGACTTTGTGATAGAAGTGGAAGGAGTGAAGCCAGACGACTTCACCCCGACATCGACATCAAAAAGGTTTCGAAAGGGAGGTGAGTTTAATGGTGCTTACACTAGAGGACAGGGTTCGGAAAGTTACTCAGTCCGACCAATTCAGTCTTCACTATAGACTGTAGTTGGGGGTCCACCTCCGACCGGTCAACACTTCTCTGAGAGACCTATGCATGAACCCAGAGAGTGCTATGGATGTGGGGAGATTGGACATATTAAGAGATATTGTCCAAAACAGAGTTACAGACCTCCAAATGTTAGAGGTAGAAGTGGTCATGGCAGAGGCCGTTATTCTAGAGGACGTGGTGGTCGAGGAAATGGTGGTCACCAAAACGGCCGAGGTGATGGGCAAACTGGAGCCACTAAATCACAACATGGTAGGGGCAACGGACAGACGAACGATAGGGCCCATTGTTACGCTTTCCCTGGGCGGTTTGAAGCGGAGGCATCTGATGCTGTCATCACAGGTAATCTTTTGGTTTGTGATTGCATGGCTTCTGTATTGTTTGATCCTGGATCCACATTTTCTTATGTATCTTCCTCATTTGCTAATGGTCTAACTTTACATTGTGAATTACTTGATATGCCTATTCGTGTTTCTACTCTGGTGGGTGAGTCTGTGGTAGTTGAAAAGGTGTATAGGTCTTGTTTGGTGAACTTTGTGGGGAGCAATACTTATGTAGATTTGGTTATCTTAGAAATGGATGATTTTTATGTAATTCTGGGTATGACTTGGCTTTCTCCGCAATTTGCAATTTTGGATTGTAATGTTAAAATGGTGACGTTAGCCAAGCCTGGGACAGATCCGTTAGTTTGGGAGGGTGACTACACTTCCAATCCGGTTCGTATCATCTCCTTTCTTCGTGCTAAGAAAATGATTAGTAAAGGGTGTTTAGCTTTCTTGGCACATCTCAAGGATGACACTACCCAAGTGCCTTCGATTGAGTCGGTTTCAGTGGTCCGTGAGTTTCTGGATGTGTTCCCTGCAGATCTTCCTGGTATGCCACCAGATAGGGATATTGACTTCTGTATCGATCTCGAACCGGGCACACACCCCATTTCTATACCCCCTTATAGAATGGTTCCCGCAGAGTTAAGAGAGTTAAAGGCACAACTTCAAGAGTTATTGAACAAAGGCTTCATTAGACCAAGTGCATCCCCTTGGGGTGCTCTGGTTTTGTTTGTGAAGAAGAAGGATGGGAGTTTTCGGATGTGTATAGACTACCGGCAGTTGAACAAGGTAACCATAAAGAACAAGTATCCTCTTCCTCGCATTGATGACTTGTTCGATCAGTTACAAGGTGGTTGTGTCTTCTCTAAGATTGACTTGAGATCCGGTTATCATCAATTGAAAATACGGGCAACGGATGTGCCAAAGACTGCTTTTCGAACGAGGTATGGGCATTACGAATTTGTAGTGATGTCTTTTGGTCTTACGAATGCCCCTGCTGCGGTCATGAGCTTGATGAACGGGATTTTTAAGCCATATTTGGACCTCTTCGTGATCGTATTTATTGATGATATATTGGTATACTCAAAGAGCAAGAAGGAACATTAACAGCATTTGAGAATGGTATTGGAAATGTTGAGGGAGAAAAAGCTTTATGCCAAGTTCTCTAAGTGTGAGTTTTGGCTAGATGCAGTGTCCTTCTTGGGGCACGTGGTTTCTAAGGATGGAGTGATGGTGGATCCTTCTAAGATTGAGACAGTGAAGAATTGGGTAAGACCTACTAATGTGTCAGAAATAAGGAGCTTTGTTGGGTTAGCTAGCTACTACCGCCGATTCGTCAAGGGATTCTCTTCTATTGCTTCCCAATTGACGAACTTGACTAAGCAAAATGTTCCATTTGTATGGTCGGACGAATGTGAGGAAAGCTTTCAGAAGCTCAAGACCTTGTTGACTACCGCACCTATCCTTACATTGCCAGTAGAGGGTAAGAACTTCATTGTTTATTGTGATGCATCCTATTCGGGTTTGGGTGCAGTGCTAATGCAAGAGAAGAATGTGATTGCTTATGCTTCAAGACAATTAAAGGTGCATGAACGTAACTATCCAACTCATGATTTGGAATTGGCTGCGGTAGTGTTTGCATTAAAGCAATGGAGACACTATTTATATGGGGTTAAGTGTGAGGTCTACACGGATCATCGTAGCCTTCAGTATGTCTTTACTCAGAAAGATTTGAACTTAAGACAGAGGAGATGGATGGAGTTACTAAAGGACTACGATATCACTATTTTGTATCATCCGGGGAAGGCGAATGTTGTAGCGGATGCTTTAAGTAGAAAGGCGGGAAGCATGGGAAGTCTAGCTCACTTGCAAGCTTCTAGACGCCCACTGGCTAGAAAGGTTCAAACTCTAGCTAATGACTTGATGAAATTAGAAGTAAATGAGAAGGGAGGGTTGTTGGCTTCTGTGGAGGCAAGATCTTCCTTTCTTGACAAGATTAAGGGAAGACAGTCTGATGATGAGAAACTGCGCAGAATTCAAGATAAGATATTGCGAGGAGAGGCTAAGGAAGCACAAATTGATGAGGAAGGTGTTTTGAGGATCAAGGGAAGGGTATGTGTACCCCGCGTCGATGATTTGATCGACACTATTCTGACAGAGGCTCATAGTTCAAGGTATTCTATACATCCGGGTGCAACAAAGATGTATCGTGACCTAAAGAAACATTTTTGGTGGAGTAGAATGAAGCGTGATGTTGTTGACTTTATTGCCAAGTGTCCAAACTGTCAACAAGTAAAGTATTAACACCAAAAGCCCGGAGGAACACTTCAGAGAATGCCCATTCCAGAATGGAAATGGGATAGGATCGCAATGGACTTCGTGGTTGGTCTTCCAAAAACGATGGGTAAGTATGACTCCATTTGGGTGATTGTTGATAGGTTAACTAAGTCTGCTCATTTTATTCCGGTTAAGGTGACTTACAATGCCGAGAAGTTAGCCAATATCTATATCTCAGAAATCATTCGATTGCATGGGGTTCCACTATCCATCATATCAGATAGAGGTACACAGTTTACTTCTAAGTTTTGGAAAACATTACATGCGGAATTGGGTACTAGGTTGGACCTTAGTACTGCGTTCCATCCTAAGACCGATGGTCAGTCTGAGAGAACGATTCAAGTGTTGGAAGATATGCTTAGTGCATGTGTGATAGAGTTTGGTGGCCATTGGGATAGCTTCTTACCCTTAGCGGAGTTTTCATACAATAATAGCTATCACTCAAGCATTGATATGGCTCCATTTGAAGCATTGTATGGTAGGAGATGTAGGTCTCCCATTGGTTGGTTTGATGCATTTGAGGTTAGGCCTTGGGGTACCGACCTTTTGAGGGATTCGATAGAGAAAGTGAAGTCTATTCAAGAAAAGCTTCTAGCGGCGCAAAGTAGACAAAAAGAATATGCAAATCGAAAGGTTAGAGACTTAGAGTTCATGGAGGGTGAACAAGTCTTGTTGAAAGTTTCACCAATGAAAGGGGTGATGCGGTTTGATAAAAGGGGTAAACTAAGTCCAAGGTACATTGGACCATTTGAAGTACTTAAGCGAGTAGGAGAGGTGGCTTATGTGTTAGCCTTGCCTCCAGGGCTGTCCGGAGTACATCCGGTATTCCATGTGTCGATGTTGAAAAGATACCATAGGGATGGAAACTACATTATCGTTGGGATTCAGTTTTGCTTGATGAGAACTTGTCTTATGAGGAGGAGCCTGTTGCTATTTTAGATAGAGAAGTTCGCAAGTTGAGGTCAAGAGAGATTGCATCCATCAAGGTGCAATGGAAGAATCGACCCGTTGAAGAAGTTACTTGGGAGAAGGAGGCGGATATGCGAGAAAAATACCCACATCTGTTTACAGATTCAGGTACTCCTTTTCGCCCTTGTTTTCCTTCTTGTGATTGTTCGGGGACGAACGATGGGTAAATTGGTATCTATTGTAACGACCTGTTTAGGCGTTTTGAGCAGCAGATTTTATTTCTGGAAAAACAGGCTGAGGCGACGAACCCAACGACGGACCGTCATGGGCACGACGGACCGTCGCAGGGTCTCGTTTCCAAACACTTAGAAAATCTGAAATTGGGTACTGAAAATCGACTCTCTGAACTTCGTAACGGAGTGGCAGGACGGACCGTCACAGGTGTGACGGACCGTCACAGGCCATTCACCCAAAATCAAGTTTCTGAACTATGCGACGGACAGCAGGACGGACCGTCGCAGGCGCGATGGCCCGTCACAGCTTGCGTAATCCCAGTTGGAGTCGGATTTCTGGTTAAGTTTTAAAGGGGCATTTTGGACTATTCCTGCTATAATTATATATTTCGTGGGTTTATATTAATAACTCAAATTCTTGGGGGTTAAAAGAGGTAACCTTAAGTTAATTAGTGGGATATTATTGCCATCTTTTATTCTTAATTATATACTAATTAGGGTAAAAGAAAGAGGGTTTGAATAAGAAAAATAGAAAGAACAAAGAGAGACAGAAAAAGAAAGCGAACGAGTAGAGAGAGAGAGAAACGAAGAGGATAGCAAGGATTTTGAGAAGATAGCTTGTTGATCGCAATTCTTCAGTGGAGGTAGGTTATGGTTTTCATGCTATTCGTAGTAAACTCTTAATAGTGAATGATATGTGTTAGTAGTATTGTAAACCCTTCTATATGCTTAATTGTATGCTTGCATGAATGATGTGATTATGTAATTATGAATAAATAAGCATGATGAAGCTATTGAATCCCAAATCTTGAAAAGAAACCCTAATCTACTTTGTTAATGATGATGCCTTGGTATAAAAGAAGGCTTGATGAACGAAAGTAGTGAGATTAGGGGATCGGGTGCCACGTTCCGGTACCAGGATAGAATATGAGGATCGGAGTGTCACGTTCCGACACCAGGATAGAATATGGATCGGGTGCCATGTTCCGGTACCAGGATAGTATATGAGGATCGGGTGTCACGTTCCGACACCAGGATAGAATATGGATCGGGTGCCACGTTCCGGTACCAGGATAGAATGAGGATCGGAGTGTCACGTTCCGACACCAGGATAGTATATTGAGAAGCGGAGTGTCACGTACCGACACGAGGGGAATAAAGATAATGAATCTTGAAATATGTTAATATATTCAATCTAATGAACTGAATTCCCAAATGAGTATGATGAGGAGGTGTGAGTCCTCATTGATGTGCTTGGTGTTGTAACCAAGGGTTATGGTAACTGTAAATGCTGCATGCTAAGGATATTAGTTGATTTTATGATATTGCTTAATACATACTGTTTTCTATTTTGAGTTGGCCGATGATATCTACTCAGTACCCGTGTTTTGTACTGACCCCTACTTTTATTGTTTTCTTCTTGTTTATTTGTGGAGTGCAGCAAACGTGCCGTCATCTTCGACTCAACAGTAATTCAAGCCAGTCTTACTACATCGGAAATTCAGGGTGAGCTAATGCTTCTAGCTTGGACTGGATCTTCATCTTCAAGTCTTGATGCCTTGAACTTCCGGCATGGACTAGCTTCTTATGTATTTTTAGCTTTTTAGAATACTCTTAGTTTAGTTATTTGATTATAGATGTTCTTGTGATGATGACTTCCAGATTTTGGGAAATAATAATATTGAATTGGTTTATTAATGAGTTTAAGTCTTCCGCATTACTTTATGTTGATATTACATTGAAATGTTAAGGTTTAGATTGGTCGGTTCGCTCACATAGGAGGGTAAGTGTGGGTGCCAGTCGCGGCCTGATTTGGGTCGTGACAAAACTTGAAATGAAAAAAAAATTACATTTTAAATTAAATTAATACGTGTCATGTAATGATTGGTGTGTGAACATGGTTGCTTCTTAGAATTTGGGATTGATCGAAAAATGATATAATAATATATGTTTAATATTGTTTAGTGGGGTAATAGGACAGTTACAAAATTAAGATGTCCTTTTAAAAATTCGAAACATCTTGAATAGTGACTTTATGTCTTTTCTCTAAATATAATATAGTTACATATATCTTTATCATGTAATAAAGTTAGGACATGTTTTGTAAATAAATTCTATAATATGATTTCAGTTTCCACCTACACATTTTTTTTGTTGAAAATTAGACATTTAATTTGATTTTGATTTTGATTTTTTTATATTAATATTTTATAAAAAATTAATTACATTTCAATTTACTATAGGGGCAAATCATAATTCAACTTCAAAGTTAAAGAGTTTTTCTCTTATAATAATACTAGTTCTCGGACACATGTGTTGCACGTGTACCCTATCTTAATTGGTAAAATTGATTCAAATTATCATGGTATAAAAATATTTTTATAATTAAATTACATGATTATCGTTCATTTTTTTTAAAAATAAATTAGTTCACATGTTTGGCATCCACTCTTGGATACCAATAACAAATTAAAATATGACAGTAAAGTATCTCTTGAAATAAAAGCTGAGAATATTTAGTAATTTAAAATACTATAATTATAAACACAAATTAATATAATTATATTCTTATCCCATATGTTAATTTAATTATCTACAAGACAAAGTTGAGAGAAAAGAGGAAAGATGAAAAATGATAACGTGCCCTCTTAGGTTAAAAGTCACCTTATATGGGCAACAACTTAGTGATCACGTTAGTCATGCATCTATACCTCTGGCGGGGTATACTGGGTCCTCTCGATGAGACGTATATATTGGACTCCACATTTAGCTCTTTTGATTTTATATCGATTGTTAGTAGCTCCCACATTTAGACTCTAGTGCATTAACAAGGTTATCAGTTACATATTCAGAATCAACATGTTATAAACTTTATCATTGCATTTGGTTTAGTTCATATTTAGTATTTTCAGTACATTAAAATGTTCATCTTATATCATTGCTAAGTATGCTTTGTTCAGTTATGTATATTGTTCGACTTTATTCTATCTTTCATGCTCAGTATCTTTCAAGTACTGACACATACTCTGCACTATATTTTCTCGTGATGTAGGTTCAGGTCCTCTACATTCAGATCATGCATAGATCGATTCCCGATTTTCTAGTTCAGTAACATCACTAGTGAGACCTCATTCTTCGAGAACGATTGACATGCTTATCTTTATACTTTCTATCGTTAGTTTCAGTTTTGCTAGATTTAGATAGAACATGTCCCAACATCTCTAGTCAGTTAATTAGAGGCTTTATTTCAAACATACTTAAGATTTTATTTTAGTTGAGTTTGATATTTTTGTGTTATTAAGCTCAATTTATTTATTTAGATGTTAATAGGTAGTCCCTATCATTTCAGTTATCATGTTTTAAGCTCCCCCACAATATTTTCCAACTTCACTTTATCTAGTGTGCTTATGATGTGCCAACTGAGGATTAGCTTGGGGTGACTCGTGATCCTAGATCCTGTGTTACGCCTTGGGGGTAGCTTAGGGGCTTGACAAGAATGGGTTTATGGCTTGGGGCAAGTCAACATGACAGTAAATTTACCTAGAAGACTGGATATCCCAAGAGGTAGGTTCAAGGAGAAAAAAAAATATAGTGACTGGCGCTTCAACATTGTCAGTAAACTCAATCTATTTTCGTGATGAAGATAATGTTCAAGGACAAGGTTAAAACTGTAAGACTTGCTAACGAGTTAATAAAGCTTAAAGGTTTTAATAATTTTCTCCATTTTTTAATTATATAAAATAGTGTATCTATGCAAGGATACGGTTAGAAATCACTTATATTAGTGTGACGTGTAAGCCGCTTCAAAGAGAATTATTGTAAAAAGTCTATTCTCTATATACTCATGAAATCAGAAGGTTTTCATTGGTGAAACAAATATAATTGTAAGAACCATAAATGGTAAAGGTTGATTGTGTGACAGTTTCAGTAAACTCCGAACCTCGACGATTCAAATATATCACATTTGTCAATTAAACAAGTATATCCTACGTATGTTCATCACGAAAAGCTCAACAGGAAACCTACTTATCCAAATGCAATTAATCATTTCTTGTAGAGTACGCACTCATCCCTGCATTTCTTATGTCATA
Organism: Solanum lycopersicum; assembly: GCF_036512215.1. Taxonomy (NCBI): domain Eukaryota; kingdom Viridiplantae; phylum Streptophyta; class Magnoliopsida; order Solanales; family Solanaceae; genus Solanum; species Solanum lycopersicum. The sequence continues at coordinate 7,869,363 of NC_090811.1, forward strand.
ACAACTCCACATTCATGTGTGGGATTATTGAGTATATAGTACGAATTAATAAAAATGAAGGAAAGATGAAAAGAGGACTGTGAAAGGTTGTCTTATGCTTTAGTAAGAAAAAAAACATTTCCCCCTCATTGGTGGTGGAAAGAAAAGTTTAAGTGTTTAAGTAGAGAAATTGTTCTACTAGTTGTTAAAAGGGTTGGAAAGAGAAACCCTCTCACGTCGTGGTCGTTGCTCGCTCGACTTTGACTTCGGCTTTGAAAAATGATCGAGTGATTATTTTTTTTGGAAAAATTTGTTTTAATTATTTAATTAAATTAAGTTAGGTTAAATGGCCGAAACGTAGTTAATTATTTAAGTAATTAACTGAAGCGACCTGACCCAACTCAGATCCACGCGACCCATGTTTAAAACGTCTTTTCCATTTTACTTGAATTATTCACCGTTGGAAATGACTATTCTGAAATGTTGTAACTTTCAGGAACAACCATGGCCGTTCTGAAGGGTTGAAAACTTTCATGAATGGTCATGTGGTTTGTGAAAAGCAGCAACCTTTCAGAACCAGTGTTTCTTGGCTCTAAATACCTTTGGTTCCTCAGACTTTTAACTTACGAAATTTATGAACTTCATCTTCTTTTCTTCAAAATGAAAAATTCATGTACTCTACTATCGTTGAAAGGTTCGCTGACACCATTGTTTTGGGTATCAATACAATATTGAATAAAATCACTTTATCCTTGGAGGATCTATTCCACTTCAAACCTCAGATATTAGAGGAGAGTAATTTTCTTAAAATGACACTATGCATTCAGTGGACTCGCTTTCTCTTTCATACAAGTGTATGTTTTATATTCATTAATTTATTTTTTTACTACATGATCTAAACTTTGGCATATGTTGTTTCTGCAAAGTTTGGTTATCATTAGTATTAGTTTAAATATAGATTGCTTAACAAAAGTATCCACTAAACTCAATTGAATGTGTTATAGATGTCAATTATAAACAGATAACATGGCCAAAAACTACAACAAAGATTCAGTTAAGATAGTGAATTGTGATTGTAATGTGAATCATTACAGCGTAATGTAGGCAGTCATGTGTTTGTAGGCAATACTGAAGCTCTACAAAAAGGACATGATTTTGTAGACTAATATGAAAACCAGTTGATTTGCTAATTTCTATGTAAATAAAATTTTTTTAGAAATTGAAACATTCAGTAAAGTAGAATTTAATGCTTTATGAAGGAATATTGATTGTATTGAAGTTTTAACCTAATAAGAGAATATATGGGAGATATATATAGGAGATATATGAAGGAGTACTAATCCTAATAGGACTAGGATTAAGGAGTACTAATCCTAATAGGACTAGGATTAGTACACAGTAAATACTATTATTATTTTATACTATTTATTTAATACTATCTGTTATTATCCCCCCTCAAGCTGAGCTGAGCGGAAGCGAACGGAAGCTTGGAACTAAAGTAATCGTGCTCTTGGCTCGGGAGAGGCTTGGTGAGAATATAAGCCGGTTGTTCTTCAGTGGGTACATACTACACAGTCATGGTGCCGGCCTGAACTTCATCGCGAACAAAGAGACAATCAGTATCAACATGCTTCATTCTGGTGTGTAGGACGGAATTCTTGGCCACACAGATGGTTGATTTGTTGTCACAATAGAGAGCAGGAACAGTGTGAATGCCGCGGAGTTCCCGAAGAATATATGTGACCCACATGGTCTTAGCAGCAAGAAGAGCAAGGGCGCGATATTCAGCTTCAGTCGAGGACCGAGAGACCTTGGGTTATTTTTTTGTACACCAGGAGATCATGTTCGGCCCCAAAAAAATGAGAAATCCCGATGTAGATTTTCTGTCATTTTTATCATTCGCCCAATCTGAATCTGAGAAACCCCGAAGCTCCAAGTCCCCGGGTCGAATGAGTAAACCACGACCAAGAGTGCCAAAAATGTACTTGAGAATGCGTTTTAGACAATGGTAATCATGTTCACTTGGTTGTTGCATGCGCTAAGCAACTCGGTTGACATCAAACTGGATGTCAGGACGGGTAATGGCCAGATACTGTAGAGCCCCAATGAGGCTGCGGAAGTGGGTGATATCGGCAAAGTGGGTGTCGGCTCCATTCTTAGACGAAGAGTCTGCCATCGGTGTTGGTTGACTGGTGCATTTTTCCAGTCCAGCTCTCTGCAACAGATCTCGAGCATATTTTGACTGATGAAGAAATAAGCCGCTGCCTGTCCGACAAACCTCCATTCCCAGAAAATAATGTAATGGGCCAAGGTCCTTTATTTTGAAGGTAGTATGCATACCTCGAGTAACATCCTGAATGAGAGCTGCAGTAGAGCCTGTAATAATGATATCATCTACATAGACAAGAAGAATGACTGTACCGTGTGCTGAATGTCGAGTAAACAGACTCGTGTCGTGTACGCAACACGTGAAGACGAGTCCTTGGAGGAATGTTTTCAGACGTGTGTACCAAGCACGGGGGCTTTCTTGAGCCCATACAGAGACTTCTGGAGTTTGCAAACATGTTGAGGGAAGCGGAGATCAACATAGCCCGGTGGTTGCGTCATGTAGATAGTTTAATCAAGCATGCCATAAAGAAAAGCATTGGAAACATCCAACTAATTGATCAGCCAATTGTTGCGAACGGCGAGTGACAGTACCAGGGGAATGGTTTCCTGCCGAATAACAGGACTGAATGTCTCTGAGTAATCAAGCTCATACTCCTGATTGTAGCCTTTAGCAACCAACCGAGCCTTGTACCTGGAAATACTGCCATCTGCATTGTGTTTAATTTTGTTCACCCATTTACAGCCCACCAGGTGCCGCCCATGGGGCTTCGGTACAAGAACCCAAGTTTTCTGATCAGTCAAAGCCTTAAACTCGTCATCCATAGCATGACGCCAATAAGCATTTTTGAGGCAACAGAGTAGGTTGTTGGTTCACTATCGGGAAGGGGTGTATTTGGTAGTATGGTAGCCTGAAAGGTTTTGGGTTTAAAGATACCGGCTTTGCCACGAGTTAACATGGGATGAGTATTGGGGGGTGGCACGGGCGGTGGTGATTTGGGGGTGGATGGGAAGGACCCAAAACGGATCGGGCTGGAGATGTTGTGGGTATGGGGTGGTTCGGGTTGGTTGTGAGTGTGGGTGGTTGTTACGGGTGTATTGTGGGTGACGGTATAAGGGGTGATGAGGGGTGGTTGGGTAGTGGGTGGTGGTGTGGGGGAAGGTGGTGAGGGACCCTGTGAGTATGTTGGAAAATGGGGAAGGACGCCAATGAATGATGTATTTGTGGAGGAGGAAATAGACTCGTAGGGAAACTTATTTTCGACAAATTTGACATGACGAGATATGTAGACTTTATGAGTTTGTGGGTCAAGACAGCGATAACCCTTGGAGGTAGGATGATAGCCCAAAAAAATACAAGGACGGGATCGGGGTTGTAATTTGTGAGTAATATGAAGCCGTAGCCAAGGGTAGGCAAGACTCCCAAAGACGCGGAGGTTGGTATAATTGGAAAGTTCTTGGTAAAGGAGTTGATAGGGTGATTTGATGGAGAGGGAGTGACTGGGCATTCTGTTAATGAGGTAGTTTGCGGTGGCTAGAGCTTCTACCCAAAAGGAGACAGGGAGATGAGATTGATGTAGAAGAGTAACCACCGTTTCAATGAGATGGCGATGCTTACGCTCAGCCACCCCATTCTGTTCGGGAGTGTATGGACAGGAGGTTTGATGTATAATTCCCACGGATTGCAGAAATTGGCCAAAGACGTTATTTACATATTCCTTTCCATTGTCACTTCGAAAAAGTTTAACATGAGAATTGAATTGTGTTTTGACCATTTTTCCAAAAGTTACAAAGGTGGTGTATGTATGTGATTTGTGTTTTAGTGGGTAAAACCAAGTGTATTTTGTAAAATCATCCACAAAAAGAATATAATAGCAAAAACCAGCAAATGAAGGAACAACAGTAGGACCCCATAGGTCAGAATGAATAAGTTGAAAAGGTGCAGTTGTACGCTTCTCAGATAAAGTAAAAGGTAATCATGAGATTTAGCAATTGAACAGGAGTCACAATTGTTTACATGAATGGAAGAAAAACCTAATTGAGACATTAAAGAATTTATTATTTGAGTAGACGGGTGACCCAGACGACTATGCCACAACAGACTGTGGCCATCATCCGAAAGAGCCACCGGAGCCACAAGAACGCTTTCTGAAACTGGGTGGGCAGACGAACTTGTGCCAGGAAGAACGTACAGACCATGCTCATAGGGGCCCTGAAAAATCACCCTCTTGGTAGTATTGTCTAGGATCTGAAAATCATTAGAGGTGAACAAGAGTGAGCAATTATTGTCTTTTGTGAATTGGTGAACTGAAAGGAGATTGGTTTTAATAGAAGGGACGTGGGTAAGGTTACCTAGGTGAAAGATAGCGGTGGGGGTTTTAATGGTACCTGTGCCAGTGTGAGAAATATTAAGGGACTCACCGTTGCCAATAGTAATACCATTGGAGCCATGATATGGATTTGGAGCGTTAAGCTTGGATAGATCAGAAGTAACATGCATGTTGGCCCTAGTATCCAATAGCCATTCAGAGGAAGGGCCAGCTTGAGATGCATAATTGGCACGGTTATCACTATTTCGGATCTCCTCATACCGAAACCAGCAACGAACAGCGGTGTGTCCTGTTTTCTGATAGATTTGACAAGTTGGACGATCCCGCTCGTAAGTTCCCTACCCGCCACTGGAAGATGACTGCCCGCCGCTGCTGAAGGAGTGCAGGCTGTTGTTGCTGTCGTGCTGCTGACCGTCGTACGGCGGACGACTGCCCTGCCGACCGCCGCACCCGCGGCCTCCGCTGTTTCTACCGTAGCCTCCGCGGCTCCCTTACCGACCGCCACCACGCCCCCCGCGATAGTTCTTGCTTGTGGTGAGGGTGATGGCTGACTCCATAACAGCGACTTGTTGGAGAAGAAGTTTGCTCTCCAGATCCACGTTGATTTCTTCACTTTTTAGCCACGAGGAGAGAGTAGCCAGGTCAACGGGCGTTGGACTGATGCGAACCGCCTGTTTAATGGAGGAGTAAGCTGATGGGAGGTCCTGAACGACGCACATGATGAGATCTTTTTCGAGACTGATTTCGTTCACGGTGTCCAGGGCTGTGATGATGGCTAAATACTCCGCCATAGTTTTCGTGCCTTTGGTAATTGTGTGGAGATGATCACGCAATTGAAAAATATGAGAGTGAGAAATTGATGCATAGCGTGTTGCGAGGGCCATCCACAGGGCTGAAGCAGTTGTGTAGGATCGGACGTGTTTCTGAACCGTGGGAGAGATTACCGCAATCAAACATGATCGGATCTGGCCATCCACGGCTTTCCAGGCGGTATTGGGCCGGATTGGTTTTTTCTGATTTGTCCGTGGCGGAGATGACTGCCGGCGGTGGTTCTGTGCTTCCATCAACGTATTTGAGAAGGTAATTGGCCTCAAGGGCTGTAAGAATGGTGATTTTCCATGTAGGGTAATTTATGTCTGATAATGTTTCGGGAATCAGGCCATGAAGATGCCTGAGAAGGAGTTTAATGTCAGAAGGAAGTGAATCGAGAAGATCCACCTCGGTTGTCATGGCTGCCGCTGCCTAAGAGAAGAGAGGGAACGATCGGTGCCCTAAAGAGAGAAAAAAAAACCTAGAGAAAAGAAGATCTAGGTTTTGTGGCTCTTGATACCATGAAGGAATATTGATTGTATTGAAGTATTAACCTAATAAGGGAATACATGGGAGATATATATAGGAGATATAGGAAGGAGTACTAATCCTAATAGGACTAGGATTAAGGAGTACTAATCCTTATAGGACTAGGATTAGTACACAGTAAATAGTAATATTATTTTATACTATTTATTTAATACTATCTGTTATTACTTTACAAGACGTGATGATCCTACAATTTTATTAGGGTGCTTCTTAAAAGTTAATTGTCTCCATGGCTATTTTTACCTTATACATCTTACATCATAAACCAATAAATATTAGTAAGTATTTTAAGTTTACATCAATTAAATAAAATAAAATTATATAAGAGTATCAATAAAGGCAATCATTTTTTTATTCTTCAAAAAATTCTCTCCGCGGAAAAATTGGCCTAATTTATTTCATCAAAACCATCGGAATATTTACCAACAACGTAATTCAGTTTTCAATATGATGACTCTGCCTTATTTAGGAAGGAATTAAGGAGTTAGGGTTCATCAAGTTGACTGGAAATGCATGATTAATTTGTTAATAAATAATACCACTCGTGGAAGAGAGGCACAACTCTTCCTGAAGGTGGATTTGGAGTCGTCTCATTAGCTTCTACCTCGAATGCACTATTTTGTGGTGTTATTCTTCCCTCTCTCAAATCATGCAAATTGAATGCTTCTCAATCGTTGAAAGAAGAAGTCGAAATCCTCTTAATGTTCAAACATTATCCTTACATTGTTCACTGTTTTGGAGCTAATGTCTCTTTGGAAGATAACTTCAATCTTTACAACTTATTGCTCGAGTATGCTTCGAGAAAGCCTTGCTGATCATCTTCAGAACTGCAATTCACTGTTGGAGTTTGAATTTAAGAAACACAGGAAGAATGTTCTCTTAGGGCTTAGTTGCATTCACAACAATGGAATTATTTACTGTGACATCAAGCCTGGCAATATTTTCCTCGTGGGCATGGACAAAACTGTCAAGATTGGTGATTTCGGGCTTTCCGTGACCTTGGAACAGGGCATGAACCAAAAACAGGAAGTTATCAGGGAATACAAAGGTATATGGCACCAGAATTTGTGATTAACACCGAGTATAGCCCAGAAATTGATATTTGGGCTCTTGGATGTACTGTCTATGAGCTTATTACGGGGACACTGATGTGGGAAGATGCACATGGGGATTATGTGTTGGACAAAATTGAGTTTGAGGAACCAATGTTACAGAATTCAAAGTTTTCAAATGAGCCTCAAGATTTTCTGGGAAAATGTCTTGTGAAGAATCAGAGCAAGCGTTGGACTGCAGACAAGCTCTTGAACTATATTTTTCTGTAAAATTCATCCAAAATAGCCAACACAGCAATAACAAGGAAGAAGAAAATTGATTCAATGTCCCTTCTACACAAATCAAACCAGAAGATAACAATCAAGTTCGACCGTCATAAATTCTCAAGGCAATTGCTGGATTCGAAGCCCCTTCTAGACAAATCAATCAAGAAGATAACATTCAAGATGGGCAATCATAAATTCGTGAGGCAATTCCCAGATCTTAAGGAAGTAGATAAGAGAATAAAACTTGTGGAAGGATATACAAAAATGTATTTATATGCAAATAAGAAAATGCTAAGAACAAGTGAATGTTAACAAATATGACAATTTTATTTATTTATTTATTTTCTAAAAATGGCATAAATCCAAAGTAATATGTCATGTTTTAAATATTCAGATTTTGAATTGATCATTTTTATAATTTTAAAAAAATTTAAGTAAAAGATATTAAAATTTAAGAAGAAAATAATAAATATGAAGAATAGTCACAAGTAAAAATAAGTTAAAACAAGTACGAGAACACTTATCATATATTATTAAAAGTATGAAGCTCCCAACTTCAAAGTTGATTTACCAATTTACCCCTACACTCAATTAAAATATAATATGTCTAATTAATTTACGATTAAATAATTATATATTATCTTTTTCCTTTTCTTAATATTACCTCTTTTAGTTTTATATCTAATTCAATTAACTTAAAAGGTCCTTAATACTCTATAGTATTTACGAAATGTTGCAGCAATGATCATCTTCAGTATCCGGTTGGAATTTGTACAGTTGTATGAAAAGACAAAAAGACTCATATTTCATTTATATATTTATTCAATTCATGTTTGTATACGTTGTTTGTCACCATATTTTTTTTGGGAATACCAACTGTCAGATTATCGAAGCTTTATCAAAGAAATAGTATACATTATGAAAACATTTACTTGGGTGACTTTATTTCTTTTCTCTCATTTATGTGCTATATAAACTAATTCAAAAGACATGATTTTTCAATAAAATACTTTTATATTACAAATTAGTTATAAAAATTTTCACATCCTAATTCTACCTATATATATTTCATTCATATATTTACTGTTTTGTTATAAATACATTGAATTAAGTGGATTGTCCATTAAACTTATCATAAACTTATTCTTATCATGGATATGTATTTCCAAGGTGATGAATCTACTAATGTGACATTAATCATGGTGACCTTTTGGTTGATTTCTCTACCTATAAATAGAGATATCATTCACCATTGTAATATACACTTGAATAAGAAGAAAATTCTTCTTCTTCTATCTACTTATCTTGTCTTCTTGTCTTTATGATTATATTCTTATGAGCTTGATTTAATAACACGTTATCAGCACGAGTCTCTATCCAATTGAGAGTGAGTTCTTATTTTTCTTTAGCTCATATTTTGGTTGATCTCGTTATGAAGATCAAAGTATTATATTCATAAAATCATGTATGTATTTTCTAAAATATTTTATGATTTAGAATAAAATAGTATTCAGTCACTAACAATTATCAGGAGCCGAAGACATATACTACTATTGGTTGAATATGACATGCTATACAAACTTCTTAAATGGAAGAAGGTATAAAATTTTAATAGCATGAGTTTGAATATTATTTTGATTGTTTTGAAAGACTCAAAGAATAAATCATGTTTTACTTCGGTTCATTATACCGTTGGTTAAGGGTAAGACGACGGATTCAAGTTTCATCTCACCAAAAGGGTAAGACATCATGTTAAAGTCTGGATGCACCATAATGAAAAATATTTGAGGATAAGACGATAGATTCAACTTCTATTGCACCAAAAGGGTAAGACATCAATTAGAGTTTTGATGCACCGTGATTGGGTTCAAGTCCCATAGATTTATGGAGTAACACGCCTTATATGGGTAAGACATTGAGTTTGAGCCAATGCACCATAGCGATGATAAAATGATGACTAAGAAAAATAATATATTTTTAATGAAATGTCTTGAAATTCATCATATTGAATTTTCTCCATTCCTTGAAAAGAATGTGGTAGCAACATGTGATAACTCTTAAATCCGCCTGTTGACTTGCTCCATTCAATCATATGAATGTGGTAGCAGTGAATGATTAGTCTGAAAGATGAAAAATAATTAATGATATGAATAAGGGCGTGGAGGGAAAAAATTATAATAGTCATCATTGAGGTATTGATAAAAGGAAAAACACTAAGAGTTCTTCAAATAGTCCTTCAAAATGTGAAGGCAATTTTTATTATCAAAATGGTATGAAAGGTCATTATACTTGTGAATGTTGTCAACCCAATAATTTGACAAGTTTATAAATCTTCTATCATGATACAAGAAGATAAAGTGATGGTACACTAGATCTTTCAAAGTGATATTGAGGTGTGTCATGGAAATATGATGAATTTTAAGGTCATGACAATGTGATCATAATGCAAATTTTTGAAGTACATATAAATGATTAGTCCATTCCTTGAAGAGAATGTGACTTGTGATGAGTATCGTGCATGCTCAACCTATCTATAAGAGAATGGGTCTAGATGTGATAAAGTCATTATGGGTTGGATATATGCCACAACTCACCTCTATGGAAGGTTTGAGAAAAAATGATATATGTCACTTCTCATCTCTACGGGAGATTTGAGAGGAAATAAATTTTATTTGGCAGAAATGGCTAATCGTATTTTACGTTTTATACGTCATTATGGTATGTTTATTGTGAACTACCGAAAGGGCAAAAGAAAGAAATAGTTCTTGCCTATAAGGGTTGTGGTCATTATTGTGTGGCAATACAAATTTGTCATTGGTTGTGTACCTATGGTACAACAAAAGTAAAGCAAGAAAGATGGCTTGTTCGTAATGATTTTGACCATGACAATAATAATATAATTTCCTCCTTGAAGGAGATTCTCACCATAGGGATGGTGTCATGCAATATGTGATAGTACACAAAATTAATTACAGATCTAACGAGTTGTGCTATTATCAGAGGAATAATATTGGGATTGTGTTAAGTCTTAAAATAAACTTTTTAAGTTTCGGATGAATTAAAAGTAAATATTGAAACTATAAATCACTACAACCGAAGAGGGTTATAAATGTTTATTACCCCACTTTTCCTCTTGTTTGTTCCATACAAACATGTACATGTTGATGAAAACACATGTAAAAGTAAATTATAAGTGTATTGAAATAAAGATCAGTTGGCATGACTGGTTGACCATTCCAATTAAATGTGATGCAAACGTGATTGAGAATTCAGGTGATTTATATGATGAAGAAATAAAGATTCTTCAAGAATTCTCTTGTGTTGCTTGTTCTCTTGATAAAATGATCATTGTACCAGCTAAAGTTGGGATTGTAATCCCCTAAAATTTTTGAAAGATATAAAAGAGTGAATATGGGCCCGTTAACCTATCATGTGGACCATTTGCAACTATATGATTGATGCATCTATGCGATGGTCACATGTATTTTGTTGTCAACTTACAAATTGGTTTTTGTAAGGTTGTTTGCTCGAATTGTTAAAATTTAAGAGCACAATTCCAAACTATGAAATTACATTGATAATGCTGGTTGATTTAGCAGAAATTGTATGCCTCCAATTATATCTAAATCATGGTTATGAGAACAAAACTCCCAAATAAGATTTGGTATGAGATAATTTTATTTAACATGTAGCAACACATGTATGCATCAAACCAACAAGGTTTCATCATTAAAATTGGTTCAGGGTCAGGAACCATATAATTTTCATCTAAAATGTTGAATGTGCGGTTATGATTTTAATTGCTCCACCACGCACAAAGATGAACTTCCAAATAAGTAGAAATGAATGTTAGATTTTCTAACATTAGGGGGAGAGATGATAGACAACTGAAAATTATGTGTGAAGTTAATTATGAATTATCTAGATCCTCTTTAAATAAATATGTGAACTTAAAGTTCAAGGGATAATTTAGTTGCATAATATTGCAAATCAGTTGCCAGATGAATGCACTGACCCTATGATATAATTCAGCTGCAAATGCTCCAATATGAAGTCCTTGAAGGACAGAGTCTATGATACGCCGGAAGCGTAATAGACTAATTGATTCCAAGTATAAAATTTCTTGAAGAAGGAAGGAAAAAATGATCAATATGGTCATGATAATGAGCAAGTTCTATAAAAGAGCACATTGACATAACACTTCATAAAATATTGAAAAAGGTTCAGGTACCTAAAATAATGAAAAATGAAGAGATGTCGATAAGTTATGTCTTGTTGGAATCGATATCAAATAACTGTCGACGGTATCTTTGATATGAGGTAGCACTCAATGATATAAATTGTGACGAGGATATTGAATTCAAATCTGTCATATAGTGTGGACAGATAAATGGTTGGCCAAGTAAAATTTACAATTCAAGTATATTTTGTTTCACTTAGAAAAGTGACATTTTGGACTGGTAGTCAATAAATAAAGGTATAATTTCAGTGGGGTACAAATAAATTATTATGCGATAGTATAACCGTAAGATATCAAATACGGTTTGTGCCTTGGGGCATAGAGATTTATCACAGAAATTCTGATATTATTGGAGATGTTTTCTCCTTTGAAGGATGCAATGAGGTTTGTTTTGATCTGACAACATATGAAAAACTTGAATGCATGTAATGAATAATTGTAATGTCTAGCTAGAATGAAGGTTATATGAAAATTCTTGAAACAATCGAGGTGTCTGAAGCATATAAGAGTTTGAAAGAAACTTTTTCAATAAAGATTCAAGAATCCTTATATGGATTGGATTGAAATAGTCAAGGAAGAAAAATGTACAAAAGAATGACCCTAATTGTCCTTGTATTTTTATGAAAAGGTCTTGGTAAGATTAAATTTTGTCTTGACCTACAGATTGATAATTTGACAAATGAAATATTTGTCTAACAGTGCACATACATTGAAAAGTTTTAATGCAATTTTATATGGATAAATCGCATTCATTGAGTACCCCGATGATTATGAGATCACTTGACATATATGATGATTCAGTTTGATCTCAAAAGAAGGATGAAGAGTTTCTTGGTGTTGAAACTCTATCTTGGTGCAATCAGAGCACTAGTGCATCTTACTAATAATATTTTACTAGTTATTTGTTTTGCAATAAATTTACTGGCAAGATTCAGTTTCTCCCCGATAAAAGGAATTGAAATGGTGTTGAGCACATGATTGAATATCCTCGAATGACCATAGTTATGGGTTTATTCTATTCCGAGGAATCCAAGACAAAATTGATTAGTTACGCAGATGCATAATATTTATCTGATCCGCACAATGCTCTATCTCAAGCATGCTATGTATTTGCATGTGGAGGAACAATAATATCCTGGCGATCAATGAAGCAAATGTTACTATGCAGAAATAAAAGTCCTCCATGAAGCAAGTCAAAAGTGTGTCTGGTTGAGATAAATGACACACCATATTCAAGAAATGTCTGGTTTTTCTTTGAGAAAGAATATACCAACCACAATGTACGAAGATTAGAGACATCATCACAAGAAAGTAATTGATGTTTTAATCAGGGGGAGTATAATACGCGTTGCACTCTTTTTTCCTTGACCGAGGTTTTTTCCCATTGGGTTTTCCTGGCAAGGTTTTTAATGAGGCAACAAATAGTGCGTATCAAAAGACATGTGTACTTTTTTTCCTTCACTAGAATTTTTTCCCATAGAGTTTTTCCTAGTAAGGTTTTAACGAGGCAAATTATCTATGGACATCCAAGGGGGAGTGTGATAAATACATTGAATTAAGTGGATTGTCCATTAAGCTTATCATAAACTTATCCTTATCATGGATATGTATTCCCAAGGTATTGAATCTTTTTGGGATAGAAATGTATCTACTAATGTGACATTAAACATCGTGACCTTTTGGTTGATTCCTCTACCTATAAATAGAGATATCATTCACCATTGTAATATACACTTGAATAAGAAGAAAATTCCTCTTCTTCTATCTGCTTCTCTTGTCTTCTTCTCTTTATGATTATATTCTTATGAGCTTGATTTTATAACATGTTTGTCATATTTCTCTCTTTTTTATTTGTTGAAAATGTTGACATATTTTTCAATTAAAAAAAAGGAGATTGCATAAGTAGCGATTAGACAATAACTGAAATTCTAGAGACACGTCTAAACTTAACTAGAGTCCAATTACCCCCTTAAACTAATTTAAAATAGAATAAATACACCACAAATTGTGAGATGTCATAGAGAGTGTGCACACTCTCTTGAATACTAGTGAAGAGTGCACAAATTGGACACATGTCATTTTCTAATTGATAACTTTATAATTAGTTAGTACACATATTTATGTATCATAAAACTTATATATATTTATTTTTTTAATTCATTCATTGTAAAATATTTATTTTAAATTATTTTCACTTTAATATTTTTCAATTAATTTATTATCTTTTCACTTTTATTTTTTTTAATAAATTGTGTGTATTTTAAAAAATAATTTAAAAGTGTTCTTTACTTTTAATGTCTTAATATGTTTATGTTTTATTTGATTTTCTTCACTTCTTTTGATATCCATTCAACATTAATTTATTTCAAATACAAAACATTTGAAATAAAATCAAAACAAAAGACAAAGAAAATAAACTCAATAGAAAAATAAAAGAGAAAAGAAATAAATATAAGTAAAAAAAATAGTTTCGAAACAAGGTAAAAAAATATGTATTAACTTAATTTAAATACAAGATAAAAAAATAAAAATAATTTTTTAAAGAAATATTTTTAAAATAAATATGAAATATTTTTTAAAAAATTACAAAATATTTTTAAAAAATTAAGAAATATTTTTTATTTTTTTTAAATTTTTTTTAATTAAAAGATAAAAAAATATCTATTTGCACACATGACGGGCAACTGTGTTTAAACACAACCAACTTGGGTGGTTGAAGGTGCCACATCAACATAAAAGGTGCACAAAAATACGAATAAAATTAATCAAAGGTAATAAGATCTTTATTAAGTTATGGTTTGTCACTGGGATTTCGATAATAGGTTAGGGAAGTACTTATGCATTATCTCTTAAAAAAATTAACAAACTCACTCAATATGAGTTATCTCGAGTGGCATTGTCGAGATCAAGACTAAATATTATGTTGCGGGATGAACTCTAGGGATGGACATGTATATGTTCTATATTTGAGCTAATGTTAAAATATATATTTCTTCAAATCTGGATATGAATATTTACATGCATTTATTAATTTTAGAGTAGGAATTTATCAATATATTCATAGTATTAGATATTATATTATCGATTTTAGCTTTATATACTTCTTGCCCTAATTTTTTTCCAAAAATAATTAATTAAATATTAAATATTTCTTAAAAATTGAATGACCATTTTCATTAACTAAATTAACATTGTTCTTCTAATAATTTATGCTTAGGAACTAAATTAATGTGCAAACAGTAATGTCTAATGCACAAAAAAAATAACACATCTTTTTAACAATTCCGAAGGTCATTTTGAAATTTACAAGTAATTTAACATGGTTCGTGTATTGGCAAAAAATCAATCATTAATTTGCAGTTATCTAACTCTTGTCTATTTATGATAAAAATACTTATCCTTATTTATTTATTTATTCTTTTGTCTCATTATGAGAAAGGCAAGTTCAATGTTTCAACTTTTGATACTAGTTCATATTTTAAGTTGTCACTTCGTTGATGCTCTATTTCTTTATTCTAAGCTCATTTTTTATAAAATTAATTAGGTAAGATCAATACTTGATATGTTTGATTATTAATTGTTGCCTTCATTTTATTTTATCAATTTCATTTTTATTTTTTTTATCCTTTTTCTCTCTGAACTTTATCTTGCAGGTATTAAATATGAGATAAGAATATACATATATTAATGTGTGTTAACAAATTATAGTATTTTTAATTACTAAACATTATCAACTTTTATTTAATTCGGAGCAGAGATATTCTGCTATCATATTTTAATTTGTTATTGATATCGAAGATATCGAGTACATTCCAAATGTTTAACTATTTTTGTATGAAAATGAATGGTATTCATGTAATCTAATTATAAAACTATTTTTAATACACCAATAATTTGAAATAATTTATGCTAATTTAGATGGATACACATGCGTTAATTTATGTCAATATATATGGATACACGTGCAACGCATGTGTTCAAAGACTAATAAATATAATGTCAACAATAAAATTTCATTTATCAATTTTTTTTCTATATTAAGTAATAAATCAAAAGTAAATTATATTTTTTTGAATATTTAAATCTTGAGGCGATGTTCTTTATGATTTTTTTTTTAAAAAAATGAAGTTAAAGTTACTTAATTTAAAAATTTAAACTAATAAAATATTAAGAAGTTATGTTTTGTATAATGATTATAAATTTTTGCTCTTAAATTTATTGGTTTTGGTGCTTATACATAAGTTTTTCTTTCCAAGTTATCATTGTTAAACTCATATATCTTCACGAATCACTTTTTTCGTATTTTCCCTAAATTTCTCGCTCAATTTATATTTTTTGATGGGCGTCATCGGGTAAATCACTTGTTGGCTCCTTATAAATAATGTTACGATCACACGGCTCATCCTTAGAATTCAAGAAGAAAAGAGACACAATAAAAAAATTTATTTCAATGACATATCTATCGGTTCCGTAAGTTATCCGATTGATTTTATCATAAACCTAATAGCCAAGAGTTGAAATTCCATTCTAACTTAAGATTCTTGTGGTTCTTGAGTGCAGGAGAATCATGAAGGAAGGGTTTTTGCCGACTCTTTAATCTTAGAAAAAACAATGATTTCTATCGGAAATTTCGGTAAGTATTAGTGGCACAAATTCATTGTATTAATTGATATTCTTTTTTGCCAAAGTTGAAATCTTATTCTAACTTAAGATTCTTGTGGTTGTTGAGTGTCGGAGAAATTAAAACGGAGGGTTTTTGCCGACTCTTTGACCTTAGAAATAGATGATGATTTTGGTAAGGTTCTTAATTTTTTAGACAATGTTGGAATCTCATTCTAATTTAAGATTCTTGTGATTCTTGAGTGCAAGACTGCAGGTGAGTCATAAACTGACGGTTTTTGTCAACTTTTTGATATGAGAAATGAACGGTTCTTTTTTTTTCCGGCGATTTTAATAAGTATTAGTTGCACATATTCATTTAATTTATTGATTGATGGATATTTTGCACTTACCGTGAAAATTAAACAAAACAAAAGATTAAAAAAAAAGGAACAACGATTACAAAAGAAAAAGAAATAATACTATTTGATTTAACAAGTCGATGTTTTTTGAAATTATTAGGGTTTTTTGGTAAAACTGTAAAAATCATTAACAAACATAAGGACCATTACATCTATAGATCACCTAAATCTATTGCCACCTTCTAAGAAGGTTTTATGTCTTTTAGCCTCCAACTGGACAAGAAAATAGTTACATAGAAAAATATTATATCAACCCATTACTTTTATGAGTCTTGTTAGATCCCCTGAACAATGTCATTCTCTCTATAAATTCTGTTTTTTGTGTGTGCAATTACTATGTCACTATTCACAATTGTGCATCTATACAACTTCCTGTTTATTTTCCTCCAAGTACGGTAAATTATAACACTCCAAATTGTTGCAACCACTTCTTTATAGAATTGCCTCCAATGTTTCCTCTTGGTTCTTTCTAATACCTATCACAACTCACCTATATACACCTGTATGTTAGCCCAAGGTAAATACCAACTTTCACTTGTCTCAACCAAGTGTAGTGGATAAACAGATGCAACTGGGTCTCCATCATTTGGCTGTGGCAGAAACAATATATCTCATTATCAATAGGAATGTTCAAATATAACATCCTCTTCTTGATAAGTAGCCTGCCATGTACTGCTAATGTCACGACCCAAATCCGGGCCGCGACTGGCACCCACACTTACCCTCCTATGTGAGCGAACCAACCAATCTAACCTTAACACTTCAATATAAACAGAAAGTAATGCGGAAGACTTAAACTCATAAGTAAAAATAAATAATCAACTTCTATAACTCAAAAACTTATCATTATCCCCAGAATCTGGAAGTCATCATCACAAGAACATCTACCTTTAAATTACTAAACTAAGAGTATCTAAAAGCTAAAAATACATAAGAAGCTAGTCCATGCCGGAAGTTCAAGGCATCAAGACTTGAAGAAGAAGACCCAGTCCAAGCTAGAAGCGTTAGCTCACCCTGAAGATCCAGTGTGACGAAGACTGGCTTGAGTTACTGTTGAGTCGAAGATGACGGCACGTTTGCTGCACTCCACAAATAACAAGAAGAAAAACATAAAAGTAGGGGTCAGTACAAAACACGGGTACTGAGTAGATATCATCGGCCAACTCAAAATAGGGAACAGTATATATCAAATACTATCGTAAATCAACTATAAAACTCAACATGTAGCAACAACAAGTACTATAATCATCAATAAGTACCATCAAGTTCATCCATGAGGGCTCAAGCCTCAACACCATACTCATTTGGGAATTAAGTTTTATTAAGTTGAGTATATTATCATCTTTCAAGATTCATTATCTTTCCTCCTCTTGTGTCGGTACGTGACACTCCGATCCCCTACTACTATGTGTCGGTACGTGACACTCCGATCCCCTAATTCTATGTGTCGGAACGTGACACTCCGATCCCCTACATGTGTCGGTACGTGACACTCCGATCCCCTACATGTGTCGGAACGTGACACTCCGATCCCCTACATGTGTCGGTACGTGACACTCCGATCCCCTAATTCTATGTGTCGGAACGTGACACTCCGATCCCCTAATTCTATGTGTCGGAACGTGACACTCCGATCCACTAATACTATGTGTCGGAACGTGACACTCCGATCCACTAATATCATTCTATAAATTCATCAAGCCTTCTCTATACCAAGGCATCATCAATCCCATTACTTTAATTCATCAAGCCTTCTTCTATACCAAGGCATCATCATTAATAATGTATATTAAAGTTTCTTTCAAGATTTGGGATTCAATAGTTTTCATCATGCTTGTTTTATCACAATCACATAATCATATTCATGCAAGCATACAATTAAGCCTATAGACCGGTTTACAATACTACCAATACATATCATTCGCTATTGAGAGTCTACTACGAATAGCATGAAACCATAACCTACCTCCACCGAAGAACTGAAATCAAGCAAGTTAATCCTCAAAGCTTGGTGTTTTCCTCTTCTTCTCGATCGTTTCTCTCTCTCCCTTCTTGTTCTTTCTATTTTCTTATTCAAACCCTCTTTCTTTTACCCTAATTAGTATATAATTAAGGATAAAAGATGGCAATAATACCTTACTAATTAACTTAGGGTTACCTCTTTTAACCCCCAAGAATTTGAGTTATTAATATAAACCCACGAACTTTATAATTAAGGCAAGAATAGTCAAAAACGTCCCTTAAAACTTAACCAGAAATCCGACTCCAACTGGGATTATGCAAACTGTGACGGGCCGTCGCGCTTGCGACGGTCCGTCCTGCTGTCCGTCGTATAGTTCAGAAACTTGATTTTGGGTGAATGGCCTGTGACGGTCCGTCACACCTGTGACGGTCCGTCCTGCCACTCCGTTACGAAGTTCAGAGAGTCGATTTTCAGTACCCAATTTCAGATTTTCTAAGTGTTTTGAAACGAGACCCTGCGACGGTCCGTCGTGCCCATGACGGTCCGTCGTTGGGTCCGTCGCCTCAACCTGCTTTTCCAGAATAAAATCTGCTGCTCAAAACAACTAAACAGGTCGTTACAATAGATACCAATTTACCCATCGTTCGTCCCCGAACGATCAAAAGAAGGAAAACAAGGGCGAAAAGGAGTACCTGAATCTGTAAACAGATGTGGGTATCTTTCTTGCATATCTGCCTCCTTCTCCCAAGTGGCTTCTTCAACCGGTCGATTCTTCCATTGCACCTTGATGGATGCAATCTCTCTTGACCTCAACTTGCGAACTTCTCTATCTAGAATAGCAACAGGCTCCTCCTCATAAGACAAGTTCTCATCAAGCAAAACTGAATCCCAACGGATAATGTAGTTTCCATCCCCATGGTATCTTTTCAACATCGACACATGTAATACCGGATGTACTCCGGACAGCCCTGGAGGCAAGTCTAACTCATAAGCCACCTCCCCTACTCCCCTAAGTACTTCAAATGGTCCAATGTACCTTGGACTTAGTTTACCCCTTTTACCAAACCGCATCACCCCTTTCATTGGTGAAACTTTCAACAAGACTTGTTCACCTTCCATGAACTCTAAGTCTCTAACCTTTCAATCTGCATATTCTTTTTGTCTACTTTGCGCCGCTAGAAGCTTTTCTTGAATAGACTTCACTTTTTCCATCGAATCCCTCAAGAGATCAGTGCCCCAAGGTCTAACCTCAAACGCATCAAACCAACCAATGGGAGACCTACATCTCCTACTATACAATGCTTCAAATGGAGCCATATCAATGCTTGAGTGATAGCTATTATTGTATGAAAACTCCGCTAAGGGTAGGAAGCTATCCCAATGACCACCAAACTCTATCACACATGCACGAAGCATATCCTCCAACACTTGAATCGTTCGCTCAGACTGACCATCGGTCTGAGGATGGAACGCAGTACTAAGTCCAACCTAGTACCCAAATCCGCATGCAATGTTTTCCAAAACATAGAAGTAAACTGCGTACCTCTATCTGATATGATGGATAGTGGAACCCCATGCAATCGCACCACTTCCGAGATGTAAAGTTTGGCTAACTTTTCTGCATTGTAAGTCACCTTGACCGGAATGAAATGAGCAGATTTAGTTAACCTATCAACAATCACCCAAATGGAGTCATACTTACCCATTGTCTTCGGAAGACCAACCACAAAATCCATTGCAATTCTTTCCCACTTCCATTCCGGAATGGGCATTCTCTGAAGTGTTCCTCCGGGCCTTTGGTGTTCATACTTTACTTGTTGACAGTTTTGACATTTGGCAATAAAATCCACAATGTCACGCTTCATTCTACTCCACCAAAAGTGTTGCTTTAGGTCACGGTACATCTTGGTTGCACCCGGATGTATCGAATACCTCGAACTATGAGCCTCTGTCAGAATAGTGTTGATCAAATCATCGACGCTGGGTATGCATACCCTTCCCTTGATCCTCAAAACACCTTCCTCATCGATTTGTGCTTCCTTAGCCTCTCCTCGCAATACCTTATCTTGAATTCTGCGCAGTTTCTCATCATCAGACTGTCTTCCCTTAATCTTGTCAAGGAAGAAAGATCTTGCCTCCACAGAAGCCAACAATCCTCCCTTCTCATTTACTTCTAATCTCATCAAGTCATTAGCAAGAGTCTGAACCTCTCTAGCCAATGGGCGTCTAGAAGCTTGCAAGTGAGCTAGACTTCCCATGCTTTTCACCTTTCTACTTAAAGCATCCGCTACAGCATTCGCCTTTCCCGGATGATACAAGATAGTGATATCGTAGTCCTTTAGTAGCTCCATCCATCTCCTCTGTCTCAAGTTCAAATCTTTCTGAGTAAAGACATACTGTAGGCTACGATGATCTGTATAGATCTCACACTTAACCCCATATAAGTAGTGTCTCCATTGCTTTAATGCAAACACTACCGCAGCCAATTCCAAATCATGAGTTGGATAGTTACGTTCATGCACCTTTAATTGCCTTGAAGCATAAGCAATCACACTCTTCTCTTGCATTAGTACTGCGCCCAAACCAGAATAGGATGCATCACAATAAACAATGAAGTTCTTACCCTCTACTGGCAAGGTAAGGATAGGTGCGGTAGTCAACAAAGTCTTGAGCTTCTGAAAGCTTTCCTCACATTCGTCCGACCATACAAATGGAACATTCTGCTTAGTCAAGTTCGTCAATTGGGAAGCAATAGAAGAGAATCCCTTGACGAATTGGCGGTAGTAGCTAGCTAACCCAACAAAGCTCCTTATTTCTGGCACACTAGTCGGTCTTACCCAATTCTTCACTGTCTCAATCTTAGAAGGATCCACCATCACTCCATCCTTAGAAACCACGTGCCCCAAGAAGGACACTGCATCTAGCCAAAACTCACACTTAGAGAACTTGGCATAAAGCTTTTTCTCCCTCAACATTTCCATTACCATTCTCAAATGCTCTTCATGTTCCTTCTTGCTCTTTGAGTATACCAATATATCATCAATAAATACGATCACGAAGAGGTCCCAATATGTCTTAAAAATCCCGTTCATCAAGCTCATGAACGCAGCAGGGGCATTCGTAAGACCAAAGGACATCACTACAAATTCGTAATGCCCATACCTCGTTCGAAAAGCATTCTTTGGCACATCCGTTGCCCGTATTTTCAATTGATGATAACCGGATCTCAAGTCAATCTTAGAGAAGACACAAGCACCTTTAAACTCACCTCCCTTTCGAAACCTTTTTGATGTCGATGTTGTGGTGAAGTCGTCTGGCTTCACTCCTTCCACTTCTATCACAAAGTCTACCACCTCTTGGAAGGATTTTGCCGTTGCCGCTATCTGTAAGGCTGAAATCCGCAATTCTGACCTCAACCCCTTCACAAACCGGCGAATTTGCTCTTGTGGACTGAAACACAGTTGGGTGGCATACCGGGATAATGCACGAAACTTAGCCTCATATGCATTGACCGACATCCTACCTTTCTCTAGGCTCAAGAACTCATCCCTTTTCCCATCCCTCAAAGTTTGGGGGATATACTTCTCCATAAACAAGCTAGAGAATGAGGCCCAAGTCATAGGTGGTGCCTCTATTGGTTGACACTCAATATGTGACCGCCACCACATTTTGGCGTTCCCTTGAAACTGATAACTCACGAACTCAACACCAAACCGTTCTACTATACCCATCTTGCGTAGTAGCTCATGACAGTCAACCAGAAAATCGTAAGCATCCTCAGATTCCGCACCCTTGAAGACTGGAGGTTTCAATTTCAAGAACTTACTGAAAAGTTCATGCTGATCATTTGTCATTATAGGCCGAGTAGTCAGACGTGGAAACGTGCCTATTTCCAATGGAACATCCATGCGGGGAGCCATAAAAGCCGCATGTTGTACCTCCGGAGCCTGAGGTACTGGTGCAGAAAACACTGGGGGTGTCTGGCCCTGATCAGATAACCCGCTAAGATAAGCCAGAACCTGATTGATCATCTCTGGGGTAGGTTGGGGTGGCAATCCCTCATTCTGCACTTGTTCAGTTTCCCCATCCTCCCCTTCTCTTATTACCTCCTCAGTCGGTGGAGGAGTCACCGCCCTAGTACCAGATGGGCTCGGTGCTCGTCCTCTTCCTCTAGAGGACGTCCTCCCATGACCTCTACCACGGCCCCTTGCCGCTGTTCTTTCTCGAGCCACAGCCCCAGTGGCTGGCTCAGTTGTTTCTTGTCTGGCCGGTGTTGGTGTTGGCGTATTCGTTGCTCTAGTTCTAACCATCTGCGAAAGAGAGTTAAGATGGTCAGATACCAATTGGACTCAAGTAGTAGCATGAAAGAAAGAATGAAAGAGTGAAATTTTCCTAAAGTCTTATAGCCTCTCAAGGAAAAGTAAAGGCGTCCCCCTACCATTCCTTAAGACTCTACTAGACCTGTTCTTGTGTGATGAGACCAACGAACCTAATGCTCTGATACCAAGTTTGTCACGACCCAAATCCGGGCCGCGGCTGGCACCCACACTTACCCTCCTATGTGAGCGAACCAACCAATCTAACCTTAACACTTCAATATAAACAGAAAGTAATGCGGAAGACTTAAACTCATAAGTAAAAATAAATAATCAACTTCTATAACTCAAAAACTTATCATTATCCCCAGAATCTGGAAGTCATCATCACAAGAACATCTACCTTTAAATTACTAAACTAAGAGTATCTAAAAGCTAAAAATACATAAGAAGCTAGTCCATGCCGGAAGTTCAAGGCATCAAGACTTGAAGAAGAATACCCAGTCCAAGCTAGAAGCGTTAGCTCACCCTGAAGATCCAGTGTGACGAAGACTGGCTTGAGTTACTGTTGAGTCGAAGATGACGGCACGTTTGCTGCACTCCACAAATAACAAGAAGAAAAACATAAAAGTAGGGGTCAGTACAAAACACGGGTACTGAGTAGATATCATCGGCC
The DNA here is from genome assembly GCF_036512215.1 of Solanum lycopersicum. Lineage (NCBI taxonomy): Eukaryota > Viridiplantae > Streptophyta > Magnoliopsida > Solanales > Solanaceae > Solanum > Solanum lycopersicum. Next base: position 7,892,672 of record NC_090811.1, read on the forward strand.
AACTCAAAATAGGGAACAGTATATATCAAATACTATCGTAAATCAACTATAAAACTCAACATGTAGCAACAACAAGTACTATAATCATCAATAAGTACCATCAAGTTCATCCATGAGGGCTCAAGCCTCAACACCATACTCATTTGGGAATTAAGTTTTATTAAGTTGAGTATATTATCATCTTTCAAGATTCATTATCTTTCCTCCTCTTGTGTCGGTACGTGACACTCCGATCCCCTACTACTATGTGTCGGTACGTGACACTCCGATCCCCTAATTCTATGTGTCGGAACGTGACACTCCGATCCCCTACATGTGTCGGTACGTGACACTCCGATCCCCTACATGTGTCGAAACGTGACACTCCGATCCCCTACATGTGTCGGTACGTGACACTCCGATCCCCTACATGTGTCGGTACGTGACACTCCGATCCCCTAATTCTATGTGTCGGAACGTGACACTCCGATCCCCTAATTCTATGTGTCGGAACGTGACACTCCGATCCACTAATACTATGTGTCGGAACGTGACACTCCGATCCACTAATATCATTCTATAAATTCATCAAGCCTTCTCTATACCAAGGCATCATCAATCCCATTACTTTAATTCATCAAGCCTTCTTTTATACCAAGGCATCATCATTAATAATGTATATTTAAGTTTCTTTCAAGATTTGGGATTCAATAGTTTTCATCATGCTTGTTTTATCACAATCACATAATCATATTCATGCAAGCATACAATTAAGCCTATAGACCGGTTTACAATACTACCAATACATATCATTCGCTATTGAGAGTCTACTACGAATAGCATGAAACCATAACCTACCTCCACCGAAGAATTGAAATCAAGCAAGTTAATCCTCAAAGCTTGGTGTTTTCCTCTTTTTCTCGATCGTTTCTCTCTCTCCCTTGTTCTTTCTATTTTCTTATTCAAACCCTCTTTCTTTTACCCTAATTAGTATATAATTAAGAATAAAAGATAGCAATAATACCCCACTAATTAACTTAGGGTTACCTCTTTTAACCCCCAAGAATTTGAGTTATTAATATAAACCCACGAACTTTATAATTAAGGCAAGAATAGTAAAAAACGTCCCTTAAAACTTAACAAGAAATCCGACTCCAAGTGGGATTATGCAAACTGTGACGGGCCGTCGCGCTTGCGACGGTCCGTCCTGCTATCCGTCGCATAGTTCAAAAACTTGATTTTGGGTGAATGGCCTGTGACGGTCCGTCCTGCCACTCTGTTACGAAGTTCAGAGAGTCGATTTTCAGTACCCAATTTCAGATTTTCTAAGTGTTTTGAAACGAGACCCTGCGACGGTCCGTCGTGCCCATGACGGTCCGTCGTTGGGTCCGTCGCCTCAACCTGCTTTTCCAGAATAAAATCTGCTGCTCAAAACAACTAAACAGGTCGTTACAATAGATACCAATTTACCCATCGTTCGTCCCCGAACGATCAAAAGAAGGAAAACAAGGGCGAAAAGGAGTACCTGAATCTGTAAACAGATGTGGGTATCTTTCTTGCATATCTGCCTCCTTCTCCCAAGTGGCTTCTTCAACCGGTCGATTCTTCCATTGCACCTTGATGGATGCAATCTCTCTTGACCTCAACTTGCGAACTTCTCTATCTAGAATAGCAACAGGCTCCTCCTCATAAGACAAGTTCTCATCAAGCAAAACTGAATCCCAACGGATAATGTAGTTTCCATCCCCATGGTATCTTTTCAACATCGACACATGTAATACCGGATGTACTCCGGACAGCCCTGGAGGCAAGTCTAACTCATAAGCCACCTCCCCTACTCCCCTAAGTACTTCAAATGGTCCAATGTACCTTGGACTTAGTTTACCCCTTTTACCAAACCGCATCACCCCTTTCATTGGTGAAACTTTCAACAAGACTTGTTCACCTTCCATGAACTCTAAGTCTCTAACCTTTCAATCTGCATATTCTTTTTGTCTACTTTGCGCCGCTAGAAGCTTTTCTTGAATAGACTTCACTTTTTCCATCGAATCCCTCAAGAGATCAGTGCCCCAAGGTCTAACCTCAAACGCATCAAACCAACCAATGGGAGACCTACATCTCCTACTATACAATGCTTCAAATGGAGCCATATCAATGCTTGAGTGATAGCTATTATTGTATGAAAACTCCGCTAAGGGTAGGAAGCTATCCCAATGACCACCAAACTCTATCACACATGCACGAAGCATATCCTCCAACACTTGAATCGTTCGCTCAGACTGACCATCGGTCTGAGGATGGAACGCAGTACTAAGTCCAACCTAGTACCCAAATCCGCATGCAATGTTTTCCAAAACATAGAAGTAAACTGCGTACCTCTATCTGATATGATGGATAGTGGAACCCCATGCAATCGCACCACTTCCGAGATGTAAAGTTTGGCTAACTTTTCTGCATTGTAAGTCACCTTGACCGGAATGAAATGAGCAGATTTAGTTAACCTATCAACAATCACCCAAATGGAGTCATACTTACCCATTGTCTTCGGAAGACCAACCACAAAATCCATTGCAATTCTTTCCCACTTCCATTCCGGAATGGGCATTCTCTGAAGTGTTCCTCCGGGCCTTTGGTGTTCATACTTTACTTGTTGACAGTTTTGACATTTGGCAATAAAATCCACAATGTCACGCTTCATTCTACTCCACCAAAAGTGTTGCTTTAGGTCACGGTACATCTTGGTTGCACCCGGATGTATCGAATACCTCGAACTATGAGCCTCTGTCAGAATAGTGTTGATCAAATCATCGACGCTGGGTATGCATACCCTTCCCTTGATCCTCAAAACACCTTCCTCATCGATTTGTGCTTCCTTAGCCTCTCCTCGCAATACCTTATCTTGAATTCTGCGCAGTTTCTCATCATCAGACTGTCTTCCCTTAATCTTGTCAAGGAAGAAAGATCTTGCCTCCACAGAAGCCAACAATCCTCCCTTCTCATTTACTTCTAATCTCATCAAGTCATTAGCAAGAGTCTGAACCTCTCTAGCCAATGGGCGTCTAGAAGCTTGCAAGTGAGCTAGACTTCCCATGCTTTTCACCTTTCTACTTAAAGCATCCGCTACAGCATTCGCCTTTCCCGGATGATACAAGATAGTGATATCGTAGTCCTTTAGTAGCTCCATCCATCTCCTCTGTCTCAAGTTCAAATCTTTCTGAGTAAAGACATACTGTAGGCTACGATGATCTGTATAGATCTCACACTTAACCCCATATAAGTAGTGTCTCCATTGCTTTAATGCAAACACTACCGCAGCCAATTCCAAATCATGAGTTGGATAGTTACGTTCATGCACCTTTAATTGCCTTGAAGCATAAGCAATCACACTCTTCTCTTGCATTAGTACTGCGCCCAAACCAGAATAGGATGCATCACAATAAACAATGAAGTTCTTACCCTCTACTGGCAAGGTAAGGATAGGTGCGGTAGTCAACAAAGTCTTGAGCTTCTGAAAGCTTTCCTCACATTCGTCCGACCATACAAATGGAACATTCTGCTTAGTCAAGTTCGTCAATTGGGAAGCAATAGAAGAGAATCCCTTGACGAATTGGCGGTAGTAGCTAGCTAACCCAACAAAGCTCCTTATTTCTGGCACACTAGTCGGTCTTACCCAATTCTTCACTGTCTCAATCTTAGAAGGATCCACCATCACTCCATCCTTAGAAACCACGTGCCCCAAGAAGGACACTGCATCTAGCCAAAACTCACACTTAGAGAACTTGGCATAAAGCTTTTTCTCCCTCAACATTTCCATTACCATTCTCAAATGCTCTTCATGTTCCTTCTTGCTCTTTGAGTATACCAATATATCATCAATAAATACGATCACGAAGAGGTCCCAATATGTCTTAAAAATCCCGTTCATCAAGCTCATGAACGCAGCAGGGGCATTCGTAAGACCAAAGGACATCACTACAAATTCGTAATGCCCATACCTCGTTCGAAAAGCATTCTTTGGCACATCCGTTGCCCGTATTTTCAATTGATGATAACCGGATCTCAAGTCAATCTTAGAGAAGACACAAGCACCTTTAAACTCACCTCCCTTTCGAAACCTTTTTGATGTCGATGTTGTGGTGAACTCGTCTGGCTTCACTCCTTCCACTTCTATCACAAAGTCTACCACCTCCTTGAAGGATTTTGCCGTTGCCGCTATCTGTAAGGCTGAAATCCGCAATTCTGACCTCAACCCCTTCACAAACCGGCGAATTTGCTCTTGTGGACTGAAACACAGTTGGGTGGCATACCGGGATAATGCACGAAACTTAGCCTCATATGCATTGACCGACATCCTACCTTTCTCTAGGCTCAAGAACTCATCCCTTTTCCCATCCCTCAAAGTTTGGGGGATATACTTCTCCATAAACAAGCTAGAGAATGAGGCCCAAGTCATAGGTGGTGCCTCTATTGGTTGACACTCAATATGTGACCGCCACCACATTTTGGCGTTCCCTTGAAACGGATAACTCACTAACTCAACACCAAACCGTTCTACTATACCCATCTTGCGTAGTAGCTCATGACAGTCAACCAGAAAATCGTAAGCATCCTCAGATTCCGCACCCTTGAAGACTGGAGGTTTCAATTTCAAGAACTTACTGAAAAGTTCATGCTGATCATTTGTCATTATAGGCCGAGTAGTCAGACGTGGAAACGTGCCTATTTCCAATGGAACATCCATGCGGGGAGCCATAAAAGCCGCATGTTGTACCTCCGGAGCCTGAGGTACTGGTGCAGAAAACACTGGGGGTGTCTGGCCCTGATCAGATAACCCGCTAAGATAAGCCAGAACCTGATTGATCATCTCTGGGGTAGGTTGGGGTGGCAATCCCTCATTCTGCACTTGTTCAGTTTCCCCATCCTCCCCTTCTCTTATTACCTCCTCAGTCGGTGGAGGAGTCACCGCCCTAGTACCAGATGGGCTCGGTGCTCGTCCTCTTCCTCTAGAGGACGTCCTCCCATGACCTCTACCACGGCCCCTTGCCGCTGTTCTTTCTCGAGCCACAGCCCCAGTGGCTGGCTCAGTTGTTTCTTGTCTGGCCGGTGTTGGTGTTGGCGTATTCGTTGCTCTAGTTCTAACCATCTGCGAAAGAGAGTTAAGATGGTCAGATACCAATTGGACTCAAGTAGTAGCATGAAAGAAAGAATGAAAGAGTGAAATTTTCCTAAAGTCTTATAGCCTCTCAAGGAAAAGTAAAGGCGTCCCCCTACCATTCCTTAAGACTCTACTAGATCTGTTCTTGTGTGATGAGACCAACGAACCTAATGCTCTGATACCAAGTTTGTCACGACCCAAATCCGGGCCGCGGCTGGCACCCACACTTACCCTCCTATGTGAGCGAACCAACCAATCTAACCTTAACACTTCAATATAAACAGAAAGTAATGCGGAAGACTTAAACTCATAAGTAAAAATAAATAATCAACTTCTATAACTCAAAAACTTATCATTATCCCCAGAATCTGGAAGTCATCATCACAAGAACATCTACCTTTAAATTACTAAACTAAGAGTATCTAAAAGCTAAAAATACATAAGAAGCTAGTCCATGCCGGAAGTTCAAGGCATCAAGACTTGAAGAAGAATACCCAGTCCAAGCTAGAAGCGTTAGCTCACCCTGAAGATCCGGTGTGACGAAGACTGGCTTGAGTTACTGTTGAGTCGAAGATGACGGCACGTTTGCTGCACTCCACAAATAACAAGAAGAAAAACATAAAAGTAGGGGTCAGTACAAAACACGGGTACTGAGTAGATATCATCGGCCAACTCAAAATAGGGAACAGTATATATCAAATACTATCGTAAATCAACTATAAAACTCAACATGTAGCAACAACAAGTACTATAATCATCAATAAGTACCATCAAGTTCATCCATGAGGGCTCAAGCCTCAACACCATACTCATTTGGGAATTAAGTTTTATTAAGTTGAGTATATTATAATCTTTCAAGATTCATTATCTTTCCTCCTCTTGTGTCGGTACGTGACACTCCGATCCCCTACTACTATGTGTCGGTACGTGACACTCCGATCCCCTAATTCTATGTGTCGGAACGTGACACTCCGATCCCCTACATGTGTCGGTACGTGACACTCCGATCCCCTACATGTGTCGAAACGTGACACTCCGATCCCCTACATGTGTCGGTACGTGACACTCTGATCCCCTACATGTGTCGGTACGTGACACTCCGATCCCCTAATTCTATGTGTCGGAACGTGACACTCCGATCCCCTAATTCTATGTGTCGGAACGTGACACTCCGATCCACTAATACTATGTGTCGGAACGTGACACTCCGATCCACTAATATCATTCTATAAATTCATCAAGCCTTCTCTATACCAAGGCATCATCAATCCCATTACTTTAATTCATCAAGCCTTCTTTTATACCAAGGCATCATCATTAATAATGTATATTTAAGTTTCTTTCAAGATTTGGGATTCAATAGTTTTCATCATGCTTGTTTTATCACAATCACATAATCATATTCATGCAAGCATACAATTAAGCCTATAGACCGGTTTACAATACTACCAATACATATCATTCGCTATTGAGAGTCTACTACGAATAGCATGAAACCATAACCTACCTCCACCGAAGAATTGAAATCAAGCAAGTTAATCCTCAAAGCTTGGTGTTTTCCTCTTCTTCTCGATCGTTTCTCTCTCTCCCTTGTTCTTTCTATTTTCTTATTCAAACCCTCTTTCTTTTACCCTAATTAGTATATAATTAAGAATAAAAGATAGCAATAATACCCCACTAATTAACTTAGGGTTACCTCTTTTAACCCCCAAGAATTTGAGTTATTAATATAAACCCACGAACTTTATAATTAAGGCAAGAATAGTAAAAAACGTCCCTTAAAACTTAACAAGAAATCCGACTCCAAGTGGGATTATGCAAACTGTGACGGGCCGTCGCGCTTGCGACGGTCCGTCCTGCTATCCGTCGCATAGTTCAAAAACTTGATTTTGGGTGAATGGCCTGTGACGGTCCGTCCTGCCACTCCGTTACGAAGTTCAGAGAGTCGATTTTCAGTACCCAATTTCAGATTTTCTAAGTGTTTTGAAACGAGACCCCGCGACGGTCCGTCGTGCCCATGACTGTCCGTCGTTGGGTCCGTCGCCTCAGCCTATTTTTCCAGAATAAAATCTGCTGCTCAAAATGACTAAACAGGTCGTTACAGCTAATCACATTATAATTCGATGCCTTGGCACAGACGTCCAAATAAGATCAGCTATCTTTAGCTTGTTCAATTAACCCTTTCATTGCATTTTAGCTGGCAGAGATTGAATATTGGCCAGAATGAGTTAGATTATACCCCCTTGTAAATACCAGTCCTCTTGTTGTTCGACAGTATATTTAACTTTTTCCAGGACAAACTGCAATCTAGAGGAAGAATATATATTTTCCCAAATGGAATCATCATTCCATATATAGATCTCATGTACCCATTAAACCTACAACGTATTCTGTTTTTCTGATAACTGCTATAACAATTTGCCTACTGATGCAACATTCCAATTATTGCAACCCTCCAAGCTCATGTGGACAACAAATCTTCTCCCATGCGACACTTTCCTCCTCTCTTAATTACTCCCCCAAAGATAATTCCTACAAATTCTATCAACCTCCTGTAGAATACTTTGGGCTGAATGAACACAAACCCCTATAAACTATGTATAAGAGCAAAACAGTAGTCACAATTTGAATTATACTGGTGTGAGATATAACAAGTTTTAATTCGGCTAGTGATCTTTCTATTAGAATTTGGGAATCCACTCTCTTGAACTTTTTGGATGACAGGAAAAGCCCAAGATATATCATTGGAAGATGTCTTAGAGTGAATCCAGTCAATTCTAACAGTTGTCCACAAGTTCCTATCGTCTACGCTAGCTACAAACAGGTCAAATTTATCTACATTAGCCACAAACTCGTTACTTCACTAAAATAAGTTAAAGTTTCCATCACTCTAGCCACAGAACTAGTGTCACCTTTTCAAGTGATTTAGATCATCGACAAAGATTAAATGAGTCAACTTAAGATGCTTACACATCAGATGAAAATAAAAGCCAGGTAATTCATGCACTTTAAGACCGTCGATAAATACTCCGTTACTAGGACAAACAAGAGAGGATTCATTGGATCCCCTTGTCGTAAACCTCTCTTGCCAGCAAAAAATTCATTCCCTTCACATATCATTACCAACTCTGTAAAGCTTTTAGGAAATTCATATCCAATGAGTGCTTACTCCACAAATTCCCAGGTTACCATGTCATAGGCCTTTCTTAAATATTTTTTCATCAAATTAGTAGGGTTTAAAATTTGATTGTGATTAACTCTCTTTTTTAGAATAAAAAAATTTATCAAACAGATTTTCGAGTTATTAGGTGAAATCATTCATTAATCAATTATAAATTGTCTAGTTGCTTTCCATTGTTGGAATCGAATCAAGAATGGTACATTTGCATTCTCAAAATCAAGAATTGGGTATTTCAAACCCAATATCCAACAAAAAAATAGAGCACGTAATTTCCAAACAGTTTTTAATTCTGACAAAGTGGTGAATATGCATTTCTCCACAGCGGAAGAGGAGAAATGTATTGGTACAAATATGACGATCCTTCATTCACTGGTAACCCAAATTTTGCGTGAATTGAGACATCATTGATGTTGGCAAAAATTATGCTGTGATGGTTGTGGCAGAGAAACCTAATGTCAAGTGATATAGAGGAGAGAATGCCTTAGACGTAAAAGCCTAGAAGCCCACACTTTTTGTTTGATATAGTAGAAAGCCACAGACACTTATAGGGACTCAACTCAAAGAAAATCATATCTAACAAAAAGTGTGGACTTATAGACTTCTACCTCTAAACCATTCCCTGCCATCGCCATCGTGTAGCAATTTGCCACCACCATCGATGTCTCAATTCCGGTAGAATTGGGGTTATCGGGTGAAAGAGGGATCGCCATATTGCTTACAATACATCGCTCATCCTACACTGTCGAGATATCCATATCTGTCGCTGCCTCCGCCGAGTTCCTTGTATCCACATCCTCCTCCTTCGTCTCTTCATCCACCTTCTCCGAAACCGTGCCTACCTCCATGCTCCTATGTTTTTTTCTCAACCGTCTCAGCCATTGTTCTCTCCCCTAATAAATCGGTATCTGCCTTTGCCCCCTCCTCCACCTTCTCAACCATGATTCTATCTGCTTCAATTAGCAATTGCACCAAAGGAATCTTTCCTTTGGCTTAATAACTTGAAAAAAAACACTACGAACTTGGAGAAAGGCACTTGACCCATAATTTCACTTGCGATTCATATGCATCACGAACAGTTTTATCCAACTTTTTATAGGTTTTTGAACCAATAGTTGGAGCACCATCGGAATTCGCAAGCACAACCTGGTCTTTATACCTAGCAAATAACATTACTTGTTCATGTTATCTGCAGTACTAAGAGATTGTTATGATCTAATGAAACTATGAGTTTTTTTATAAGATAAAAGAGAAAAGTGTCACAAGCAATCACTACTTTATTACCACTCGTGCTACTGCCGTCTTATTTTGAAAAGAAATGTTCATTAACTAGAAAGAGAGCAAGAGAATTCATTTATACGAGATCGTAAGAAAAGATAGCAATCTAGTACCCATTTGGCATTACTATCTTTTCTTACCATCTCTTGTATACATGTATTCTTTTTCTCTCTTTCTAGTCAATAAAATAACGTTCTTTATCAAAAGAAGACAACAATAATGGGAGTGGTAATAAATTGGTAATTGTTGTGACACTTTTCTCTTTTCTTTTATTAAAAAATTCATGGAGTCATTAGATCATATCAATCTTTTGGTGCTGGAAATAACATGAACACGTAATGCTATGTTTCTAAGTATAAAGACCTGGTTGTGCTTGCGGATTTCAATAGTGCTCCAAATACTGGTTCAGAAACCTACAACAATTTGGACAAAAATATTTGTGATACATATAAATCACCGGGCAAATTAATGGTTAAATGACTTTCTCCAAGTTTTTAATGCTTTGTCGAGGTTAATAACCCAAAGGAAATACTCATGTGGTGCAATTGCTAATTGAAGCGAATAGAATCGTGGCTGAGAAAGTGGAGGAGGTGACAGAGGTAGATATTGATTTATCAGCGGAGAGAACAGTGGCTGAGACGGTTGAGAAAAAGATGAAGGATAATGGGGTGGAGGTAGGAACGGTGTTGGAGAAGGTGGAGGAGAAGATGAAGGAGGAGGAGGATGTGGATACAAGGAATCAGGCGGTGGCGGCAACATATATGGATTTCTCGACAGCAGAGGAGGAGGGATGAATTGGTACGAATATGGTGATCCCTCTTTCACCCGATAATGCCTATTCTGCCTTAATTGAGACATTGATGGTAGTGACGAATTGTTATGCGGCAGCGGGGGGTGGGGGGGTGGGGGTGGGAGGAATGACCAAGAGGTAGAAATCTACAAAACTGAGACTTTTTGTTTGATATGGTGTTCTTGGAAGTTAAGTCCTCATAAATGTCTACAACTTCCTATTATAAAAGACAAAAAGTGTCGGGCTTCTATATTATGGCCGTGGCGGAGAACCCAATGTCAAGGTGTACAAAATTAAAAATATTATTTTTTTTTGGGGGGGGGGGGGGTAATAGCACCTTATTTTAGTTAAGGTGTGTATCTGGGATTTCGGTCATGGTCAAGGGGGGTACTTGTGCCTTATCCCTTTCAAATTATAGTAAGGTGACATTTTTTTTCGTACAAACTAAAAAGGAAAGATTCCCACATAAAAAGGGATGGAAGGAGTATTAAATACTAGAAATTTAATTATATAAGTAAATTATAATTAACAATTTTATTTATTATAAAAAATTTTAATAAAGGGTAAAAAACTTGATCAACAATTTTAATGATGATTTTAATTGAATATAAATATATATAACATAGGCCCATGGCAAACTCATGCAAAAAAATGAAAGTTTATTCATGCTTTTCATAACGTGATTTTAGCGTTCAATGCATGACCCCATTGAATAAGGAAAGTCACATTCTTTTCTCCTTTTTGTATAGAGAAATGAAAATAATTAAACAGCTTTAACAAAAAAAAAAGATACAATTGTTCTTCTTACTTATTTGAAATCATGTTAGGAAGAGAGTTAGTGTCACACCCCAACCCTAGGTGAGCCAGACAAGTACCATATGACTACATGTTTTACAAGTGATCTATGATGAGAAAATAAACTATTGTGCAAATAGATTTACTAATGACAAATTTTGTATATAATACATGTGAGTAGCTGAACCGATACATCTGACAAGTGAAGCTATGATACACTATGAAAATATTCATAGTAAAGACTTGGCAATGCCCTGAATCAACTTGGAGCTCATCAGCAATAGGTGAGTATCATGTGTTTCTATTGGGGAGATCTATTAGTTGATAACATGTACCTCCAATATCAAATGCAGAGTCCCTAATAAAGGACGTCAGTACTAAAGAATGTACCGAATCTGTAAGTCATAATACAACCATATGTAAAATGAGAGTTCAGGTACTTCAAATACCAATAGATAAGGATTAGAGACCACATTTGCTAATACTTGTGGAATTGTGTATATATGTTACATTATTTTCTTATTTTGATGTACGTTATAAACTTTATAAGGCACATGATACAAATGACCAGTTGATCAATAGTAGAAGAGGATGACTCATCATAGGCATTTTAACCCCTGGGATGTTGTCCTCGTAATTTCACAAACTGGGATCGCCCATGCTAGTCTTTCGCCCCTGAACTGCCACCCTTCTATAAAAGTAGAGATCTTCCCATGCTAGGCTTATGCCCCTAAGCTATCTCCCTTTTATACCAACTGGGATCGGCCCATGCAAGACATTTTTCCCTGGGCTGCCACCCATAATTATACAAATTGTTTCACTTAGATTCTTGTATCTTTGAGATTGTTGATTTGATGTCCACAATTGTTTTGAGATTGTTCATTTGATAGATCATAACTCTTTTGAAATTGTTGTTTTGGTGGTCATAATCATTGTTGAGATTTGGAATTATGGATCAGTAGTAGAAGACATATGAATATGCACTTACGATAATGACAATGACGTGGGTAACAAATGTGACATCAATGTAATAATTAGAAGCTTATATGACTCAGTAAGCATTTTGACATCTCAAGTTGAAGAACATATCAAGTGAAGACATTTAACATTCATCCAAGAGATTTGAACTCTATATGATATTTAAATACTCATTGACTTATATCAAATACAAGCTTTACATGAACATGGAATTAAAGGAGAATGTGGACAGATTAAGCTTAAAGACGGATAAATATTCCTAGAAAGTACATATAAAATATACATAGAGCAAGTAGGAATCTTGTGAGATAACACTATAGTCTAACACAATGGGAGTAATAACCAATAAAGGGAACATATGAATCTGTGAAAGATGAAATATATGATGGAATTGACAATTGAAGTAAGTTGGTAATATATGGGAAGCTTGTATGTCTAACGTATAAACATATGTATGATGTGTAATCTAGGATCATTTTGATTTATATAAAGGGAACACGTGCCAAGGGAACTTTGACAATGAAATAAATTTAAACCTTGTATGTTAATACTTGGTAGAATAAGCACGTACATTTAGTAATAAACTCATATTAGAGTACTCACTTCAATGCTCTTGGGATTAGGAACAACAACTATGAATGAGTCAATACCTAAGCATCACAATGTGGAAGTGACAATATAAGCTCATGACTTCCAATCAACGCCCCGTGAGTTCCAACTACATTATATTTAAGATGCTCAAAACAAACTCATAATCAAAATTTAAGGGTACTCCACTCCATGGCTGTCCCAACAAGCACATCCTTTCTAAGCTTTTACCATGTGTGTTGACCAAGCACACATCATTTCATTAACACATACAAACTTTCACAAAAAATGCAAAAACAAGATAGGGATTAACATTTTCATAGCTTACCTTGGTGGAACGAAACCTCACTAGCTAAGACTTGGATTTTTAAGGTTTAGGTTGTCCTCTCCCCCTTACTTTGATGTTAGATCATACTATTCACTTGAACCAATTTTTACTTTAAAAACACATGTTTCCTTCATGTTTTAATGGTGAAGTTGTAGACCAGAATTCTTGGAGCTTCTATGGCTTTCCTTGGTAGTAATTTTCTGGAGAATAAGTGGTAAAGAAAATGTGATGAGCTTGAGTGCTTTACAGGTAGATTCTGGATGTTTTCACTTCATAAAATGGAGAATAATATGGTCCTTTACTTTAAACAAGCCGGTGCATCACCTCTTTAATTTCTGCCACAAGTTTTTAAGTAGGTGCATCACCTACTTACTCTTTTCACTTAAATGCAGTCCACTTATTCTAGTTGGTGCATCAACTACTTGCCCCTTTTAACTTAAAATGCAGTCCACAAATTCTAAGTAGTTGTATCACCTACTTGTACTTGCGTAGTTTAGTCAAGAAAGTACCTCACTTATTTTTTACACAATTTTCCCAATCTTAGTTTCTTTTCAAGACCGTAGCACTAACACACACTTGACCACTTTGAATTTCACATCGGAGACCACCTTTTACTATCTCGAGTTTGAATTAGTTTTGAGTTCACTTAATCATATATGTTTTGGAAGGAAAATGTATTACAACTTTCAACCTATTATATTGTCACTAGTCGCATAAAAAACCAAGTTCAAAGCTATATCAAAAGGCAATTTATAAGTGTCAGATAAATAGAACTAGTACATGTAGAATAAGAGGTGTTACTGTCTTACCAGTGATGCAACCACCAGCTCAAGAGGTAAAACTTAACGATTTATCTTTACTTATTTGACTTCTATTTCATTGACTCATTGACTTTGATTTGGATAATCGCAGAATAGTGTAACGACCTGTTTAGTCATTTTGAGCAACAGACTTCAATTCTGGAAAAATTGGCAGAAATGATGGACCCCACGATGGACCGTCATGGGCACGACAGACTGTCGCAGGGTCTCGTTTCAAAACACTTAGAAAATCTGAAATTAGGTACTAAAAATCGACTCTCTGAACTTCGTAACGAAAAGGCAGGATGGACCGTCACATGTGTGACGGACCGTCACAGACTCTTTGGTGGAAATTGAGTCTCTGAACCTTGCGACGACCTGCAGGACGGACCGTCGCAGGCACGACGGGCCGTTGCAGGTTGCGTAATCCCAGTCTGGGTCGGATTTCTTTATACGTTTTATGGGACGTTTTTGACTATTCCTGCTTTAATTATAAAGTTAGTAGGTTAATGTTAATAAGTCTAATTACTTGGGGGTTAAAAGAGGTAACCTTAAGTTAATTAGTGGCTTATTATTGCCATATTTTATTCTTAATTATATGCTAATTAGGGTAAAAGAAAGAGGGTTTGAATAAAGAAAATAGAAAGAACAAGAAGAGAGAGGGTCGATCGAGAAGGGGAAAACACAAAGCTTTGGAGAAAATTTGCTTGCTTGATCACTAGTCTTCGGTGGAGGTAGGTTATGGTTTCTCTTACGATATTCGTAGTAAACTCTTAATAGCGAATGATATGTATTGATAATATTGTAAACCCTGCTATGTGCTTAATTGTATGCTTGCATGAATGTAATTATATAATTGTGATTATATAAGCATGATGAAGTTATTGAATCCCAAATCTTGCAAAACCCTAATCTCTTTGTTAATGATGAAGCCTTGGTATAAAAGAAGGCGTGATGAACTAAAATAATGAGATTGATGATGCCTTGGTAAGAAAGAAGGCTTGATGAATGGATAGAAGGAGATTAGGGGATCGGGTGTCACGAACCGACACGTAGATTTAGGGGATCGGGTGTCACGAACCGGCACGTAGATTTAGGGGATCGGGTGTCACGAACCGACACGTAGATTTAAGGGATCGGGTGTCACGAACCGACACGTAGATTTAGGGGATCCGGTGTCACGAACCGACACGTAGATTTAGGGGATCGGGTGTCACGAACCGACACGTAGATTTAGGGGATCGGAGTGTCACGTACTGACACAAGAGGATTAATGAGTATGAGGGAGCAGAGTGTCACGTACCGACACAAGAGAAATAAAGATAATGAATCTTGAAAGATGTTAATCTACTCAATCTAATGAACATAATTCCCAAATGAGTACGGTATTGAGGCTTGAGTCCTCATGTGTGAACTTGACGGTAATTGTTAATGATATAGTACTTGTTGTTGCTACATGTTGAGTATCATAGTTGATTTTATGATGTTACTTGGTGCATATTGTTTTCTATTTTGAGTTGGCCAATGATATCTACTCAGTACCCATGTTTTGTACTGACCCCTACTTTGATATTTTCTTCTTGTTTATTTGTGGAGTGCAGCAAACGTGCCGTCGTCTTCGACTCAACAGTAACTCTAGCCAGTCTTCATTACTCCGGATATCAGGGTGAGCTAATGCGTCTAGCTTGGACTGGATCTTCCTCTTCATGTCTCGATGCCTTGAAGTTCCGGCATGGACTAGCTTTTATGAATTTTTAGCTTCTTAGAAACTCTTAGATTTAGTAATTTGAAGTAGATGTTCTTGTGATGATGAATTCTAGATTTTGGGAAATAATAGTTATTGAATTGGTTTTTATTAATGAGTTTAAGTCTTCCGCATTACTTTATGTTGATATTACATTGAAATGTTAAGGTTTAGATTGGTTGGTTCGCTCACACAGGAGGGTAAGTGTGGGTGCCAGTCGCGGCTCGGTTTTGGGTCGTGACAAACTTGGTATCAGAGCATTAGGTTCGTTGGTCTCATCACACAAGAACGAGTCTAGTAGAGTCTTAAGGAACGGTAGGGGGACGCCTTTACTTTTCTTTGAGGGGCTATAAGACTTTCGGAAAATTCCATTCTTTCTTTCGTGTTATTACTTGGGTCCAATTGGTATCTAGGTGATACAAATTGGTATCTGACCATCTTCACTCTGTTTCACAGATGGTTAGAACTAGAGCAACAACTACGCCAACACCAACATCAGCAAGACAAGAAGCGTCCGAGCCAGCCACTGGGGCTGTAGCTCGAGGAAAAGCAGCGGCAAGAGGCCGTGGTAGAGGTCGTGGGAGGACGTCCTCTAGAGGAAGAGGACGAGCACCTAGCCCGTCTGATACTAGGGCGGTGACTCCCCCACCGACTGAGGAAGTGGTAAGAGAGGATGAGGAAGGGGAGAATGAACAAGTGCAAAATGAGGAATTGCCACCCCAACCTACCCCAGAGATGATCAATCAGGTTCTCACTTATCTTAGTGGGTTGTCTGATCAGGGTCAGGCCCCTCCAGTGTTTTCTGCACAAACACCTCCGATTTCAGAGGTACAACATGCAGCCACTATGGCTCATCGTATGGATGCCTCATTGGACATAGGCACGTTTCCACGTCTGACTACTGGGCCTATAATGACAAATGATCAGCATGAACTTTTCAGTAAGTTCTTGAAATTGAAACCTCCAGTCTTCAAGGGTGCTGAATCTGAGGCTGCTTACGATTTTCTGGTTGACTGTCATGAGCTACTACACAAGATGGGTATAGCAGAACGGTTTGGTGTTGAGTTCGTGAGTTATCATTTTCAAGGGAATGCCAAAATATGGTGGCGGTCACTTGTTGAGTGTCAACCAACGGAGGCACCACCTATGACTTGGGCCTCAATCTCTAGCTTGTTTATGAAGAAGTATATCCCCCGGACTTTGAGGGATAGGAAAAGGGATGAGTTCTTGAGCCTAGAGCAAGGTAGGATGTCGGTCAATGCATATGAGGCTAAGTTTCGTGCACTATCAAGATATGCCACTCAACTTTGTTTCAGTCCACAACAGCGGATTCGTCGTTTTGTGAAGGGGTTGAGGTCAGAGTTGCGGATTTCAGTCTTACAGGTAGCGGCTACGGCAAAATCCTTCCAAGAAGTGGTAGATTTCGTGGTAGAGGTGGAAGGAGTGAAGCCAGATGAACTCACCATGGCATCAACATCAAAGAGGTTTCGAAAGGGATGTGAGTTTAATGGTTTTTACTCTAGAGGAAAGGGTTCCGGAGGTTACTCAGTTTGACCCATTCAGTCTTCACTACAGACTGTAGTTGGGGGTCCACCTCAGACCGGTCAACACTTCTCTGAGAGACCTATGCTTGACTCTAGAAAGTGTTATGGATGTGGGGAGACTGGACATATTAGGAGGAATTGTCCCAAACAGAGTTATAGACCCCCAATAGCTAGAGGTAGAGGTGGTCATGGTAGAGGCCGTTATTCTGGAGGACGTGGTGGTCGAGGTAATGGTGGTCACCAAAACAGCCGGGGTGATGGGCAAACTGGAGCCACTACATCACAACATAGTAGGGGCAACGGACAAATAAACGAAAGGGCCCATTGTTATGCTTTCCCTGGGAGATCGGAGGCGGAGACATCTGATGCTGTCATCACAGGTAATCTTCTGGTTTGTGATTGCATGGCTTCTGTATTGTTTGATCCTGGATCCACATTTTCTTATGTATCTTCCTCATTTGCTAATGGTCTAAATTTACATTGTGAATTACATGATATGCCTATTCGTGTTTCTACTCCGGTGGGTGAGTCTGTGGTAGTTGAAAAGGTATATAGGTCTTGTTTGGTGAACTTTGTGGGGAGCAACACTTATGTAGATTTGGTTATCTTAGAAATGGTTGATTTTGATGTAATTCTTGGTATGACTTGGCTTTCTCCGCAATTTGCGATCTTGGATTGTAATGCTAACACGGTGACGTTAGCCAAGCCTGGGACAAATCCGTTAGTGTGGGAGGGTGACTACATTTCCAATCCGGTGCGTATCATCTCCTTTCTTCGTGCTAAGAAAATGGTTAGTAAAGGGTGTTTAGCTTTCTTGGCACATCTCAAGGATGACACTACCCAAGTACCTCCGATTGAGTCGGTTTCGGTGGTCCGTGAGTTTCTGGATGTGTTCGCTGCAGATCTTCCTGGTATGCCACCAGATAGGGACATTGACTTCTGTATTGATCTTGAACCGGGTACTCGCCCCATTTCTATACCCCCTTATAGAATGGCTCCCGCGGATTTAAGAGAGTTAAAAGCCCAACTTCAAGAGTTGTTGAGCAAAGGCTTCATTAGACCAAGTGCATCTCCTTGGGGTGCTCTGGTTTTTTTTGTAAAGAAGAAGGATGGGAGTTTGCGGATGTGCATAGACTACCGGCAGTTGAACAAGGTAACCATAAAGAACAAGTATCCTCTTCCTCGCATTAATGACTTATTCGATTAGTTACAAGGTGCTTGTGTCTTCTCGAAGATTGACTTGAGATCCGGTTATCATCAATTGAAAATACGGGCAACGGATGTGCCAAAGACTGCTTTTAGAACCAGGTATGGGCATTACGAATTTGTAGTGTTGTCTTTTGGTCTTACGAATGCCACTGCTGCATTCATGAGTTTGATGAACGGGATTTTTAAGCCATATTTGGATCTCTTTGTGATCGTATTTATTGATGATATACTGATATACTCTAAAAGTAAGGAGAAACATGAGGAGCATTTGAGAATGGTATTGGAAATGTTGAGGGAGAAAAAGCTTTATGCCAAGTTCTCTAAGTGTGAGTTTTGGCTAGATGCAGTGTCCTTCTTGGGGCACGTGGTTTCTAAGGATGGAGTGATGGTGGATCCTTCTAAGATTGAGATAGTGAAGAATTGGGTAAGACCTACTAATGTGTTAGAAATAAGGAGCTTTGTTGGGTTAGCTAGCTACTACCGCCGATTTGTCAAGGGATTCTCTTCTAGTGCTTTCCAACTGACGAACTTGACTAAGCAAAATGTTCCATTTGTATGGTCGGATGAGTGTGAGAAAAGCTTTCAGAAGCTCAAGACTCTGTTGACTACTGCACCAATTCTCACCTTGCCAGTGGAAGGTAAGAATTTAATTGTCTATTGTGATGCATCCTATTCGGGTTTGGGTGCAGTGCTAATGCAACAGAAGAATGTGATTGCTTATGCTTCAAGACAATTAAAAGTCCATGAACGTAACTATCCAACTCATGATTTGGAATTGGCCGTGGTAGTGTTTGCGTTAAAGCAATGGAGACACTATTTATATGGGTTTAAGTGTGAGGTCTATACGGATCATCGTAGCCTACAGTATGTCTTTACTCAAAAAGATTTGAACTTGAGACAGAGGAGATGGATGGAACTACTGAAGGACTACGACATCACTATTTTGTATCATCGGGGGAAGGCGAATGTTGTAGCGGATGCTTTAAGTAGAAAGGCGGGAAGCATGGGAAGTCTAGCTCACTTGCAAGCTTCTAGACGCTTATTGGCTAGAGAAGTTCAGATTCTGGGTAACGACCTTATGAGATTAGAAGTAAATGAGAAGGGAGGATTTTTAGCTTGTGTGAAGGCAAGATCTTCCTTCCTTGACAAGATTAAGGGAAAGCAGTTTAATGATGAAAAATTGATCCGGATCTGAGATAAAGTGTTGCAAGGAGAGGCTTAAGAAGCGACAATCGATGAGGAAGGCGTTTTGAGGATTAAGGGAAGGGTATGTGTACCCCGCGTCGATGATTTGACCAACATTGTTCTGACAGAGGCTCATAGTTCAAGGTATTCGATACATCCGGGTATAACCAAGATGTACCGTGACCTAAAGCAACACTTTTGGTGGAGTAGAATGAAGCGTGATATTGTGGATTTTATTGCCAAATGTCCAAACTGTCAACAAGTAAAGTATGAACACTAAAGGCCCGGAGGAACACTTCAGAGAATGCCCATTCCTGAATTGAAGTGGGAAAGGATTGTAATGGATTTCGTGGTTGGCCTTCCAAAGACATTGGGAAAGTTTGATTCTATTTGGGTAATTATTGATAGGTTAACTAAGTCTGCTCACTTCATTCCGGTCAAGGTGACTTACAATGCAGAGAAGTTAGCCAAACTTTACATCTCGTAAGTGGTGCGATTGCATGGGGTTCCACTCTCCATCATATCAGATAGAGGTACGCAGTTTACTTCTAAGTTTTGGAAAACATTGCATGCGGAATTGGGTACTAGGTTAGACCTTAGTATGGCGTTCCATCCTCAGACTGATGGTCAGTCTGAGTGAACGATTCAAGTGTTGGAGGATATGTTTCATGCATGTGTGATAGAATTTGGTGGTCATTGGGATAGCTTCTTACCCTTAGCAGAGTTCTCCTACAACAATAGCTATCACTCAAGCATTGATATGGCCCCATTTGAGGCACTATATGGGAGAAGATGTAGGTCTCCCATTGGGTGGTTTGATGCATTTGAGGTTAGACCTTGGGGTACTGACCTTCTGAGAGAATCGTTAGATAAAGTGAAATCTATTAAAGAAAAGCGTCTAGCGGCGCAAAGTAGACAAAAAGAATACGCAGATCGAAAGGTTAGAGACTTAGAGTTCATGGAGGGTGAACAAGTCTTGCTGAAGGTTTCACCCATGAAAGGGGTGATGCGGTTTGGAAAAAGGGGTATACTAAGACCAAGGTATATTGGTCCATTTGAAGTACTTAAGCGAGTAGGGGAGGTGACTTATGAGTTAGCCTTGCCTCCAGGGCTGTCCGGAGTGCATCAGGTATTCCATGTGTCTATGTTGAAAAGATACCATGGGGATGGAAACTACATCATTCGTTAGGACAGTTTTGCTTGATGAGAATTTGTCTTATGAGGAGGAACCTGTTGCCATTCTAGATAGAGAAATTTGCAAGTTGAGATCAAGGGAGATTGCATCCATCAAAGTTCAATGGAGGAATCGACCAGTCGAAGAAGCCACTTGGGAGAAAGAGGCTGATATGCGAGAAAGATACCCACACCTGTTTACAGATTCAGGTACTCCTTTTCGCCCTTGTTTTCCTTCTTGTGATCGTTCGGGGACGAACGATGGGTAAATTGGTATCTATTGTAACGACCTGTTTAGTCGTTTTGAGCAGCAGACTTCAATTCTGGAAAAACTGGCAGAACCGACGGACCCCACGACGGACCGTCATGGGCACGATGGACCGTCGCAGGGTCTCGTTTCAAAACACTTAGAAAATCTAAAATTGGGTACTGAAAATTGACTCTCTGAACTTCGTAACGAAATTGCAAGACGGACCGTCACATGTGTGACGGACCGTCGCAGGCACGATGGGCCGTTGCAGGTTGCGTAATCCCAGTCTGGGTCGGATTTCTTTATACTTTTTAAGGGACGTTTTTGACTATTCCTGCTTTAATTATAAAGTTAGTAGGTTAATGTTAATAAGTCTAATTACTTGGGGCTTAAAAGAGGTAACCTTAAGTTAATTAGTGGGTTAATATTGCCATCTTTTATTCTTAATTATATGCTAATTAGGGTAAAAGAAAGAGGGTTTGAATAAAGAAAATAGAAAGAACAAGAAGAGAGAGGGTAGATCCAGAAGGGGAAAACACAAAGCTTTGGAGAAAATTTGCTTGCTTGATCACGTCTTCGGTGGAGGTAGGTTATGGTGTCTCTTACAATATTCGTAGTAAACTCTTAATAGCGAATGATATGTATTGATAATATTGTAAACCCTGCTATGTGCTTAATTGTATGCTTGCATGAATGTAATTATATAATTGTGATTATATAAGCATGATGAAGTTATTGAATCCCAAATCTTGCAAAACCCTAATCACTTTTTTAATGATGAGGCCTTGGTATAAAAGAAGGCGTGATGAACTAAAATAATGAGATTGATGATGCCTTGGTAAGAAAGAAGGCTTGATGAATGGATAGAAGGAGATTAGGGGATCGGGTGTCACGAACCGACACATAGATTTAGGGGATCGGGTGTCACGAACTGGCATGTAGATTTAGGGGATCGGGTGTCACGAACCGACAAATAGATTTAGGGGATCGGGTGTCACGAACCGACACGTAGATTTAGGGGATCGGAGTGTCACGTACTGACACAAGAGGATTAATGAATATGAGGGAGCGGAGTGTCACGTACCGACACAAGAGAAATAAAGATAATGAATCTTGAAAGATTTTAATATACTCAATCTAATGAACATAATTCCCAAATGAGTACGGTATTGAGGCTTGAGTCCTCATGTGTGAACTTGACGGTAATTGTTAATGATATAGTACTTGCTATTGCTACATGTTGAGTATCATAGTTGATTTTATGATGTTACTTGGTGCATATTGTTTTCTATTTTGAGTTGGCCGATGATATCTACTCAGTACCCGTGTTTTGTACTGACCCCTACTTTTATGTTTTCTTCTTATTTATTTGTGGAGTGCAGCAAACGTGCCGTCATCTTCGACTCAATAGTAACTCTAGCCAGTCTTCATTACTCCGGATATCAGGGTGAGCTAATGCTTCTAGCTTGGACTGGATCATCCTCTTCATGTCTCGATGCCTTGAAGTTTCGGCATGGACTAGCTTTTATGAATTTTTAGCTTCTTAGAAACTCTTAGATTTAGTAATTTGAAGTAGATGTTCTTCTGATGATGACTTCCAGATTTTGGGAAATAATAGTTATTGAATTGGTTTTTCTTAATGAGTTTAAGTCTTCCACATTACTTTATGTTGATATTACATTGAAATGTTAAGGTTTAGATTGGTTGGTTCCCTCACATAGGAGGGTAAGTGTGGGTGCCAATCGCGGCTCGGTTTGGGTCGTGACAAATAGTGATAAGTTATAGAAGGTTGTGAAAGAGGATAATTATTATGGAGCTCAACAAATGTACAAGTCTACTAGTGCCAGATAACATGGTCATCATTCAATTTAATTTGATTACGTGCTCATAATACTAATAATGTCTATATTTAATTTCAGATATGCATCGAGAGATACTCCGATGCCTTGAATGTTCTATAGTCTGGTGCTTGTTTACAATTAGACAAGGCCCAGTTAACGCTATGTTCTGTTTTTCTTTTTCTCTTGTATGGTAAATTCAGAGGCGAAGCTAGAATTACAGTATTATACGTTCTGAATTTTATATGGATGATAATAACTAAGTTCTAAACTTAATATTTGTATATATTTGATATTTTTTTTAATATAAATATACTATTGAGCAAAAGTTATTGGGAGCAAAAGTTATTGGGATTGGCGAACCTGTACCTGGTATTCTAGCTCTGCTTGGTCTACAATCACTAAAAGATAGAATATTGCAGATTTTCTCAATCTCTTTTAGTTATCAATCAAACAAACAAAAATAAAAATGGCTTATGCTGCCCTCTCTTCACTTATGTATACATTGAAGCAAATCTTCAAACATAATGAATTTTTGGTTTGTTAATGTTGTACACAACAACATGTCGGATCTCTCTGTCAAAATATTTCTGCTCTGCAACATTTCCTTGACAATACTACAAAGGATACTGAAACTCTTAAGGTATGTAATTGATCACTAGTATATTTATCTAAATCTTACTGGTGTTATATTTTTTTTATAACAATAATTAATATATCGAGTTTCTATTACAAGGTTGTGGAAAAGAGGACAAGGAATGTAGTATACAAAGCGGAATATAGAGTTGATTCAAGTCTAAGAAACATCCTTCTAGCATATCATGAGGATAACCAACAAAAGGCTTGTAGATCCTGTTATGAAGAATTGTTGAACGTTGAAGAACAAGTTTATTTTCTCAACAAAGAGGTGATGCTGATCGATGTTAACACGCATGAAAGCAACTCTGGAGAATTAGCGACAACTCCCTCCTCACAAGAAAAATATACAATTGAGGAAAGTATTTTGTCGGGATGGAGGATGACTTCAACACCATACTTGATCGCCTTATTTCCTATACAAACGAGTTAACTGTCATACCAACTTTTGAAATGGTCAGTATAGGTAAGAAAACTCTTGCCAGGAAACGTTATGATGATTCATCTATTCGTTCTTGATTTGATAAACATGCATGAGTCACTATCTATGAAGAATACAATGAGAGATAACTGAAGACAACAGAGAAATGAGTAATGATCAACTAATGGAGACTGTGTATAGAGGTCTTAAGGGTAGGAGATTTCTAATTGTCATATATGATATTTGGAGTATCGAGGCATGGGACCAAATGAGAAGAATATTTCCAAATGATGACAATAGAAACCGAATTCTATTAACCACTCGACTTAAATATGTTGCTAATTATGTCAGTTGTCCTGATTTTCCGCCTCATAGTATAGTCTTTCCTAAGTTTAAAAAATAGTTGGAATCTATTCACTGACAAATTATTATTTCTTTAAGCTACTGTTACTTGCCCCAATATTTGAGGTCTTGTTTTCTTTATGTTGGAGGCTTTCAAAAAGAAATGGAGATCAACATTTCCAAGTTGATTAATTAGGTTATGGATTGCTGAGCAATGCTTAAGAGAAAGAAGTAGTAAAAGGTTAGAAGTTATGGCAGAGGAGTATCTCGAAGAGTTAATTGATAGAAGTCTAATTTTGGTTGGTAAACAAAGGGCTGATGGAAAGATGAGAACTTGCGAAATTCACGATCTTGTTCGCCAACTACGCGTAAGAGAAGTTCATAGTGAAAATGTAGTGCATTTCATGAATGAGAATGTTCCCATGTACTTAGAAGTCATATGTGATCAATGGAGAGTGAATGTTATATCTAAACATCAACATCCGCGAGTTTAACCAAAAAGGCATAGAAGTGGTATTACAAGTATAACCCGCACCTTTATTACAACAGAAGATAATTATTTCTGAAGGCATAACATTAGTATTACAAGTTCCACCATTTCACAATTCAAGTTGCTTAAGGTGTTGGATGTACTATCAGTCTCAAAATATTTTGGTTGTGTAATACCTCAGCTTGTACATTTGAGATATGTTGCTGCAAATATTGAGAATGCTCTTTCACTAGCCAAATTGAGAAATCTAGAGACCATAATTATTGGAAGCCTTGAACCGGCGACTCTGAAGCACCCACTGGATATCTGGAGAATGATAGAGATAAGATATTTGGATCATATATGACACTATATATATGATCCTCTTGAATTAGAACAACCTTTGTTTCTCAAAAACTTGCAAACACTTCTTCTCCATGACTCTTCTTTTGTTTTCAAAATCATAAGAAGAACACCCAATCTAAAAAAAGCTTAGTATTTTAGATACTTCTGGCCATCCTTAATGGCATGATATTCTTTATTTTCTCATTCTTCTAGAGGAGCTGGAGACGCTACATATCGAGCTGGATTTTCTAAGGGCAGAGCTGAAACCATTGACCTGATGATTTTCTCTAGGGATAATTTCCCTCCTAATATCAAGATGTTGACATTAACATTTACTATATTACCATGGGATATTATGAATTTGTTGGCAAATTTAACGAACCTTGACGTGCTCAAAACGAATACTGCATTCAACGGAACTGATTGGAAACCAAAGATGTTGCGTTTCGTAAATTAATATATCTACAAATCAAATCTGAATGTCTAGTAAGGTGGGAAACAGGTAGTGATAATTTTCCAATGCGTGAGGAACTACTACTCTATGGGTTGGATGTATTGGAAGAGATTCCTGAGAGTATTGGAGATATACGACACTAATATTGATCATAATACACCGCTACAGAATGGAAAATGGCTCTGGTGTAGAGAATAATGCCAAAGAAGTTCAAGAAGAGCAAGAAAGCTTGGGAAATTATGAGCTTCAAGTTCAAGTTACTTAGGTATGTTAAAGTTTTCATCTTTGAGTATTATCAAAAATACATAAATTTCATATCTTGATTCATTAACGTTGAGTCATTATGGAACAAAGTGCTAATGTAGAATTCTTTCATTTGATTTTAATGCAGAAACTTGCGCTTCCAGATAGAATTTTTAATCTTTGATCCTAAAAGGTGTTCTTGAGAGTTTATTCTTGATTTTTTTACTTCTTATTCATAATAAGAGTTGTATTGGAGCTTGTGCTAGTTAGATTCCCAGAATGTTTGAACATTTTGGATACTTGATTTGCACAATGTGGTGAGAGCTTATGGATGACTCAATTATATGGGTATGCAAAATACAAGATTTTCAATCCTAGCAGGAATAAATTGAGAGGACCATCACTATTTTTATCTATGGATATAAAACTCCATAACAAATTTCTAGTTCTAGCAGCTAGAACTAGAATATTGATATATTACATGAAGGCATTTAAATTGTTCAAAGTGAGTGGTTGTGGACTCGTTCACAGCTAAACTAAATGACAGTTTAAGTGAGCCGTCAATATAATGTAAGTTGTTTGTCATAGGAAGTCCAGTATTTTGGAGCCAAAAGAGTCATTTTGAAGCTAAATTGCTAAAAGGGACAACAAATTTGGCAATTAACCAACTTAGACAAACCACTGGTTGGAAAACAGTGATGGCCTCCTTCTATATCCGTCTTTAAATGGTTGGAAACTTTATTGGGAGTCAAAACTAAGTGGTCTATTACTCCATTTGGTATTAGAAAAGAAAAGGTGTAACGTGACCTATAAATTACTCTCATTAGTATGTATAATATAATATATAACAAAGATATTGTACATCCAATTCTTAATTTCCAATGACAGGATTATCGTGGAAGAGAGGCACAACTCTTCATGAAGGTGGATTTGGAGCCATCTCGTTAGCTTCTACTTCAAATGCACTATTTTGTGGTGTTACTCTCCCCTCTCTCATTGCTCTCAAATCGTGCGACTTTAATGCTTCTCAATCGTTGAAAGAAGAAGTCGAAATCCTCCTAATGTTCAAACATTCTCCTTACATTGTTCACTATTTTGGATCTAATGTCTCTTTTGATGATAACGTCAATCTTTACAACTTATTGCTCGAGTATGCTTCTGGAGGAAGCCTTGCTGATCATCGTCAGAACTGCAATTCACTGTTGCAGTTTGAAGATAAGAAACACAGGAAGAATGTTCTTTTAGGGCTTAGTTGCATTCACAACAATGGAATTATTTACTGTGACATCAAGCCTGGCAATATTCTCCTTGTGGGCATGGACAAAATTGCCAAGATTGGTAATTTCGGGCTATCCGTGACATTGGAACAGGGCATGAACCAAAAACAAGAAGTAATCAGGGGAATAGAAAGGTATATGGCACTGAAATCCGTTATTAACACTGAGTATAGCCCACGGGTTAATATTTGGGTTCTTGGATGTACTGTCTATGAGCTGATTATGGGACATTGATATGGGAAGATGCAGATGGTGATTATGTGTCGGTAAGTATTAGTGGTACAAATTCATTTTATTAATTGATTTGATTGATATTTTTTTGTCAAAATTGAATCTTATTCTAACTTAAGATTCTTGTGGTTGTTGACTGTTGGTGAAATGAAAACGGAGGGTTTTTGCTGACTCTTTGACCTTAGAAATAGATGATGATTTTGGTAAGGTTAGTGGTACCGATCTTAATTTTTAGCCAATGTTGGAATCTCATTCTAATTTAATATTCTTGTGATTCTTGAGTTCAGGACTGCAGGTGAATCAGAAAAGGATGGTTTCTATCGACTTTTTGATATGAGAAATGAATGGCGATTCATTTTTCCGGCAATTTTGATAAGAATCAGTTGCACATATTTATTTTATTATTTGATTGATGGATATTTTGCACTTATCCTAAACATCAAACAAGATAAAAGATAAAAAAAGTTAGGAACAACGTGTACAAAAGAAAAATAAATAATACTATATGATTTCACAAGTCGATGTTTTTCAAAATTATTAGGGTTTTTTGGTAAATTGTAAACATCATTAACAAATAAAAGGACCATTACATCTATTGAGCACCTAAATCCATAACCACCTTATAAGAAGGTTTTATGTCTTTTAGCCTCCAACTAGAAAAGAAAATAGTTACATAGAAAAATATTGAATCAACCTATTACTTTTATGAGTCTTGTTAGATCCCCTAAACAATGCCATTCTCTCTATAAATTCTGTTTTTTATCTGTGCAATTACTATGTCACTATTCACAATTGTGCCTCTATACAACCTCCTGTTTATTTCCCTCAAAGTATGGTAAACTATAACACTCCAAATTGCTGCAACCACTTCTTATAGAATTGCCTCCAATGTTTCCTCTTGGTTATTTCTAGTACCTATCGCAACTCACCTATATGCACCTGTATGTTAGCCCAAGGTAAATACCAACTTTCACTTGTCCCAACCAAGTGTAGTGGATAAAGAGATTCAACTTGGTCTCCATCACTTGGCTGTGTCATAAACAACATATCTCATTATCAATAGGAATGTTCAAGCATAACATCCTCTTCTTGTAGTCGGTAACAAAATTCGGTAATAAGATCAACATGTTCAATTCACCCAGCATTGCATTGTAGCTGGCATAGATTCAATATTGACCATAATAAGTTAGATTATACCTCTCTTGTAAATACCAGTTCCTTTTGTTGTTCGGCAGTACATTTAACTTTTTTCAATAGAAACTGCAATCTAGAGGCCGAATATATATGTTCCCAAATGGAATCATCATTCCTTATATAGATCTCATGTACTCATTTCACCTACAACGTATTCTATTTTTCTGATAACTGGCATAACTGTTGGAATTTATGCGTCCACTTAACTTAAATAGGACTTGGTCCCCGTAACTCTAATGCACAGTAAGTAAAGAACACAAACAAAAAGTAAAAGAGATAATCACTTTTACTTGGAAACCTCCTTGCTCAAGGGAGTAAAACCACGACCTATTTTGAACAAAATTTTTCAAGAACCAATTTTACTAATCTTCAATCAAGTATCAGTAAAAGTCGGTAAGAAAATAAGAGACTAACCCTATAGTCTCTTTACTAAGCAATACACCCTATTACTTAGCTGAGCACAAGCAGATACAACACTGTTCAGTAAGAACCTAAGTTACCTGTAACCCAATCACTTACAATGAAAAACCCAAGGTTTGATAGGTTTCTACCAAGTTCGAAACGAATCCTATAACTTGATGCTTGAAATTATTTTCCGTTTTTGAATGAATGAGTTATATTTGTGTTTTGTTTGATATATATCGTCAAGATTTATTGTCCATCAAACAAAACAACCTAGTCGGTTTTTATTAGAGAAGTACTTTGCTCCTCACCAACCTCCCAGATGCAGACAACTTTTTACAGTTGTCTGTACTTTTTGCAGATAAGACTGGTTTTCTTCATACTCTGCAGAAGACCGGGTACATGCACTTGTGATGAATCATCAAAACATTTTGAGGAGAGCCTCATATCAATTTTCCCCTTTTTGATGAGGACAAACCAACCTGCATTTGTTCATCACACATTCATTCAAAAAATACATAAAACATTATTTCCGGACATCATTCCCCCTTAAACCATGATTCCCCCTTACACCAGGATTCCCCCTTACATAGATTCCCCCTTACACCAGGATTCCCATCACCGTTGAACGACTAATACAAATCTTCCCCCTTTTGACATCATTGAAAAGGAGGGACAATAAACATACGAAAATCAACACACGAGAATAAGAGAATCCAGGGTTATAACCACACCGAACATGTGAATGTAATAAAAAAGACATGATAATAATACGCAGAAATAGTGCATAAAAACAGAATTATGATTTGATCATATTAATATTGGCCACTTAAAATTAATCAAAAGACTACATCGAGCCACTTGAAGAGAAAGGAGTACAATTAGACTGGAAGACACAGCAGGAAACATTTAGCACGAAGGGAGAGAGGGATTAAGGGTTCAAAGAAGCAAAAACACTCTCTCATTGGCATCCTCAATTGCCTTAATGAGTTACTTGTTGAGAGCTTGAATTTCCTCACTAAGTAAGGCATTCGTAGCTTTTAGGTGGTCATTTGAGCTTTCAACTTGATTAATTCTTCCCTATTGTCCTGACTAGGACCAGGTCCTCTTGAAATCACCTTCTGAAGCTCAGACTTAAGAGTGACCACTTAAACTTCCTTAACAGCCAAGAGAATAGTGAGATCATCCACTTCCCGCTTAAGAAACACTTGTTGCTCAAGGACTGTTGCAACTTGTGAGCGACCTGGTGCTTCTCCTTCAATGCACTCACAATCTTAGAGAGTAGACTTGGAAAACATTTGTTTGACAGTACCTGGTACTCCCATCCCTAAGGGCACCTCAAAGTGATTGAACACCTAATTGAGAAAATACCCATATGGAATTCCATGATTCCCCTTCTTCCATGTCATAACACAATGCATATGCTAGACCCATGATTGCCTGGAGATTATCACTTCAAGATCACTTAATTTTTCCATCAGAAAGTGATCTGCAATAGACGTAACTGTATGTTTCTCCGACCTAGGCACCATGACCTTGTTAACAAACTCAAAGGTCAATTGATACTCGCCCTGAGGTACTTTTTGGGTACCCGTTCCTTCTTAGGTTTTGCTTTCATTGAGGTGAATACTGTCTAAGGCCTACACCCTACAATAGATCATATTCTATAGTAGGCACATCGAAGATAATCCCCAATATTTCCTCATTCAAACTTATCGATACCCTCTTAACAGAAGTAAAAATACTCCCTTCAACAAGCAAGTCCATTTTGTAATAGAACTCGTGAACCTCTAGTTCATGGAGATATGAGAGTGGAGGTTCGAACAAATGTCCCCATTCTTGGATAGTAACAGAGTCAACAAGAGCTCCCATACCATGATCTGTTAGAATATCTTTAGCAAACACTTGACTATTCAGAACATTTTGCAATTTCATCTTCTCAACTCTTTCTTCTCTTGTCATGTCAGTTCCATCAGACTTTACACTGGGACCAGGTCCCTTTACGAGTGAAACTTCAAATTTTCTCTTCTTCCGGGCTATCACCTTTTTTACCTTCTTCACTAGAGGTTTCTTTGAGTTCTTTTGACTCTCATTGAATCTCTCATTTTCACCCCTTGGCTCCCTTCTTCGCTTTGACACATACTTGGAAACTTCCTCAGATTTTGAGTCACTATTCTCAATGGGGACAAGGTATATAACTGGGTCCTCTTGAACCACCCCTCGAATTCTTTGCCGTCTTTTTCTGTGTCTGTACTGCATTGGCCAACATGGCACTACCCAGAACCTTTTGTGTGACACTTGGGGTGTCATATTGTTGTCTACCTTCCTTCATAGTAGATTTGATCGACTTCCCTTTCCCTTTTCTTTTCCTTTCTGCATCACTGTCAGCACGAGTATGAACAACATTATCATTGTTTCCCGCCGCAGTCTCTTGGTCAGGGCCACTGGCAAGAGAAAGATTACTACCTCTTGTTTCTTGCCTTTTCAATCTTAAAGGAACTTCTTCCTTGTCTTCCTCCCCCTTCATATTCCACATCAAACAACTAGGGAGTGTGGTCAAAGATTAGTTAACTTTTAGCGAGGACCGGTTTTGGGGACCTAAACGTCTTGTTCAACAGTGAGGGATAAGATTCAGCCCTAAGTGAAGCCAAACTTTGTATCGCTAGCGATCTGCCCCTACTGTGAGAATACAGGATTCTGGTCCCTTTTCCTAAGGTACATCCCCTTCGAACAACCTTTGCGACATCAAGGATAACACAACCATAGATGAACCATCTATTTCATCAGACCCTGGTTTGGAAGTAGGTTTAGGAACTGATTATGCCTCAAAAGTATGAGAATTTTCTTCAGACAACACTAGTGTAGGAGAACAAGGTACTTTGTCCATTCTAGGTGGAGCAGACCCACCTTCAACTAGATTCACAGGCAACACAGACCCAGCCTGTGTTCTATCTCCACACATGGGGTCAAAGATGACTCTTTTACAATGGGGATTTAGAAATCAAATAAACTGGGTTTTTTGATTTTTGGGGAGATAGGAACTTGTGACAAAGAATTAGACTTAGACATTTTGAGAAACAGAGAATAAGAAGTAAGATTGCAGAAAAAATCGATCAGAAAAAGAACGCTTAGAAGATTTTATGAATTGTTAAGGAGTTAATGGGGTATTTAAAACAAAAGAGTATTGGGTCCTCAAACAGTGCCGACTCTTTGTTTGAAATTGAAAGGACCTTTAAAACTGACGCGATGAACAAGACGAGGACATGTGCCATTGATGCAGACATTTGTCAGTGTAGTATGAAATAATACTAACCTTATGAGCGACTAGGTCCACTTCGTATTTTGTCTGCCCGATTTTGTGTAGTAAAATCATCTATTAAGCTATTTATACCATTAGTGTATACCTGCAGTAAGGTACAAATAGTGAATTCTCGAGTAATCATTGTTAATTCAAACATACATACATGTCCTCCTAAGAATAATCAATTAGGAGTTTCTTGAGTAGCCCTGTTAAAAATTCACGTGAACTTAAACATTCCAAGTCTCAGTCTATTTTTGAAGAAAATTTCCTTTCCCATTGGCATTATGAAGATGTCAGCCAGTTGATCCTCAGTGCTGCAGAACCTCATCAACACATTCATTTTTTCTACGTTGTCTCGCAGGAAGTGATGCCTCACATAAATATGTTTCGTTCTTTTGTGTTGAACTAGATTCTTAGCCATATTCATTGCACTAATATTGTCACACAAGAGAAGAATTGTCTCTCTAAGAACCCCAAAATCCTCCAATTGTTGCTTGATCCACAAGATTTGGGCACAACATGCAGCAGTAGCAACGTACTCCGCTTAAGCAGTAGATAAAACCACCGAGTTCTGCTTCTTCGTTCCCCATGACATTAGAGCTGATCCCAAGAAATGTGCCATTCTTGAGGTACTCTTTTGATCCTCCACAAAACCTGCATAATCTGCATCAGCATAACCAATAAGTTCAAATGAGTCACCTATTAGATAGAAAAGGACCAGGTCCTGCATTCCCTTCAGATATCACAAAACCCTTTTTGCAGCTTTCAGGTGTAATTCCTTTGGTGCAGCTTGAAATCTAGCGCACATCCCCACACTAAACATTATATCAGGTCTTCTAGCTGTCAAATATAGAAGTGATCCAATGATCTTTCTATACATGGTTTGTTTAACCTCTTTGCCTGCTTTGTCTTTATCAATTCTTACACTTATGTTCATAGGCATGTCTAGAACTTTTGCATCAAGCATTTTGAACTTGTTGAGCAACTCTTTGATGTATTTCTCTTGGCATATGGAAGTCCCTTGAGAGGATTGTTTAATCTGTAGTCCTAGAAAGAATGTAAGTTCGCCCATCATGCTCATCTCAAGCTCGCAGCTCATCAACTCAGCAAAACTCCAGGCGCATACAATCTGATGTTACTCCAGAAATTATATCATCAACATAAACCTTCACAATCAACGGTAATTTTCCTGTAGTTTTTAGAAATATAATGTTGTCTACCTTACCTCTTTTTAACTCATTGGTTAAAAAGAACTTTGATAGCCTCTCATACCAGACTCAAGGAGCTTACTTCAACCCATACAAAGCTTTTTCCAACTTCAGTAAATGATCAGGCAACTCAGAGTCTTTAAAGCCTGGAGGCTGCTTAGCATACACTTCCTCCTTAAAATTGTCATTCCGAAAGGAACTCTTCACATCCATCTAAAATAGTTTGAAATCTTTGTGTACAACAAAAGCAATTAGAATTCTGATTGCCTTCATTTCTGCAATAGGTGCAATGGTTTCTTCGTAATCGATTCCTTCCTCTTGATTATGACCTTGCAACACCAATCTTGACTTATTTATTTCTGACAATAGTTCCATACTCATCAAGTTTGTTTCTTAATACCCATTGAGTTCTGATAATAGTTCTTTCAAATGGCCGGGGGGACCAGGTGTTACACTTTACTTCGTTCAAACTGATGAAGCTTCTCTTGCATATACACCAGCCAGTCAGGATCCTTTAAAGCTTCTTTGATACTCTTTGGTTCATTTAGAGATATGAACGTTGAATATGCAACCAAGTTACGTGCCTTTGACCTAGTTTCAATTCCTGAATCCTGGGGAAAGATTAGATTGTCTAGTGGATGTAAAGATTGATGTTTCCACCCAGCCTTTCTAATAATCTCTTCTTCTCTATCAACATCAGAATTACCTTCACTTTCATTTGAAGTATGAGACCCAATATCTGGAATAATGTCGAGAGGACCAGGCTCATCAACAGGTTCAGCATGAGTTACTTCCACTCCTTGAGTGATCTCATTATCTTCAGTCAGCTCTTCCACTTCACGATCATCAATATTGTCATCCTTTGTTCTGAACTCATCAAATTTGACATCCACATTTTCCTCCACACAGTGAGTTCTTTAATTGAACACTCCATACGCCTTACTGGTAGAGGAATATCCCATAAAAGCACCTTCGTCACTTCTGGCATCAAACTTTCCAAGATCATTCTTTCCATTGTTCAGAATAAAACATTTCAACTAAACAGTTTGAGATGAGCTATCAAAGGTTTCATATCATTTAATAGTTCATAAGGGGTTTCTTGATTTGAGACCTAATAAGACATATGTTGGTCATATAACACGTTGTGTTAACTGCTTCAGCCAAGAAATTCATGGCAAGTTGAGAGTCAATCAGCACAGTTCTTGCAATCTCTACTAGTGTTTGGTTCTTTATCTCTACCACTCCATTTTGCTGAGGAGTTCTAAGTGCTGAGAAGTTGTGATTTATTCCATGTTCACCACAGAAACTTTCAATCTGAGATTTTTTAAATTCTGTGCCATGGTCAGATCTGATGCTTCTAATCTTGCAATTTAACTTTGATTGAACAGCCTTGAAGAACATAATTAATTGTCTAGCTGTCTCATTCTTTGTTCTCATAAACATTACCCATGTCTACCTGGTAAAATCATCAACAACAACAAGAATGAGTTTCTTATCTCCTCTGCTCAACACTTTGATTGGTCCACACAATTCTATGTGAAGCAGCTCAAGAGGTCTTGATGTGTTGAATCCGTTCTTGACTTTGAATGAAGACTTTGTTTGTTTACCCTTTGCAGAAGCATTACAAACTTTACCATTTGTAAACATCAACTTGGGAAGTCCGCGGACCAGGTCCCCAACAACCGGCTTGTTGAGAAGAGTAGAACTAACATGACCACGACATTTATGCCATAGATCAAATTCATCAGTTGGAGCACTTAGACACGAAATATCATCTTCTTCGATGGAGTCTAGATCTGCTACATACATATTCTTTACTCTTGTAGCAGACATCACCACCTTCCCTGTTATGCGGTTTGTAACGAAGCAATTGTCTGCCATGAACTTGACTTCATTTACTCTATCACAGATCTGAGATATACTCAAAAGATTATACTTGAGCTCTTCCACATAGAGTATGTTGTTGATTAAATTACTATCAGACTTCCCTATCCTTCCAATTCCAAGAATAGAACCTTTCTTTTCGCCTCCAAAAGATACACCACCACCTTCATGTTCCTTCAAAGAGAGAAAGTTTGAAGTGTCCCCTGTCATGTGCGTAGAGCATCCTATATCCATGTACCAGCACTGACCCCTTCTTCTCTTGTGCACAAGAGTTACTTGTTAGTCTTAGGAACCCACTTCATACAGAGTTCCCAGTAACTATCAAAAGACTTAACAATAAAATTTTCCAGTCTAAGGCGATGAAAATGTTTTACCCGAATGGTAGCAAGAACCAGGTCCTCTTTATAATTTTTTCATAGGTTTGTCATGACTGACAGACTGATCACAAAAACTAGATCCCCATTCCCTATTAGTCTGACAATTATCTGATTTCACAAACTTCACATGCCTTTCATTAGCCTCCTTCAATTTATCACACCTTTCCTTCAAAAGTCCATTTTTCCACAATGGGTGCACAAGAGGTTATCAGCCACAAACATATATTTGTTATGGGGATTATATGGTGGTTCTATTTTCCTTTTCCTTAGACCTCTTTTCCCATTGAAAATTTGTTTAAGGAGATTCGAAAGGATCTTGAAAGAGTCAGTCCATTTCAGAGAATGACTTGTTATGCGGAATTCGAGATAATGCAAGAAAATATAAACGTGAAAAACAAGACAACAGATTTATGTGGTTCACCAATAAATTGGCTACGTCCACAGGAAGAGGGGGAGCAGTTTTATTATGGAGAGGCAAGAACAGAATACAGAATAGGATTTGCCATAGCGTCTTTATATAGTGCTAAGCTACGCCCTAACAGGCTTGGGCCCAAAATACAGAATTGAAAGATAATTAAGGGCCCAATACAACAACATTGTATACTGTCGGGCTGGGGGCGACTCCCCCTCCCCAGACCCCCAGGCCAGGGGGCGCGTCGCCCTTCTGAACCCCCCGACTCGCTGACCGGGCAGCGAGACCCCCGTTCTTTCGGTTGTAACGGGTCCGATTCAAGGCATTCAACATGACTTAACTCTTCTTTGATTTTCTTAAGATCTCTTCTTAGCTGAGAATTAGTTTCAAGAGAAGTAGCTACCTTAGATTCAGATATTTTAAGGTTATCCTCCAGTTCTTCCTCAGATGCTAAGTTTTCTTTTATCATTTTTAGAGGTACTAGGCTCTTCTTCATAAATTTTGTTGTTAGACTCCAAAATCTCTATTCTTCTACTCATTTCAGAAATATGTGTTAGAAAAGCTGCATTTTCATTTTCAAAAAACTTAATTTTTCAGTCAACATTAAGCTTCAGTAGATTGCTCTTCTACAGAGTCAATTAGAAGAGCAGCAAATTTCCTCAGGCTTCCAGCAAATAGGTTACCAAGATCATCTTTTAATTCAAAGATAGCCTTGTTCGCATCTTCCTCATCATCTGATTTTGCCATTAAGGAGAAGATTGAGATTAAAATGTTTGCATCATCTTCAATGGCCATCACAAAGACATCATCATGATCTTCTGCTTCTTCCTCTGGCTCACTCAAATCATCACCCAATATGACAAAGGCCCTTTTTTACAACCTGGTGAGCATGTTCCTTCCTTCGAAAATTTTCTGGGACCAGGTCCTTCTTATGATATCTAACTTTATGAGATTTCGGCTTTTGACTTAGGCAGTCTCTCATAAAATGACCAGGCTTACCACATTTGTGTCAAAGGTCGTTTGTTGTTGCTACTCTGCTGGTTGATACTTTCTTTTGAATTCTCCATATTTCTTATGGTCTTTTGAAACCTCTTTGTCACGTACACCATCTCATCTTTTTCTTCAGTCATCTCACTTTGAGAGGATTTTAGTGCAATGGTCTTTTCTTTCTTTGAATCCTTCCTTCTTCCTCCCTGCTTCCTATATAGCTCATAACTCTACAGATTTCCTATACGCTCGTCCATAGGCAAGGCCATCAAATCTTTTGCCTCGGTGATTACATCCACCCTGCTTTCCCAAGATTTAGAAAGAACCTTGAGGATTTTTTGGACCTTCTTGCACACAGGAATTGGTTCTCCCAAACCTCTGAGCTCATTTGTAATGGTAGTAAAACGAGAATTCATTTCAAAAATGGTTTCACCATACTTCATCACAAAGTTTTCATATTGAGTATTAAGCATCTCCACCTTTGATTTCTTCACCCTCTTGGTTCCTTCATGAGTAGTTTGAAGAAAATCCCTAATCTTCTTTGCCTATTCACAAGATGAGATTCTATTATACTCATCAACATCAATACCACAGACTAGGATTATTTCTCTTTGTAGTTCTTTTCATACTTTTTCCTATCAATCTCAGTGAACTCCTTTCTGGTCTTAACCATGAAGGTGGTGAGACTTCCATCCTTCACCTCCTTAAATGGAACATAAGGACCATCCAGGATAACATCCCACAACTCTGAATCCTCTGCACTAATGTAGTCATGCATTCAATTTTTCCAACACCAATAGTATTGAACATTGAAACGAGGTGGTCTTGTGGATGATTGTCCTTCCTCCAGATTTAGTGCGCAGTCATTCCTCTAGGATCTTTCTTTTCTTGGTGTTAACCAAAGTGAAAAATAAAGCTCTGATACCAATTGTTAGAATGTACGCTTCCACTTTTCTTAAATGGGACCTGGTCCCCGTAACACTAATGCATAGTAAGTAAAGAACACAAGCAAAAAGTAAAAGAAATAATCATTTTTACTTGGAAACCTCCTTTCTCAAGAGAGTAAAACCACGACATGTTCTCAACATGACTTTTCAACAACCACTTTCACTAGTCTTCAATCAAGCAAAAGTAAAAGTTGGTAACAAAACAAGAGACTAACCCTATAGTCTCTTCACTAAGCAATACACCTTAATACTTAGCTAAGCACGAGTAGATACAACAGTGCTCAGTAAGAACCTAAGTTAACCATAGCTTAAGAACTTACAATGAAATACCAAGGTTTGATACGTTTCTATCAAGTTCGAAACGAATCCTAAAATTTGATAAGCAAATATAAAAATAGCAACTAACAAGAAGAACTGAAAGCCTTTTGATCAATATCTTGTTGTTTGAAAGTATTTTCCCTTTTTGAATGAATCAGTAATATGTTGTGTTTTGTTTGATATATATCATCAAGATTTGTTTTCCATCAAACAAAACAACCTATTTGGTTTTGATTGGAGAAATACTCTACTCTACACCAACCTCCCTGACGCAGACAACTTTTTAGAGTTGTCTATACTTTTCGCAGATGAGACTGGTTTTCTTCATACTCTGCAGAGGACCGGGTCCCTGCACTTGTGAGGAGTCATCAAAACATCTTGAGGAGAGCCTCCTATCAATAACAATTTGTCTACTGATACAACATTCCAATTACTGCAATCCTCCAAACTCATATGGATAACAAATCTTCTTCCATGCGACACTTTCCACCTCTCTTCATTACTCCCCCAAAGATAGCTCCTACAAATTCTATCAACCTCATTGAGAATACTTTGGGGTAGAATGAGTACAAACCCCTATAAACTATTTATAAAGAGCAAAATAGTAGTCCCAATTTGAATTATACTGACTAATTTTAATTCGGTTAGTGATCTTTTCTATTAGAAGTTGGGAATCCACTATCTTCTACTTCTTGGAGGACAACGGAAGCCCAAGATATCTCATTGGAATATGTCTTAGAGGGAACCCAGTCATTCCTAACAATTATCTACAAGTTCCTATCGTCTACTCCAGATAAAAACAAGTTAGATTTATCTACATTGGCCACAAAACTCGTTACTTCACTAAAATGAGTTAAAGTTTCCATCACTCTATCCACAGAACTAGTGTTACCTTTTCAAGAGATTTAGATCATCGACAAAGATTAAACGATTCAACTTAAGATGCTTACACATTGGATGAAAATGAAAGCCAGGTAACTCATGCACTTTAAGACCCTAGACAACTACTCCATTACAAGGACAAACCAGATAGGAGACATTGGATCCCCTTGTCGTAAAACTCTCTTGCCAGCAAAAAATTCATGCCCTTCACCATTTACTATTACGGTAAAATATGGTAAAGTTACACATATCATTACCAACTCTGTAAAGCTTTTAGGAAATTCATATCTAATGAGTGCATTTTCCATAAGTTCCTAACTTACCATGTCTTAGGCCTTTCTTAAATATTTTTTCACAAATTATTAGGGTTTAAAATTTGATTGCGATTAACTCTCTTTTTAAAATTAACAAATGTGTAAAATAGATTTTAGAGTTATTAGGTGAAATCATTCATTAATCAATTATAAATAGTCTAGTTGTTTTCCATTGTTGGAATCGAATCAAGAATGGTATATATGCATTCTCAAAATCAATAATTGGGTATTTCAAATCAAATATCTAACAAAAAAATAGAGCAAGTAATTTCCAAACACTTTTCAATTCTGACAAAGTGGTGAATATAAATTTCTCCACAGTGGAAGAAGAGAAATGTATTGGTACAAGTATGACGATCCTTCATTCACTGGTACCCCAAATTTTATGTGAATTGAGACATCATCGTTGGCAAAAATTATTTTGTGGTGATTGTGGCGGAGAAACCTAATGTCAAGTGATACAGTGATGAGAATGTCATAGATGTAAAATTCTAAAAGCCCTCATTTTTTGTTTGATATAGTAGGAATCCATAGATACTTATCGGGATTCAACATCAAAGAACATCATATCTAACAAAAGGTGTGGACTTGTAGACTCTGCCGGCGCCGGCACGTAGCAATTTTCCACCACCATCGATGTCTCAATTCTTGAAGAATTAGGGTTATTGGGTGAAAGAGGGATCTGCATATTCCTTACAATACATCGCTCCTCATCCACTGTCGAGAAATCCATATATGTCGCTGCCTCCGCCGAATTCCTTGTATACATCCTCCTCATCCTCCTGCTTTGTCTCGTCATCCACCTTCTCCGATGCCATTCCTACCTCCACCACTACTCCTTCATCTTTTTCTAAACCGTGTCAGCCACAGTTCTCTCCAATGATAAATCGGTATCAGCCTTTGTCCCCTCCTCCACCTTCTCAGCCACGATTCTACCTTCTTCAATTAGCAATTGCACCAAATGAGTCTTTACTTTGGATTATTAACCTTGAGAAAGAATGAAAAACTTGGAGGAAGGCATTTAAACAATAATTTCACCTGTGATTCATATGCATCACGAACAATTTTATCCAACTTGTTTTAGGCTTTTAAACCAGCAGTTAGAGCACCATCGGAATTTGCAAGTACAACTCGGTCTTTATACCTAACAAATAACATTACTTGTTCATGTTGTCTGCAGTACCAAGAGATTGCTATGATCTGATGAATCCATGAGTTTTTTTATAAAAGAAAAGAGAAAAGTGTCACAAGCAATCACAAATTTATTACCACTCGTGCTTTTGTAGTCTTTTTTTGAAAAGAAATGTCATTTCATTAACTAGAAAGAGAGCAAGAGAATTCATGTCTACAAGATGGTAAGAAAAGATAGCAATCTAGTGCCCATCTGGCATTGCTATCTTTTCTTACCATCTCTTGTATACATGTAATCTTTTAATCTCTTTCTAGTCAATGAAATAACGTTCCTTATCAAAAGAAGACAGCAAAAATGGGAGTGGTAATAAATTTGTAATTGTTGCGACTCTTTTCTTTTTTCTTTTATAAAAAAATTCATGGAGTCATTAGATTATAGCAATCTTTAGGTGCTAGAGATAACATGAACAAGTAATGGTATGTTTCAATGTATAAAAAACCTGATTGTGCTTGCGGATTTTGATGGTGCTCCAACTACTGGTAAGAATCCTACAACAAGTTGGGCAAAACTATTTGTGATACATATAAATCAAAGGTGAAATTAAGTGTTAAATGCCTTTGTCCAAGTTTTTAATGCTTTCTCGAGGTTAATAACCCAAAGGAAATACTCATTTGGTACAACTGCTAATTAAAGCAGACAAAATCGTGGCTGAGAAGATGGAGGAGGGGATAGTGGAACATACCAATTTATCAGCAGAGAGACAGTGGCTGAGACGGTTGAAAAAGACGAAGGATAAAGGGATATAGGTAGGTGCGTGTTGGAGAAGGTGTAGGAGGAGATGAAGGAAGAGGAGGAGGAAGAGGATGTGGATACAAGGAATCCGGCAACGGCGCCAGCAGATATGGATTTCTCAACAGTCGAGGAGGAGGGATGAATTGGTAAGAATATGGTGATTCCTCTTTCACCCGATAACGTCAATTCTACCTAAATTTACATTGATAGTGGTGACGAATTGTTATGCGGCAGCAGGGGAAGGGGGAGGGGGAATGAACAAGAGGTAGAAATCTACAAAACCTGAGACTTTTTGTTTGTTTGGTGTTCTTGGAAGTTAAGTCCTTACAAAAGTCTACAACTACCTATTATAATAGACAAAAACTGTCAGGCTTCTATATGATGGTCGTGGTGGAGAAACCAATGTCAAGTAAAACCCATAATAGTTCTTGGTCATTAACTTAAGTCAAAAGGTGTACAAAATTATAAAAAAGTTTGGGGGGTAATAGGACCTTATTTTAGTTAAGGTGCGGCTCTGGAATTTCGACCATAGTCAAGGGGGGTATTGTGCCTTATCCCTTTCTAATTACAGTAAGGTGACAGGGGGTACTTGTGCCTTATCCCTTTTTAATTAGAGTAAGGTGACATTTTTTTCATACAAACTAAAAAGGGAAGAGTCCCACATAAAAAGGGACAGAAGGAGTATTAAATATTAGGAATTTAATTATATAAGTAAATTATATTTAACAATTTTATTTATTATAAAATATTTAAATAGAGGGTAAAAAATTTAATCAACAATTTTAATGAAGATTTTAATTGAATATAGATATATATAACATAGGCCATGTCAAACTCATGCCAAAAGAATTGAAAGTTTATTCATGCTTTTCATAACGTGATTTTAGCGTTCAATGCATGGCTCCATTGAAGAAGGAAAGTCCCATTTTTTGCTCTCTTTTGTATAGACAAATGAAAAATAATCAAAAAGTTTTAACAAAACAAAAAATGCAAATGTTCTTCTAACTTATTTGAAATCATGTTAGGGAGAGAGTCACTGTCACACCCCAACCCTAGGTGAGACAAACAAGTACCATATGAATACATGTTTTACAAGTGACCTATGATGAGATAATAAACTACTGTGCAAATAGATTTAATAATGATAAGTTTTGTATACAATACATGTAGAATAGCTAAACCGATACATGTGACAAGTGAAACTATGAATGCACTATGAAAATATGCATAGTAAAGACTCGGAAAAGCCCCAAATCAACATGGAGTTCATCAACAACTTTTGTGTATCATGTGGGAGAGATATATTAGTTAAGTACATGTACCTTCAACATGAAATGCAGCGTCCCCAATAAGGGACGTCAGTACGAAAGAATGTACTGAATATGTAACTCATAATACAAGCATATGAAAAATGAGAGTTCAAGTGAAATCAAATACCAATAGATAAGGATTAGAGACCACATTTGATTATACTTGTGGAATTGTGTATATATGTTAAATTATTTTCTTTACTTTGATGTAAGTTATAATCTTTATAAAGAGCATGATACAATCAGCTGATCAGTAGTAGAAGAAGATGACTTATGCTAGGCATTTTAACCCTTGGGATGTTGTCCTCATAATTTCACAAATTGGGATATGCCCATGCTAGTCTTTCTCCCCTGAACTGCCACCCTTCTATACAAATTGGGATATGCTCATGCAAGACATTTTGCCCTGGGCTACCACCCTAATTATACAAATTGCTTCACTTAGATTCACTAATCTTGAGATTGTTGTTTTGATGTTCACAATTCTTTTGAGATTGTTCTTTTGATAGATCATGACTCTTTTGAAATTGTTGTTTTGATGGTCATAATCATTGTTAAGATTTGGAATTATGGACCAGTAGTAGAAGACATACAAATATGCACTTGCGATAATGACAATGACGTGGGAAGCAAATGTGACACCAATGTAATACTTAGGAGCTTATATGACTCAGTAAGCATTTTGACATCTCAAATTGAAGCACATATCAAGTGAATACATTTAAAATTCAGCAAGAGATTTGAACTCTATATGATTTCAAATACTCACTAACTAATATCAAATACAAGGTTTATATGAACATGG
The DNA here is from genome assembly GCF_036512215.1 of Solanum lycopersicum. NCBI lineage: Eukaryota > Viridiplantae > Streptophyta > Magnoliopsida > Solanales > Solanaceae > Solanum > Solanum lycopersicum. The sequence continues at coordinate 7,936,167 of NC_090811.1, forward strand.
AATCAAATGGGAATGTGGACAGATTCAACTTAAGGACGGATACATATTCCAAGAAAGTACAATATAAAATATACAATAGAGCAAGTAGGAATCTTGTGAGGTAACATTATAGTCTAACACAATAGGAGTAATACCCAATAAAGGGAACATATAAACATGTGAAAGATGATATATATGATGAAATAGACAATCGAAGTTGGCAAGATGTGGAAATCTTGTATATCCAGCATATAAACATATGTATCATGTGTAATCTAGTATCATTTTGATTTATATAAGGGGAACACGTGCCAAGGGCACTTTGACAATGAAAAACATTTAAATCTTTTATGTTAATACTTGGTAGAGTAAGCACGTACATTTAGTAATAAACTCATATTAGAGTACTCAGTTCAATGCTCTTGTAGTAGGAACTGCAACTATGGGTCTGTCACTACCAAGGGCACGTAGAAAGCTTACTTTGTAATACAAGTGTTGGATTCATGCCAAAGAAATAGGAAATTGAATAGCCTTGCATACCTTGTTGCACAGAATTGGATATTACAATGAGTTAACCGTCTTTCTTTCAGATTATATATCTACAATGGAGTAAATAATAAAACTAGCATTAGTAGTTGATCTACAAATTTGGGCTACTTGATAAGACAAAAACAGTAATTGGCGGCGTATTTATAATTGGTCCATCAAGAGTGTTCTTCAATCCATTCTGCTCTAAAAATTTTATATACTATACAACCTTCTTATAAGATCCTTCGAAACTACCCGGGCTTCATCACGTCTGGAAACAGTATTAAAGGAATGACAGAAAGTAAGCTCATGCAACACTCAATTAAGTGGTGTATCACTACACTTTCAATGTTCTATCCTCTAACCAGTCCCCATGACTTCTCTGCACATATCCAGCCAGACCCCCTTATTTTATGATACACAAAACAATACCTATGAATCAGAATGTTGAAGTAACAATATAATCTCACGGCTTTTGATTAGCACCCTGTGAGTTCCAACTAACATTACATTTATGATGATCAAAATGATATCATAATCAAAAATTTAAGGGTACTCCACTCCATGGTTGTCCCAACAAGCACATCTGTCCTGAACTTTTACCAGGTGTGTTCACCAACCACACAACATATAGAAACAACACTCCTCCGTTCATTAATACATACAAACTTTCACAAACAACGCAAAAACAAGAGACGGATGAAAAATTTTATAGCTTACCTTGGTGGAACGAAACCTCACCAGCTAAGACTTGGATTCTTTAAGGTTTAGGTTGTCCTCTCCCCCTTAGTTTGATGTTAGATCAGATCATTCACTTGAATTTGTTAAGATGGGAGATGTTTTAACAATTTGTACTTTAAAAACACATACTTCCTTCATATTTTGATGGTGAAGTTGTAGACCAAGATTCTTGGAGCTTCTATGGCTTTCCTTGGGAGTAATTTTTTGTAGAATAAGTGGTAAAGAAGATGTGATAATCTTGAGTGCTTTACAGGTAACTTTTGGACGTTTTCACTACATAAAATGGAGAAATAATATGGTCCTTTACTTTAAGCAAGTTGGTGCATCACCTCCTTAATTTCTGACACAAGTTTTTTAGTAGGTGCAACACCTACTTACTCTTTTCACCAAATGCAGTTCACTTATTCTAGTAGGTGCATCACCTACTTGACTCTTTTAACTTAAATTCAGTCCACTAATTCTAAGTAGGTGCATCAGTTACTTGCCCCTTTTAACTTAAAATGTAGTCCACTAATTGTAAGTAGTTGTATCACCTACTTGTCACCTATTAGCATAGTTTAGTCAAGCAAGCACCTCACTTAATTTACACCATTTTCCCAATCTTAGTTTCTTTACAAAATCGTAGCACTAATACATGCTTGACCACTTTAACTTTTACATCGAATACCACCTTTTACTATCTCGAGTTTGAATTGTTTTTTAGTTCACTTAGTCGTATATGTGTTGGAAGGCACATGTACTACAACTTTAAACCTATTCTATTGTCACTAGTCGCATAGGAAACCGAATTCATAGCTATATCAAAAGGCAATTTACAAGTGCCATACAAAAAGAACTAGTACACGTAGAATATGGGGTGTTACTGTCTTACCAGTGATTCAACCACCACCTCCAGAGGGAAAACTTAACGATTAATATTTACTTATTTGACTTCTATTTCATTGACTTTGATTTGGATAATCGCAGAATATTGATAATTTATAGAAGGTTGTGAAAGAGGATAATTATTATGGAGCTCAACAAATGTACAAGTCTACTAGTGCCAGGTAACACGGTCATCATTCAATGGAAATTGATTACACGAATTTACCTACTAAAATATCACCCATCTCTACCCAAGATCGCAGCATAACAATTCCTTTTTTGTCTAAATTGCGGAGTAAATGGGCTTCTAAATGTGGTATTTCATTAGTTACTTTTTCAGGGCCTTGACTTGTCACATGAGTATGAATTTCATATTTCCGTATGTGAAAAGAAGTATAAATATCTTCATATACCAAACACTCGCTAATAAGTACTGCATCTTCAGAATTGTAACCCTCCCACGGCATATAAGCTACTAATACGTTTTTCCTCAAAGCAAGTTCGCCACCAACCGTAGCAGCACCATCCGCTAAAATTTTTCCCTTTTTAATGCATTTACCCCGAGGAACCCGGAATTTATGTTATTTTCATATATGCATCTACTGAGAGATACTCCGATGCCTTGAATGTTCTTCAGTCTGGTGCTTGTTTGCAATTAGACAAGGTCCAGGTTAATGTTATGTTCTAATTTCCTTTTTCTCTTGTATGGTAAATTCAGAGGCGAAGCTAGAATTTAATGGAGAGTGTGCATAGTGGTCTTAAGGGTAGGAGATTTTTAATTGTCATAGATGATATTTGGAGTACTGAGTCATGGGACCAATTGCAAAGAATATTTCCAAATTATGACAATAGAAGCCGAATTATATTAACCACTCGACTTAAATATGTTGCTAATTATATTAGTTGTCCTTATTTTCTGCCTCATAGAAAGTCTTTCCTAAGTTTAGAAGATAGTTGGAATCTATTCATTGAAAAATTATTCTTTCTTTAAGCTACAGAACTTGCCCCAATATTTGACGTCTTGTTTTCTGTATGTTGGAGGCTTTCCGGAAGACATGGAGATTAACATTTCCAAGTTGATTAATTAGGTTATCGATTGCTGAGCAATTCTTAAGGGAAAGAAGTAGTAAAACGTTAGAAGTTGTCACAGATAAGTATCTCGAAGAGTTAATTGATAGAAATCTAATTTTGGCTCGTAAACAAAGGGCTGATGGAAAGATCAGAACATGCAAAATTCACGATCTTCTTCGCCAACTAGTCCTAAGAGAAGATCATACTGAAAATGTAGTGCATTTCATGAATGAGAATGTTCCCATGTCCTTAGAATTCATTTATGATCGATGGAGAGTGATCGTTACATCTAAACGTCAACATCCACAAGTTTATCCAACAAAGCATTGCAGTGGTATTACAAGTATAACCTGCACCTTTATTACAACAGAAGATAATTATTTCCGAAGTCATAGCATTAGTATTACCAGTCCACTGTTTCGCAGTTCAAGTTGCTTAAGGTGTTGGACGTACTATCAGTCTCGAAAGATTTCGGTTGTGTAATACCTCAACTTGTATATTTGAGATATGTTGCTGCAAATATTGAGAATGCTCTTTCACTAGCCAAATTGAGAAATCTAGAGACCATAATTCTCGGAAGCCTTGAAACCGGCTACTCTGAAGAACCCACTGGATATCTAGAGAATGACAGAGATAAGACATTTGGATAGTAGATATCCACTATATATATGTAATCCTCTTCTTGTAGAAAATCATATGAAATTATATATATCTGATCCTTTTGAATTAGAACAACCTTTGTTTCTCAAAAACTTGCAAACACTTCATCTCCATGACTCTTCTTTTGTTTTCGAAATCATAAGAAGAACTCCCAATCTAAAAAAGCTTAAGATTTTAGACACTTCTGGCCATCCTTAATGGCATGATATTCCTTATTCTCTCATTCTTCTAGAGGAGCTGGAGACGCTACACATGAAGTTGGATTTTTAAGGAACAAAACTGAAACCATTGACCTGATGATTTCCTCTGGGGATAATTTCCCTCCTAATCTAAAGAAATTGACATTAAAATTCACTAAATTACCATGGGATGTTATAAATTTGTTGGAAAATTTACTGAACCTTGACGTGCTCAAAATTAATACTGCATTCAACAGTTTTGATTGGAAACTAGACAAAGATGTTGAGTTGCGCAAATTACTCTATGGGTTGGATGTATTGGAAGAGATTACTGAGAATATTGGAGAAATAACGACACTAAAATTGATCCAAATACACAGTTATGAAATGGAAAATGGCTGTAGAGAATAGTGCAAAAAAAAATTCAAGAAGAGCAAGAAAGCTTGGGAAATTATGAGCTTCAAGTTCAAATTACTTAGGTCTATTAAATTTTTCATCGTTGAGTATTATCCGAAATACATTAACTTCATATCCTGATTCATTAACGTTGAGTCATTATGGTACGAAGTGCTAATGTAGAATTCTTTCATTTGATTTTAATGTAGAAACTTCTGCTTCCAGATAGAATTTTGAATCTTTGATCCTAAAAGGTGTTCTGAAGAGTTTATGCTTGATTTTTTCTTCTTATTCATAATAAGAGTTGTATTGAACATTTTGGATACTTAATTTGAACTATTTGGTTAGAGGTTATGGCTGACTCAATTGTATAGGTATGTAAAATACTAGATTTTCAATCCTAGCAAGAATTGATTGAGGGAGGTCCATCACTATTTTTATGTATGGATATATAACTAAATACCAATTTTCGAGCTCTAGCAGCTAGAACTAGAATATTGATATATTACATGAAGGTATTTAAACTGTTCAAAGTGAGTCGTTGTGGACTCATTCACGGCTAAAATAAATGATAATTTAAGTGAGCCGTCAATATAATGTAAGTTGTTTGTCATAGAAAGTCTAGTGATTTGGAGCCAAAAGAGTCATTTTAAAGCGAAAATGCTAAAAGGGACAACAAATTTAGCAATTAACCAACATAGACAAACCACTGGTTGGAAAATAGTGGTGGCCTCCTTCTAGATCCGTCTTTAAATGGTTGGAAACTTTATTGGGAGTTAAAACTGTATGTCAAGTCAAAATAGGATAAAAAAATAGATCTAAGTGGTCTATTACTCCATTTTTGTATCGGAAAATAAAAGGTGTAACGTGACCTATAAATTACTCTCATTAGAATGTACAATATAATGTACAACAAATATATTGCACATTCAATTCTTAATTTCTAATGGCGGGATTATCATGGAAGCAGTGTCGGACCCAAAATTTCGTTCAAGTGGGTTCAAGTTACAAATAATCATAGTGGTGGTCCATAATAATGATTAGCATTTTTTTCATTATATCCTTAATAAGTTATTTTATGGTGATATTCCTAACAAAAAAAATATACTCTATTAATTTTTATCTACTTACAAGAAAATTTCCCACATATTTTCAATTTGACAAGCTACTTGTTACTCTTCTAACAGTTCTAAAAATCATAAAAAGATAAAAATGCACTAACCTAAATTTCGTGTATACCGAGTTAAAAGGAAAATAAATACATGGTTTTGCATATTACAAAAAATCAAACTAAGTATTACTCCCTCGTTTCATAAAAGTTGAACATCTTACCAAAATTAGTTGTCTGTCTTACTAAATCAAGAAAGCATCAATCAAAATTTTCATATATATTACACTTGTAATTAAATTTTTTTAAAGTATTCGCATTTATTAATAAACTTCGCAAAAAGTTTTCACGAGATGGATTGGTAAAATTATTTTCTTATTTTATGAATTTTTTAATGTGTGTGTTAAAAGTAATATAATAAAATAAGATGGATCGGAGAGATTATATAAAAACTATAAACATATTGTTTAAATTATTACAATTTTAAATAATTCTCAAATACAAACATGAAAAGAAAACTTAAATAATAAATTTAGAATATTACTATTGTTATTTAACTGAACTAGGGGTGGCAGGGGGACCGGGATGTCCCGCCCCGGCCCGCGTCCCGACCCGCCCCGTTTCGAACCCGTCCCGTCCCTTAGGGTTTAGGGGGTTTAAGGGGTGGGGGATGAGGGGACCGGTCAGGGGATGGTTCACCCCTGCGTCCCGATTGACCCGGCCCAGTTGAATCGGCCGGTTCGCGGGATCCCCTTTGTTTTATTTTAATTTTAAATTTTTTTACCATTTACATCCGTTGGGGAAACGGCTAGTGAGCCCCCCCTCCCCCCAACGGATTTTTTCCCCTTTTTGTGTTCCCAAACACCCCCTACCACTCCCCTACTTTTAATATTTTATTTTAAACCCTCAAGTTATAATAATTACACTTTAACCCATTTTTAATATTATAAATACACCTATCCCCTACTTTTTCTTACAAAATCATCTATTCTCATTTCTCTCATCTATTTTTTATATCCTCTCAACTCCCAACTCTCAAGTGTCAATCTTAATTTCTATTCTATTTTAATTCTCATATTATTAGAATCCATATATTTCAATTTTCAATTCGAAAATTTCATATTATATCAATAAATATAATTATATTATCTCAGATTTGTTATCAAGTATTGATTGGAGTTTCAAAGTACAAATTACAACAAACCACAAGCTTCAACAATCGGTTTAACGTCTGCTATTAACGCAGATGTTTGGTACATTCGTTTCATAATATTTATATTTTATTTTTCGTCTTTTTAATTTTGTGTTATTATTATTTTTATATTACACTTTTGTATATAATTAAGTATGAGTTCTAGCAAAAAAAATAGCGCTAAAGAAAAAGAGAAAGCACAAGATAATGAAGAAAGTAGACTTTTTAAATTATTTAATATGGATAAAAAAAATTAGTAAAGAAAAAAAGAGTAGTAAAAGTGGTGGTTCTTCATCTAAATCAACGAGTAGAGTTATATTTAACATAAATGATTCTACTTATGTTGATGATTCTCCTTATGATATTGATTCAAATGTTCAACTCGATCACGAAAGTTTAGAACGACGTTATGGTAATAGTAATCCTAATGTTGATGAAAATTCAGGTGAAGAAGTAGAAGCTGATTTGGGAGAAGAGGAGTTAGAAGAAAGACCTAATAGTCCATTGATAGAAGTTCCAAATGAGACGATCAATTTACCGGAGCAAAATTTTGGACATCCACCCCTTATACCTCCCACAAGGGAGAAGGTAAAGTATCAACGACCTAAAACTTCTATTGTGTGGCAATATATGACTTTCGATAAAGAAAATAGTGTTGCTATTTGTAATAAGTGTAAGCAACTTTTTAAATATAAACAAGTTGGGGGTCAAGGTGGAACCGGGGGATTAAATAGACATTTGTTATCTTGTGTGCCGATTCAATATAAAGAAGCTAAAGCATTAGCCAATAGAAAAAAGGGAATTTCAATTAATGAATTAGATATTACCGATAATGCGTGGATAGGGGCTTCTAACATGGTTCAAGGAACACTAGATCCTTTTAACCCCGCTGGTCCAATAACACAAAGTAAATATAATAAGGAATTAGATCGGGAAAATTTATCTAAAATGGTTTCTGTTTGTGGTTTGCCTTATAGTTTTCCTTCAAATCCCGGTTTTATTGAATATATTCAACAAACTTATAATCCGGATTATAGAGGCTTTTCAAGAAATAATGTTAAATCTGATGTTTTTGAATTTCAAGGTAAACATTGTCAATTTCTTCGTTGTATATTTAGCATATTAGATAGTAGAGTATCTATAACTTCGGACATGGGTCGTAGTGTTAATGAAAATGATTATTTAACTATTACTGCACATTGGATTGATCATAATTGGAATTCGCAAAAAAGAATTATAAGTTATAAACTATGTATAGAGAAAAAACTGGTACATATTTAGCTTCAAATATTTTAAGTGTTTTAGATTATTACATGATTATAGATAAAATAATGTCTGTCGCATTAGATAATGCATCTAATAATACAAACGCTGCTAAAATGTTAAAAGTTAGATTATGTCCAATTAACAATAATGTTTTTCATGTTAGATGAACAACACATATATTAAATTTAGTTGTACAAGATGGTATTTCATTATTTGATTGTGGTAGCGTATAAGTTGAAGATGTTGTTACCGGATTTTTCATACAAACAATGCTTCTAGAATTAGGGAATTTAATTAGAGTTGTTTACTATGTGAATTGTCACCTAGAAAAATTCCAAAACATATTAAAACAGGGTGGAATTCTCTTTACGAAATGCTTTCGGTTGCTTACAAATACAGAAGACCCATACAAATGGTTTTTAATGCTCATAATGCTGACCCATTAGATAGAATCTGTGATGAAGATTGGGAAGAAACTAAAGAAATATTACAATTTTTAAGACTTTTTTATGATGCTACTACCATATTTTCGGGAATTTATTATGCTACTATTTTATCCGTTTTAATAAATATTTGTGCTCTTTCAATTAAATTTTGTAAATCTAAAAAAATAGATAAATTTAGAGTTGCAATTGAAGGTATGATTGAAAATTTAAAAAATATTTTTTTTCTATTCCTCAAGGTTTTTTAACGGCTACTTTACTTCATCCTGCTTATAAATTACAAGGTGTGCAAGGCCTTGTTCACACTTTTTATGAATCTTAAGAAATTTTACTGGAAGAAATTCCAAATTGTCAAACGTGTAAGTCTAGCATAAAATTAGAAGCAAAATTATTGTATGAAAAATATAGAAATACGGAAAATTTTCAAGGAGAAGTTGGTCAAACTTCTAATGTTGAGATTGATTTGTCACTTCCAATTTCAACTTATATGTGAGGTTTTCTTGGTCTTAATTCTACTATCCATGATGATTTTGAAGAATATCTTAATCAATCTTTAGAAGTATTGGAAATAAAAGATGGCAATGAAGATTTATTAGGATGGTGATGAGGCGAAGTGATGCATTTTCAACTTTGAGCAAAATGGTTTGTGATGTTCTAGCTATTCAAGCTTCATCAATTGTATCGGAGGCTGCTTTCAGTGCGGCAAGGTTTCAAATAGGTGATTATAGACATTCATTAGCGGTAGACAGTTTGGAAACAACAGTTCTATTTAGAGACTGGTGCAATGCTGAAAGGAGGAATAACAATTTCCCAAAGTTAAGTAAAAAACAAGCAAGTTGGATCAAAACACAAATTGAATGCAGTGATGATGAATTAGAGGCACAAGAATTTCTAGCTAGTTTGCCAACACCGGAGGATATCACCATCGATATGATGCGACAATTAGAATTAAGTTTTAAAGGAGAAAACAGATATTTTTAGATTACATTCGAGAACTAATTGACACAGAACCCTTCCTAGAAGGTGGCTGCGTAAAATAAGTTACTCATCTAATATATGTAACAAATATTAGTTTTACGTATGAGAACTTATTGAAACGGAACCCTTCCTAGAGGCTGGCTGCGTAGATTAGTTATTCCACTAATATTTGTTAATTGTAACTTCTAAGTTCTATTGAATAAATTTGAAGGTTTTAACTTTTGTTCAAGTTTTTTTTATACAATTATTGTTTTGCATTTTAATTTTAATATATACAATTAAATATATACTAAAGTACTAAACTAATTTTAAAATGCTTAATTTAAAGTTTACAATTTACATTACTTTAAAATGTTTAAATTACAAATTTAAACTTCTAAAATTGAAATTTAAAACTTTAAAGTTGAAACTTCAAATTTGAAACATGAATCTTGAAATTTTAAAATTGAAACTTTAAATTTGAAAATTTATTTTGATATTTGAAAATCAAAAATTAAATTTAAAATTATTAGCTAAAGACATGTAATTTCAATACAAATATATAAGTATTTAAAAAAAATCCCCCGTCCCATCCCGTCCCGTCCCGTCCCCCCAAATCCCATCCCATCCCGTATATATAGTGGGACTGATGGGACCTATTTTTGTCCCCCCAATCCCGGTCCCGTATCAAATCCCCTCTCCCCGTCCCCCAGTCCCCTTCCCCGTCCCCTTGCCAGCCCTACACTAAACTAAAAGTCTACAACTATAATAGTCTACATTTATTTGTTATTTTAAAAAGAAAAAGTTCTTGGAAAATACAAAATTAAAAAAAATGTTTTGCCTTGGTTGGGGGCTCGCACCTGGATTCACTGGGTGAAATTGAACCCATTCACCACTGATCCGCGCTAGCCATCATGTCAAATGTGGGTTCATTTTATTTATATACATTTACAAATAATTTATATATGTATAATACAAAAAATTTCGATGAAGTGGGTCCAATTGAACCCACATGCACCTCTGTGGGTCCGCCCCTGCGTGGAAGAGAGGCATAACTCTTTGTGAAGGTGGATTTGGAGTCGTCTCGTTAGCTTCTACCTCAAATGCACTATTTTGTGGTGTTACTCTCCCATCTCTCATTGCTCTCAAATCATGCGACTTCAATGCTTCTCATTCCTTGAAAGAAGAAGTCGAAATCCTCATAATGTTCAAACATTCTCCTTACATTGTTCACTGTTGCGGAGCTAATATCTCTTTTGATGATAACGTCAATCTTTACAACTTATCGCTGGAGTATGCTTTCGAAGGAAGCCTTGTTGATCGTCTTCAAAACTGCAATTCACTGTTGGAGTTTGAAGTTAAGAAACACAGGAAGAATGTTCTCTTAGGGCTTAGTTGCATTCACAACAATGGAATTATTTACTGTGACATCAAGCCTGGCAATATTCTCCTTGTGGGAATGGACAAACTGCCAAGATTGCTGATTTCGGGTTCTCTGTGACCTTGGAACAGGGCATGAACCCAAAATAGGAAGTTAACAGGGAACAAAAGGGTATATCGCACCGAAATGTGTGATTAACATCGAGTATAGCCCACAGGTTGATATTTGGGCTCTTGGATGTACTGTCTATGAGCTGATTACGGGACACTGATGTGTGAAGATGTAGATGGTGATAATGTGTTAGACAAAATTGAGTTTGAGGAGCCAAAGTTTCAGAATTCAAATTTTTCAAATGAGGCTCAAGATTTTCTTGGAAAATGTCTTGTGAAGAATTCGAGCACGCGTTGGACTGCGGACAAACTCTTGAACCATACTTTTCTGCAAAATTCATCCAAAGTAGCCAACACATCAATAACAAGGAATAAGAAAATTGATTCAATGTCTCTTATGCCCAAACCAATCCAGAAGATAACACTCAAGATCGGCCGTCATAAATTCTCAAGGCAATTGCTAGATTCGAAGCCCTTTCTAGACAAACCAATCAAGACGATAACATTCAAAATCAGCAATCATAAATTCGTGAGGCAATTTCCAGACCTTAAGGAAGTAGAGAATGAAACTTGTGGAAGGGTACTAAGTACGGACAATAGATAGATAGATGCATATAAAATTATTAATTAATTTGTGTGTATATTTATATACTAGTTCTTTACACGTGCTTTGCACGTTAGTCTCACGAATATATATATATATATATATATATATATATATTACTATTTCCCTTAACATTATTATGTATGTATGTATTTAAATTACTTCTATTTAAGCAAAAGCATATTTTGCATAAACTATTCAAGTATTATCAAACTCATCATGTATTAATAGAAGTTTTGTCAATTAAATAGCACATAAAAGCATAATAACACAAAACAAAGAAAAAAAATTCATAACAATCCAAAATAATACATAATTACATAAAAATATGGGTTGCATACCAAATCCATTTTGGACAACCATACCTTAACTCCAAAATGAAAAAGAAAAACTTAAAATCATAATCTAATATAAAAAGATCTAAAGAAATATATAAGTCATATCGTATACAGTTAAGTTTAACAGTTGAAATATATTGTAAGAAAATTTCTCTTTTAATTTCATAATGAAGCTATTTGTTCTTCTCCACAGTTAGTTTCTTGACGACATCTATTCATATAATAATCTAGGAAGAAGAAAAGAGAATAGTAGATGATAGAAAAGAAAAGAATGTGATGACCTAGTAAGCAATTAACTTGTATTTATAGCGATATTTGATTGTTTTTTCACCTACCAAAATTTTTTAATGGGACACATTGAATCATGATACATAAATTTATTTAGTTTCAAAATTCCAAGAATCACAATATTTGAAGAGTTTCATACAATATTGTTTCATGATAGATAAATTTATGTTAATTATAAAATTCAAAGAATCACAAAATTTGAAGAGTTTCGTACATTATTTTTTCTACTCTAATTTAATTTAATATAATTAATTATAATTATAATATCATAAATAAAAAATTTAAGTATGGTTATTGGATTTCATATTCTACTATTATGCAATTAAATATTAGTATTTAAAAAATAAATTAATTTATTTTAATTTAGTAGAGGGACAAAATGGTAATCCATCTTTGTAGATTAGAACTTCCCACTTATATATATATATATATATATATATATATATATATATATATATATATATATATATATATATATATATATAGAGAGAGAGAGAGAGAGAGAGAGAGAGAGAGAGAGGGAGAGGGAGAGGGAGAGAGAGGGGTGGGGGGGTTATGTATGAGCAATCTCAGTACTTGTGTACAAAATTAAAAATAAAGTTAGAGCTAAGTAAATTTTAAAAATGGATATACAAAAAACGTATTTTTATGCAAATACGAAAATACTTAGAACAAATGAATGTTAACAAATATGACAATTTTATTTATTTATATATTTACTAAAAATGGCAAAAATCCAAAGTAAAATGTCATGTTTTAAATATTGAGATTTTTGAATTGATCATTTTTATAATATTAAAAAAATTAAAGTAAAAGCTATTAAAATTTAAGAAGAAAATAATATATATGAAGAATTGTCACAAGTAAAAATAAGTTCAATCAAGTAAGAAAACACTTATCTACTACTTATATATAAGTGGCAATAAGTACACAGCTGAAGGTCAAAATGTCTCCTTCAGCTGTGTGCTTATTCACACACCCAGCTATTTGTCCTACTGGATTAGGCTTCATATTTCGACCCCAATGTCTGGGGTTCGAACCTTGCCAACATCATTTTTTATTTCTGTTTTTATTTCAGCTTCTTCTTATTACTCCCTCCGTTTACTTTTATTTGTTATGTTACGCTTTTCGAATGTTAATTTGACTAATTTTCAAAGTTAAATTAGATTACATTAATTTGATATTTTAACCAAACAATTTAGATACTCAAAACTATATTGCATTTTTTGCATATCAATATAATGAAAAAATATATTGTAAAATGTTAGTCAAAATTTTTATGATTTGACTTTAAAAATGGAAAGTATGACAATTAATAGTGGACGGAGGGAGTAAACTTTCGATAATCAAAGACCTCTACATCTACTAATTGATTTACGAGATTTTCACATTGAAAATTTGTTTTTTAATTAGTAGAGGTCATTGATTAATTTCAGCATCTTCTTTTTTTCAGCTTATTTATTGATATGATACTTTGGACATTTCGTATACGTAAATATATTTCTTATTCATATTTTAGTTGTTCCATCTTAACAACACAAGAGACAACCAATATGTTTGCTTCACATGTGTGGTTTCACGTGATAATTAACAACATATTGACTCTTGAAATTCTATTTCTATATATTAGGACAAGGAAAATAACATATATTATTTAAAATTACATAAGATACTATAAATTATAATAATTAATAACTTAAAGTATTTAAAATAATATATAGTTTAATTAACTCTTCAAATTTTATCTCTGTCACAGAAAATGAAAAAAAAACAGATATTGGATGCGTGCTAGCACGGGTGAATTGGAAGATATGGTAATAAGTGAAACTTATTGTGGTTAATTTTCCTATCAAATTTCCAATCTTTTAACAGAAAAATTGTCTACCTAAGCGCATCTTCTCCTCGATAAGAACATGTTAGCAACTAGAATATTGGAGGAAGATGTTCATTAGATTTTATCTTGTTTGATAACACAGTAATAACAAAAGAGTAGTAGTAATAAATGACTATTCAGTTTTGTGTACATAATTGCAAAGATACCTACTTTGTCTCTTCTTGTTGTTGTCTTCAATTGACTAATACTACTTCAATGTCCAAACCTCAAAGATCAAACCGTGCAAATAGCATTGTTCCTATCAAATGCTATTTTTTTTGGCAAATCCGATACAATTGACATTTTATAGATCATAGACCATTGCATATACTAAGTTGGTTTAATTATAAAATTTAATATTACTTTGCACAATGACAATCGTTATTCTTTACCAGTTTAAAATAGATGTGTACACTGAACTTGCAGGGCAAATGAATTCTAAAGAAAAGAAGGATGCCCCCCCCCCCCAAAAAAAGGGTCAATCGAGATGAAGCTTAGACGGAATGAAATATATAGACTGCTTTTTGCAAAAAAAAAAAAGACACAGTTGCTACAGTGTTGAACAAACAAGTAAATGTTCAACGTTGCGGCTCTACTTGGGCTTACTGACAAATTAAAGTTTTAGGCTTCTAGTACAAGAAAATAAATATTGGACCCGTGCAAAGCAAGGGCAACTCCACTAGTACAAAATGTAAATGTCAACAATACAATTTCATTTATCTATTTTTTTCTAAATTAAGTAATAAATAAAAGTAAATTATATTTTTTTTGAATATTTAAATCTTGAGGCGATGTTTTTTATGATTTTTTAAAAAAATAATGAAGTTAAAGTTACTTAATTTAAAAATTAAAAATAATAAAATATTAAGAAGTTATATTTTGTATAATGATTATAAATTTATACTCTTAAAAATTAATTGGTTTTGGTGCATAAATATAAGTTTTTCTTTACAAGTTATCATTATTAGACTCATATATTCACGAACAACTTTTTTCGTATTTTTCCTATAGTTCTTGCTCAATTTACATTTTTGATGGGCGTCATCAGGTAAATCACTGGTTGACTCCTTATAAATAATGTTAGGATCAGATGCTCATCCTTAGAATTCAAGAAGAAAAGAGGCACAACAAAATTATTTATTTCAATGACATATCTAGTGGTTTTGTAAGTTATCCGATTGATTTTATCATAACCCTAATAGCTAAGATTTGAAATCTCATTCTAACTTAAGATTCTTGTGGTTCTTGAGTGTAGGAGAATCATGAAGGATTTTTGTCGACTCATTAATCTTAGAAATAACAATGATTTCTATCGGCAATTTCGGTAAGTATTAGTGGTACAAATTCCTTTTATTAATTGATTTGATTGATATTTTTTTTTGCCAAAGTTGAAATCTTATTCTAATTAAGATTCTTGTGGTTGTTGAGTGTTGGAGAAATGAAAACGAAGGGTTTTGCCCACTCTTTGACCTTAGAAATTATTGATGATTTTGGTAAGGTAAGTGGTACCGATCTTAATTTTTATTCAATGTTGGAATCTCACTCAAACTTAAGATTCTTATGATTCTTGAGTGTAGGATTGCAGGTGAATCAGAAACGGATGGTTTTGTTGTCTTTTTTAACAGAGAAATGAACATTGATTCTTTTTTCCCATGATTCTGATACGTATCAGTTTCACATATTTTTTTTATTAATTGATTGATGGATATTTTGCACTTACCATGAACATCAAACAAAACAAAAGATAAAAAAATAGGAACAACGATTACAAAAGAAAAATAAATAATGCTATTTGATTTCACAAGTCGATGTTTTTCAAAATTATTAGGGTTTTTTGGTTAAATGCAAATATCATTAACAAACAAAAGGATCATTACATCTATATAGCACCTAAATTCATAGCCACATTCTAAAAAGGTTTATGTCTTCAAGCCCTACAACGGGACAAGAAAATAGTTACATAGAAAAATGTTGAATCAACCTATTACTTTTATGAGCCTTGTTAGATCCCCTGAACAATGTCATTCTCTCTATAAATTCTGTTTTTTATCTGTGCAATTGCTATGTGACTTCACAATTGTGCCTCTATAGAACTCCCAGTTTCTTTCCCTCCAAGTGTGGTAAACTATGTCACTCCAACCTGTTTCAACCACTTCTTTATAGAATTGCCTCCAATGTTTCCTCTTGATTCTTTCTAGTACCTATCGCATCTCACCTATATAAACTTATATGTTAGCCCAAGGTGAATACCAGCTTCCACTTGTCCCAGCTAAGTGTAGTGGATAAAGAGATGCAACTGGGTCTCCATCACTTGGTTGTGGCATAAATAACATATCTCATTATCAATAGGAATGTTCAAACATAACATCCTCTTCTTGATAAGTAGTTTGCCTTGTACTTCTAATCACATTATCATTCAATGCCTTGGTTGTGTTGCAAAAGTCCAAATAAGATCAACTATCTTTAGCCTGTTCAATTCACCCAGTGTTGCATTATAGCTGCAGAGATTGAATATTGGCCCAATGAGTTAGATTATACCTCCTTTGTATATACCAGTTCCTCTAGTTGTTCGGCAGTATATATAACTTTTTCAAGTACAAACTGCAATCTAGAGGCAAAATATATATGTTCCCAAATGGAATCATCATTCCTTATTTAAATCTCATGACCCATTTCACCTACAACTTATTTTGTTTTTCTGATAACTTCCGTGAAGATTTTCCTACTGATGCAACAATCCAATTACTGTAGCCCTCCAAACTCATGTGGACAACAAATCTTCTCCCATGTGACACTTTCCTCCTCTCTTCATTACTCCCCAAAGATAGTTCCTACAAATTCTATCAACTTCCTTGAGAATACTTTGGGCTAGAATGAACACAAACCCCTATAAACTATGTACAGAGAGAAAAACAGTAGCCACAATTTGAATTATACCGGCGTAAGATATAACCAGTTTTAATTCGGCTAGTGATCTTCTATATTAGTTGGGTCCAATCTCTTCCACTTCTTGGAGGACAATAGAAGCCCAAGATATCTCATTGGAAGATGTCTTAGAGTGATCCCAGTCATTCCTAACAATTGTCCGCAAGTTCCTATCGTCTACTCTAGCTACAAACAGGTTAGATTTATATACATTGGCCACAAAACTCGTTACTTCACTAAAATGAGTTAAAGTTTCCATCACTCTAGCCACATAACTAGTGTCACCTTTTCAAGAGATTTAGATCATCAACAAAGATTAAATGAGTCAACCTATAAGATGCTTACACAAACAATGAAAATGAAATCCAGGTAATTCATCCACTTTAAGACCCTTCTCAAATCGTCCGTTACTAGGACAAAAAAGAGAGGAGACATTGGATCCCCTTGTCGTAAACCTCTCTTGCCAGCAAAAAATTCATGCCCTTCACCATTTACTTTTATATTAAAATATGGTGAAGTTACACATAATATTACCAACTCTGTAAAGCTTTTAGGAAATCCATATCCAATGAGTGCTTCCTCCACAAATTCCCAGTTTACCATGTCATAGGCCTTTCTTAAATATTTTTTCATCAAATTATTAGGGTTTAAAATTTGACTGCTATTTAAAAATTAAAAACAATGTATGACATAGATTTTTGAGTTATTAGGTAAAATCATTCATTAATCAATTATACATAGTCTAGTGTTTTCCATTGTTTGAATCGAATCAAGAATGGCACATCTACATTCCCAAAATCAAGAATTGGGTATTTCAAACCCAATATCCAACAACAAAAAAAGAGCAAGTAATTTCCAAACACATTTCAATTCAGACAAAGTGGTGAATATGAATTTCTCCACATTGGAAGAGGAGAAATGTATTGGTACAATATGACGATCCTTCATTCACTGCTAACTCAAATTTTTCGTGAATTGAGACATCATTGATGTTGGCAAAGATTATGTTGTGATGGTTGTGGCGGAGAAACCTAATGTCAAGTGATATAGTGGAGAGAATGTCGTAGATGTAAAAGTCTTGAAGCCCACACTTTTTGTTTGATATAGTAGGAAGCCGTAGACACTTATAGGGACTCAATTCCAAAGAAAATCATATCTAACAAAAAGTGTGGACTTGTAGACTTCTACCTCTAAAAGATTCCCCGCCACCGCTGTCGCGTAGAAATTTGCCACCACCATCAATGTCTCAATTCAGGCAGAATTGGGGTTATCGGGTGAAAGAGTGATCACCATATTCTTTATAATGCATCTCTCCTCCTCCACTATTGAGAAATCCATATTTTTCGCTGCCTCCACTGAATTCCTTGTATCGACATCCTCATCCTTCTCCTTCGTCTCGCATCCACCTTCTCTTACACCGTTCCTACCTCCATCCTTCCTCCTTCATCTTTTTATCAAGAGTATCGACCACTGTTCTCTACTCTGATAAATCGGTATCCGCCTCTGTCCCCTCGTCCACCTTCTAAGCCACGATTCTATCTGCTTCAATTAGCAATTGCACAAAATGAGTATTTCCTTTGGCTTATTAACCTGGAGAAAGCATTACAAACTTGGAGAAAGGCATTTAATCAATAATTTCACTTGTGATTCATATGCATCACGAACATTTTTATCCAACTTTTTGTAGGTTTCTGAACCAATAGTTGGAGCACCATCGCAATTCGCAAGAACAACCTGGTCTTTATACCTGGAAATTAACATTACTTGTTCATGTTATCTGCATTACCAAGAGATTGCTATGATATGATGACTCCATGAGTTTTTTATAAAATAAAAGAGAAAAGTGTCACAAGCAATCACTAATTTATTACCAATCATGTTTCTGTCGTCTTTTTTTTAATTTTGAAAAGAAGCTTCATTTCAATAACTAGAAAGGGAGCAAGAGAATTCACGTATATGAGATGGTAAGAAAAGATAGCAATCTAGTACCTATCTGGCATTAATATCTTTTCTTACCATCCCATGTTTGCATGTATTCTTTTGCTCTCTTTCTGGTCAATGAAATAACGTTCCTTTAAAGAAGACAACAAAAATGGGAGTGGTAATAAATTGGTAATTGTTGTGACACTTTTCTCTTTGCTTTTATAAAAATTCATGGAGTCATTAGATCATAGCAATCTTTTGGTGCTGAAGATAGCATGAACAAGTAATGTTATGTTTCCAGGTTTAAATACTTGGTTGTGCTTGCAGACTTTAATGGCGCTCCAATTGCTGGTTCAAAAACCTACAAAAAGTTGGACAAAACTATTCATGATACATATAAATCACAGGTGAAATTAATGGTTAAATGCCTTTCTCCAAGTTTTTAATGCTTTCTTGAGGTTAATAACCTAAAGAAAAGACTCCTTTGGTGAAATTGCTAATTAAAGATGACAGAATTGTGGCTGAGAAGGTCGAGGAGGGGATAAAGGCAGCTACCGATATATCAGCGGAGAGAAAAGTGGCTAAGACGCTTGACAAGAAGACGAAGGATAAGGGGGTGGAGGTAGGCACGGTGTTGGAGAAGGTGGAGGAGGAGATGAAGGAGGAGGAAGAGGAGGATGTGGCTACAAGGAATGCGGCGGTGACAACACTTATGGATTTCTCGATAGTGGAGGAGGAGGATGAATTGGTACAAATATTGTGATCCCTCTTTCATTCGATGACGCCAATTCTGCCTGAATTGAGACATCGATAGTGGTGGCGTTGTGTTATGCGGCGGCGAAGGGAGGGGGGAGAATACCAAGAAGTAGAAATCTACAAAACCTAAGACTTTTTGTTTGATATGGTGTTCTTGGAATTTAAGTCCTTATAAATGTATACAACTTCCAATTATAATTGACAAAAAGTATCGGGCTTCTATATGATGTTCGTGGCGGAGAAACTAATGTCAAGTGGTACTCATAACAGTTCTTGGTCATTCATGTAAGACAAAAGGTGTACAAAATTTTTAAAAAAAAGGTCGGGAGGGATGGGGTAATAGGACCTTATTTTAGTTAAGGTGTGTCTCTAGGATTTTGTTTATAGTCACGGGGAGTACTTGTGCATTATTGCTTTCTAATCATAGTAAGGTGACATTCTTTTTCGTACAAGCTAAAAAGAAAAGGGTCCCACATAAAAAAGGATGGAAGGAGTATAAAGTATTAGAAATTTAATTATATAAGTAAATTATACTTACCAATTTTATTTATTATAAAATATTTAAATAGAGGGTAAAAAATTTAATCAACAACTTTAATGATGATTTTAATTGAATGTAGATTTAGATAACATAGGCCTATGGAAAAACTCAGGCCAAAAAAATGAAACTTTATTCATGCTTTTAATAACATGATTTCAGCGTTCAATGCATGACTTCATTGAAGAAGAAAAGTCCTATTTTTTTTCTCCTTTTTGTATAGAGAAATGAAAAACAATCAAACAGTTTTAACAAAAAAAAAATTCAATTGTTCTTCTTACTTATTTGAAATCATGTTAAGGAGAGAGTCAGTGTCACACCCCAACCCTAGGTGAGATAGACACGTACCATATGAATACATGTTTTGCAAGTGACCTATGATGAGAAAATAAACTACTTTGCAAATAGATTTACTAATGACAACTTTTGTATACAATACATGTTGACTAGCTAAAACGATACAAGTGACAAGTGAAACCATGAATACACTATGAAAATATGCATAAAAGACTCGACAAAGCCCCGAATCAACCTGGAGCTCATCAAGAACTGATGAGTATCATGTGTTCCTACTAAGGAGATCTATTAGTTGAGTAAATGTACTTGTAACACAAAACGCAGCATCACCAATAAGGGACGTTAGCACAAAAGAATGTACTGAATATGTAAGTAATAATACAACCATATGTAAAATGAGAGTTCAAGTGAAATCAAATACCAATAGATAAGGATTAGAAACCACATTTGCTTATACTTGTGGAATTTTTTATACATGTTACAATATTTTCTTTACTTTGACGTACGTTATGATATTTATTGGGATCGGCCCATTCCAGTCTTTCGCCCCTGAAATACTACTCTTCTATACAAATAGGGATCTACCCATGCTAGGCTTTCGCCCTTGAGCTATCACCCTTCTATACCAATTGGGATTGGCCCATGCAAGACATTTTCCTCTCAGATACCACCCATAATTATACAAATTGCTTCACTTAGATTCTTTAATCTTTGAGATTGTTGTTTTGATGTTCACAATTCTTTTGAGATTGTTCTTTTGATAGATCATAACTCTTTTGAAGTTGTTGTTTTGGTAGTTATAATCATTGTTAAGATTTGGAATTATGGACCAGTAGTAGAAGACATACGAATATGCACTTACAATAATGACAATGACGTGGGAAGCAAATGTGACACCAATGTAATACATAGGAGCTTATATGACTCAGTAAGCATTTGGACATCTCCAACTGAAGTACATATCAACTGAAGACATTTAACATTCAGCCAAGAGATTTGAACTCTATATTATATTCAAATACTCACTAACTAATATCAAATACAAGGTATACATCAACGTGGAACTAAAGGAGAATGTAGAAAGATTCAACTTAAGGATGGATACATATTCCAAGAAATTACATATAAAATGTACAATAAAGCAAGTAAGGATCTTGTGAGGTAACATTATAATCTAACACAATGGGAGTAATAACCAATAAAGGTAACATATGGACATGTGAAAGATGACATATATGATAGAATTTACAATTTAAGTAAGCTGGCAAGATATGGGAAGCTTGTATATCCAACATCGAAACATATGTATCATGTGTAATCTAGGGTCTTTTTTATTTATATAAGGGGAACACGTGCGAAGGGAACTTTGACGATGAAATAAATTTAAACCTTGTATGTTAATGCTTGGTAGAGTAGGCACGTACATTTTGTAATAAAATCATATCAGAGTACTCACTTCAATGCTCTTGGGAGTAGGAACTGCAACTATGGATCAGTCACTACCAAGGGCACGTAGAAATCTTACTTTGTAATACAAGTGTTATATTCAAGCCAATGAAATAGGAAATCGAATAGCCTTACATACCTTACTACACAAAATTGGATATTAAAATGTGTTAGATGTCTTACTTTCAGATTATTTATCTACAATGGAGGGAATAATGTAACTAGCATTAGTAGTTTATCAACATGTTTGAGCTAATTAATAAGACCAAAACAGTAATTGGCAGCATATCTATAATTGGTCCCATCAAGAGTGTTCTTCCCATCCATTCTCGAAGCCAATGAAATAGGAAATCGAATAGCCTTACATACCTTACTACACAAAATTGGATATTAAAATGTGTTAGATGTCTTACTTTCAGATTATTTATCTACAATGGAGGGAATAATGTAACTAGCATTAGTAGTTTATCAACATGTTTGAGCTAACTAATAAGACCAAAACAGTAATTGGCAGCATATCTATAATTGGTCCCATCAAGAGTGTTCTTCCCATCCATTCTCCTCTAAAAATTTTATATACTATACAACCTTCTTATAAGATCCTCCGAAACTCCCCGGGCTTCATCACGTCTGGAAAACTGTATTAAAGGAACGAAAGAAAGTAAGCTCATGCAACACTCAATTAAGTGGTGTATCACTAGTCTTTTAATGTTCTATCCTCTGACCAGTCCTCATGACTTATCTACACATATCCATTAAAACTCTCTTGTTTTATGATATGCAAAATAGTACCTAGCCATCACAATGTGGAAGTAACAATATAAGCTCACGGCTTCCGATTAGAACCCTGTGAGTTCCAACTAACATTACATTTAAGATGCTCAAAATGAGCTCATGATCAAAATCTAAGGGTACTCCACTCCATGGTTGTCCCAACAAGAACTCCTCAGTTCATTAACATACACAAACTTTCCCAAACGATGCAAAAACAAGAGAGGCATGAAAATTTTCATAGCTTACATTGCTGGAACGAAACCTCACTATTTAAGACTTGGATTCTTCAAGGTTTAGGTTGTCCTCTCCCACTTACTTTGATGTTAGATCAGATTATTCACTTGAATTTGTTAATATGGGAGATGTTATACCAATTTGTACTTTAAAAACACCTGTTTCCTTCATATTTCAACGGTGAAGTTGTAGACTAGAATTCTTGGAGCTTCTATGGATTTCCTTGGGAGTAATTTTTTTGGATAAAAAGTGGTAAAGAAGATGTGATGAGCTTGAATGCTTTACAGGTAGCTTCTGGACATTTTCAATCCATAAAATGGACAAATAATATGGTCCTTTACTTTATGCAAGCCGGTGCATCACCTCCTTAATTTCTGCCACAAGTTTTTAAGTAGGTGCATCACCTACTTAATCTTTTAACTTAACTGTAGTCCACTTATTCTAGTAGGTGCATCACCTACTTGCCCCTTTTAACTTCAAATTCAGTCCACTAATTCTAAGTAGGTGCATCACCTACTTGCCCCTTTTAACTTAAACTGCAGTCCACTAATTCTAAGTAGTTGTATCACCTAGTTATCACCTACTAGTATAGTTTAGTCAAGAAATCACCTCACTTATTTTATACCATTTTCCCAATCTTAGTTTCTTTATAAGACCATAGCACTAATACACACTTGAACACTTCGACTTTTACATCGAATACCACCTTTTACTATCTCGAGTTTGAATTGTTTTTGAGTTCACTTAGTCATATATGTGTTGGAAAGAACATGTATTTCAACTTTAAGCCTATTCTATTGTCACTAGTTGCATAGGAAACAAAGCTATATCAAAAGGCAATTTATAAGTGTCATATAAATAAAACTAGTACACATAGAATATGGGATGTTACTATATTATAAGTGATACAACCACCAGCTCAAGAGGGAAAACTTAACGATTAATCTTTACTTATTTGACTTCTATTTCATTGACCTTGATTTGGATAATCACAGAATATTGATAAGTTATAGAAGGTTGTGAAAGAGGAGAATTACTATGGAGCTCAATAAATGTACAAGTCTACTAGTGCCAGATAACGCGGTCATCATTCAATTGAATTTGATTACGTGCTCATTATAATAATGATGTCTATATTTGTTTTCAAATATGCGTCTGCTAAGAGATACTCCAATGCCTTGAATGTTCTTCAATCTGGTGCTTGTTTTGAATTAGAAAAGGCCCAGGTTAATGTTATGTTCTGTTTTTCTTTTTCTCTTGTATGGTAAATTCAGAGGACAAGCTAGAACTATAGTCTTGTGGGTTATGAATTTTATATGGATGATAATAACTAAGTTCTAAACTTAATATTTGTATATATTTGATAATTTTTTGTAATATAAATATACTAGTGAGGAAAACTTATTGGGTTTGGCCGAGCTTGTATCTGGTATTCTAGCTCTGTTTGGACTACAATCTCTACGATTCTTCTATTAATTAAACAAAATATACAAGGTAATTACACTACACCTTTGTTCCCCATTTATAAAAAGTTACCACTTAGCCTAAGAACAAAGCAGAGAGATTGAGGAAATATGAAAGGTTCTATCTTTTAGTTATCAATCCAACAAATAAAAAAAATGGATACGCTGCTCTCTCTTCACGTATGTATACATTGAAGCAACTCTTCAAACATAATGAATCTTTGGTTTGTGAATGTTGTACACAACAATATGTTGAATCTCTCTGTCAATATCTTTCTACTCTGCAAGATTTCCTTGACAATACTACAAAGGATATTGAAACTCTTAAGATATGTAATTGATCACTAGTATAGTTATCTAAATCTTACTAGTGATATATTTTTTTATAAAAATAATTATTATATCAAGTTTCTATTCCAAATTTGTAGAAAAGAGGATCAGTAATGTAGTACACAAAACGGAAGATAGAGTTGATTCTAGTTAAGAAACATCCTTCTAGCATATAATGAGGATAACCGGCAAAAGGCTTATAGATCCTTTTATGAAGAATTGTTGAAGGTTGAAGACAAGTTTATTTTCTCAAAAAAGAGGTGATGTTGATCGATGTTAACAAGCACGAAAGCAACTATGAAGAATTAGCAACAACTCCCTCCTCACAAGAAACATATACAATTGAGGAAAGTATTTTGTCAGGATGGAGGCTGACTTCAACACTTAGGTATGTTAAAATTTTCATCTTTAAGTATTATCCAAAATACATAAACTTCATATCCTGATTCATTAATGTTGAGCCATTATGGAATGAAGTGCTTATGTAGAATTCCTTCATTTGATTTTAATGCAGAAACTTGTGCTTCCAGATAGAATTTTGAATATTTGATCCTAAAAGGTGTTCTTGAGAGTTTATGCTTGAATTTTTTCTTCTTATTCGTTATCAAAGTTGTATTTAAGCTTCTGATAGTTAGATTCCCAGAATGTTTGAACATTTTGGATACTTGATTTGCACTATGTGGTGAGAGGTTATGGCTGACTCAATTGTATGGATATGTAAAATACAAGATTTCCAATCCTAGCAGGAATCGATTGAGAGGGCCATCACTATTTTTATGTATGTATATATAACTAAATACCAATTTTCTAGTTCTAGCAGCTAGAACTAAAATATTGATATATTTCATGAAAGCATTTAAATTGTTCAAAGTGAGTGGTTGTGGACTCGTTCACGGTTAAAATAAATGACAGTTTAGATGAGCCGTCAATATAATGTAAGTTGTTTGTCATAGGAAATCCAGTGGTTTGGAGACAAAAGAGTCATTTTGAAGCTAAAATACTAAAAGGGACAACAAATTTGGCAACTAACCTACATAGGCAAACCACTGGTTGGAAAATAGTGATGCCTTCTTCTAGATTTGTCTTTAAATGGTTTGAAACATTATTGGGAATTAAAATTGTATGTCAAGTCAAAATAGGATAAACAAATAGATCTAAGTGGTCTATTACTCCATTTTGGTATCGGAAAATAAAAGGTGTAACGTGACCTATAAATTACTCTCATTAGTATGTACAATATGATATACGACTAAGATATTACACATTCAATTCTTATTTTCCAATGGTGGGATTATCATGGAAGAGAGGCACGACTCTTCGTGAAGGTGGATTTGGAGCCAACTCGTTAGCTTCTACCTTAAATGCACTATTTTGTGGTGTTACTCTCCCCTCTCTCATGGCTCTCAAATCATGCAACTTCAATGCTTCTCAATCGTTGAAAGAAGAAGCAGAAATCCTCCTAATGTTCAAACATTCTCCTTACATTGTTCAGTGTTTCGGAGCTAATGTCTCTTTTGATGATAACGTCATTCTTTACAACTTATTGCTCGAGTATGTTCCGGAGCAAGCCTTGCTGCTCGTCTTCAGAACTTCAATTAACTGTTAGAGTTTGAAGTTAAGAAACCCAGGAAGAATGTTCTTTTAGGGCTTAGTTGCATTCACAACAATGGAATTTTTTACTGTGACATCAAGCCTGGCAATATTCTCCTTGTGGGCACGGACAAAAATTCTAAGATTGTTGATTTTGGGCTCTCCTGACCTTGGAAGATGGCATGAACCAAAAACAGGAATTTATCAGGGAACAGAAAGGTATATGGCACCAATATTTGTGATTAACACAGAGTATAGCCCACATGTTGATATTTGGGCTCTTGGAAGTACTGTCTATGAGCTAATTACGGGACATTGATGTGGGAAGATGCAGATGGTGATTATGTGTTGGACAAAATTGAGTTTCAGGAACCAAAGTTTTAGAATTCAAAGTGTCAAATGAGGCTCAAGATTTTCTAGGAAAATGTTTTGTGAAGAATCCGAGCACACGCTGGACTGCGGACAAGCTCTTGAACCAAACTTTTATGCAAAATTCGTCCAAAGTAGCCAAAATAGAAATATCAAGGAAGAAGAAAATTGATTCATGTCCCTTCTACACAAACCAATCCAGAAGATAACATTCAAGATCTACCGTCATAAATTCTCAAGGCAATTGTTGGATTCGAAGCCCCTTCTTGACAAACCAATCAAGAAGATAACATTCAATATTGGTAATCATAAATTCGTGAGGTGATTCCCAGTTCTTAAAAAAGTAGACAATGAAACTTGTGGAAGATTACTAATTACTGACAATAGATAGATAGATCCATATAAATTGATTTTTTTTCTTTTATGTGTGTGTGTGTATGTGTGTGTGTGTGTGTGTGTGTGTATATATATAGAGAGAGAGAGGGCATGTATGAGCTTGATCCATCTTTAGGATTTCTATTGGGGTACGAAGGCAACGTGTGACCAAGATGATTTCACATGGAAAGTACAGTCCACTATAAGAAACTAACTCATAATAACGATATTGGAATAAATGTTATATACTTTCAGCATACAACCATACACAACATTCATATGTAAAACCAACACAATAAGATACAGTTCTTGGGTGCATACCTTAATCTTTTGTACTAATCAATATTGCAGATCTAGACCATCAAAAGAGAAAAAAGATCGAGCTTATTTTCTCGATCCCTTGCATCCATCTACTTAGCTTGTCACTATTGGTTCTTGTGGAATTAACTCAATGGACGATGAATTAACATGAATATTTGGTAGGAAGATAATTAGTACAAAATAAAATCAAGATAGTATCTTCGTAGGTGATATTTAGGTAAACCATAAAATGGTTTCACATATTTAACCTTGACATTTTTTGACACATAGTGATGTCATGGATGACATCAATAGGAGGAATTCATTCCTATAAATAGGTAACTCTTAATTCATTTTCAAATCATCCTCTCACTTGCATTCTCACCTTCTAAGGCATTTGATGTTCTCTCTCTAGTATTGCACTTGTATTCTTTGTAGAGTAAAATAAATATTGGTGCAGTTATTCTTTGGTGGACGCCAGACCATTTTGATCCGAACCACGTTAAATATTGTTGTTCTTCCTTGTTCTTTATATTCACGATTTCGCTAAAAATTGGCATTTGAGTCAAGGTTATGTCTGAGTATGCTCTATGGTTGCAATACAGTCTGAACTTCCACATCAAAAAACAATTACTTTGGTTTTCTGTAGTTCAATATACATTGTAGTAGAATAGGAAAAACAAGTAAAGATGAGTTTCATGAAATTTGAAATTGATAAATTTAGTGGGCGCAACAACTTCAATATTTGGAAGATCTAGATGATGATGTTACTGTGGAGAGAAGGTTTAATCCATGTTATTGATGGAAAGTACCCCGATAAGATATCGAATTTGGACAAGGAAAAGATGTAAGGAGATGCATTGAGTGTAATCCAATTGTCCCTTTCACCTAACGTACTTTGTGAAGTGAGTACAAGTATCAAGAGACTGCCAAAGAGTTACGGGAAAAGCTGGAAGGGCTTTACCAAGACCAGTCAGCAACAACAATGTTATTGTTACAACGGCATCTTCATACATTTAAGATGGATTCAGGTACTTTGTTGCAAGACCATCTAGATGCATTGAATAAACTTGTGATGGACTTACAAACTGCTAGAATTAAAAAGGACGAGGAGACGCTTGCATCTTATTTGTTATTTTCATTGACTTCAAAATTTTGTGATATTGAAAATCAATGATGTATAGCAAAAAAACGTATCAAACTTGAGCAAGTGTGGCAAGAACTTAAGTCTTGTGATGTGTGGATGCATTTTGAAGGAGACAAAAGTGAAAACGCTAGTGGACTCTTTGTAAGAGGTCGTACTAACCAACTGGGAAGGAGCCAATTTAAGTACAGATCTAAGTCTCGTGTTAACAAAAAGAATGTGGACTGTTGGGGTTGTCAAAAGAAGGGGCACTTTCAACGAGATTGCCCTATGTCGAAGTCCAAAGAAAAGGCAAGTGCATCCATTGTTGAGCAAGTACATGATAATGATGATGATTATGTACTAATGACATCATCTAGTAGTGGAGTCTATGACAACAAATGGGTCTTAGACTCTGGTTTAACTCTGCATATGACATTCCGAAGAGATAGGTTCAGCAGCTGTAAAACAAGTAGAGGAACCGTATTAATGGGCAATAAAGCAACTTGCAAAATAGTTGGCATTGGTTCAGTTCGTGTTTGCTGCCATGATGGAATAGTAAGGACTATTACAAAAGTCCTTCATGTTCTTAATCTGAAGAAGAATTTGATCTTCCAGGGTACTTTGGATAAACAAGGCTATAAGTACATGAGTGAAAGAGGAACTATGAAAGTGACTAAAGGGTCTTTAGTCATGTTGAAGTTCAACCTGGAGGATAACCTCTACACATTTGCGGGAAGAACCATTATTGGCTCTGTAAATGCATCTAAAATGCAGTTATCTAATGATGACAAGGCAAATTATGGCATATGATACTAAGTCATATGATCACACGAGAATTGGAGATGTTGAGCAACCTCAACCTTTTGAAAGATGAAAAGATCAACAAACTTGAATTTTGTAAGCATTGTGTCTTAGGGAAGCAGAGAAAGGTCAGCTTCAGCACTGGCAAGCACAAGACAGGAGGGATGCTAGATTGCATCCATTCAGATTTATAGGGTCCCTCGAAGCTTCCATCGAAGGGAGGAAAGAGGTATCTTCTCATATTCATTGATGATTTTTCACGAAAGGTCTGGGTCCATTTCCTAAAGACAAAAGCTGATGCTTTTGAAGCATTTAAAGAGTGGAAATTTTTTTTGAAAATCAAATGGAGAGAAAAATCAAGTATCTTCGCACAGACAATATCTAGGAGTTTTGCAGTGAAGAGTTCAATGATTCTTGCAAGGTTTATGGGATCACAAGGAATAAGACGGTCAGGCACACACCACAACAGAATGGAGTTGCTAAAGAATGAACAAAACTCTTCTTGAGAAGGCTCGTTGTATGCTCTTACAAGCCAACAAGTCTAAAGTATTTTGAGCTGAAGTAGTCCATATTGCTTCACATATTGTCAGTCGATCTCCAGCATCAGCGATTGACTTTAAGACTGCAAATGAGGTACGGTCAGGTGAACCTTCTGGCTATTCATACTTGCAAATATTTGTGTGTCCAACTTATTTTCATGTTAATGATAGAAATCTTGCAACAAGGGCTAAAAAGGTCATATTCCTAGGATATGTAGATGGACTAAAAGGGCACAAACTTTGGTGTTTGTCTTTATTCAAATTTGTAGCTAGTGGAGATGTAACTTTGATCAATCCTCTATACTTGATCCTCATAAAGTTTCTGTAGAGTTATCAAGAAATGAAAAAAACGAGCAG
Source organism: Solanum lycopersicum (assembly GCF_036512215.1). Taxonomy (NCBI): domain Eukaryota; kingdom Viridiplantae; phylum Streptophyta; class Magnoliopsida; order Solanales; family Solanaceae; genus Solanum; species Solanum lycopersicum. The sequence continues at coordinate 7,966,288 of NC_090811.1, forward strand.
GTGGAGCTATTGATGGAGCTTACCAAGGAATGAGATCAAGAGATTCAAATTGATGAGTCAAAAGATATATTTTTGTTAAAGAACTTGATGCCAATGAACCATACACAATTGTGAAGGGAAGGGATAAAAGGCAGATATGGAAACATGAACGTCTTATAGAGAAACAAAATGTTATTGCATATGCGTTCATAGCTGCAGAAGAAGAGATTAAGGTTCACGAGCCATCTTCATATGTTGGAGCAACTTCTTGCAAAGATGCTACACAATGTCCATTAGCCATGATAGTCTCTTCACAAAAATGAGACATGGGTCTTAGTTAAAAGGCCTAAGGGGATGAGGACAGTTGGATGCAAATGGGTCTATAGAAAAAAAATGTATTCCAGAAGTGGAAGATTCTAGGTTCAAGGCGAGATTGGTTGCAAAGGGATTCAGACAGAAGGTGGGAATTGACTACAATGAGATATTCTATCCAGTCATGAAACATAGCTTAATTCACGTGCTACTAGCATTGGTTTCATAATTTGATTTAGAGCTTCAACAACTTGATGTCAAAACAGCTTTTTTACATGGTGATCTAGAAGAGACAATCTATATGGATCAGCATGAAGGTTTCCTAGGTAAAGGAAAAGAAGATCATGTATACCAACTGAATAAGTCTTTGTATGGTTTGAAGCAATCCCCAAGACAGTAGTACAAGAGGTTTGAGGCATTCATGACTAAACATGGACTTTTGAAGAGTTCATTTGATAGTTGTGTGTATCACAAGAAGATGACTTGTAACTCTATGATTTATCTATTGTTGTATATTGATGATATGCTTATTGCTGCTAACAATATCACAGAGATAAATATTTTGAAGAAATTGTTAAGCAAGGAATTTGACATGAATGATTTAAAGAAAATCCTTGGAATAGAGAGTTCAAGAGAAATGGTGTTTTACATATTTCTCAAAAGAGATACATCGAGAGATTCAATATGCATATGAGCAAGTCTGTAAGTAAACCATTGGCTTCTCATTTCAAACTTTCAGAGTTACAAATGCCTCAATATATGGATGAGGTGGAGCATATGTCAAAGGTTCCTTACAAGAGCGCAGTTGGTAGCATTATGTATGTTATGGTGTGCACACGTCCATATATTTCCCAATATGTAAGTGTGTTGAGCATGTACATGGAATATCCAGGAAAAAGGCCCTGGGAAGCTGTAAAGTGGATATTGAGATATCCCAAAGGAGCTCCTGATGTTGGCCTAACCTTCTGGAAAAATGTAAGTATTTCAATTCTTGGTTATGTAGACTCTGATTATGCAGGGGATCTTGATCGAAGGACCACTACTGGATACATCTTTAATCTCGTTGGCAATGTCGTTAGTTAAAATTGACTTTACAGTCGATTGTCTCTTTGTCTACAACAGAAGCAGAATATAGTGCAGCAATGGAGCAGTGAAAGAAGTTATTTGGTTGAAAGGTTTGGTGGCAGAATTGAGTTCGGTTCAGCTGGAATCAATTCTAAGATGTGATAGTCAAAGTGTTATTCATTTGATTAAAAATCAAAGATTTCATGAGCACACCAAACACGTTGATGTCAGATTCCATTTTATTCGAGATATCGTAGAAGAGGGAGCTATCAAGGTTGAGAAGAAAGTTATCACAGACGATAACTTTGAAGACACGTTGACCAAAATAGTCCTGCTTTCCAAGTTTGCACGCTACAAGGACTTGGCAGGAGTATGCATCAATTGATGCAACTCTAAGAGAACAATTGGAGGAGCTAGTATGTTCAACAAAGGTTTGATTTTTCTTGTTTCTTGCAATGGGTATTGCCCAATAAGCTTAGAAGTTTTGGTCAGAGTTGTTTATACACATGCTTGGAACGCAAACCAAGGTGGAGGTTGACAAAGTTTGTTTGGTTCTTATGGAATCAAACTAAGTGGATGATGAATTAACATGAATTTTTGGTAGGAAGATAATTAGTACAAAATAAAAATCAAGATAGTATCTTGGTAGGTGAAATTTAGGTAAACCATAAACTGGTTTCACATGTTTAACCTTGACATTTTTAGGCATACTAGTCAACTGAACCGCGTTTCGCGCGGTATTAGTATTTCAAAAATTAAATTAAAACAAATAATATTTTACTTAAACCGCAATTTTTTTCTTTAACATATCAACAAATGATACCAAAAATTAAAATAAATCATCAAAATAAGGTGAAACGCCATAAAAATAATCAAAAGAAAAGATAATTATTTTTGTGAATTAGATCTCCCTCGTAAAAAAATAAACAAATAACATTATTTTTTTAAAAAAATCTATGTCCAAACACCTACTTAAAAGATAAGAAGATGTTGAAATTTTAAATGGACTGTGGATATTTAAAATCGCATCTCGAATGAAAAAAATTGTAAAAATAATATTTCGAATCCACTTATTTGTTACGTTCTTTCTTCCCCATTTTTGCTATCACGTCAATTGCTCATTAAATCTTATATTACACTATTTGCCCATAAAAAATACATTACATGTTATTCAAAATCGATATTAAAAAATAATCAAAACGAGTAATGACCTAATGAAAAACTCAAAAGAAAAAAGGAGATTTAGCAAAAAATTGACACCGTAATAACCATTAAAAATTATATAATTTCAATATATTTTCAATTTTTTTTCACACGGGTTTTGGGCTTTTAAATATAAGGGGGCGTTTGTATTGAATTGTTTTAAGTAGCTTATAGACCTTAAAAATTAGGGAAAATGTAATTAAAGTAAATTAAATATTGATGCAGAATTTTATTTTAGATTTATTATTATTATTATTACTACATATTATATAATAATGATAGTGTATAATATTATTGAAAAATAATTAAAAAACGAAGCAAATTTTGTAAAAGTACTTTTTGCAAATCTTATTAGTTATAACAACATATTTCTAGGAATAAAAAAACGTAAAGGAAGGAACTAAAACAAAAGATCATACGAATTATCTATAGTTATTAATAACTAGTGAAACTATTCGCACTTCGCGCGATTATATGAAATATTTATAAGATAATAATATGAAATATATAATATTTAGGTTAGCATCGAATATATAGATAATATTTATATTTCTCCTCGTCTCCGATATTATAGACTTTTTAAAAACATATAAAATATATTTATTTATTTTGTATATGTATATATTAGAACAAAATATTCACCGTGGTGAAGTAAATGGAATAAGAGATAATATGTTGAAATAACAATATATTGGTGTCACGACCCAAATCCGGGTCGCGACTGGCACCCACACTTACCCTCCTATGTGAGCGAACCAACCAATCTAAACCTTAACATTTCAATGTAATATCAACATAAAGTAATGCGGAAGACTTAAAATTATTAATCAAAACCAATTCAATAACTATTATTTCCCAAAATCTGGAAGTCATCACCAAAAGAACATCTATGATCAAATTACTAAACTAAGAGTATTCTAAGAAGCTAAAACAAATGAAAGCTAGTCCATGCCGGAACTTCAAGGCATCAAGACATGAGGAAGAAGATCCAGTCCAAGCTAGAAACATTAGCTCACCCTGAAGATCCGATGTGACGAAGACTGGCTAGAATTGCGGTTGAGTTGAAGACGACGGTACGTTTGTTGCACTCCACAAATAACAAGAAGAAAACAATAAAAGTAGGGGTCAGTACAAAACACGGGTACTGAGTAGATATCATCAGCCAACTCAAAATAGAAAACAATATATACCAAGTAAAATCATAAAATCAACTATGATACTCAACATGTAGCAACAGCAAGTACTATATCATTAACAATTACTGTCATGTTCACACATGAGGACTCAAGCCTCAATACCATACTCATTTGGGAATTATGTTCATTAGATTGAGTACATTAACATATTTCAAGATTCATTATCTTTATTTCTCTTGTGTCGGTACGTGACACTCCGCTCCCTCATATTCATTAATCCTCTTGTGTTGGTACGTGACACTCCGATCCCCTACTACTATGTGTCGGAACGTGACACTCCGATCCCCTAAATCTACGTGTCGGTTCGTGACACCCGATCCCATAAATCTACGTGTCGGTTCGTGACACCCGATCCCCTAAATCTATGTGTCGGTTCGTGACACCCGATCCCCTAAATTTACGTGTCGGTTCGTGACACCCGATCCCTTAAATCTACGTGTCGGTTCGTGACACCCGATCCCCTAATTCTACGTGTCGGTTCGTGACACCCGATCCCCTAATTCTACATGTCGGTTCGTGACACCCGATCCCCTAATCTCATTCTATCAACTCATCAAGCCTTCTCCCTTACCAAGGCATCATCAATCTCATTACTTTAGTTCATCAAGCCTTCTCCCTTACCAAGGCATCATCAATCTCATTACTTTAGTTCATCAAGCCTTCTCCCTTACCAAGGCATCATCATTAAAAAGAGATTAGGTTTTTATCAAGATTTGGGATTCAATAACTTCATCATGCTTAATATAATCACAATTATATAATCACGTTCATGCATGCATACAATTAAGCACATAGCAGGGTTTACAATACTATCAATACATATCATTCTCTATTAAGAGTTTACTATGAAAGCATGAAAACCATAACCTACCTCCACCGAAGATTCGTGATCAAGCAAGCGATTTCCCAAGCTTTGTGTTTTTCCTCTTTGTTTCTCCTCTCTCGATCAATCCTCTCTCTCTCTCTCTCTTTGTTCTTTCTATTTTCTTTATTCAAACCCTCTTTCTTTTACCCTAATTAGCATATAATTAAGAGTAAAAGATGGCAATAATAACCCACTAATTAACTTAAGGTTACCTCTTTTAACCCCCAAGTAATTAGACTTATTAACATTAACCAACTAACTTTATAATTAAAGCAGGAATAGTCAAAAACGTCCCTTAAAACGTAATAAGAAATCCGACCCAGACTGGGATTACGCAATCTGTGACGGCCCGTCGCGCCTGCGACGGTCCGTCCTGCTTCTCCGTCACAGACTTCAGAGACTCAATTTCTCTGAAGGGTCTGTGACGGTTCGTCACACCTGTGACGGTCCGTCCTGCCATTCCGTTACGAAGTTCAGAGAGTCGATTTTCAGTACCCAATTTCAGATTTTCTAAGTGTTTTGAAACGAGACCCTGCGACGGTCCGTCGTGCCCATGACGGTCAGTCGTGGGGTCCGTCGCCTCAGCCTGTTTTTCCAGAAATAAAATCTGCTGTTCAAAACGACTAACCAGGTCGTTACAATTGGTATTAAGTTGAAAATATTTTAGATGTTTTAATTTTCCCTATCTTTTCTAGGAGTAGTGATGTTATATCTAAACTCTGATTTCGTCAAAATAAAATTATTTTCTTTTATGTTATTATTACATTTGTTTATTATAATTTTTTAAACATTATTTAAATACTTGTAAGATTTTCGAAAAATGAAGCATATAAAGTCATGATTCATATTTAATATTAAACTTTACAAGTAAGATAAAGAGACATGAGTTATAAATAATTCAAATGTATAATTTTATTAGCCACTAAATGTATTACTAATTATATATTGATTTTATTTGTAAAATAAAAAAATAAAAATAAGGTGTGAAAATACAAAAAATGAACAGAGAAAATATAATAATTGGTGACTACATAAAAATTATAAATACATTTCAAAGCAAAAAGAACGACGACAGATTGTTACATACGCAAAAAATGACATCATGAAAATAATAATATATTTTTCAATTACTTTTTATAATTTATAATAAAAGTGAAACTAATAATCATAAATTTTGTTGTTGTTAAAATGAAATAATTATATTTATTTTTTTTCATAACAAAGAGAAAATAGAATACTAAAGGATCAAATGATTAGTATTGACAATATAATACATTTAGCTAAATTATTTACATAAATTAAAACTTTAAAAACTCTATCAAAAGTAATTAAGTTGCTAATAAATTTTAAAGTGAAAAAATAATCTCTAATTATGCTTTTTTTTTCCTTGTACCATCTTCCTTTGCGAAGAGATCCGTCATCATGTTTTGATCCATATGTCAAACTCTTCATATATGCAACCAAGTGAATAAAAAAAAAGCATATACGAATTAAAAATAATTATGTCAAAAAAAAGAACTAAATATAAACCATATTTATATATTATCTTTTCAATAGTAATAACAATACTAAATAATAATTATTTCTTGAAATCTAACAAATATTATAATCAAACTATATTATATATGGAAAACTAACTATTAAAAAAAGTAATTGCATACGGACAAAACATTGTTAAGAATTAAAGAGATTTTTGTAATCATACTTACTTGATAAATTATAATACAAACATAAAAATATATATTAAGAAAGCATGTCTAAGTCCATAAAAATAAAAAGAAAGACTTAAGAATGAAATATATCTTACCTTCATATACTTTTTTTTGTTACATGTTAGCTAATTCACAAACAAGTATTATGGAGAAGAGAAATTATAACTTTGTATGTGAATCTTTATGAAAATAAATATGAATCTATGTAGACAAAATAAAGGAAATGAAAAAAATAAGGACTTGAGAATGATATATTGATTAACCTCATGTACTTTTTTTTTGTTACATGTTAGTTTCCTTCACAAATCAAATACGAATTCATAGACAAAAATAAAGGAAATAAAAAATAAAAAGTTCAATGAAGTATTTCTTACCTTCATGTACTTTTTTTTTGTTACAGATCAAACTTATATGATGAAAAAAGAAAGAATAATTGTGAAAGTGAATCTTCATTAAACTAATATAAATTTATAGGCAAAATAAAGGAATTTCATAAGACACATAAACTTATAAATTTAAATTGGAGGTTATGAATATAAAAATTATGAGAGTCATGAATATTATTAAAAGTAAAAATTAAAGAAGGACAAGTCATGGGTAGTAACTCCTAGTGAATAAATTCAAAAATAAAAATAAAAATACTTAAAATGTAAAATAATAATAATATGATTTCATGATTAGAAGTGAGATGAACAAATAGAAAAAAAATATAGAATTTTTTCATTATTATAAATGTTCATACATTAATAAAGTATTTATTTGTATATTTGTATAAATAAATTAATATATTTTTACAATAAAATAATTAATTTAAATTAAAAAAAGTCAAAAATAAATAAATTATGTTTCTCTTTTAATTATAAGTGAGATAAATAAATAAAAAAATATGAAGAGTTTTTGAAATAAATGACCCACCATTAATAAAATATTTATTTATAATAAATTTAAGTAATTTTTTATGATATATAATAATTATTTTTAAAAAAATGAAAAAAACTAAATGCCAATGGAGGCCATATAGAGGTGTCACATCATCTCCTCTATGGTCCTCATTTATATATATATATCGATGAGATTAAGGAAAGGAAGTAAAAGAACTTAATAGCACTAATGATCATACGAATTATGTATAGTGATTTTTGTTATTTTATAAAGGCATAATACATAAATATGCCCTTTAATTTGGTTTCAAATTACATTTATGCCCTTCAACTTTGAATGTACATAAATAGACACTTAAACTTGTATAAAGTTGAACAAATAGACACACACGTCCTACATGTCATTTTACATGCCATTTTTTGTCTTACGTGGTGTTCTACATGTATTGTGTCATGTAGGACTCATGTATTTATTATTTAAAAGTTGGAAGGTTAAACTGTCTGTTTGTGCATTATAAAAGTTGCAGGTCGAAAGTTAAAATTTGAAACCAAGTTTAGGGTCTAATATATGTATTATGCCTTTTATAAAATTTAACGTAAATATCAATGCTAGACTAAGAAGAGTGTTATTAATTTAGACATTATTACACATACATTAATAATGAGATAAAGGGAAGAAAGTAAAATGAGTTAATAGCACTAATAGTCAAAATTATTATCATTATTGTCCAAATTTTTCATATTCTTTATTGAAAATCAAAATTCATCCACGTATTGACATATGAAATCACTAGTATTCGCTTCTGACTTTTTCATCTTTATGTAGTGTTTGAATTACATAATTAATTCAGTTTCTATACAAAATTGATATTTGAGCTCTCTTTTGTATTTATTATTTCTATTTTTAATGTAATTTTTCACGAAATATTAATTTTTTATGTCTTTAATACTTTTGAAGTAATTCTGCTATTTTGAGTATTCCAAAAGTTTTTAGATATTCCTGAAGAGATCATAAAAACATTAAATATTATTTTTGAATGATCTCAAATATCTCATAAATTATTAGATATTTATAAAGATTCAAATCTTAAATATCCTAAAACTTTTGAATATTCACAGAGAAATCATGAAAATATCAATATCGTCTTTCTTAAAGATATCTTGAATATCTCATAATTTTTTAGAATATTGATAAAAAAAATGAAAAAGATCTAAATTCTTAGAATAAACAATTTTGTAACTATAATATTTATCAATATTTTTTAACTTCTTCAAATAAAAACATAAAAGAAAGGGTTATAATTGGGACAAAAGGGCGATAACACTAAAAGTCAGACATGCCACCTCCTTTTGGCCAGAATTGTCATTTATTTATTTTGTCTGTTTTTCCCATAATTTGTTTTTTAAAAAAAATAAAGTAAAATATACAAATTTAATTCATTATTACTACACTATTTATATCTTTCTAAGATCCCTTCCTTTCCTTCTTTATTTTCCTTTTTTTTTTCTTACCAAAATAATTGTGCTTTTAATTCCCTCATTTTCCTTCTTCATTTTAGGTTTTTTTCTTAACAAATTCAGATTTTCACAAAACAGCTATACACTTATAGTTTCTCTTTCCTTATTAATATTATACTAATTATATCTTTTCAAAATTATTTCTTTTAACTTCTTTATTAATTTTAAAATATTAATATTAAAATAATTGTAATTAAAGTGTAACAAACATAATTGTTATTTATATATGCATAAATAAATAAAATTAAATATAGGCCAAGTTAAATTTATCTCTTTTTTCTATCTTTTTCTAATTTTTCATAATAAATTATTTTAAAAACTCTTAAACTAATATAAATGTAATTGTTATTGTATATACAAAATAAATAAAATAAGAAGTTATATTTATCACTTTTTTTTAATTTTTTTCACAATTATTTTTATAAAAAAAAAATTATAACTGTCACGACCCAAAACGGATCGCGAGTGGCACCCACACTTATCCTACTATGTGAGCGAACCAACCAATCTAAACCCCAACATTTCAACCATAATTAACATAATATAATGCGGAAGACTTAAACTCATTAATGAAAATCAAAACTTATTATTCCCAAAATCTGGAAGTCATCATCACAAGAACATCTATCCTCAAATCACTAATTCTAACAGTATCTAGAAAGCTAGAATAAATAAAAAGCTAATCCATGCCGGAACTTCAAGGCATCAAGACATGAAGAAGAAGATCTGTTTACACCCAATTTTGACCGACCTTTAACCATTTTAGGATTATATTCGACTAAATACGTATTTTTAAAATTTACTTAAAGTTTTAGTCGATCTTTTCTCAAAATTATATATTTTAGTATCATTTACTGTATAAAATTGTTGTAAATATTATTATATTTTTAAAATTATTAACGAATTTCAAATGTTTTAAAATTTAAATGATTTTCAATTATACAAAAATATTTTAGAAATTATTTAAGTTCTAGCCTATTTTATTCTAATTTCTTTCAATTCTAGCTACTCCAATTAAAATTTTATTACAATCATAGCCATCTCTTCCTTTAAATTCTAGCCAATTTTAATTGCAATTTTAGCCATTCCGTACCTAACTCATCTAATTTCAAGAAATCATCTTTTGATCTCATCCGTCTATTTAATTAATAAATCCTAGATCGAATCCTAACCCTTCATCTCTATCTAAACCGACGGTTGTGATTAAATCTCCCATTCTCTTTCTTCAACACCAAAAGACCCTAAAACCTAAAAATTAATTCATTCTCTTCCTCCCCCCCCCCTCTCCAAGCCGCCTCTCCCCTCTCTCTTTCTCTCTCTCTCTCTCTCTCTTCGCCCCCTCTTCCTCTCCAAGCAAACCGCCTCCCTTCTCCCTTCCCTCTCCCTCTCCTCCTTTTCCGGCGAGGCACCAGCAGCCGCCGGAAGCAGCAGCTTCCAGGCGCACCTCTCTCTCCCGTCGCTCTCCCTCTCTTTTTCTTCCTCCCTTCTCTAGCCGCCATTCTCCTCCATCTTCTCCTCTCTTCTCTATTTCTATGGCAGCGAGCAGCACCGCTGGCAGCCCACGCAGCAGCGCCTGGAGAGGCACACGACGCAGCAGCGACAACAGCCAGCCAGCCGCCGCAGCCCCCCTCTCCTCTCCAATTTTTCCAGCCACCTTTTTTCTCCCTCTCCCGTCGTCTCCCTTCTCCCTCTTTCTCTCCTCTTCCCCTCTCTTCTCCTCCCGTCTCTCCTCTTCCCTTTCCTCTTCTCTTTGCAGGTAGCAGCAGCCAGCAACTCCGGAAAGCGATGGAGGCGGCCAGCAGCAGCCTAGCGAGACAGCAATAGCTGCTCCGGCCAGCAACACAGGACGAACAACAGCTTTAACCAGTGGCGACAACAACGGTAGTCAGCAACATCACATGAAGTGCTGGAGCTTTTGTTTGAGATGGATCTCGACAGATCCGTCTGGGTTAGTTTCTGTTTTAGTTTTTTTTTATTATTATTATTTTTATTATTATTCATTTAGATGTTTAATTTTCCTAATGTTCTGCATGTTTTCTGAAATATTTTGTTATGAATATGAAAATATATTATGATTTGCTTGATCTTATGGACTGTTCTTGTTGATTTTCTTTTGAAAATTTGCAAAGTACATGTGTTTTAGCCATGTTGAAAACAATATTGTATGATAATCAGTTCCTGTAAGTCTGCTAAATGTGATTTGGGTATTGACATGCTAAGTGTATATTTGTTTCACTTTGATTATTATTTGTTATAGTAAGTCTTGTAATTTTCAATAGTAGTTGCAGATTTCTTATATCTTTTAAAATATTATTATCATTTTAATTGATTATTTTATTTTACCTTGATTGACTTCAAATATATTCTTAGTTGTTATATTTTTAGAAAGGTGATATTTAATTAAGGTAAAAAGGATTGTACTGATTTTACTCTATACTAGTTAAGGAAAATAAGTTTAATTGATCTATTTCTCCTTCTGAATAAATATACTGATTCCTTACTTGTTTGGATTATGGTAATAAATTATTTTAAAATTTTCTGATTTGGGTCTCTTTTATAATAAGGAAAACAATTTATATTTAATTGATTCCTTGAAATATTTATTTTCCTTATTTGTTTCCCCCTCCTTGCTATATAAATAAGACCCCTCCTTTTATTCATTGACACTCATTCACTCTCAATCAAAAAAAAATTCTCATCACTCTCTCTTCTCTCATTGCTCTCTTGCTACTTTAACAACACATTAATATTCCGATAAATATTCAAGTGTTCTTCGCTATTTTGCTACTTTGTTCGATTAAAAGGTGAATCAATTTGTTTTGCTTAACCGGTTAGTATTCTTAACATTTATACTATCTTCACATTCACATATTTGTGTAAGCTTTTGTCTGTTTTTTTTTATGTAGAATTCGTCATTAAATAATTGCATATTGTCTCACCTTGACTAATAAGTGTGATTACTTGTGTAGTTATTTGATTACTTTGACAGGTTTCAAACTTGAATTTCAAGTTGAAGATTATTTGAAGAGAGATTTATTTGTTTATTTAATTTTTTAAATGTTAAAATCAAATCCTAATAATCTAGTAGGTTGTTAGATGTTAAAAATATATTATAAATTTTCATTTGTCTTATCACGTAGAAACTATGCCTAAGTATTAAATTGTTCATATCATTTACAAAATCATGCATATATATGTTACTCTGGTTTTTTTAACACCTAGAAATCATGTCTATAGGGTTGTAAATAAACTTTTAGCATATCCATAAAAAAAAAATTGTTTGTGCATATTTGAGCCTTCCCCCTAAAATTAGTTAATATTATTTAATTAGTAATCCTATTTGTTTTCCGCATTCATGATGCAATATTTTTTTTCTTAATAATACTAAATTAGAATCATTTCATGCATTTAACTTGGCTTTAAAAATATTTCATATCAAAACTTGTAACATAATTTTCTTAAAAAGTCATTATTCAATCTTCTTTTAAAACTTTGGATTGATTGACATTGTTTATTTTGAAAATAAATTATAAGCACTATCTCCTAACCTATCGTTAGTGGGAAAGTCAAAGGAACTACGAGGTCTAGTTTCAATTTTTAAACCCGACGCGTCCCCGGAAGTACCACCTACCCATGAATTTCAAAAGGAATTATGTGCATTTATATGTAAATGTTTATGTGCCTACATGTAAACTAGATCTTTTAAATCATTTTTTTTCAAAAATATAAACTATTGTTTTTTTTAAGACCGACCTCAAATCAAAATTGTTTCTATGGTGGAGGAGTGCGATCAACAATATCGTGTCATCATCCCTATAAAGAAACAAACATTTTTTTAAAAAAATAAAAATTACATATTCAAAACTTGCTAAATTTTCAAACTTTACTTTTGCTCATATTAATTGCTTAATATTTGCCAATTTTGTCTATAACATAGCCTCGTATGTTAAATAAATAAAAAATAAACTTGATTGTTTATTATTGCTGTCACCTAGCCTCGCATGTTTAAATTAATAAAATAGTCTTAATTGTTTTATACTTGTTATCACTTAGCAAGCATATTAATGAATAATAATGAAGTGACCTTGATTGCTACTTGTAACCCCCACATAGATTGCATGAGATACGGTCGGGACCCACGCTTGTGGACCTCGAGGGATGCCTAACACCTTCCCCTCGAGGTAATTTGAACCCTTACCCTAATCTATGGCTCGTTGACCTTAGTTAGACCTAGTTAGTTTATATAGGTTCCCTAACGCGCCTTAACTCGTTAGGTGGCGACTCCAAACTCGAAAATCCCAAAAGAGTTGTTAGGTCGTGCACAAAACTCGTTTTCTGTGAAAATGGGGCGCGACAAGATCCAGTCCAAGCTAGAAGCGTCAGCTCACCCTGAAATCCGGTGTAATGAAGACTGGCTAAAGTTGCGGTTTAGTTGAAGACGACGGTACGTTGGCTGTACTCCACAAATAACAAAGAAAGAAACATACAAGTAGGGGTCAGTACAAAACACAGGTACTGAGTAGATATCATCGGCCAACTCAAAATAGAAAACAGTATATATCAGATAATATAATAAAATCAACTACAATACTCAACATACGGCATTTACAATTACCATAACCCTTGGTCACAACACCAAGCACACCAATGAGGACTCACTCCTCCTCATCATACTCATTTGGGAATTAGGTTCATTAAATTGAGTATATTAACATATTTCAAGATTCATTCTCTTTACTAATCCTGGTGCCGGAACGTGACACCCGATCCATATTCTATCCTGGTGTCGGAACGTGACACTCCGATCCTCATATACTATCCTGGTACCGAAACATGGCACCCGATCCATATACTATCCTGGTGTCGGAACGTGACACTCCGATCCTCATATACTATCCTGGTACCGGAACGTGGCACCCGATCCCCTAATCTCACTACTTTCATTCATCGAGCCTTCTTTTATACCAAGGCATCATCATTAACAAAGTAGATTAGGGCTTTTCAAGATTTAGGATTCAATAGCTTCATCATGCTTATTTTATCACAATTATATAATCACATTCATGCTAGCATACAATTAAGCATATAGAAGGGTTTACAACACTACCCAATACATACCATTCGCTATTAAGAGTTTACTACGAATAGCATAAACCATAACCTACCTCCACCGAAGATTCGTGATCAAGCAAGCAAATTCCCCAAAGCTTGTGTTTCCTCTTCGTTCGTATCTCTCTCGATCGTTTCTCTTTCCCTCTCCTTGTTCTTTCTATTTTTATTATTCAAACCCTCTTTCTTTTACCCTAATTAGCATATAATTAAGTATAAAAGATGAGGAATTAACCCACTAATTAACTAAAGGTTATCTCCTTTAACCTCCTAGTAATTGAGTTATTAATATTAAACCACTAACTTTATAATTATAAGCAGGAATAGTCCAAAACGCCTCTTAAAATATTTAACAGAAACCCGACCCAGCCTGGGATTACGCAGTCTGTGACGGGACGTCGTGACTGCGACGGTCCGTCCTGCTGCTTCCGTCACAGAGTTCAGAGACTCATTTTATTAAAGAGTCTGTGACGGCCCGTCATGCTTGTGATGGTCCGTCCTGTCATTTCGTCGCGAATTTCAGAGAGTCGATTTCAGTACCCAAATTTCAGAATTCTAAGTGATCTAGAACGACACCCCTTCGACGGTCCGTCGTGCCCATGACGGTCCATCGTGGGATCCGTCGTCTCAGCCAGTTTTTCCAGAAATAAAATCTGCTGCTCAAAACGACTAAACAGGTCGTTACAATAGATACCAATTTACCCATCGTTCGTCCCCGAACGATCACGAGAAGAAAAACAAGGGCGAAAAAGAGTACATGAATCTGTGAACAGGTGTGGGTATCTTTCTTGCATATCAGCCTCTTTCTCCCAAGTGGATTCTTCAACCGGCCGATTCTTCCATTGAACTTTGATAGATGCAATTTCCCTTGACCTCAACTTGCGAACTTCTCTATCTAAAATAGCAATAGGCTCCTCCTCATAAGACAAATTCTCATCAAGCAGAACTGAATCCCAACGAATGATGTAGTTTCCATCCCCATGGTACCTTTTCAACATAGACACATGAAATACCAGATGCACTCCGGACAGTCCTGGGGGCAAGGCTAATTCATAAGCTACTTTCCCCATGCGCTTCAGAACTTCAAATGTACCAATATACCTTGGGCTTAGCTTACCTCGCTTATCAAACCGCATCACCCCTTTCATGGGCGACACCTTCAACAAGGCTTGCTCACCCTCCATAAACTCCATGTCTCTAACCTTTTGATCCGCATATTCTTTCTGCCTGCTTTGAGCCGCTAAAAGCTTTTCTTGAATGCATTTTACCTTATCTAAAGATTCCCTCAGAAGATCAGTACCCCAAGGTCTAACCTCAAATGCATCAAACCACCCAATGGGAGACCTACATCTTCTCCCATACAATGCCTCGAATGGGGCCATATCAATACTTGAGTGATAGCTATTGTTGTATGAGAACTCTGCTAAGGGTAAGAAGTTATCCCAATGACCACCAAAGTCTATCACACATGCGCGAAGCATATCCTCCAACACTTGAATCGTTCGCTCAGACTGACCATCGGTCTGAGGATGGAACGTAGTACTAAGGTCCAACCTAGTACCCAATTCCACATGCAATGTTTTCCAAAACATAGAAGTAAACTGCGTACCTCTATCTGATATAATGGAAAGTGGAACTCCATGCATTCGCACAACTTCGGAAATGTAAAGTTTGGCTAACTTCTCTGCATTGTAAGTCACCTTGACCGGAATGAAGTGAGCAGACTTAGTTAACCTATCAACAATCACCCAAATGGAGTCATACTTACCCAATGTCTTTGGAAGACCAACCACGAAGTCCATTGCAATTCTCTCCCACTTCCATTCAGGAATGGGCATTCTCTGAAGTGTTCCTCCGGGCCTCTGGTGTTCATACTTTACTTGCTGACAATTTGGACATTTGGCAACGAAATCAACAATGTCGCGCTTCATTCTACTCCACCAAAAGTGTTGCTTTAGGTCACGGTACATCTTGGTTGCACCAGGAAGTATAGAATATCCGGAACTATGAGCCTCTGTAAGAATAGTGTGGATCAGATCATCAACACGGGGCACACATACCCTTCCCTTAATTCTCAAAACACCTTCCTCATCCATTATTGCTTCTTTAGCATCTCCTCACAACACCATATCCCGAATCCGGCTTAGTTTCTCATCGTCGAACTGTTTTCCCTTGATCTTGTCAAGAAAAGAAGATCTCGCCTCCACACTGGCCAGAAATCCTCCCTTCTCATTTACTTTTAACCTCATAAAGTCGTTAGACAGAGTTTGAATCTCTCTAGCCAATGGGCGTCCAGAAACTTGTAAGTGGGCTAAACTACCCATGATCCCTGCTTTTCTACTTAAGGCGTCTGCCACAACATTAGCCTTTCCCGGATGATACAAAATAGTGATGTCGTAGTCCTTCAGTAGTTCCATCCATCTCCTCTGTCTCAAGTTCAAATCTTTCTGAGTAAAGACGTACTGTAGGCTACGATGATCCGTGTAGGTTTCACACTTAACCCCATATAAATAATGTCTCCATTGCTTTAATGCAAACGCTACCACAGCCAACTCCAAATCATGGGTCGGATAGTTACGTTCATGCACCTTTAATTGCCTCGAAGCATAAGCAATTACATTCTTCTCTTGCATTAGTACTGCACCCAAACCCGAATAGGATGCATCACAATAGACAATGAAAGTTTTACCTTCCACGGGCAAGGTGAGAATTGGTGCAGTAGTCAACAAAGTCTTGAGCTTCTGAAAGCTTTCTTCACACTCGTCCGACCATACGAATGGAACATTCTGTTTAGTCAAGCTTGTCAATTGGGAAGCAATAGAAGAGAACCCCTTGACAAATAGGCGGTAGTAGCTAGCTAAACCAACAAAGCTCCTTACTTCTGACACATTAGTAGGTCTTACCCAATTCCTCACTGTTTCAATCTTAGATGGATCCACCATCACTCCATCCTTAGAAACCACGTGTCCCAAGAAGGACACTGAATCTAGCCAAAACTCACACTTGGAGAATTTGGCATAAAGCTTTTTCTCCCTTAACATTTCCAATACAATTCTCAAGTGCTCCTCATGTTCCTTCTTGCTCTTTGAGTATACCAATATATCATCGATGAATACGATGACAAAGAGATCCAGATATGGCTTAAAAATCCCATTCATCAAGCTCATGAAAGCAGCAGGGGCATTCGTAAGCCCAAAAGACATTACTAAGAACTCATAATGCTCATACCTGGTCCGAAAAGCAGTCTTGGGCACATCCGTTGCCCGTATTTTCAATTGATGGTAACCAGATCTCAAGTCGATTTTTGAGAAAGTACAAGCACCTTGTAACTGATCGAACAAATCATCGATGCGAGGAAGAGGATACTTGTTCTTAACTGTTACCTTATTTAGTTGTCTGTAATCTATGCACATCCTAAAACTTCCATCCATCTTCTTTACAAACAAAACCGGAGCACCCCAAGGAGATGCACTTGGTCTAATGAAGTCTTTGCTCAACAACTCTTGCAGTTGGGCCTTTAACTCTCTTAATTCTGCGGGAGCCATTCTATAAGGGGGTATAGAAATGGGGCGAGTACCCGGTTCAAGATCAATGCAGAAGTCAATATCCCTATCTGGTGGCATACTAGGAAGATCTGCAGGGAACACATCCAGAAACTCACAGACTACCAAAACCGACTCAATTGAAGTTACTTGGGTAGTGTCATCCCTGAGGTGTGCCAAGAAAGCTAAACACCCTTTACTAACCATTCTCTTAGCCTGAAGAAAGGAGATGATACGAACCGGAGTGGAAGTGTAGTCACCCTCCCACACTAACGGATCTGTCCCAGGCTTGGCTAACGTCACAGTTTTAGCATTACAATCCAAGATTGCAAAATTTGGAGAGAGCCAAGTCATACCCAGAATTACATCGAAGTCAACCATTTCTAAGATAACCAAGTCTACATGAGTATTGCTCCCCACAAAAGTCACAAGACAAGACCTATACACCTTTTCAACTATCACAGACTCACCCAACGGAGTAGAAACACGAATAGGCATGTCAAGCAATTCACAATGTAAATTAAGACCATTAGCAAATGCGGAAGATACATATGAAAATGTAGAGCCAGGGTCAAATAATACAGAAACCATACAATCACAAACCAAAAGATTACCTGTGATAACAGCATCTGATGTCTCCGCTTCTGACCGCCCAGGAAAAGCATAACAATGGGCCCTATCACCTGTATGCCCGTTGCCTCTACCAGGTTGCGCTGCAGTAGTTCCCATTTTTCCGTCACCCCGGCCGTTTTGGTGACCACCATTACCTCGGCCACCACGTCCTCCAGAGTAGCGGCCTCTTTCATGACCACCTCTACCTCTGACTATTGGGGGTCTGTAACTCTGTTTTGGACAATACCTCTTAATGTGTCCAGTCTCCCCACATCCATAACACTCTATGGATTCAAGCATAGGTCTTTGTGAGAATGACGAAGTCTGGGGATGACCTCCAAACTCAGAGAAGTGTTGACCGGTCTGCGGTGGACCCCAAACTACAGTCTGTAGTGAAGACTGGATAGGTCGGGCTGTGTAACCTCCTGAACCCTGCCCTCTGGAGTAAGAACCATTAAACTCACCTCCCTTACGAAACCTTTTAGATGTTGATGCCATGGTGAAGTCATCTGGCTTCACTCCCTCCACCTCTATCACGAAGTCTACTACTTCCTGAAAGGATTTCGCTGTAGCCGCTACCTGTAAGGCTAAAATCCGCAAATCTGACCTCAACCCCTTCACAAAACGGTGAATCTGCTCTTGTGGACTGAAGCAAAGCTGGGTAGCATACCTGGATAATGCACGGAACTTAGCCTCATATGCAGTAACCGACATCCTACCTTGCTCTAGGCTCAAGAACTCATCTCTTTTCCTATCCCTCAAAGTCCGGGGGATATACTTCTCCATAAACAAGCTAGAGAATGATGCCCAAGTCATAGGTGGTGCCTCTGTTGGTTGACACTCAACATGTGACCGCCACCACATTTTGGCGTTCCCTTGAAACTGATAAGTCACAAACTCAACACCAAACCGTTCTACTATACCCATCTTGTGTAGTAGCTCATGACAGTCAACTAGAAAATCATAGGCATCCTCAGATTCAGCACCCTTGAAGACTGGAGGTTTCAATTTCAAGAACTTACTGAAAAGTTCATGCTGATCATTTGTCATTATAGGCCCTGTAGTCAGACGAGGAAACGTGCCTATTTCCAATGAGGCATCCATGCGGGAAGCCACAGTAGCTGCATGTTGTACCTCCGGAATCTGAGGTGCTGGTGCAGAAAACACTGGAGGTGTCTGGCCCTGATCAGATAACCCGCTAAGATAAGCAAGAACCTGATTGATCATCTCTGGGGTAGGTTGGGGTGGCAATCCCTCATTCTGTACTTGTTCATTCTCCCCTTGCTCACCCTCTCTTACCACTTCCTCAGTCGGTGGAGGATTCACCGCCCTAGTATCAGATGGGCTAGGTGTTTGTCCTCTTCCTCTAGAGGACGTCCTCCCACGACCTCTTCCACGGCCTCTTGCCAATACTCCTCTTCGAGCTACAGCCCCAGTGGCTAGCTCAGACGCTTCTTGTCTTGCCGGTGTTGGTGTTGGCGTAGTCGTTGCTCTAGTTCTAACCATCTGCGAATTAGAGTAAAGATGGTCAGATACCAATTTGTATCACCTAGATACCAATTGGACCCAAGTAATAGCATGAAAGAAAGAAAGAAAGAATGGAATTTTCCTAAAGTCTTATAGCCTCTCAAAGAAAAGTAAAGGCGTCCCCCTACCGTTCCTTAAGACTCTACTAGACTCATTCTTGTGTGATGAGACCAACGAACCTAATGCTCTGATACCAAGTTTGTCACGACCCAAAACGGATTGCGAGTGGCACCAACACTTATCCTATTATGTGAGCGAACCAACCAATCTAAACCCCAACATTTCAACAATAATTAACATAATATAATGCGAAAGACTTAAACTCATTAATGAAAATCAAAACTTATTATTCCCAAAATCTGGAAGTCACCATCACAAGAACATCTAACCTCAAATCACTAATTCTAAGAGTATCTAGAAAGCTGGAATAAATAAAAAGCTAATCCATGCCGGAACTTCAAGGCATCAAGACATGAAGAAGAAGATCCAGTCCAAGCTAGAAGCGTTAGCTCACCCTGAAATCTGGTGTAATGAAGACTGGCTAGAGTTGCGGTTGAGTTGAAGACGACGGTACGTTGGCTGTACTCCACAAATAACAAAGAAAGAAACATACAGGTAGGGGTCAGTACAAAACACAGGTACTGAGTAGATATCATCGGCCAACTCAAAATAGAAAACAGTATATATCAGATAATATCATAAAATCAACTACAATACTCAACATGCGGCATTTACAATTACCATAACCCTTGGTCACAACACCAAGCACATCAATGAGGACTCGCGCCTCCCCATCATACTCATTTGGGAATTAGGTTCATTAAATTGAGTATATTAACATATTTCAAGATTCATTCTCTTTACTAATCCTGGTGCCGGAACGTGACACCCGATCCATATTCTATCCTGGTGTCGGAACATGACACTCCGATCCTCATATACTATCCTGGTACCAGAACGTGGCACCCGATCCATATACTATCCTAGTGTCGGAACGTGACACTCCGATCCTCATACACTATCCTGGTACCGGAACGTGGCACCTGATCCCTTGATCTCACTACTTTCGTTCATCAAGCCTTCTTTTATACCAAGGCATCATCATTAACAAAGTAGATTAGGGCTTTTCAAGATTTAGGATTCAATAGCTTCATCATGCTTATTTTATCACAATTATATAATCACATTCATGCTAGCATACAATTAAGCATATAGAAGGGTTTACAACACTACCCAATACATATCATTCGCTATTAAGAGTTTACTACGAATAGCATAAACCATAACCTACCTCCACCGAAGATTCGTGATCAAGCAAGCAAATTCCCCAAAGCTTGTGTTTCCTCTTCGTTCGTATCTCTCTCGATCGTTTCTCTTTCCCTCTCCTTGTTCTTTCTATTTTTCTTATTCAAACCCTCTTTCTTTTACCCTAATTAGCATATAATTAAGTATAAAAGATGAGGAATTAACCCACTAATTAACTCAAGGTTATCTCCTTTAACCCCCAAGTAATTGAATTATTAATATTAAACCACTAACTTTATAATTATAAGCAGGAATAGTCTAAAATGCCTCTTAAAATATTTAACAGAAATCCGACCCAGCCTGGGATTACGCAGTCTGTGACGGGCCGTCGTGACTGCGACGGTCCGTCCTGCTGCTTCCGTCACAGAGTTCAGAGACTCGTTTTATTAAAGAGTCTGTGACGGCCCGTCATGCTTGTGACGGTCCGTCCTGTCATTTCGTCGCGAAGTTCAGAGAGTCGATTTCAGTACCCAAATTTCAGAATTCTAAGTGTTCTGGAACGAGACCCCCTCGACGGTCCGTCGTGCCCATGACGGTCCGTCGTGGGATCCGTCGTCTCAGCCAGTTTTTCCAAAAATAAAATCTGCTGCTCAAAACGACTAAACAGGTCGTTACAATAACTCACACCTCTATATTTATAAATGACAATCTTTTAATTATAATAATAAAATACTCATAATTATCTAATCTTTCATATAAGTATCATTATTTGATTTTGCATGTCTTAAAATATTGGAGAAAAAATTATTTACATATTTTATTTTTTAAAAATAGAAAAATATATTTATTCAACTCAATCAACTTTTCACTTCCCACTATAATTGTATTCTTTTTTATAGATTTTAATGTATACGCATGTTTTCATCCCCCTTCATTTTTTTATAATTCTTAATTAATTTTATTAATGTAGAGTAAAGTAACATTATATTAAAAGATAGAGATGAAAAGACAAAAATTAACTAATATATATCTTTCACTACCAAACTATGTATATATGAATCAATCTTTTTTTTAAGTTATTCAGTCTTTTAAAATTAGGAAAAATGTCATTAAAAATAATGAAACTTTATTATTTTAATAAAAATGTATTTAAAATGTCAAAATAATTGATATAAATAAATATCAAATGCTAGAGTAAGAATGATGTCATCATATTAATATATATATACATATAATATTATTATAAATTTCAAAATAATTGATATAAAGAAATAATTATGTAAATTTTACTTTGCTATTCTTGTTAAGTTATAACAATAACTTACTTATTGGAATAAGTAATTAAAATAAAATAAACAAAAAAGGAGAAAACGTGATTTATGGAAATAATATTAGTGAAGAGATCAAGGAAATGAAGCAAAAGAAACTAAGAGCATATATGGTAGTACTTAAATAAGGTCATTTTTTTAAATTTTATTAAAATTTCTAGTCTTTTAAAGTTAAATAAAATAAATATTGAGGCATAGTTTTTTTTTTGGAAGCGTACCTTCATCTTTGAATAATTATTTTAATAAAAATATAAAGCAAATGTTAAAATAATTGATAAAGTTTAATAGGCATCAATGTTGGATTCACAAGGGTAACGTTGCATTTTTTATTTTAGCTATTATTATTAAATATAAATAACTTATTTTTTAAATAAATAAAAAATTAAAAAAGTTATTTAAGGAAATAATATAGTAAATAATAGTATTAGTTATGATATCATATTAAGCGAAGAAATTAATATAATTGACGATGAAATGATTCAAATATGATCCTCTTTTCTTTTGAATTACTAAAAATGCAAAAAAAAAACAATATAAAAATAATTAGGATACCAATCATAGTGTGTATATATATATAAAGAAACGAATCAATAGAATAGTTAAATTAAAAGAGATAATATCAATATTAATTTCCTTTTCTTTCAAATCATAAAACATGTTATCTACTTCTTCTTCTCCTAATTTGATATGAAATACATAAATAGATGGATTCTTTCTCCAAATAATTATCTTACCCCTTGTTACAATAATTATTCTTTCAATCATTTTTTCCTCTCAATATAACATTTTTCCTATAAATATCTTTGAAAGGATCATGATGTACTTCTTCTTTTTCTTTTATTGAATAAATTCGAAAGCCTGAAAATTTGATATATCAAATCAATTTTTTTCTGTCAATATAACATTTCTCCTATCAATATCTTCGGAAGCATCTTGATATACTTTTTTTCTTCTCTTTTGTCAAATAAAAGAGGAGGAGTTCATTCTTGTTTGTGATATCCGTATATTCTTCTTTATTATTGTAAGAAAGAAGAAAAGAAGAAAAGAAAAAAAGAGGAGTTCATTATTGTTTGTTAGAATACTCAATTTTGTTTATTTTATAGTCTAAATAAAATAAGCAGTTACGAAAAATGAAAAGTTTTTGGTCTTTTCATGTTCTATTTAATTAAATATATATTAATGTGAGAGAAGTTTTTAAAGAACATGATTAATTGGGTAATTCATTTGAATGCTTTCAGTTTTTTTTAAAAAAAATACAAGTAAAAAATAGAAAACAAATTTAAAAGTTCAAAAAAATGGACATAAAAGAAAATGAAAATGCTGGTCATAGAGAGGTGCCACATAGGATTATTTAGATTCAGCTTTATATATATATATATATATATATATATATATATATATAAAACAATTAAAGCTTAAGTATAGAATTATCTTACAACCATTTATCAAAAAATCTCTTTTTATAGTTGAAGGGTATTTTTGTAATTCAACTTTTAACTTGGGAGCTCCCACTTATAAAAATATATGATAGTGAGTCACGAATGATATCAATAGGAGGAATTCATTCTTATAAATAGGTAAATCTTAATTAATTTTCAAATTATCCTTTCATTTGGGTTTTCACTTTCTAAAACATTCGATGTTCTCTTTCTTGTAGTATTTCACTTGTATTGGTGCAGTTGTTCTTTGGTGGACGTAGGATCATTTTGATCCGAACTACGTTAAATATTGTTGTTCTTCCTTGTTTTTTATTTTCACGTTTCCGCTAACACCTTCGTAAATCTTCACCATAACGAAACTCATGGAGCAGTCCACCAATTTGTTTGAAGACATTTTTGGGACAGAGGCACCTCTATGATGAGCTTGAGTTGGAGGTTTGCTCCCAAAACCAACCATATGTATGATTTTCCTCTCGGGTTTTTCTCAAGTAGATAGTCCATCTGCATTTTTTGATTGAAACAACCAAGTAAATAGTGAGATGTATCAGAAAAGTGCAACTAAAATGAACAAATTCACTGCCTGTTGCTTGGCAAAGGCCATGAGATCAGCAGAATTCAACTGTTAATTACCACAGATGACCATAAGGTCAGCGGAATGGAACTATGTTTAGTGTCGAACTCATGTAACTCCGATAGATGCTCCATGGTCTTATTGGAGGATTTGAGCTACAGTTATATTATTTAAGTGATGCTTTCTTTTAATTAATCGATATATCATTTTGATTGGATAATTATTTCGACTTAATGAGTATTCATGAGTTTTGGAGTTGCACATTTCCACTCTCAGTGCTTAAATAATTGGGTGGGTGTATGGATATTTGGTACGCCCGACGGTGTTGGGATCGAAAATAAGTAGGTGTCAATGCGGAAGCTATCAAAGCAAACTTTGAAAGATCACGAGTAAGAAGACAACGAGAAATATACCAAAAGACACAAAGATTTAGCGTGGTTCGATCAATCGACCTACGTCCACAAAGGAGATGAGCAATCCACTATAAATATGAGAGTACAAAATATAGAGAGAAACAACCTCAACCAATTCACTTGGAATACATGGGAGGTTCACAGAAGTGATAACGTATCAAGCTTCTGACCCACAAATTCTCCTTCTAACCAAAACTCTCAAAGCCTTTAAAACTACATTGTGAATGCTGATTAAGTTAGAAGGAACATGTCTCTATTTATAGAGCCCTAAACCTTTTCTACTAGAAAAAGAATTAGCCAATCCAAAACTTTTTTCTAAATGGAAAACTTTTTTATGGTAAGAAATCAGGGCAAATAAAACCCAACAGACGGATGGTGTAAGTAGGTGACAGTCACATCTAGAGCGTATTTTGGGATGGGACATGTGCACAACATCGACAAACCAAATATCAATTAGGCTTTGATGAGTTGTTCCAATGTATACATAAGTGAAGAAAGTGTTGTTCATCTTGTATTCCAAACATACTTAGAACAAAAATTTGAACATCTTTGTAAGACAACAAAGTTAAAGAATATTTTTACAACTAAAAAATTAAACCTAGTAGCGAAACTAGAATCAGAAATAGATTTTTAAAAAAAATACGAAATATTTTTCTTAAA